>NC_079190.1:324290607-324958940 GCF_029499605.1 Hyla sarda
GATTTGTTGCTGATTTGTTACAGATTTGTCGCAGATATGTTGCGGATATGTTACAGATTTTGAAATTACATTGGAAAAAAAGGAGCAAATCCACTACAAATCTGCAGTGTATGAACATACCCCAAAAGCTGCCACAATAAAACTGTATATACCAGTGTGTACTACCAGTGTGTTCAGGATAAACCACTACTGCCTCTTGTGCACTATACCATGGCCACATGACATCACGATAACTGCCAACAGCGCTGCCGGCCATGTGACTGTGACCTCACAATATTGCGCTGTAGCTATAGAATGAAGAGCAGGGACCCTGAGCCTCTATCTTTCACAAAGTGTCTTTCGGGACAGACTCTTTTGCGCTACTTGCTAGTGGATTGATTTTGAAGTGCTTAGTTGAAGACTTAGTTGAAGACTCAACATGAGCAAGAGAAAGAAGATAACATTTTCTTCTTCAGAGGATGAGGAAGACAGTGCCCCAAAGCGGAGAGCAGGCACAGTGGCCGTGCCTATATCTCTATGGAACCGCATTATGGCATACCTTAAACAGGAAGGAAAGGACAACATGGCCACAGCAAATTCCCAGATTGGGATTACAAAAATCCATCAGGAACAATCGGATCTTACATCAAGTAAGAGAACCAGTGATGACTCCAGATGTCCTACAGGAACATGGCCAGAAAAAAAAAATGACCAGAGAAAGAGAGACTGGGTACATATGGACTCTACATCACTGAAGGAAGATGGCCCCGGCCCCATCAAGAAAGCCAAGGTGAGCAGTCTTATTGAAAAAGAACTTCATGATGAGAATATTACAAAAACACCAAAGGCGGAGCAGCCCAGGAAATCTCTGCTCCCGCTAACAGTGGACAAGTTCACCTTCCACCATTCCCTAGGACAAGGATACTTTGGCAAGGTGATGTTTGCAACAGACCATGTACGGGGGGAACAGGTTGCCATCAAATCCGTGGAGAAGAGAGCCCTGCTACATATGTCTAATGGTTTGGTGGAGAGGAAAGTGCTAGAGCTGGCTCGGGAGAACATCTTCTTGGTGCACGGGTATGGAGCCTTCCATACACAGAATTACATCTATTATGTGATGGAACTGGTAGGTGGTGGGACTCTCCATGAATATCTGACTAAAGTGCCATCTCCAACTTTAGGGATTGTAAAGTTTATCGGTGCTGAACTTGTTTGTGGACTGCAGTTCATTCATTCTAAAGGCGTCATACACCGAGACCTGAAGACAGAGAATATCTTACTGACCAGCAGGGGGCACATCAAGATTGCAGATTTTGGGCTTGCCCTGGACAATGTGTTTGGAAAAACACCAGGCAGAGATATTATGTCAACCCCTGGTTTGGCTGCGCCCGAAATGATATTGGGTCAACCATATGGCTGTGGTGTGGACTGGTTTGCCTTTGGGGCAATAATGCACCTGATGTTAACAGGAAAAACCCCTTTCTGTGGAAAAAGTCGTGCACAAGTGGAAAGAAACGTCTTAGAACGTCCTATAAAATCCATCTGGTTTGGACCTTTCACTGGAGACTTCTTAGCACGGCTCTTATGTAAAGACCAGTCACAGAGATTAGGGGAACATGGAGACATCCGCAATCATCCCTTTTTCTTCTCTATAAATTGGGAGAAGTTGGAAGCTGGCAAAGTGGAATCTCCAGTCATCGCCAATCAAGGTTCCTTGGAGTCATACACAATGCAGAGGATCCAGGTGCCTTACGCTGAGATATGGAAAGAGCCCATCCCGGAGATGTTCCAGCAAGTCTTCAATAGTGTGCCATTCGTGTGTTCTGCATGGGCAGAAAATTACCACAATGCCCCTATGCATCCAGACGCTGTACCAAAATTTGACCTTGAAGAAATCTGTGACATCCTAGACCTGGGCCTTCTGAGTGCGACAACTTCAGTCTTGGATGAGAGCGGTCATAACAACTCAGACACCTGATATTTCAAAGAGGACAAAGCAACATCTCAGCACTACCCACCATTCCATCATGTAGGCATCGGCCACAAGTCATCACATGGGACCGCACACTGCTGAATCTGCAACCTCCTATTGTGTATATAATACAAATCTGTAAAAAAAAAAATAAAAGTGTCATTCTCTGATTATAGGAACTGAGAAGATGCAAAAATCATATATGTTTGTGTGTGTGAAAAGTAAATTTTCTATGCATGATTATACCATATACCTCTAAATCAGTGGTCTCAAACTGTAGCCCTCCAGATGTTGCAAAACTTCAACTCTCAGCATGCAAATATCATACTATACATATTACCATAATACTGTAACATTCCAAACCCAGTATACTGAGACCAATATTACCAGGAGCAAATAATACTGCCAAACCATACCCACTACCTGATTTTCTTTTTCTTCTCCATATGGAGACTCCGCAATGACTCCTCTGCATAAAATCTGCCAGACAAACATTTTAGGTTCCTTACTCCAGCACCATTCTAACCTCTCTACAAACCACCCACCTGTATTGCCCCACACAGTAATAGTGGCCACTTGTGTCCCCATACAGTAGCTAGACACCCTCTGTGCCCCTATAAAGTAGTTAGGCCCCCTATGTCACCATATTGGCGGGGCAAGCTGTGCCTAACTAGTTTGCCCCCTGACTGGAGAGCAGTTTAATGGTTAATTAATCGGTGGAGTTCCAGCACCCCTCCCCCACCTGTAATCTTCCTAGTAACCAGGGTGTTATGTCCCAAGAGTGGGGGAGATAAGGAGTGACATATAGGGTGTGAGGTTTTTCCTGGGCTGTAGGGGCTCCTCCCCTGGGTATTTATAGGGCTGTTTCTCCCCTCCCCCTCTTGCTGCCCTGGACCCGGAGCTTTGGTTATCCTGGTGCTGACGGTTGGTATGGATGTCTCTGCCCTTATTCGTGAGCGGGTTGCACAGGAGGGTGAGGGTTTGCTTGCTTGTTTGTTAGCAGAGCTTGCCTCTCCTCCTGTTGTGCCCATTCCTGAGGCTTCCACTTCGGGAGGCAGGCGGTCCTCCCATCAGTCCCGCCATCCCTCTCGCCTCAGCCTTAGTGCCCCCTCCCCCCCTCCCTTACCTCCTCAGCGTGGCTGGTCACGAGGTGCGGCTGCGGGCTCTGCTGCACAGCCGCATTCAGGTCCGGTCTCGCTTCCTGTTCCTCATCTCTTGCCTGTGGCTACGATGGGAGCGCATGTGAGTTTCGGTTCTTCGGGTGAGTCGGGTGCCTCCGTCGCAGCCGCCTGTCCCCGCTATGATGCTCTGGGGGCCATAGCTCCGCCCCCCCGTAAACATGTAAAAAAACACACACTACATTTTTATTATTGTCGGCTAAATTTTTAGTGCCCTGACCGCCCAAATAAATTGATCCCTGTTTTAACCCCTTAAGGACTCAGGGTTTTTCCGTTTTTGCACTTTCGTTTTTTCCTCCTTACCTTTTAAAAATCATAACCCTTTCAATTTTCCACCTAAAAATCCATATTATGGCTTATTTTTTGCGTCGCCAATTCTACTTTGCAGTGACATTAGTCATTTTACCCAAAAATGCACGGTAAAACGGAAAAAAAAATCATTGTGCGACAAAATCGAAAAAAAAACGCCATTTTGTAACTTTTGGGGGCTTCCGTTTCTACGCAGTGCATTCGGTAAAAATTACACCTTATCATTATTTTGTAGGTCCATACGGTTAAAATGATACCCTACTTATATAGGTTTGATTTTGTCGCACTTCTGGAAAAAATCATAACTACATGCAGGAAAATGTATACGTTTAAAAATGTCATCTTCTGACCCCTATAACTTTTTTATTTTTCCACGTAGAGGGCGGTATGAGGACTCATTTTTTGCACCGTGATCTGAAGTTTTTATCGGTATGATTCTTGTTTTGGTCGGACTTTTTGATCACTTTTTTTTTTTTTTAAACTTTATTTATAAATTTTCCAAATAGTACAAAACAGGTACACATATACTCCCAACATAGGAGCAACAACAATAACATTAAAATTAACATCAAGGTCCTCCTCACTGAGCAATTAGAGTACAAAAGTAGAGCGCCTTCAACGTACTCAGAATCCTAATATACAGTCCATCATATAACACCTCCAAGTTGTGATGTTGGTCAGTCCGTACCCCGGACAGAGGTCTCACAGCGCTCCGTCCACTGGGACAATGTAGAAATGCGACCAATAGGGGCCCCACATCTCTTAGCAATTAGCCCTTCCAGCATAAGGTTGCTATGAACCTCCGCCATGATGGCAGGAAGACTCGGCACGACAGTCGACTTCCAATTTCGAGCAATGTGGATTTTCACTACCGTCAATATATGATAAAGAACAATCATGTACTGTGGAGGAACCAGATCGAGGGACAAAAACAGAGGCGCACTCTCCGGCCCCCATATAAAGGGGCAGTCCACTAAGGTATCTAGAAGTCTCCTAACCTTGGACCAGAGAGGCGTAATCAGGGCACAAGTCCACCAGACATGCAATAAAGTACTCTGAGCTATACCACAGCGCCAACATATAGGGGAGGCGCTAGGGTATATTTTAGCCAAGTGCTCTGGCGTGTAGTACCAGCGGTACAGGAGCTTCCTAGAAGCCTCAAAATGATTAACACATTTAGAGTATTTTTTGTGAACATCATAGACAAATTTCCACTGCTCGGATGAGAAGCTCTGTGCCAAGTCCTCCTCCCATCTGTGTCTAAAATTAGAGATACTATCATCCCCCTTTTCAGTCAGAGCAACATAAGCAAGTGAAATACCTCTCGCAAAGGAGTTGTTATGCAAAAAATGCTTCTCATAAATGGTACAGGGCAAAGAGTCGTCCCATATGAGAGACCTCAAGAAGTGCCTAAGTCTGAGGTATTTATAAAAGTCCCTCCAGGACACCGAGAACAATTGTACCACGGTAGCGAAGGGCAGCAAACCGTGGACATCACTAAATCACTAATCACAGCTATATCAATGATACCTGCAGCGATCCAGGACGTAAAATCGATATCTACCAAGTAATCCCCTATAGCAGCCAGGGGGATATCTTTAACCCTGGGAGGGCATAGTCTTTTAATCTGTGTCTCCTTACTCCACAGCCTGACAGCCGCAGCAATAGTAGAGAAAGCCGAAGAAGTAGCAGAGGTAGGATTGAAACGGAGAGCCCAGAGGAAATTATTAAGAGAGGATACATTCAGGACAGCGGCCTCAACATCCACCCATAGGGGGGGGGTCAGTGTGCCACCACCACCTTTTAAGCTGGTCAAGTAACACCGCACGGTAATACATCCTAAGACAGGGAACACCCATGCCCCCCTCTTGTACTGGCCGATACAGTATGCTAGCGCAAATTCTGGGGCGCTTCCCAGCCCAAATAAACCTCAGGAACAGTCTCTGTAGTTGCGAGAGGAAGGAGGCAGGTATTACCACTGGTAGGCATCTAGAAAAATATAACACCTTAGGGAGGAGCATCATCTTAGCCGTGGCAATACGTCCAGCCCATGATATAGGGATCAGGGAGTAGCTATCAATCTCTGTATTCAACTGGGACCACAGAACAGCAAAATTGATGGGGATCGTCTTGGCAGGTGAAGCAGTAAGGACAACACCCAGGTAGGGAATCTGATCAGTTACCCATTTAAAGGGAAATATAGACTGCAGCCTGCGCTGTTGATCAGTAGGTATGTGTAGTGGCAGAATACAGGACTTTGTGGGGTTGATTTTATAATAGCTAACTAGGCCAAAGGTCTCAAAAAGTCTCATTACTGGGCCCAAAGAGCTCGTAGGACTGGAAAGACAGATGATGATGTTGTCAGCAAACAAGCCGATTCTATGATCTATACTACCTATACGAACCCCTGAGACGTCCAAAGAATCTCTAATAGACTGCGCAAACAGTTCCATGACCAGAGTGAAGATAAGGGGGACAAGGGGCACCCCTGTCTAGTACCGTTACTAAGGGGGAAGCTGTCAGAGAGGGTACCCATGGTGTAGATTCTAGCTGAAGGGTGCGTATAAAGAGCCATGATAGCAGACGCTAGTGGGGGAGGGAAGCCAAATCTGCGCAACACCCCCCTCAGGTATCCCCAATGTACCCGGTCGAACGCCTTCTCCGCATCCAAGGACAGCAGGAGAGAGGGCGTCCGACCGGAATGTGCTGCAGCAATAATATCGAGAAAGCGTCTCGTGCCGTCAACCGTCTGCCGCCCTCTAACGAAGCCCACCTGGTCCTTATGTATTAGGTCTGGTAAGACCTTATTCAGCCTAGCGGCAAGAGCTAGGGCATACAATTTGATATCACTATTTAAGAGAGATATTGGTCTGTAATTGGCAACGCTATCTAGCGGTTTACCTTGCTTAGGAATAGTGACAACCAGGGCTTCCAGCATCTCGCCAGGGGGCATACCAATTTCTCTAATGCTATTGAAGGCCCTGGTCAGAAAGGGGGCCACCGAGGGGCCATATCGCTTATAGAATTCGTTGGTGATGCCGTCTGGACCAGGTGATTTCGAGGGTTTGAGGGCCTGCACACAGTCAAGAACCTCTTCTACAGTGAAAGGGGAACATAAATCCGAGGCCTGTTCTTGAGATAGAGAGGGAAGAGACATAGAGGACAAAAAGGAGGAGATAGCCGCTTCATCAGGCTGTGGAGTAGCAGAGTAATTTTTAAGGTTATACAGTTCACTATAAAAATCTACAAAACAGTTAGCAATTCCCTGGGGGTCTGTAATTCTGGAGCCATCGCTTCTAGTGATAAAGGGTATCCTACATTGGTTCTGACGTTTTTTAAGCTGCCTAGCCAACAGAGAGCCAGATTTATTACCCTGCCAGTACCATTGCATCTTAAACCGTCGCAGCGCTAGCTCGTAGCTATGTAATGAAAGGGAATGTAGACTGGCATTAATCTGAGAGATCTCTCCAGCTAGGATAGGAGAGTAGGAGGCCATATTGCGTCTGTGCAAATCTGCAAGTCGCTGCTGAAGCTCCAGGATCTTGGTCTGTCGGTTTTACCTATCGTGGGCGTTTTGGCTAATGAAGTGGCCCCTAATCGTGGCCTTAAAAGCGCACCAGAGCATGGGATCGGCAACATCCCCCGTGTCATTGACCCGGAAGTATGCATCTACCGCCAATTTAGTCGCCTCAGAGTATTCAGGGTTGTGGAGGATCAGGGGATTAAGCCTCCAAATATAAGTTGGGCGAGTGGCAAAGGACTCCCTAAGAGTTACACTAATGGGGGAGTGGTCCGACCACTCTATAGGCATTATACGTGCCTCAGACACCAGTGGCAGGAGAGAGCGGGAAACAAGGGCATAATCTATTCGGGTGTATATCTTATGCACATGCGAGAAGAAAGTAAAATCCCTCTCAGTAGGGTGAGATATACGCCAAATATCATAAAAATCATTTTGGGACACACTAGTGAAGAATCCAGTAGGCTCCCTCTTAGAAGCAGTCGACGTGGAGTCAACACTAGGCCACATGGTCATGTTGAAGTCCCCTAGGAGTAAACAGTGACCCTTTTTCACAGATCCCAGCTTACGTAGAAACGACTTGAGGAAAGCACATTGCTTAGTATTGGGGCCATACAGTGTAGCCAAGGTATATTGGACATTATTTAAAAGACACAGTACAATTATATATCTGCCACGGTCGTCTATCACCGTTTGCTGAACATCAATCGATAAAGTATCCCTAAATGCAATTGCTACACCCCCCTTTTTATGCACAGCATGCACATGATAGATGTACGGAAAGCGTTTATTCTGCAGTCTACCCGCATCTTGGGCAGATAAGTGTGACTCCTGTATGCAGAGGATGTCAGCACCTAAGCGTCCTGCCTCCCGCCACACCAAAGACCTCTTATATGGTGAATTGAGACCATGCACATTCAAGAACACTACCTTAAGACCCATAAACAGGCTCGCAGCACAAGCTAAGGGAAACCAGTATCACATTAGGGATAACAGTAACTGCCACGCGTACAAGGAGACAGACATCTGGTAAGTGCAACATGGACACGGAACGCCACAGGACACTCAGCAGACAAAACAAGTGAACGAGGACCCAGCGAACGGACAACAGACATAAAAAACAAACAGCAACACAAAACATAGAAAACACATAAGCATCAATAAAGACCATGTGGTAAGTCTTGTTGGGGGAAGTAAGAACAATCCACTGCAGTTAGGCCAAAAGTCTCAGTGGAAATTGACAATATCCAGAGCGTCAATAGGCATAACAAAAGAAAACCATAATAAGGAAACGGGAACCAAAAAAAAGGAGCAAAAATGGTGCCTCCACAATAGAGTCAGAGGACAGAGTGAAGCAGTCCAGGAGTATGGCGACTCAAGCACCTTATGACTTGGGCTTCTTCTTACGATGAGAAACTACTTTCCAGTCCTCCTCAATTCTCACCCCTTGGGGTCCACCAGGGGACCGCTGAGCAGGCAGGTCAATAGGAAAGTTCCATTCAGCGCAGAGTTGCGCGAGGGCATCCGGGGAGGAGACCACATGCTTGCCCCCATTATGGGTGACGATAAGCTTCACGGGAAAACCCCACTTGTAGGGGATCCCCTTATCTCTAAGAACTCTGGTTCCCGCCCCAAACTCTCGGCGCCTGGCCAGGGTAGCCGCTGATAAGTCTGTATATAGTTGTAGCTCAGAGTATTTTTCTGGAAGGGAGGGTGCTGAGCGCGCCACTGTCATTAACCGTTCCTTAATGTGGTAGAAGTGCAGGCGCAGGATTACATCTCTAGGTGTGGAGACAGGTAAGGATTTCGGCTTAGGAGGCCTATGGACCCTGTCCATCAGCAAGTCCATAGCGGAAGCCTGGGGCAGTAACAGCGAAAAATAGTCGGTCACAAAACTATTAAGGTCCTCTGTTTTAACCGATTCTGGCACCCCTCTCACTCTCAAATTGTTCCGCCGGGATCTATCTTCCATGTCAGCAATCTTGAGTTTAAGAGCAGAGACCTCATCATCCAGAGAGTTAGTCAGATCCACCACCTCATTATGGGAGGAGGTGAGCTCCGCCATCTTGCTTTCTATATGTGAAGTACGGTGCCCCAGCGAGGAGAGCTCATGTTGAATGTCAGAGACTGAAGCTTTAATGTCTCCCTGTATAGAGGCATGCAATTCAGCAAGGAGTCCCCTCATAGTATGTTCAGAGATAGGTGCCGAAGAAGGCCCCCCCCGTGCTGCTAACAGGACCCCCAAGCTTCTGTGCAGGCTGATTCCCAGACCCCAGGGCTATAGAGGAGACAGAAGAGAACGGTACCTGCGGGGATCGCTGAGCCAAGGGCCCCGGAGATGTTGACGGAGATGCTCTTTGTCCACTGCCCGCTGGGGGAGAGGAGGACGCTGACGAGGCACTTCCAGTGTCTGGAGATGTCGAGCCGCCCAGCACGGGGAGAGCGGCTGTATGTGGAGGTGAGGCAGCTGCGCCATCATGAGAGGCCTCCGCTGCAGGAAAGAATGCCGTGAGCTTCAGCGGGCTCTTCTTTCCACGTCTCCGGGTCATCATCAGGAGCTTGGCCGAGGTAGGCACCGGTGTGGACAGGTTCCGTAGCGAAAGGCTCGGGATCTATTCTGCTTAGCCGCGATCTGGCCCGAAGTGCAGCGGAGCACAGGGATTATGCGACCGCCGCCATGCACTGCAGGATCACTTTTTATTCATTTTTTTAATGGTATAAAAAGTGACCAAAATACGCTTTTTTGGACTTTGGAATTTTTTTGCATGTACGCCATTGACCGTACGGTCTAATTAATGATGCATTTTTATAGATCGGAGATTTACGCACGCGGCGATACCACATATGTTTATTTTTTTTTTTTTTACACTGTTTTATTTTTTTATGGGTAAAGGGGGGTGATTCAAACTTTTATTAGGGAAGGGGTTAAATGACCTTCATTAACACTTTTTTTTTTACATTTATTTTGCAGTGTTATAGGTGATCAGCATTATCGGCGCTTGACTGCTCCTGCCTGGATCTCAGGCACGGAGCAGTCATTCGTCGATCGGACACCGAGGAGGCAGGTAAGGGCCCTCCCGGTGTCCAATCAGCTGTTCGGGACGCTGCGATTTCACCGCGGCGGTCCCGAACAGCCCGACTGAGCAGCCGGGTCACTTTTAGTTTCACTTTAGAAGCGGCGGTCAGCTTTGACTGCCGCTTCTAAAGGGTTAATACCGCACATCGCCGCGATCGGCGATGTGTGGTATTAGCCGTGGGTCCCGGCCGTTGATGAGCGCCGGGACCGACGCGATATGATGCAGGATCGCGGCGCGATCCCGCTTCATATCGCGGGAGCCGGCGCAGGACGTAAATATACGTCCTGCGTCGTTAAGGGGTTAAAAATGTATAAAAATGTTGTCATAAAAAAGATACACTTTGTTAGATATAATTTTTTCCATCACTCCTGTATCTTTTTTATTTTTTAATGGTACCCTACGAAATTCTATTAAAAAAGGTATCTCCATCACTTTTGGATCGTTAAAGTCCAAAAAAGAAGAAAAAACGCCTGCAAAAACACCAAAGTTAAAACACCACGATTTCAGGGGGAAAAACGCCATAGGCTCAACATACTGCGACTTTGCAAAGCCGCCAAGGGGCTGAAAAACGCCAAAAAAGAGTGAAAAAACAGCAAAAGGATTGAAAAAAACTGAAAACTGAAAAACGCAAAGTGGAAAAAGAATTTTGGGATTTCTCATTGAGGGGCCGTTTTGGAAACCTAGCCTAGCCCTAGCCAAGGAATCAGCCACCTTTTGTATCTGGATACTGCCTTAAAAAGGATAGCATCTTCTCTTCTGTTTCGTTTCACCACTTGAACTCTTTCTTCTAGCATCTAGACAACCCATAAGCTCTTCCACATCTGGAAAATGCATGCCTATATCTACAATCAGATGGTAATTTCTTTAATAAACTGCCAGTAACATCCCTTGTTGGACACAGTCACTCTCACCGTGAACTGCCTGCTGCACTATGAAATGGCTGAATGGCACCTTTCTGTGCCAGCATAAGATGTGTCTGGCTTTACTTTATCCAGGGGTACTCCAGTGGAAAATATTTTTTTTATTTTAAATCAACTGGTGCTAAAAAGTTCAACAGATTTGTAAATTACTTCCATTAAAAAAATCTTAATCCTTCCAGTACTTATTCGCTGCTGAAGTCCTAGAAGGATTACAATTTTTTATTAGAAGTAATTTACAAATCTAAAAAAGGAAAATAGTTTCCCCCACCTCAAGGCTCGTGTTTAAATTATTACAAAAATAATGCAGTAAGACCGTGCTTCAATTATTCTATTATTTATTCAAATCTATCATATAAATGTAAATTCCACTCTCACAGGGCCCTTGTGGGAGAAGAAAAATATTTAGGATACATATAAAATAAAATATAAATGTCACGATTCGGCTGGCTGGAGGTGGATCCTCTGTGCCAGAGAGGGATTGGCGTGGACCGTGTCGGTGGACTGGTTCTAAGTTGCTACTGGTATTCACCAGAGCCCGCCGCAAAGCGGGATGTTCTTGCAGCGGCGGTAGCAACCAGGTCGTATCCACCGGCAACGGCTCAACCTCTCTGACTGCTGAGATAAGCGCGGTACAAGGGAGTAGACAAGAGCAAGGTAGGACGTAGCAGAAGGTCAGGGCAGGCAGCAAGGATCGTAGTCAGGGGCAACGGCAGGAGGTCTGGAACACAGGCTAGGAACACACAAGGAAACGCTTTCACTGGCACAATGGCAACAAGATCCGGCAAGGGAGTGCAGGGGAAGTGAGGTATAAGTAGGGAGTGCACAGGTGAAGATACTGATTAGGCCTGCTGCGCCAATCAGTGGCGCAGTGGCCCTTTAAATCGCAGAGACCCGGCGCGCGCGCGCCCTAAGGAGCGGGGCCGCGCGCGCCGGGACAACACAGACGGAGAACAGGTCAGGTACGGGAGCCGGGATGCGCATTGCGAGCGGGCGCGTCCCGCGTCGCGAATCGCATCCCGGCTGGGGGTGATATCGCAGCGCACCCGGTCAGGAGGTCTAAACGGGGCGCTGCGAATGAGAGGACGCTGCGAGCGCTCCGGGGAAGAGCGGGGACCCGGAGCGCTCGGCGTAACAGTACCCCCCCTTGGGTCTCCCCCTCTTCTTGGAGCCTGAGAACCTGAGGATAAGACTTTTGTTTAGGATGTTGTCTTCAGGTTCCCAAGATCTCTCCTCTGGGCCACAATTCTCCCAGTCAACCAAGAAGAATCTTTTACCTCTGACTGTCTTGGATGCTAGAATCTCCTTCACCGAGAAGACGTCAGACGAACCGGAAACAGGAGTGGGAGAGACAACTTTGGGAGAGAAGCTTTTAAGGATGAGTGGTTTAAGGAGAGAGACATGGAAGGCATTGGGAATACGAAGAGAAGGAGGAAGAAGGATTTTGTAAGAGACAGGGTTGATCTGGCACAAGATTTTGAAAGGACCAAGATAGCGTGGTCCCAGTTTATAACTGGGGACACAAAAGCGGACATACTTAGCGGAGAGCCATACCTTGTCTCCGGGAGCAAAAATGGGGGGAGTTCTTCTTTTTTTATCAGCAAATTTTTTCATCCGGGATGAAGCCTGTAAAAGAGAATTTTGGGTCTCTTTCTATATGGTGGAAAGATCTTGAGTGACTTCATCAACAGCGGGCAAACCAGAGGGCATGGGAGTGGGGAGGGGAGGAAGAGGGTGACGGCCGTACACCACGAAAAATGGGGATTTAGCAGAAGATTCGGAGACTCTGAAGTTGTATGAGAATTCGGCCCATGGTAGAAGATCTGCCCAGTCATCCTGGCGGGAGGAAACAAAATGGCGTAAATAGTCACCCAGGACCTGATTAATTCTTTCTACTTGTCCATTGGATTGGGGATGATAAGAAGAAGAGAAGTTTAATTTGATCTTGAGCTGCTTACAGAGGGCCCTCCAGAATTTAGACACGAATTGAACGCCTCTATCCGAGACGATATGCGTGGGCAACCCGTGGAGGAGAAAAATGTGTGTAAAAAATTGCTTTGCCAACTGAGGCGCTGAAGGAAGGCCTGGAAGAGGGATAAAATGTGCCATCTTGGAAAACCGATCAACGACCACCCAAACAACTGTGTTGCCACGGGATAAGGGCAAGTCAGTAATAAAGTCCATACCAATCTGTGACCAAGGTTGTTCAGGAACAGGCAGAGGATGAAGGAGACCAGCAGGCTTCTGGCGAGGAGTCTTATCCCGGGCACAGACAGTACAGGCCCGCACGAAATCAACAACGTCAGTCTCCAGAGTAGGCCACCAATAAAAACGAGAGATGAGTTGAACGGATTTTTTGATGCCCGCATGGCCTGCGAGGTGGGAGGAGTGTCCCCACTTGAGAATCCCGAGGCGCTGGCGTGGAGAAACAAAGGTCTTCCCTGGAGGAGTTTGTCTGATGGAAGCTGGAGAAGTGGAGATCAGACAGTCCGGAGGAATGATGTGTTGCGGAGAGGCTTCCACTTCAGAGGCATCTGAAGAACGAGAGAGGGCATCGGCCCTAATGTTCTTGTCAGCAGGGCGAAAATGGATTTCAAAGTTAAAACGGGCAAAGAACAACGACCACCTAGCCTGGCGAGGGTTCAGAGGTTGGGCAGACTGGAGATAAGAGAGATTCTTGTGATCAGTGTAAATAATAACTGGATATATGGATCCCTCCAGCAGGTGCCTCCACTCCTCAAGCGCCAATTTTATGGCCAGTAGTTCTCGATCACCAATGGAGTAGTTTTTCTCCGCCGGAGAAAAGGTCCTAGAAAAAAACCTACAAGTAACAGCATGCCCGGAAGAATTTCTTTGTAGAAGAACTGCTCCAGCTCCCACTGAGGAGGCGTCTACCTCCAATAAGAAGGGTTTAGATGGGTCAGGTCTGGAGAGTACGGGAGCAGAAGAAAAGGCAGACTTGAGATGTTTAAATGCGTCTTCCGCTTGAGGAGACCAGGACTTAGGATTGGCATTTTTCTTGGTTAGAGCCACGATAGGAGCCACAATAGTAGAAAAGTGTGGAATAAATTGTCTGTAATAATTGGCGAACCCCAAAAAACGTTGGATAGCACGGAGTCCGGAGGGGCGTGGCCAATCTAATACGGCAGATAGTTTATCTGGGTCCATTTGTAGTCCCTGGCCAGAGACTAAGTATCCTAGGAAAGGAAGAGACTGATATTCAAAGAGACATTTTTCCATTTTGGCATAAAGTTGATTGTCCCGAAGTCTCTGAAGAACCATGCGGACATGCTGGCGGTGTTCTTCCAAGTTGGCAGAAAAAATCAGAATATTGTCCAGGTAAACCACAACACAGGTATATAGAAGATCATGAAAAATTTCATTAACAAAGTCTTGGAAGACGGCAGGGGCGTTGCAAAGGCCGAAGGGCATGACCAGATACTCAAAGTGTCCATCTCTGGTGTTAAATGCAGTCTTCCATTCGTCCCCCTCCCTGATGCTGATGAGATTATAAGCACCTCTTAAGTCCAGCTTGGTAAAGATGTGGGCACCTTGTAGGCGGTCAAAGAGTTCCGAGATAAGAGGTAGGGGGTAGCGTTTTTTTACCGTGATTTTATTAAGTCCGCGGTAATCAATGCAAGGGCGTAGGGAGCCATCTTTTTTGGAGACAAAAAAAATCCAGCTCCGGCAGGAGAGGAGGACTTGCGGATAAACCCCTTTTTTAAGTTCTCCTGGATGTATTACGACATGGCTTGGGTTTCTGGAGCAGACAGAGGATAGATTCTGCCCCGGGGTGGAGTAGTACCCGGGAGGAGGTCAATAGGACAGTCATAAGGCCTGTGAGGAGGCAAAGTCTCTGCTTGTTTCTTGCAAAAAACATCAGCATAGTCCAGATAGGCCTTAGGAAGACCAGATACCGGAGGAACAACAGGGTCACGACTGTGAGTACTGGGAGCCGGTTTAAGACAGTCCTTGTGGCAAGAAGTACCCCAGTTCTTGATTTCCCCTGTGGTCCAATCAAGGGTTGGGGAATGGCGTTGAAGCCACGGTAATCCAAGAAGAATCTCTGAAGTGCAGTTAGAGAGGACCAAAAATTTAATTTTTTTGTGATGGGGTTCGATGCACATTAAGAGAGGTTCCGTGCGCTAACGCATGGTACAGTTCAATCTTTCATTGTTAACAGAGTTGATGTAGAGGGGTCGGGCGAGACTGGTCACCGGGATGTTGAACCTGTTGATGAGAGAGGCCAAAATAAAATTTCCTGCAGATCCGGAATCCAAGAAGGCCATAGCAGAGAAGGAGAAGGTAGAAGAAGACATCCGCACAGGCACAGTAAGACGTGGGGAGGCAGAGTTCACATCAAGAGCTGTCTCACCTTTGTGCGGAGTCAGCGTGCGTCTTTCCTGGCGAGGAGGACGGATAGGACAATCCTTCAAGAAATGTTCGGTACCGGCACAGTACAGGCAAAGGTTCTCCATGCGGCGTCGTGTCCTCTCTTGAGGTGTCAAGCGAGACCGGTCAACTTGCATAGCCTCCACGGCGGGAGGCACAGGAATGGATTGCAGAGGACCAGAGGAGAGAGGAGCCGGGGAGAGAAACCGCCTCGTGCGAACAAAGTCCATATCCTGGCGGAGCTCCTGACGTCTTTCGTAAAAACGCATGTCAATGCGGGTGGCAAGATGAATAAGTTCATGTAGGTTAGAAGGAATTTCTCGTTCGGCCAGCACATCTTTAATGTTACTGGATAGGCCTTTTTTAAAGGTCGCGCAGAGGGCCTCGTTATTCCAGGATAATTCGGAGGCAAGAGTACGGAACTGGATGGCGTACTCGCCAACAGAAGAATTACCCTGGACCAGGTTCAGCAGGGCAGTCTCGGCAGAAGAGGCTCGGGCAGGTTCCTCAAAAACACTTTGAATCTCCGTGAAGAAGGAGTGTACAGAGGCAGTGACAGGATCATTGCGGTCCCAGAGCGGTGTGGCCCATGACAGGGCTTTCCCAGACAGAAGGTTGACTACAAAAGCCACCTTGGACTTTTCAGTAGGAAACTGGTCCGACATCATCTCCAAATGCATGGAACATTGCGAAAGAAAACCACGGCAAAACTTAGAGTCCCCATCAAATTTATCCGGCAAGGATAATCGGAGGCTGGAAGCGGCCACTCGCTGCAGAGGAGGTGCAGGAGCTGGCGGAGGAGATGATTGCTGAAGCTGTGGTAGTAGCTACTGTAGCATCACGGTCAGTTGAGACAGCTGGTGGCCTTGTTGCGCTATCTGTTGCGACTGCTGGGCGACCACCGTGGTGAGGTCGGCGACAACTGGCAGTGGGACCTCAGCGGGATCCATGGCCGGATCTACTGTCACGATTCGGCTTGCTGGAGGTGGATCCTCTGTGCCAGAGAGGGATTGTCGTGGACCGTGTCGATGGACCGGTTCTAAGTTGCTACTGGTATTCACCAGAGCCCGCCGCAAAGCGGGATGGTCTTGCAGCGGCGGTAGCAACCAGGTCGTATCCACCGGCAACGGCTCAACCTCTCTGACTGCTGAGATAAGCACGGTACAAGGGAGTAGACAAGAGCAAGGTCGGACGTAGCAGAAGGTCAGGGCAGGCAGCAAGGATCGTAGTCAGGGGCAACGGCAGGAGGTCTGGAACACAGGCTAGGAACACACAAGGAAACGCTTTCACTGGCGCAATGGCAACAAGATCCGGCAAGGGAGTGCAGGGGAAGTGAGGTATAAGTAGGGAGTGCACAAGTGAAGATACTGATTAGGCCTGCTGCGCCAATCAGTGGCGCAGTGGCCCTTTAAATCGCAGAGACCCGGCGCGCGCGCGCCCTAAGGAGCGGGGCCGCGTGCACCGGGACAACACAGACGGAGAACGGGTCAGGTACGGGAGCCGGGATGCGCATTGCGAGCGGGCGCGTCCCGCGTCGCGAATCGCATCCCGGTTGGGAGTGATATCGCAGCGCACCCGGTCAGGAGGTCTGAACGGGGCGCTGCGAATGAGAGGACGCTGCGAGCGCTCTGGGGAGGAGCGGGGGACCCGGAGCGCTCGGTGTAACAATAAAACAGTAAAACAGTAGAACAATATGTCACTCAAATATTATTAGCGCAATTAGATGTGTAGACAACAAATTATACTAGATGTAACTGTCCTTTAGTTTGTAGCAACAGTTGCTATAATGTAGTTATATTGTGACTGGAGACTGTAACAAGTGCTATAATGAGTATAGATCTATTACCAGTTCTTTATGGTCGGCAGTTGCAGATATACTTGCAGAAATGTGTGCTGACATGCACAAGTGGCGGCTGGTCCTGACAGCACAGGACCTGGTTTATACCGCCCGATGTATCGAGGAGATGGATTAATCCTGGCTCTTATAATATGACTTTACAGTATAACTAAACAGATACTGTTTGCACTGTCCCATTGCCCCACTTTCATTGTCTCATTGTCCAACTAGTGAAGTGCAATACCACTGTGTATATTTTATATTTTTAGCATTTTATACCATTGTAACCATTTTATCTAGTGACCAGTCTGCGACAAGGGCCCTGCCGCAGACCTCTCATCATTTTTCCAAATAAATGTTATCATTTTATGCTATTTTAGACACGTTTTCTTTTTTCTCTCTCTCTTTCTTCTAATTTTTGACCTTATATCTTCTACCCTGACCTAGCCTAGCAGGACTGCCTCCCCTTTTTACACTATTTGTGTTCACATGATGTTGACTTGTTGAGGATTTGTTGCAGGTTTGCTGCGAATGTGTTGTAGATTTGTTATGGATGTGTTACAGATATGCTTCAGATTTGTTGAAAATTTGTTACAGATTTGTTGTTACAGATTTGCTGCGGATGTGATACAGATCTGTTGCGGATTTGTTATGGCTTTCTTGCGACTTTGTTACAGATTTGTTGCTGATTTGTTACAGATTTGTCGCAGATATGTTGCGGATATGTTACAGATTTTGAAATTACATTGGAAAAAAAGGAGCAAATGCACTACAAATCTGCAGTGTATGAACATACCCCAAAAGCTGCCACAATAAAACTGTATATACCTGTGTGTACTACCAGTGTGTTCAGGATAAACCACTACTGCCTCTTGTGCACTATACCATGGCCACATGACATCACGATAACTGCCAACAGCGCTGCCGGCCATGTGACTGTGACCTCACAATATTGCGCTGTAGCTATAGAATGAAGAGCAGGGACCCTGAGCCTCTATCTTTCACAAAGTGTCTTTCGGGACAGACTCTTTTGCGCTACTTGCTAGTGGATTGATTTTGAAGTGCTTAGTTGAAGACTTAGTTGAAGACTCAACATGAGCAAGAGAAAGAAGATAACATTTTCTTCTTCAGAGGATGAGGAAGACAGTGCCCCAAAGCGGAGAGCAGGCACAGTGGCCGTGCCTATATCTCTATGGAACCGCATTATGGCATACCTTAAACAGGAAGGAAAGGACAACATGGCCACAGCAAATTCCCAGATTGGGATTACAAAAATCCATCAGGAACAATTGGATCTTACATCAAGTAAGAGAACCAGTGATGACTCCAGATGTCCTACAGGAACATGGCCAGAAAAAAAAAATGACCAGAGAAAGAGAGACTGGGTACATATGGACTCTACATCACTGAAGGAAGATGGCCCCGGCCCCATCAAGAAAGCCAAGGTGAGCAGTCTTATTGAAAAAGAACTTCATGATGAGAATATTACAAAAACACCAAAGGCGGAGCAGCCCAGGAAATCTCTGCTCCCGCTAACAGTGGACAAGTTCACCTTCCACCATTCCCTAGGACAAGGATACTTTGGTAAGGTGATGTTTGCAACAGACCATGTACGGGGGGAACAGGTTGCCATCAAATCCGTGGAGAAGAGAGCCCTGCTACATATGTCTAATGGTTTGGTGGAGAGGAAAGTGCTAGAGCTGGCTCGGGAGAACATCTTCTTGGTGCACGGGTATGGAGCCTTCCATACACAGAATTACATCTATTATGTGATGGAACTGGTAGGTGGTGGGACTCTCCATGAATATCTGACTAAAGTGCCATCTCCAACTTTAGGGATTGTAAAGTTTATCGGTGCTGAACTTGTTTGTGGACTGCAGTTCATTCATTCTAAAGGCGTCATACACCGAGACCTGAAGACAGAGAATATCTTACTGACCAGCAGGGGGCACATCAAGATTGCAGATTTTGGGCTTGCCCTGGACAATGTGTTTGGAAAAACACCAGGCAGAGATATTATGTCAACCCCTGGTTTGGCTGCGCCCGAAATGATATTGGGTCAACCATATGGCTGTGGTGTGGACTGGTTTGCCTTTGGGGCAATAATGCACCTGATGTTAACAGGAAAAACCCCTTTCTGTGGAAAAAGTCGTGCACAAGTGGAAAGAAACGTCTTAGAACGTCCTATAAAATCCATCTGGTTTGGACCTTTCACTGGAGACTTCTTAGCACGGCTCTTATGTAAAGACCAGTCACAGAGATTAGGGGAACATGGAGACATCCGCAATCATCCCTTTTTCTTCTCTATAAATTGGGAGAAGTTGGAAGCTGGCAAAGTGGAATCTCCAGTCATCGCCAATCAAGGTTCCTTGGAGTCATACACAATGCAGAGGATCCAGGTGCCTTACGCTGAGATATGGAAAGAGCCCATCCCGGAGATGTTCCAGCAAGTCTTCAATAGTGTGCCATTCGTGTGTTCTGCATGGGCAGAAAATTACCACAATGCCCCTATGCATCCAGACGCTGTACCAAAATTTGACCTTGAAGAAATCTGTGACATCCTAGACCTGGGCCTTCTGAGTGCGACAACTTCAGTCTTGGATGAGAGCGGTCATAACAACTCAGACACCTGATATTTCAAAGAGGACAAAGCAACATCTCAGCACTACCCACCATTCCATCATGTAGGCATCGGCCACAAGTCATCACATGGGACCGCACACTGCTGAATCTGCAACCTCCTATTGTGGATATAATACAAATCTGTAAAAAAACAAAACAAAGTGTCATTCTCTGATTATAGGAACTGAGAAGATGCAAAAATCATATATTTGTGTGTGTGTGAAAAGTAAATTTTCTATGCATGATTATACCATATACCTCTAAATCAGTGGTCTCAAACTGTAGCCCTCCAGATGTTGCAAAACTTCAACTCTCAGCATGCAAATATCATACTATACATATTACCATAATACTGTAACACTCCAAACCCAGTATACTGAGACCAATATTACCAGGAGCAAATAATACTGCCAAACCATACCCACTACCTGATTTTCTTTTTCTTCTCCATATGGAGACTCCGCCATGACTCCTCTGCATAAAATCTGCCAGACAAACATTTTAGGTTCCTTACTCCAGCACCATTCTAACCTCTCTACAAACCACCCACCTGTATTGCCCCACACAGTAATAGTGGCCACTTGTGTCCCCATACAGTCAGTTGCGTTGCTAGGGTTGGTGTCACCCAGTGCGGTAGAAAATGGTGTCACCCCATACCTAACCCCCCCCCCCCACATAAAAGTTTTTAGCCTGTTGTGACGGATGCCACTGGTGTAGCGCATTGTGAAAAACTCCAGTATAATAATTAAATATACCAATTGCCACAGAATGGAAAAGCGCTAAAAAGGTTTTCACCATTTAAAACTACAACTCCCAGAATTACTTAAATGGGTACTCCGCTGGAAATTATTTTCTTTTGAATCAACTGGTGCCAGGAAGTTAAAATCTGAATCCTTCAAGTAAGTAATTTACAAACCTGTTTAACTTTCTGGCACCAGTTGATTCAAAAGAAAATGTTTTGCAGTGGAGTACCCCTTTAAGCAGTGGTGAGGTTATGCTGGGAGTTAAGTTTCACTCATCTAACTGCAGAACTTACAAGTGACTATAGCTCTGATAGGACATAATGAGGAGAATACACAATGATATCAGTGACTACAGGTGACGTCTTCTCTATAGTGAGGAGAATACACAATGATATCAGTGACTACAGGTGACATCTTCTCTATAGTGAGGAGAAACAATGATATCAGTGACTACAGGTGACATCTCTATAGTGAGGAGAATACACAATAATATCAGTGACTACAGTTGACGTCTTCTCTATAGTGAGGAGAATACACAATGATATCAGTGACTACAGGTGAAGTCTTCTCTATAGTGAGGAGAATACAGAATGAGATCAGTGACTACAGGTGACGTCTTCTCTATAGTGAGGAGAATACACAATGAGATCAGTGACTACAGGTGACGTCTTCTCTATAGTGAGGAGAATACACAATGAGATCAGTGACTACAGGTGAAGTCTTCTCTATAGTGAGGAGAATACAGAATGAGATCAGTGACTACAGGTGAAGTCTTCTCTATAGTGAGGAGAATACAGAATGAGATCAGTGACTACAGGTGACGTCTTCTCTATAGTGAGGAGAATACACAATGAGATCAGTGACTACAGGTGACATCTTCTCTATAGTGAGGAGAAAATAATGATATCAGTAACTACAGTTGACGTCTTCTCTATAGTGAGGAGAATACACAATGATATCAGTGACTACAGGTGACGTCTTCTCTATAGTGAGGAGAATACACAATGATATCAGTGACTACAGGTGATGTCTTCTCTATAGTGAGGAGTATACACAATGATATCAGTGACTACAGGTGACGTCTTCTCTATAGTGAGGAGAATACACAATGATATCAGTGACTACAGGTGACGTCTTCTCTATAGTGAGGAGAATACACAATGATATCAGTGATTACAGGTGACGTCTTCTCTATAGTGAGGAGAATACACAATGATATCAGTGACTACAGGTGACGTCTTCTCTATAGTCTTTCTTTACCTAATTCAGATGGAACATACCACCGGGTCCAGCTAAATGTTCTCTCTGCAGAATGTGACGCCCAGATGTCTCCTCACTATGTCAGCGCATTCGGATCCTCTATATGAAAATAATAATTATTATTATAAACCTGCCAGACACTGTATCCTCTAAATATAATAAACTAGTATACACTAGGGCTGCACGATATATCGCAAAAACAATCGAATCGCAATTTTTGCCATATATCGATATGGCCCCCGGGAAAATTTGCGATTATCTGCTCGGGCAGATCCCGTGTGCGGCTGCAGTGCGGGCCGGCCAGGGCAGATAAAAACAAATTTAAATATTAAAAGTCTGTGTTTCCGAACCGGGGTGCCTCCAGCTGTTATGAAACTACAACTCCCAGCATGCCCGGACAGCCAAAAGCTGTCCGGGCATGCTGGGAGTTGTAGTTTCACAACAGCTGGAGGCACCCTGGTAGAGAAACACTGATCTAAGTAAAGGGCGCAGGGATAAAAAATAATTAAAACATTATGCTCACCTCTTCCCGGTCCCTGCATCTGTACACCTCCCTGCGGTCCCGATGTCTCTATACAAGCTGTAGGACCTTTACCTTTAGCCAGTCACTGGCCGCAGGGGTGTCACATGTCAAGCCAGTGATTGGCTAAAAGGTAAAAGTCCTCAAAGGTCTGCAAACACACACAAACCTAGGGGAATATGTGACAAGGGGTGGAGGGGGCAGAATGTGACAAGAGGGGGAATATGTAACAAGGGGGGGGGAATATGTAACAAGGGGGGGAGGAATATGTAACAAGGGGGGGGGGGCAGGGGGAATATGTGACAAGGGGGGAGGGGGAATATGTGATAAGGGGGAGGGGGAATATGTGACAAGGGGGGAGGGGGAATATGTGAAAAGGGGGGGAGGGGGAATATGTGACAAGGGGGAGGGGGAATATGTAACAAGGGGGAGCAGAATGTGACAAGAGGGGGAATATGACAAGAGGGGGAGGGGCAGAATGTGACAAGAGGGGCAGAATGTGACAAGAGGGGGGGGAGATGTGAAATGGGCGGTGGGCATAAAATGGGTGAATAGTTGTAAATTTGAGGAGATTGGACATGAAATAAGGGGATTTCACTATTTATTACATTGCATCACATATCGAAATCACAATATTTAGGCCCAAAATCGCAATCGCACATTTTTCTCATATCGTGCAGCCCTAGTATACACTACACTCTATGAATATAAACCTCACACACCGTGCCCCCAGCAGTAGCACCCCCATCATCCACCAGCTGATGCTATTACCACACAGGGGGGTAGGGGGAATGGGCGGGCGGGGGTGCCCTGGCAACACCCCCCAGCAGTAGCACCCCATCATCCACCAACACCCCCCCCATTCCCCCTATGGTAATAGAATCAGCTGCTGGATTATGGGGGTGCTACTGCTGGGGGAGGGTGCTGGTGGATGATGGGGGTGTTACTGCTGGGGGGTGCTACTGCTGGGGGGGGGTGCTGGTTGATGATAGGAGTGCTACTGCTGGGGGAGGGGGGCGGGTGCTGGTGCATGATGGTGGTGCTACTAATGGGGGGGGGGGTGCTGGTGGATGATGGGGTGCAGCCTCATCATCCACCAGCAACACCTCCCCCCAGAAATAGCACCCCCATCATCCACCATGACCAGCAACACCTCCCCCCAGAAATAGCACCCCCATCATCCACCAGCACCCCCCCCTTGCTGGATGATGGTGGTGCTACTGCTGGGGGGTGCTGGTGTATGATGGGGTGCAGCCTCATCATCCACCAGCAACACCTCCCCCCCAGAAATAGCACCCCCATCATAAACCAGCACCCCCCACCCAGTTGGATGATGGTGATGCTACTGCTGGGGGGTGCTGGTGGATGATGGGGTGCAGCCTCCTCATCCACCAGCAACACCTTCCCCCCCCAGAAATAGCACCCTCATCATCCACCAGCAATAGCACCTCCATCATCCACCAGCACCCCCCCTTCTGGATGATGGTGGTGCTACTGCTGGGGGGGGGGGGTGCTGGTGTATGATGGGGTGCAGCCTCATTATTCACCAGCAACACCTCCCCCCCAGAAATAGCACCCCCATCATAAACCAGCACCCCCCACCCAGCTGGATGATGGTGATGCTACTGCTGGGGGGTCCTCCACCAGCAATAGCACCCCCATCATCCACCAGCACCCCCCCCTTCTGGATGATGGTGATGCTACTGCTGGGGGGGGGGGTGCTGGTGTATGATGGGGTGCAGCCTCATCATCCACCAGCAACACCTCTCCCCCAAGAAATAGCACCCCCATCATCCACCAGCACCCCCCCCCCTTCTGGATGATGGTGGTGCTACTGCTGGGGGGTGGATGATGGGGGTGCTATTTCTGAGGGGGGGGGAGGTGTTGCTGGTGGATGAGGAGGCTGCACCCCATCATCCACCAGCACACCCCAGCAGTAGCACCACCATCATCCAGCAGGGGGGGGGTGCTGGTGGATGATGGGGGTGCTACTGCTGGGGGGTGCTGGTGGATGATGGGGTGCAGCCTCCTCATCCACCAGCAACACCCCCCCCAGAAATAGCACCCCCATCATCCACCAGCACCCCCCAGCAGTAGCACCCCCATCATCCACCAGCACCCCCCCCCTGCTGGATGATGGGGGTGCTACTGCTGGGGGGTGCTGGTGGATGATGGGGTGCAGCCTCCTCATCCACCAGCAAACCCCCCCCTAGAAATAGCACCCCCATCATCCACCAGCACCCCCACCCAGCTGGATGATGGGGTGCAGACTCATAATCCACTAGCAACAACCCCCCCCCTCCCCAGAACTCCCACAGCACCCCTTTTTTCTCTGTACCTGGCTGGCTCGGCTGCTCCAACTGTCCCCGGGCTCAGTAGTGTGGGCCTGATCAGTGTGGATGGCGCGTGATGTTAGCGCCGTCCATCTAGCTCCGCCCGCCGACGTCCCATCACAAGCCGGGACGTGTGCCGGAGCTACGGGGGGGGGGGGGTGGTTTGGGGTGCTGTCAGCACTGCGGACCGGGTGAGGGGGTGGGTGCTAGCTGTCAGCGCCAACTGAGGACCGGGGGGGAGGGTTGGGGGGTGCTGTCAACGCTAACTGAGGACCGGGGGGGGGGTGTGCTGCCAGCGGTAACTGAGGACCGGGGGGGGGGGTTGGGGGGTGCTGTCAGAGTAGTCTCACCCCATCAGCCTGGTGTCACCCGGTGCGGTCCGCACCCCCCACACCCCGGTCACAACGCCACTGCATACAGTAGCTAGACACCCTCTGTGCCCTTAGAAAGTAGTTAGGCCCCTATGTCACCATATTGGCGGGCAAGCTGTGCCTAACTAGTTTGCCCCCTGACTGGAGAGCAGTTTAAGGGTTAATTAATCGGTGGAGTTCCAGCACCCCTCCCCCACCTGTAATCTTCCTAGGAACCAGGGTGTTTTGTCCCAAGAGTGGGGGAGATAAGGAGTGACATATAGGGTGTGAGGTTTTTCCCGGGCTGTAGGGGCTCCTTCCCTGGGTATTTATAGGGCTGTTTCTCCCCTCCCCCTCTTGTTGCCCTGGACCCGGAGCTTTGGTTATCCTGGTGCTGACAGTTGGTATGGATGTCTCTGCCCTTATTCGTGAGCGAGTTGCACAGGAGAGTGAGGGTTGGCTTGCTTGTTTGTTAGCAGAGCTTGCCTCTCCTCCTGTTGTGCCCATTCCTGAGGCTTCCACTTCGGGAGGCAGGCGGTCCTCCCATCAGTCCCGCCATCCCTCTCGTCTCAGCCTTAGTGCCCCCTCCCTTACCTCCTCAGCGTGGCTGGTCACGTGGTGCGGCTGCGGGCTCTGCTGCACAGCCGCATTCAGGTCCGGTCTCGCTTCCTGTTCCTCATCTCCTGCCTGTGGCTGCGATGGGAGCGCATGTGAGTTTCGGTTCTTCGGGTGAGTCGGGTGCCTCCGTCGCAGCCGCCTGTCCCCGCTATGATGCTCCGGTGGCCATGGCTCCGCCCCCCCCCGGTAAACATTTAAAAAAACACACACTACATTTTAATTTTTGTCGGCTAAATTTTTAGTGCCCTGACCGCCCAAATAAATTGATCCCTGTTTTAACCCCTTAAGGACTCAGGGTTTTTCCGTTTTTGCACTTTTGTTTTTTCCTCCTTACCTTTTAAAAAGCATAACCCTTTCAATTTTCCATCTAAAAATCCATATTATGGCTTATTTTTTGCGTCGCCAATTCTACTTTGCAGTGAAATTAGTCATTTTACCCAAAAATGCACGGCAAAACGGAAAAAAAAAATCATTGTGCGACAAAATCGAAAAAAATACGCCATTTTGTAACTTTTGGGGGCTTCCGTTTCTACGCAGTGCATTCGGTAAAAATTACACCTTATCATTATTCTGTAGGTCCATACGGTTAAAATGATACCCTACTTATTGTCACGATGCCGGCTGGCAGGTAGTGGATCCTCTGTGCCAGAGAGGGATTGGCGTGGACCGTGCTAGTGGATCGGTTCTAAGTCACTACTGGTTTTCACCAGAGCCCGCCGCAAAGCGGGATGGTCTTGCTGCGGCGGTAGTGACCAGGTCGTATCCACTAGCAACGGCTCAACCTCTCTGACTGCTGAAGATAGGCGCGGTACAAGGGAGTAGACAGAAGCAAGGTCGGACGTAGCAGAAGGTCGGGGCAGGCAGCAAGGATCGTAGTCGGGGGCAACGGCAGGAGGTCTGGAACACAGGCTAGGAACACACAAGGAAACGCTTTCACTGGCACAATGGCAACAAGATCCGGCGAGGGAGTGAAGGGGAAGTGAGGTATAAATAGGGAGTGCACAGGTGAACACACTAATTGGAACCACTGCGCCAATCAGCGGCGCAGTGGCCCTTTAAATCGCAGAGACCCGGCGCGCGCGCGCCCTAGGGAGCGGGGCCGCGCGCGCCGGGACAGGACAGACGGAGAGCGAGTCAGGTACGGGAGCCGGGATGCGCATCGCGAGCGGGCGCTACCCGCATCGCGAATCGCATCCCGGCTGGAGACGGTATCGCAGCGCACCGGGTCAGTGGAGCTGCCCGGAGCGCTGCGGTAGCGAGAGAGAAGCGAGCGCTCCGGGGAGGAGCGGGGACCCGGAGCGCTCGGCGTAACAGTACCCCCCCCCTTGGGTCTCCCCCTCTTCTTAGAGCCTGAGAACCTGAGGAGCAGACTTTTGTCTAGGATGTTGTCCTCAGGTTCCCAGGAACTCTCTTCAGGTCCACAGCCCTCCCAATCCACCAAAAAGAACCTTTTTCCTCTGACCGTCTTGGAGGCCAGTATCTCTTTCACTGAGAAGACGTCAGAAGAACCGGAGACAGGAGTGGGAGAAACTAATTTGGGAGAGAAACGGTTGATGATGAGTGGTTTAAGAAGAGAGACATGAAAGGCATTAGGAATACGGAGAGAAGGAGGAAGAAGAAGTTTGTAAGAGACAGGATTAATTTGGCACAAGACTTTGAAAGGACCAAGATAGCGTGGACCCAGTTTGTAACTGGGGACACGAAAGCGGACATATTTAGCGGAGAGCCATACCTTGTCTCCGGGAGCAAAAATGGGGGGAGCTCTTCTTTTCTTATCGGCAAACTTTTTCATGCGAGATGAAGCCTGTAAAAGAGAATCTTGGGTCTCTTTCCATATGGTGGAAAGATCACGAGTCACTTCATCTACAGCGGGCAAACCAGAGGGCAAGGGAGCAGGGAGGGGGGGAAGAGGGTGACGGCCGTACACCACGAAAAATGGGGATTTGGAGGAAGATTCAGAGACTCTAAAGTTATACGAGAATTCGGCCCATGGTAGAAGATCTGCCCAATCATCCTGGCGGGAGGAAACAAAATGTCGTAAATAATCACCCAAGACCTGGTTAATTCTTTCTACTTGTCCATTGGATTGAGGATGATATGCAGAAGAAAAGTTTAATTTAATCTTGAGTTGTTTACAGAGAGCCCTCCAGAATTTTGACACGAATTGGACGCCTCTATCCGAGACTATCTGTGTGGGCAACCCGTGAAGACGAAAAATGTGTACAAAAAATTGTTTAGCCAACTGAGGCGCTGAAGGAAGACCAGGAAGAGGGATGAAATGTGCCATCTTGGAGAATCGATCAACGACCACCCAAACAACAGTGTTGCCACGGGATGGGGGTAGGTCTGTAATAAAATCCATACCAATCAGAGACCAAGGCTGTTCGGGGACAGGCAGAGGATGAAGAAAACCAGCGGGCTTCTGGCGAGGAGTCTTATCCCGGGCACAGACAGTGCAGGCTCGCACAAAGTCCACGACATCCGTCTCCAGAGTCGGCCACCAATAGAAGCGAGAGATGAGTTGCACAGATTTCTTGATGCCTGCATGACCTGCGAGATGGGAGGAGTGACCCCATTTGAGGATTCCGAGGCGTTGGCGTGGAGAGACGAAGGTCTTTCCTGGAGGAGTTTGCCTGATGGAGGCTGGAGAAGTGGAAATCAGGCAGTCAGGAGGAATGATGTGTTGCGGAGAGAGTTCAACTTCCGAGGCATCCGAGGAACGAGAGAGAGCATCGGCCCTAATGTTCTTATCGGCAGGCCGAAAGTGAATTTCAAAATTAAATCGGGCAAAGAACAGAGACCACCTGGCCTGGCGAGGATTCAGCCGTTGGGCAGACTGGAGATAGGAGAGGTTCTTGTGATCGGTGTAAATAATAACTGGAAATCTTGATCCCTCCAGCAGATGCCTCCATTCCTCAAGTGCTAATTTAATGGCTAGAAGCTCTCGATCCCCGATGGAGTAGTTCCTCTCCGCCGGAGAGAAGGTCCTAGAAAAAAAACCACAAGTAACAGCATGCCCAGAAGAATTTTTTTGTAGAAGGACCGCTCCAGCTCCTACAGAGGAGGCATCAACCTCCAATAGGAAGGGTTTAGATGGGTCAGGTCTGGAGAGCACGGGAGCCGAAGAAAAGGCAGACTTGAGCCGTTTAAAGGCGTCTTCCGCTTGAGGAGGCCAAGACTTGGGATTGGCATTTTTTTTGGTTAAAGCCACGATAGGGGCCACAACGGTAGAAAAATGTGGAATAAATTGCCTGTAATAATTGGCGAACCCCAAAAAACGTTGGATAGCACGGAGTCCGGAGGGGCGTGGCCAATCTAAGACGGCAGAGAGTTTGTCTGGATCCATTTGTAGTCCCTGGCCAGAGACCAAGTATCCTAGGAAAGGAAGAGATTGGCATTCAAACAGACATTTCTCTATCTTGGCATAAAGTTGATTGTCACGAAGTCTCTGAAGAACCATACGGACATGCTGGCGGTGTTCTTCTAGATTGGCAGAAAAAATCAGGATATCGTCCAGATATACAACAACACAGGAGTATAAGAGATCACGAAAAATGTCATTAACAAAGTCTTGGAAGACGGCAGGGGCGTTGCACAGGCCAAAGGGCATGACCAGATACTCAAAGTGTCCATCTCTAGTGTTAAATGCCGTTTTCCATTCATCCCCCTCTCTGATGCGGATGAGATTATAAGCACCTCTTAAGTCCAGTTTGGTAAAGATGTGGGCACCTTGGAGGCGATCAAAGAGTTCAGAGATGAGGGGTAGGGGGTAGCGGTTCTTTACCGTGATTTTATTAAGACCGCGGTAGTCAATGCAAGGACGTAGAGAGCCATCTTTTTTGGACACAAAGAAAAATCCGGCTCCGGCAGGAGAGGAGGATTTACGGATAAAGCCTTTTTTTAAATTTTCCTGGATGTACTCCGACATAGCAAGAGTCTCTGGGGCGGACAGAGGATAGATTCTGCCCCGGGGTGGAGTAGTGCCCGGGAGGAGGTCAATAGGACAATCATAAGGCCTGTGAGGAGGTAGAGTCTCAGCTTGTTTTTTGCAAAAAACATCCGCAAAGTCCATATAGGCCTTAGGGAGACCGGTTACAGGGGGAACCACAGAGTCACGGCAAGGGGTACTGGGAACCGGTTTTAGGCAGTCCTTGAAACAAGAGGGCCCCCAACTCTTGATCTCCCCAGTGGACCAATCCAGGGTTGGGGAATGGAGTTGAAGCCAGGGTAGTCCAAGGAGGATTTCGGAAGTGCAATTGGGGAGGACCAAAAATTCAATCTTCTCGTGATGAGGTCCGATGCACATTAGAAGGGGCTCCGTGCGGAAACGTATGGTACAGTCCAATCTTTCATTGTTTACACAATTGATGTAGAGGGGTCTGGCGAGACTGGTCACTGGGATGTTGAACTTGTTGACGAGAGAGGCCAAAATAAAATTTCCTGCAGATCCGGAATCCAAGAAGGCCATAGTAGAGAAGGAGAAGGCAGAGGCAGATATCCGCACAGGCACAGTAAGACGTGGAGAAGCAGAGTAGACATCAAGGACTGTCTCACCTTTGTGCGGAGTCAGCGTACGTCTTTCCAGGCGGGGAGGACGGATAGGACAATCCTTCAGGAAGTGTTCGGTACTGGCACAGTACAGGCAGAGATTCTCCATGCGGCGTCGTGTCCTCTCTTGAGGTGTCAGGCGAGACCGGTCGACCTGCATAGCCTCCACGGCGGGAGGCACAGGAACGGATTGCAGGGGACCAGAGGAGAGAGGAGCCGGGGAGAAAAAACGCCTTGTGCGAACAAAGTCCATATCCTGGCGGAGCTCCTGACGCCTTTCGGAAAAACGCATGTCAATGCGAGTGGCAAGATGGATGAGTTCATGTAGGTTAGCAGGGATTTCTCGTGCGGCCAGAACATCTTTAATGTTGCTGGATAGGCCTTTTTTAAAGGTCGCGCAGAGGGCCTCATTATTCCAGGATAATTCTGAAGCAAGAGTACGGAATTGTACGGCGTACTCGCCAACGGAAGAATTACCCTGGACCAGGTTCAACAGGGCAGTCTCAGCAGAAGAGGCTCGGGCAGGTTCCTCAAAGACACTTCGAATTTCCGAGAAGAAGGAGTGTATAGAGGCAGTGACGGGGTCATTGCGGTCCCAGAGCGGTGTGGCCCATGACAGAGCTTTTCCAGACAGAAGGCTGACTACGAAAGCCACCTTAGACCTTTCAGTAGGAAACTGGTCCGACATCATCTCCAAGTGCAGGGAACATTGGGAAAGAAAGCCACGGCAGAATTTAGAGTCCCCATCAAATTTATCCGGCAAGGATAGTCGTAGACCAGAAGCGGCCACTCGCTGCGGAGGAGGTGCAGGAGCTGGCGGAGGAGATGATTGCTGAAGCTGTGGTAGTAGCTGCTGTAGCATCACGGTCAGTTGAGACAGCTGTTGGCCTTGTTGCGCTATCTGTTGTGACTGCTGGGCGACCACCGTGGTGAGGTCGGCGACAACTGGCAGAGGAACTTCAGCGGGATCCATGGCCGGATCTACTGTCACGATGCCGGCTGGCAGGTAGTGGATCCTCTGTGCCAGAGAGGGATTGGCGTGGACCGTGCTAGTGGATCGGTTCTAAGTCACTACTGGTTTTCACCAGAGCCCGCCGCAAAGCGGGATGGTCTTGCTGCGGCGGTAGTGACCAGGTCGTATCCACTAGCAACGGCTCAACCTCTCTGACTGCTGAAGATAGGCGCGGTACAAGGGAGTAGACAGAAGCAAGGTCGGACTTAGCAGAAGGTCGGGGCAGGCAGCAAGGATCGTAGTCGGGGGCAACGGCAGGAGGTCTGGAACACAGGCTAGGAACACACAAGGAAACGCTTTAACTGGCACAATGGCAACAAGATCCGGCGAGGGAGTGAAGGGGAAGTGAGGTATAAATAGGGAGTGCACAGGTGAACACACTAATTGGAACCACTGCGCCAATCAGCGGCGCAGTGGCCCTTTAAATCGCAGAGACCCGGCGCGCGCGCGCCCTAGGGAGCGGGGCCGCGCGCGCCGGGACAGGACAGACGGAGAGCGAGTCAGGTACGGGAGCCGGGATGCGCATCGCGAGCGGGCGCTACCCGCATCGCGAATCGCATCCCGGCTGGAGACGGTATCGCAGCGCACCGGGTCAGTGGAGCTGCCCGGAGCGCTGCGGTAGCGAGAGAGAAGCGAGCGCTCCGGGGAGGAGCGGGGACCCGGAGCGCTCGGTGTAACACTTATATAGGTTTGATTTTGTCGCACTTCTGGAAAAAATCATAACTACATGCAGGAAAATGTATACGTTTAAAAATGTCATCTTCTGACCCCTATAACTTTTTTATTTTTCCACATACAGGGCGGTATGAGGACTCATTTTTTGCGCCGTGATCTGAAGTTTTTATCGGTATGATTTTTGTTTTGGTTGGACTTTTTGATCACTGTTTATTCATTTTTTTAATGGTATAAAAAGTGACCAAAATACGCTTTTTTTGACTTTGGAATTTTTTTGCGCGTACGCCATTGACCGTATGGTCTAATTAATGATACATTTTTATAGATCGGAGATTTACGCACGCGGCGATACCACATATGTTTATTTATTTTTTTTACACTGTTTTATTTTTTTTATGGGAAAAGGGGGGTGATTCAAACTTTTATTAGGGAAGGGGTTAAATGACCTTTATTAACACTTTTTTTTTTTACATTTATTTTGCAGTGTTATAGGTCCCATAGGGACCTATAACACTGCACACACTGATTTCCTATGCTGATCACTGGCGTGTATTAACACGCCTGTGATCAGCATTATCGGCGCTTGACTGCTCCTGCCTGGATCTCAGGCACGGAGCAGTCATTCGTCGATCGGACACCGAGGAGGCAGGTAAGGGCCCTCCCGGTGTCCAATCAGCTGTTCGGGACGCCGCGATTTCACCGCGGCGGTCCCGAACAGCCCGACTGAGCAGCCGGGTCACTTTCAGTTTCACTTTGGAAGCGGCGGTCAGCTTTGACCGCCGCTTCTAAAGGGTTAATACTGCACATCGCCGCGATCGGCGATGTGTGGTATTAGCCGCGGGTCCCAGCCGTTGATGAGCGCCGGGACCGACGCGATATGATGCAGGATCGCGGCGCGATCCCGCTTCATGTCGCGGGAGCCGGCGCAGGACGTAAATATATACGTCCTGCGTCGTTAAGGGGTTAAAAATGTATAAAAATGTTGTCATAAAAAAGATACATTTCGTTAGATATAATTTTTTCCATCACTCCTGTATCTTTTTTATTCTTTAATGGTACCCTACGAAATTCTATTAAAAAAGGTATCTCCATCACTTTTGGATCGTTAAAGTCCAAAAAAGAAGAAAAAACGCCTGCAAAAACACCAAAGTTAAAACACAACGATTTCAGGGGGAAAAATGCCATAGGCTCAACATACTGCGACTTTGCAAAGCCGCCAAGGAGCTGAAAAACGCCAAAAAAGAGTGAAAAAACAGCAAAAGGATTAAAAAAAACTGAAAACTGAAAAACGCAAAGTGGAAAAAGAATTTTGGGATTTCTCATTGAGGGGCCGTTTTGGAAACCTATCCTAGCCCTAGCCAAGGAATCAGCCACCTTTTGTATCTGGATACTGCCTTAAAAAGGATAGCATCTTCTCTTCTGTTTCGTTTCACCACTTGAACTCTTTCTTCTAGCATCTAGACAGCCCATAAGCTCTTCCACATCTGGAAAATGCATGCCTATATCTACAATCAGATGGTAATGTCTTTAATAAACTGCCAGTAACATCCCTTGTTGGACACAGTCACTTTCACCGTGAACTGCCTGCTGCACTATGAAATGGCTGAATGGCACCTTTCTGTGCCAGCATAAGATGTGTCTGGCTTTACTTTATCCAGGGGTACTCCAGTGGAAAAATTTTTTTTTTTTAAATCAACTGGTGCTAAAAAGTTAAACAGATTTGTAAATTACTTCCATTAAAAAAATCTTAATCCTTCCAGTACTTATTCGCTGCTGAAGTCCTAGAAGGATTACGATTTTTTATTAGAAGTAATTTACAAATCTAAAAAAGGAAAATAGTTTCCCCCACCTCAAGGCTCGTGTTTAAATTATTACAAAAATAATGCAGTAAGACGGTGCTTCAATTATTCTATTATTTATTAAAATCTATCATATAAATGTAAATTCCACTCTCACAGGGCCCTTGTGGGAGAAGAAAAATATTTAGGATACATATAAAATAAAATATAAATGTCACGATTCGGCTGGCTGGAGGTGGATCCTCTGTGCCAGAGAGGGATTGGCGTGGACCGTGTCGGTGGACTGGTTCTAAGTTGCTACTGGTATTCACCAGAGCCCGCCGCAAAGCGGGATGGTCTTGCAGCGGCGGTAGCAACCAGGTCGTATCCACCGGCAACGGCTCAACCTCTCTGACTGCTGAGATAAGCGCGGTACAAGGGAGTAGACAAGAGCAAGGTCGGACGTAGCAGAAGGTCAGGGCAGGCAGCAAGGATCGTAGTCAGGGGCAACGGCAGGAGGTCTGGAACACAGGCTAGGAACACACAAGGAAACGCTTTCACTGGCACAATGGCAACAAGATCCGGCAAGGGAGTGCAGGGGAAGTGAGGTATAAGTAGGGAGTGCACAGGTGAAGATACTGATTAGGCCTGCTGCGCCAATCAGTGGCGCAGTGGCCCTTTAAATCGCAGAGACCCGGCGCGCGCGCGCCCTAAGGAGCGGGGCCGCGCGCGCCGGGACAACACAGACGGAGAACGGGTCAGGTACGGGAGCCGGGATGCGCATTGCGAGCGGGCGCGTCCCGCGTCGCAAATCGCATCCCGGCTGGGGGTGATATCGCAGCGCACCCGGTCAGGAGGTCTAAACGGGGCGCTGCGAATGAGAGGACGCTGCGAGCGCTCCGGGGTGGAGCGGGGACCCGGAGCGCTCGGCGTAACAGTACCCCCCCTTGGGTCTCCCGCTCTTCTTGGAGCCTGAGAACCTGAGGATAAGGCTTTTGTCTAGGATGTTGTCCTCAGGTTCCCAAGATCTCTCCTCTGGGCCACAATTCTCCCAGTCAACCAAGAAGAATCTTTTACCTCTGACTGTCTTGGATGCTAGAATCTCCTTCACCGAGAAGACGTCAGACGAACCGGAAACAGGAGTGGGAGAGACAACTTTGGGAGAGAAGCTTTTAAGGATGAGTGGTTTAAGGAGAGAGACATGGAAGGCATTGGGAATACGAAGAGAAGGAGGAAGAAGGATTTTGTAAGAGACAGGGTTTATCTGGCACAAGATTTTGAAAGGACCAAGATAGCGTGGTCCCAGTTTATAACTGGGGACACAAAAGCGGACATACTTAGCGGAGAGCCATACCTTGTCTCCGGGAGCAAAAATGGGGGGAGTTCTTCTTTTTTTATCAGCAAATTTTTTCATCCGGGATGAAGCCTGTATAAGAGAATTTTGGGTCTCTTTCTATATGGTGGAAAGATCTTGAGTGACTTCATCAACAGCGGGCAAACCAGAGGGCATGGGAGTGGGGAGGGGAGGAAGAGGGTGACGGCCGTACACCACGAAAAATGGGGATTTAGCAGAAGATTCGGAGACTCTGAAGTTGTATGAGAATTCGGCCCATGGTAGAAGATCTGCCCAGTCATCCTGGCGGGAGGAAACAAAATGGCGTAAATAGTCACCCAGGACCTGATTAATTCTTTCTACTTGTCCATTGGATTGGGGATGATAAGAAGAAGAGAAGTTTAATTTGATCTTGAGCTGCTTACAGAGGGCCCTCCAGAATTTAGACACGAATTGAACGCCTCTATCCGAGACGATATGCGTGGGCAACCCGTGGAGGAGAAAAATGTGTGTAAAAAATTGCTTTGCCAACTGAGGCGCTGAAGGAAGACCAGGAAGAGGAATAAAATGTGCCATCTTGGAAAATCGATCAACGACCACCCAAACAACTGTGTTGCCACGGGATGAGGGCAAGTCCGTAATAAAGTCCATACCAATCTGTGACCAAGGTTGTTCAGGAACAGGCAGAGGATGAAGGAGACCAGCAGGCTTCTGGCGAGGAGTCTTATCCCGGGCACAGACAGTACAGGCCCGCACGAAATCAACAACGTCAGTCTCCAGAGTAGGCCACCAATAAAAACGAGAGATGAGTTGAACGGATTTTTTGATGCCCGCACGGCCTGCGAGGTGGGAGGAGTGTCCCCACTTGAGAATCCCGAGGCGCTGGCGTGGAGAAACAAAGGTCTTCCCTGGAGGAGTTTGTCTGATGGAAGCTGGAGAAGTGGAGATCAGACAGTCCGGAGGAATGATGTGTTGCGGAGAGGCTTCCACTTCAGAGGCATCTGAAGAACGAGAGAGGGCATCGGCCCTAATGTTCTTGTCAGCAGGGCGAAAATGGATTTCAAAGTTAAAACGGGCAAAGAACAACGACCACCTAGCCTGGCGAGGGTTCAGACGTTGGGCAGACTGGAGATAAGAGAGATTGTTGTGATCAGTGTAAATAATAACTGGATATATGGATCCCTCCAGCAGGTGCCTCCACTCCTCAAGCGCCAATTTTATGGCCAGTAGTTCTCGATCACCAATGGAGTAGTTTTTCTCCGCTGGAGAAAAGGTCCTAGAAAAAAAACCACAAGTAACAGCATGCCCGGAAGAATTTCTTTGTAGAAGAACTGCTCCAGCTCCCACTGAGGAGGCGTCTACCTCCAATAAGAAGGGTTTAGATGGGTCAGGTCTGGAGAGTACGGGAGCAGAAGAAAAGGCAGACTTGAGATGTTTAAATGCGTCTTCCGCTTGAGGAGACCAGGACTTAGGATTGGCATTTTTCTTGGTTAGAGCCACGATAGGAGCCACAATAGTAGAAAAGTGTGGAATAAATTGTCTGTAATAATTGGCGAACCCCAAAAACGTTGGACAGCACGGAGTCCGGAGGGGCGTGGCCAATCTAATACGGCAGATAGTTTATCTGGGTCCATTTGTAGTCCCTGGCCAGAGACTAAGTATCCTAGGAAAGGAAGAGACTGACATTCAAAGAGACATTTTTCCATTTTGGCATAAAGTTGATTGTCCCGAAGTCTCTGAAGAACCATGCGGACATGCTGGCGGTGTTCTTCCAAGTTGGCAGAAAAAATCAGAATATTGTCCAGGTAAACCACAACACAGGTATATAGAAGATCACGAAAAATTTCATTAACAAAGTCTTGGAAGACGGCAGGGGCGTTGCAAAGGCCGAAGGGCATGACCAGATACTCAAAGTGTCCATCTCTGGTGTTAAATGCAGTCTTCCATTCGTCCCCCTCCCTGATGCTGATGAGATTATAAGCACCTCTTAAGTCCAGCTTGGTAAAGATGTGGGCGCCTTGTAGGCGGTCAAAGAGTTCCGAGATAAGAGGGAGGGGGTAGCGTTTTTTTACCGTGATTTTATTAAGTCCGCGGTAATCAATGCAAGGGCGTAGGGAGCCATCTTTTTTGGAGACAAAAAAAATCCAGCTCCGGCAGGAGAGGAGGACTTGCGGATAAACCCCTTTTTTAAGTTCTCCTGGATGTATTCCGACATGGCTTGGGTTTCTGGAGCAGACAGAGGATAGATTCTGCCCCGGGGTGGAGTAGTACCCGGGAGGAGGTCAATAGGACAGTCATAAGGCCTGTGAGGAGGCAAAGTCTCTGCTTGTTTCTTGCAAAAAACATCAGCATAGTCCAGATAGGCCTTAGGAAGACCAGATACCGGAGGAACAACAGGGTCACGACTGTGAGTACTGGGAGCCGGTTTAAGACAGTCCTTGTGGCAAGAAGTACCCCAGTTCTTGATTTCCCCTGTGGTCAAGGGTTGGGGAATGGCGTTGAAGCCACGGTAATCCAAGAAGAATCTCTGAAGTGCAGTTAGAGAGGACCAAAAATTAAATTTTTTTGTGATGGGGTTCGATGCACATTAAGAGAGGTTCCGTGCGCTAACGCATGGTACAGTTCAATCTTTCATTGTTAACAGAGTTGATGTAGAGGGGTCGGGCGAGACTGGTCACCGGGATGTTGAACCTGTTGATGAGAGAGGCCAAAATAAAATTTCCTGCAGATCCGGAATCCAAGAAGGCCATAGCAGAGAAGGAGAAGGTAGAAGAAGACATCCGCACAGGCACAGTAAGACGTGGGGAAGCAGAGTTCACATCAAGAGCTGTCTCACCTTTGTGCGGAGTCAGCGTGCGTCTTTCCTGGCGAGGAGGACGGATAGGACAATCCTTCAAGAAATGTTTGGTACCGGCACAGTACAGGCAAAGGTTCTCCATGCGGCGTCGTGTCCTCTCTTGAGGTGTCAAGAGAGACCGGTCAACTTGCATAGCCTCCACGGCGGGAGGCACAGGAATGGATTGCAGAGGACCAGAGGAGAGAGGAGCCGGGGAGAGAAACCGCCTCGTGCGAACAAAGTCCATATCCTGGCGGAGCTCCTGACGTCTTTCGTAAAAACGCATGTCAATGCGGGTGGCAAGATGAATAAGTTCATGTAGGTTAGAAGGAATTTCTCGTTCGGCCAGCACATCTTTAATGTTACTGGATAGGCCTTTTTTAAAGGTCGCGCAGAGGGCCTCGTTATTCCAGGATAATTCGGAGGCAAGAGTACGGAACTGGATGGCGTACTCGCCAACAGAAGAATTACCCTGGACCAGGTTCAGCAGGGCAGTCTCGGCAGAAGAGGCTCGGGCAGCTTCCTCAAAAACACTTTGAATCTCCGTGAAGAAGGAGTGTACAGAGGCAGTGACAGGATCATTGCGGTCCCAGAGCGGTGTGGCCCATGACAGGGCTTTCCCAGACAGAAGGTTGACTACAAAAGCCACCTTGGACTTTTCAGTAGGAAACTGGTCCGACATCATCTCCAAATGCATGGAACATTGCGAAAGAAAACCACGGCAAAACTTAGAGTCCCCATCAAATTTATCCGGCAAGGATAATCGGAGGCTGGAAGCGGCCACTCGCTGCAGAGGAGGTGCAGGAGCTGGCGGAGGAGATGATTGCTGAAGCTGTGGTAGTAGCTACTGTAGCATCACGGTCAGTTGAGACAGCTGGTGGCCTTGTTGCGCTATCTGTTGCGACTGCTGGGCGACCACCGTGGTGAGGTCGGCGACAACTGGCAGTGGGACCTCAGCGGGATCCATGGCCGGATCTACTGTCACGATTCGGCTTGCTGGAGGTGGATCCTCTGTGCCAGAGAGGGATTGGCGTGGACCGTGTCGGTGGACCGGTTCTAAGTTGCTACTGGTATTCACCAGAGCCCGCCGTAAAGCGGGATGGTCTTGCAGCGGCGGTAGCAACCAGGTCGTATCCACCGGCAACGGCTCAACCTCTCTGACTGCTGAGATAAGCGCGGTACAAGGGAGTAGACAAGAGCAAGGTCGGACGTAGCAGAAGGTCAGGGCAGGCAGCAAGGATCGTAGTCAGGGGCAACGGCAGGAGGTCTGGAACACAGGCTAGGAACACACAAGGAAACGCTTTCACTGGCGCAATGGCAACAAGATCCGGCAAGGGAGTGCAGAGGAAGTGAGGTATAAGTAGGGAGTGCACAAGTAAAGATACTGATTAGGCCTGCTGCGCCAATCAGTGGCGCAGTGGCCCTTTAAATCGCAGAGACCCGGCGCGCGCGCGCCCTAAGGAGCGGGGCCGCGTGCACCGGGACAACACAGACGGAGAACGGGTCAGATTTGCTGCGGATGTGATACAGATCTGTTGCGGATTTGTTATGGCTTTCTTGCGACTTTGTTACAGATTTGTTGCTGATTTGTTACAGATTTGTCGCAGATATGTTGCGGATATGTTACAGATTTTGAAATTACATTGGAAAAAAAGGAGCAAATGCACTACAAATCTGCAGTGTATGAACATACCCCAAAAGCTGCCACAATAAAACTGTATATACCTGTGTGTACTACCAGTGTGTTCAGGATAAACCACTACTGCCTCTTGTGCACTATACCATGGCCACATGACATCACGATAACTGCCAACAGCGCTGCCGGCCATGTGACTGTGACCTCACAATATTGCGCTGTAGCTATAGAATGAAGAGCAGGGACCCTGAGCCTCTATCTTTCACAAAGTGTCTTTCGGGACAGACTCTTTTGCGCTACTTGCTAGTGGATTGATTTTGAAGTGCTTAGTTGAAGACTTAGTTGAAGACTCAACATGAGCAAGAGAAAGAAGATAACATTTTCTTCTTCAGAGGATGAGGAAGACAGTGCCCCAAAGCGGAGAGCAGGCACAGTGGCCGTGCCTATATCTCTATGGAACCGCATTATGGCATACCTTAAACAGGAAGGAAAGGACAACATGGCCACAGCAAATTCCCAGATTGGGATTACAAAAATCCATCAGGAACAATTGGATCTTACATCAAGTAAGAGAACCAGTGATGACTCCAGATGTCCTACAGGAACATGGCCAGAAAAAAAAAATGACCAGAGAAAGAGAGACTGGGTACATATGGACTCTACATCACTGAAGGAAGATGGCCCCGGCCCCATCAAGAAAGCCAAGGTGAGCAGTCTTATTGAAAAAGAACTTCATGATGAGAATATTACAAAAACACCAAAGGCGGAGCAGCCCAGGAAATCTCTGCTCCCGCTAACAGTGGACAAGTTCACCTTCCACCATTCCCTAGGACAAGGATACTTTGGTAAGGTGATGTTTGCAACAGACCATGTACGGGGGGAACAGGTTGCCATCAAATCCGTGGAGAAGAGAGCCCTGCTACATATGTCTAATGGTTTGGTGGAGAGGAAAGTGCTAGAGCTGGCTCGGGAGAACATCTTCTTGGTGCACGGGTATGGAGCCTTCCATACACAGAATTACATCTATTATGTGATGGAACTGGTAGGTGGTGGGACTCTCCATGAATATCTGACTAAAGTGCCATCTCCAACTTTAGGGATTGTAAAGTTTATCGGTGCTGAACTTGTTTGTGGACTGCAGTTCATTCATTCTAAAGGCGTCATACACCGAGACCTGAAGACAGAGAATATCTTACTGACCAGCAGGGGGCACATCAAGATTGCAGATTTTGGGCTTGCCCTGGACAATGTGTTTGGAAAAACACCAGGCAGAGATATTATGTCAACCCCTGGTTTGGCTGCGCCCAAAATGATATTGGGTCAACCATATGGCTGTGGTGTGGACTGGTTTGCCTTTGGGGCAATAATGCACCTGATGTTAACAGGAAAAACCCCTTTCTGTGGAAAAAGTCATGCACAAGTGAAAAGAAACGTCTTAGAACGTCCTATAAAATCCATCTGGTTTGGACCTTTCACTGGAGACTTCTTAGCACGGCTCTTATGTAAAGACCAGTCACAGAGATTAGGGGAACATGGAGACATCCGCAATCATCCCTTTTTCTTCTCTATAAATTGGGAGAAGTTGGAAGCTGGCAAAGTGGAATCTCCAGTCATCGCCAATCAAGGTTCCTTGGAGTCATACACAATGCAGAGGATCCAGGTGCCTTACGCTGAGATATGGAAAGAGCCCATCCCGGAGATGTTCCAGCAAGTCTTCAATAGTGTGCCATTCGTGTGTTCTGCATGGGCAGAAAATTACCACAATGCCCCTATGCATCCAGACGCTGTACCAAAATTTGACCTTGAAGAAATCTGTGACATCCTAGACCTGGGCCTTCTGAGTGCGACAACTTCAGTCTTGGATGAGAGCGGTCATAACAACTCAGACACCTGATATTTCAAAGAGGACAAAGCAGCATCTCAGCACTACCCACCATTCCATCATGTAGGCATCGGCCACAAGTCATCACATGGGACCGCACACTGCTGAATCTGCAACCTCCTATTGTGGATATAATACAAATCTGTAAAAAAACAAAACAAAGTGTCATTCTCTGATTATAGGAACTGAGAAGATGCAAAAATCATATATTTGTGTGTGTGTGAAAAGTAAATTTTCTATGCATGATTATACCATATACCTCTAAATCAGTGGTCTCAAACTGTAGCCCTCCAGATGTTGCAAAACTTCAACTCTCAGCATGCAAATATCATACTATACATATTACCATAATACTGTAACACTCCAAACCCAGTATACTGAGACCAATATTACCAGGAGCAAATAATACTGCCAAACCATACCCACTACCTGATTTTCTTTTTCTTCTCCATATGGAGACTCCGCCATGACTCCTCTGCATAAAATCTGCCAGACAAACATTTTAGGTTCCTTACTCCAGCACCATTCTAACCTCTCTACAAACCACCCACCTGTATTGCCCCACACAGTAATAGTGGCCACTTGTGTCCCCATACAGTCAGTTGCGTTGCTAGGGTTGGTGTCACCCGGTGCGGTAGAAAATGGTGTCACCCCATACCTAACCCCCCCCCCCCCCCCCCCCACATAAAAGTTTTTAGCCTGTTGTGACGGATGCCACTGGTGTAGCGCATTGTGAAAAACTCCAGTATAATAATTAAATATACCAATTGCCACAGAATGGAAAAGCGCTAAAAAGGTTTTCACCATTTAAAACTACAACTCCCAGAATTACTTAAATGGGTACTCCGCTGGAAATTATTTTCTTTTGAATCAACTGGTGCCAGGAAGTTAAAATCTGAATCCTTCAAGTAAGTAATTTACAAACCTGTTTAACTTTCTGGCACCAGTTGATTCAAAAGAAAATGTTTTGCAGTGGAGTACCCCTTTAAGCAGTGGTGAGGTTATGCTGGGAGTTAAGTTTCACTCATCTAACTGCAGAACTTACAAGTGACTATAGCTCTGATAGGACATAATGAGGAGAATACACAATTATATCAGTGACTACAGGTGACGTCTTCTCTATAGTGAGGAGAATACACAATGATATCAGTGACTACAGGTGACATCTTCTCTATAGTGAGGAGAAACAATGATATCAGTGACTACAGGTGACATCTCTATAGTGAGGAGAATACACAATAATATCAGTGACTACAGTTGACGTCTTCTCTATAGTGAGGAGAATACACAATGATATCAGTGACTACAGGTGAAGTCTTCTCTATAGTGAGGAGAATACAGAATGAGATCAGTGACTACAGGTGACGTCTTCTCTATAGTGAGGAGAATACACAATGAGATCAGTGACTACAGGTGACGTCTTCTCTATAGTGAGGAGAATACACAATGAGATCAGTGACTACAGGTGAAGTCTTCTCTATAGTGAGGAGAATACAGAATGAGATCAGTGACTACAGGTGAAGTCTTCTCTATAGTGAGGAGAATACAGAATGAGATCAGTGACTACAGGTGACGTCTTCTCTATAGTGAGGAGAATACACAATGAGATCAGTGACTACAGGTGACATCTTCTCTATAGTGAGGAGAAAATAATGATATCAGTAACTACAGTTGACGTCTTCTCTATAGTGAGGAGAATACACAATGATATCAGTGACTACAGGTGATGTCTTCTCTATAGTGAGGAGTATACACAATGATATCAGTGACTACAGGTGACGTCTTCTCTATAGTGAGCAGAATACACAATGATATCAGTGACTACAGGTGACGTCTTCTCTATAGTGAGGAGAATACACAATGATATCAGTGATTACAGGTGACGTCTTCTCTATAGTGAGGAGAATACACAATGATATCAGTGACTACAGGTGACGTCTTCTCTATAGTCTTTCTTTACCTAATTCAGATGGAACATACCACCGGGTCCAGCTAAATGTTCTCTCTGCAGAATGTGACGCCCAGATGTCTCCTCACTATGTCAGCGCATTCGGATCCTCTATATGAAAATAATAATTATTATTATAAACCTGCCAGACACTGTATCCTCTAAATATAATAAACTAGTATACACTAGGGCTGCACGATATATCGCAAAAACAATCGAATCGCAATTTTTGCCATATATCGATATGGCCCCCGGGAAAATTTGCGATTATCTGCTCGGGCAGATCCCGTGTGCGGCAGCAGTGCGGGCCGGCCAGGGCAGATAAAAACAAATTTAAATATTAAAAGTCTGTGTTTCCGAACCGGGGTGCCTCCAGCTGTTATGAAACTACAACTCCCAGCATGCCCGGACAGCCAAAAGCTGTCCGGGCATGCTGGGAGTTGTAGTTTCACAACAGCTGGAGGCACCCTGGTAGAGAAACACTGATCTAAGTAAAGGGCGCAGGGATCAAAAATAATTAAAACATTATGCTCACCTCTTCCCGGTCCCTGCATCTGTACACCTCCCTGCGGTCCCGGTGTCTCTATACAAGCTGTAGGACCTTTACCTTTAGCCAGTCACTGGCCGCAGGGGTGTCACATGTCAAGCCAGTGATTGGCTAAAAGGTAAAAGTCCTCAAAGGTCTGCAAACACACACAAACCTAGGGGAATATGTGACAAGGGGTGGAGGGGGCAGAATGTGACAAGAGGGGGAATATGTAACAAGGGGGGGGGGGGGAATATGTAACAAGGGGGGGAGGAATATGTAACAAGGGGGGGGCAGGGGGAATATGTGACAAGGGGGGAGGGGGAATATGTGATAAGGGGGGAGGGGGAATATGTGACAAGGGGGGGAGGGGGAATATGTGAAAAGGGGGGGAGGGGGAATATGTGACAAGGGGGAGGGGGAATATGTAACAAGGGGGAGCAGAATGTGACAAGAGGGGGAATATGACAAGAGGGGGAGGGGCAGAATGTGACAAGAGGGGCAGAATGTGACAAGAGGGGGGGGAGATGTGAAATGGGCGGTGGGCATAAAATGGGTGAATAGTTGTAAATTTGAGGAGATTGGACATGAATTAAGGGGATTTCACTATTTATTACATTGCATCACATATCGAAATCACAATATTTAGGCCCAAAATCGCAATCGCACATTTTTCTCATATCGTGCAGCCCTAGTATACACTACACTCTATGAATATAAACCTCACACACCGTGCCCCCAGCAGTAGCACCCCCATCATCCACCAGCTGATGCTATTACCACACAGGGGGGTAGGGGGAATGGGCGGGCGGGGGTGCCCTGGCAACACCCCCCAGCAGTAGCACCCCATCATCCACCAACACCCCCCCCATTCCCCCTATGGTAATAGAATCAGCTGCTGGATTATGGGGGTGCTACTGCTGGGGGAGGGTGCTGGTGGATGATGGGGGTATTACTGCTGGGGGGTGCTACTGCTGGGGGGGGGGGTGCTGGTTGATGATAGGAGTGCTACTGCTGGGGGAGGGGGGCGGGTGCTGGTGCATGATGGTGGTGCTACTAATGGGGGGGGGGGGGTGCTGGTGGATGATGGGGTGCAGCCTCATCATCCACCAGCAACACCTCCCCCCAGAAATAGCACCCCCATCATCCACCATGACCAGCAACACCTCCCCCCAGAAATAGCACCCCCATCATCCACCAGCACCCGTCCCCCTTGCTGGATGATGGTGGTGCTACTGCTGGGGGGTGCTGGTGTATGATGGGGTGCAGCCTCATCATCCACCAGCAACACCTCCCCCCCAGAAATAGCACCCCCATCATAAACCAGCACCCCCCACCCAGTTGGATGATGGTGATGCTACTGCTGGGGGGTGCTGGTGGATGATGGGGTGCAGCCTCCTCATCCACCAGCAACACCTTCCCCCCCCCAGAAATAGCACCCTCATCATCCACCAGCAATAGCACCTCCATCATCCACCAGCACCCCCCCTTCTGGATGATGGTGGTGCTACTGCTGGGGGGGGGGGTGCTGGTGTATGATGGGGTGCAGCCTCATTATTCACCAGCAACACCTCCCCCCCAGAAATAGCACCCCCATCATAAACCAGCACCACCCACCCAGCTGGATGATGGTGATGCTACTGCTGGGGGGTCCTCCACCAGCAATAGCACCCCCATCATCCACCAGCACCCCCCCCTTCTGGATGATGGTGGTGCTACTGCTGGGGGGGGGGTGCTGGTGTATGATGGGGTGCAGCCTCATCATCCACCAGCAACACCTCTCCCCCAAGAAATAGCACCCCCATCATCCACCAGCACCCCCCCTTCTGGATGATGGTGGTGCTACTGCTGGGGGGTGGATGATGGGGGTGCTATTTCTGAGGGGGGGGGGGAGGTGTTGCTGGTGGATGAGGAGGCTGCACCCCATCATCCACCAGCACACCCCAGCAGTAGCACCACCATCATCCAGCAGGGGGGGGTGCTGGTGGATGATGGGGGTGCTACTGCTGGGGGGTGCTGGTGGATGATGGGGTGCAGCCTCCTCATCCACCAGCAACACCCCCCCCAGAAATAGCACCCCCATCATCCACCAGCACCCCCCAGCAGTAGCACCCCCATCATCCACCAGCACCCCCCCCCCTGCTGGATGATGGGGGTGCTACTGCTGGGGGGTGCTGGTGGATGATGGGGTGCAGCCTCCTCATCCACCAGCAAACCCCCCCCTAGAAATAGCACCCCCATCATCCACCAGCACCCCCACCCAGCTGGATGATGGGGTGCAGACTCATAATCCACTAGCAACAACCCCCCCCCTCCCCAGAACTCCCACAGCACCCCTTATTTCTCTGTACCTGGCTGGCTCGGCTGCTCCAACTGTCCCCGGGCTCAGTAGTGTGGGCCTGATCAGTGTGGATGGCGCGTGATGTTAGCGCCGTCCATCTAGCTCCGCCCGCCGACGTCCCGTCACAAGCCGGGACGTGTGCCGGAGCTACGGGGGGGGGGGGTGGTTTGGGGTGCTGTCAGCGCTGCGGACCGGGTGAGGGGGTGGGTGCTAGCTGTCAGCGCCAACTGAGGACCGGGGGGAGGGTTGGGGGGTGCTGTCAACGCTAACTGAGGACCGGGGGGGGGGGGGGGTGTGCTGCCAGCGGTAACTGAGGACCGGGGGGGGGGGGGTTGGGGGGTGCTGTCAGAGTAGTCTCACCCCATCAGCCTGGTGTCACCCGGTGCGGTCCGCACCCCCCACACCCCGGTCACAACGCCACTGCATACAGTAGCTAGACACCCTCTGTGCCCTTAGAAAGTAGTTAGGCCCCTATGTCACCATATTGGCGGGCAAGCTGTGCCTAACTAGTTTGCCCCCTGACTGGAGAGCAGTTTAAGGGTTAATTAATCGGTGGAGTTCCAGCACCCCTCCCCCACCTGTAATCTTCCTAGGAACCAGGGTGTTTTGTCCCAAGAGTGGGGGAGATAAGGAGTGACATATAGGGTGTGAGGTTTTTCCCGGGCTGTAGGGGCTCCTTCCCTGGGTATTTATAGGGCTGTTTCTCCCCTCCCCCTCTTGTTGCCCTGGACCCGGAGCTTTGGTTATCCTGGTGCTGACGGTTGGTATGGATGTCTCTGCCCTTATTCGTGAGCGAGTTGCACAGGAGGGTGAGGGTTGGCTTGCTTGTTTGTTAGCAGAGCTTGCCTCTCCTCCTGTTGTGCCCATTCCTGAGGCTTCCACTTCGGGAGGCAGGCGGTCCTCCCATCAGTCCCGCCATCCCTCTCGTCTCAGCCTTAGTGCCCCCTCCCTTACCTCCTCAGCGTGGCTGGTCACGTGGTGCGGCTGCGGGCTCTGCTGCACAGCCGCATTCAGGTCCGGTCTCGCTTCCTGTTCCTCATCTCCTGCCTGTGGCTGCGATGGGAGCGCATGTGAGTTTCGGTTCTTCGGGTGAGTCGGGTGCCTCCGTCGCAGCCGCCTGTCCCCGCTATGATGCTCCGGTGGCCATGGCTCCGCCCCCCCCGGTAAACATTTAATAAAACACACACTACATTTTAATTTTTGTCGGCTAAATTTTTAGTGCCCTGACCGCCCAAATAAATTGATCCCTGTTTTAACCCCTTAAGGACTCAGGGTTTTTCCGTTTTTGCACTTTTGTTTTTTCCTCCTTACCTTTTAAAAAGCATAACCCTTTCAATTTTCCATCTAAAAATCCATATTATGGCTTATTTTTTGCGTCGCCAATTCTAATTTGCAGTGAAATTAGTCATTTTACCCAAAAATGCACGGCAAAACGGAAAAAAAAAATCATTGTGCGACAAAATCGAAAAAAATACGCCATTTTGTAACTTTTGGGGGCTTCCGTTTCTACGCAGTGCATTCGGTAAAAATTACACCTTATCATTATTCTGTAGGTCCATACGGTTAAAATGATACCCTACTTATATAGGTTTGATTTTGTCGCACTTCTGGAAAAAATCATAACTACATGCAGGAAAATGTATACGTTTAAAAATGTCATCTTCTGACCCATATAACTTTTTTATTTTTCCACATACAGGGCGGTATGAGGACTCATTTTTTGCGCTGTGATCTGAAGTTTTTATCGGTATGATTTTTGTTTTGGTCGGACTTTTTGATCACTGTTTATTCATTTTTTTAATGGTATAAAAAGTGACCAAAATACGCTTTTTTGGACTTTGGAATTTTTTTGCGCGTACGCCATTGACCGTACGGTCTAATTAATGATACATTTTTATAGATCAGAGATTTACGCACGCGGCGATACCACATATGTTTATTTATTTTTTTTACACTGTTTTATTTTTTTTATGGGAAAAGGGGGGTGATTCAAACTTTTATTAGGGAAGGGGTTAAATGACCTTTATTAACACTTTTTTTTTTTACATTTATTTTGCAGTGTTATAGGTCCCATAGGGACCTATAACACTGCACACACTGATTTCCTATGCTGATCACTGGCGTGTATTAACACGCCTGTGATCAGCATTATCGGCGCTTGACTGCTCCTGCCTGGATCTCAGGCACGGAGCAGTCATTCGTCGATCGGACACCGAGGAGGCAGGTAAGGGCCCTCCCGGTGTCCAATCAGCTGTTCGGGACGCCGCGATTTCACCGCGGCGGTCCCGAACAGCCCGACTGAGCAGCCGGCTCACTTTCAGTTTCACTTTGGAAGCGGCGGTCAGCTTTGACCGCCGCTTCTAAAGGGTTAATACTGCACATCGCCGCGATCGGCGATGTGTGGTATTAGCCGCGGGTCCCAGCCGTTGATGAGCGCTGGGACCGACGCGATATGATGCAGGATCGCGGCGCGATCCCGCTTCATGTCGCGGGAGCCGGCGCAGGACGTAAATATATACGTCCTGCGTCATTAAGGGGTTAAAAATGTATAAAAATGTTGTCATAAAAAAGATACATTTCGTTAGATATAATTTTTTCCATCACTCCTGTATCTTTTTTATTCTTTAACGGTACCCTACGAAATTCTATTAAAAAAGGTATCTCCATCACTTTTGGATCGTTAAAGTCCAAAAAAGAAGAAAAAACGCCTGCAAAAACACCAAAGTTAAAACACCACGATTTCAGGGGGAAAAACGCCATAGGCTCAACATAATGCGACTTTGCAAAGCCGCCAAGGAGCTGAAAAACGCCAAAAAAGAGTGAAAAAACAGCAAAAGGATTAAAAAAAACTGAAAACTGAAAAACGCAAAGTGGAAAAAGAATTTTGGGATTTCTCATTGAGGGGCCGTTTTGGAAACCTATCCTAGCCCTAGCCAAGGAATCAGCCACCTTTTGTATCTGGATACTGCCTTAAAAAGGATAGCATCTTCTCTTCTGTTTCGTTTCACCACTTGAACTCTTTCTTCTAGCATCTAGACAACCCATAAGCTCTTCCACATCTGGAAAATGCATGCCTATATCTACAATCAGATGGTAATTTCTTTAATAAACTGCCAGTAACATCCCTTGTTGGACACAGTCACTCTCACCGTGAACTGCCTGCTGCACTATGAAATGGCTGAATGGCACCTTTCTGTGCCAGCATAAGATGTGTCTGGCTTTACTTTATCCAGGGGTACTCCAGTGGAAAAAAAATTTTTTTTTAAATCAACTGGTGCTAAAAAGTTAAACAGATTTGTAAATTACTTCCATTAAAAAAATCTTAATCCTTCCAGTACTTATTCGCTGCTGAAGTCCTAGAAGGATTACGATTTTTTATTAGAAGTAATTTACAAATCTAAAAAAGGAAAATAGTTTCCCCCACCTCAAGGCTCGTGTTTAAATTATTACAAAAATAATGCAGTAAGACGGTGCTTCAATTATTCTATTATTTATTAAAATCTATCATATAAATGTAAATTCCACTCTCACAGGGCCCTTGTGGGAGAAGAAAAATATTTAGGATACATATAAAATAAAATATAAATGTCACGATTCGGCTGGCTGGAGGTGGATCCTCTGTGCCAGAGAGGGATTGGCGTGGACCGTGTCGGTGGACTGGTTCTAAGTTGCTACTGGTATTCACCAGAGCCCGCCGCAAAGCGGGATGGTCTTGCAGCGGCGGTAGCAACCAGGTCGTATCCACCGGCAACGGCTCAACCTCTCTGACTGCTGAGATAAGCGCGGTACAAGGGAGTAGACAAGAGCAAGGTCGGACGTAGTAGAAGGTCAGGGCAGGCAGCAAGGATCGTAGTCAGGGGCAATGGCAGGAGGTCTGGAACACAGGCTAGGAACACACAAGGAAACGCTTTCACTGGCACAATGGCAACAAGATCCGGCAAGGGAGTGCAGGGGAAGTGAGGTATAAGTAGGGAGTGCACAGGTGAAGATACTGATTAGGCCTGCTGCGCCAATCAGTGGCGCAGTGGCCCTTTAAATCGCAGAGACCCGGCGCGCGCGCGCCCTAAGGAGCGGGGCCGCGCGCGCCGGGACAACACAGACGGAGAACGGGTCAGGTACGGGAGCCGGGATGCGCATTGCGAGCGGGCGCGTCCCGCGTCGCGAATCGCATCCCGGCTGGGGGTGATATCGCAGCGCACCCGGTCAGGAGGTCTAAATGGGGCGCTGCGAATGAGAGGACGCTGCGAGCGCTCCGGGGTGGAGCGGGGACCCGGAGCGATCGGCGTAACAGTACCCCCCCTTGGGTCTCCCGCTCTTCTTGGAGCCTGAGAACCTGAGGATAAGGCTTTTGTCTAGGATGTTGTCCTCAGGTTCCCAAGATCTCTCCTCTGGGCCACAATTCTCCCAGTCAACCAAGAAGAATCTTTTACCTCTGACTGTCTTGGATGCTAGAATCTCCTTCACCGAGAAGACGTCAGACGAACCGGAAACAGGAGTGGGAGAGACAACTTTGGGAGAGAAGCTTTTAAGGATGAGTGGTTTAAGGAGAGAGACATGGAAGGCATTGGGAATGCGAAGAGAAGGAGGAAGAAGGATTTTGTAAGAGACAGGGTTGATCTGGCACAAGATTTTGAAAGGACCAAGATAGCGTGGTCCCAGTTTATAACTGGGGACACAAAAGCGGACATACTTAGCGGAGAGCCATACCTTGTCTCCGGGAGCAAAAATGGGGGGAGTTCTTCTTTTTTTATCAGCAAATTTTTTCATCCGGGATGAAGCCTGTAAAAGAGAATTTTGGGTCTCTTTCTATATGGTGGAAAGATCTTGAGTGACTTCATCAACAGCGGGCAAACCAGAGGGCATGGGAGTGGGGAGGGGAGGAAGAGGGTGACGGCCGTACACCACGAAAAATGGGGATTTAGCAGAAGATTCGGAGACTCTGAAGTTGTATGAGAATTCGGCCCATGGTAGAAGATCTGCCCAGTCATCCTGGCGGGAGGAAACAAAATGGCGTAAATAGTCACCCAGGATCTGATTAATTCTTTCTACTTGTCCATTGGATTGGGGATGATAAGAAGAAGAGAAGTTTAATTTGATCTTGAGCTGCTTACAGAGGGCCCTCCAGAATTTAGACACGAATTGAACGCCTCTATCCGAGACGATATGCGTGGGCAACCCGTGGAGGAGAAAAATGTGTGTAAAAAATTGCTTTGCCAACTGAGGCGCTGAAGGAAGGCCTGGAAGAGGGATAAAATGTGCCATCTTGGAAAACCGATCAACGACCACCCAAACAACTGTGTTGCCACGGGATAAGGGCAAGTCAGTAATAAAGTCCATACCAATCTGTGACCAAGGTTGTTCAGGAACAGGCAGAGGATGAAGGAGACCAGCAGGCTTCTGGCGAGGAGTCTTATCCCGGGCACAGACAGTACAGGCCCGCACGAAATCAACAACGTCAGTCTCCAGAGTAGGCCACCAATAAAAACGAGAGATGAGTTGAACGGATTTTTTGATGCCCGCATGGCCTGCGAGGTGGGAGGAGTGTCCCCACTTGAGAATCCCGAGGCGCTGGCGTGGAGAAACAAAGGTCTTCCCTGGAGGAGTTTGTCTGATGGAAGCTGGAGAAGTGGAGATCAGACAGTCCGGAGGAATGATGTGTTGCGGAGAGGCTTCCACTTCAGAGGCATCTGAAGAACGAGAGAGGGCATCGGCCCTAATGTTCTTGTCAGCAGGGCGAAAATGGATTTCAAAGTTAAAACGGGCAAAGAACAACGACCACCTAGCCTGGCGAGGGTTCAGAGGTTGGGCAGACTGGAGATAAGAGAGATTCTTGTGATCAGTGTAAATAATAACTGGATATATGGATCCCTCCAGCAGGTGCCTCCACTCCTCAAGCGCCAATTTTATGGCCAGTAGTTCTCGATCACCAATGGAGTAGTTTTTCTCCGCCGGAGAAAAGGTCCTAGAAAAAAACCCACAAGTAACAGCATGCCCGGAAGAATTTCTTTGTAGAAGAACTGCTCCAGCTCCCACTGAGGAGGCGTCTACCTCCAATAAGAAGGGTTTAGATGGGTCAGGTCTGGAGAGTACGGGAGCAGAAGAAAAGGCAGACTTGAGATGTTTAAATGCGTCTTCCGCTTGAGGAGACCAGGACTTAGGATTGGCATTTTTCTTGGTTAGAGCCACGATAGGAGCCACAATAGTAGAAAAGTGTGGAATAAATTGTCTGTAATAATTGGCGAACCCCAAAAAACGTTGGATAGCACGGAGTCCGGAGGGGCGTGGCCAATCTAATACGGCAGATAGTTTATCTGGGTCCATTTGTAGTCCCTGGCCAGAGACTAAGTATCCTAGGAAAGGAAGAGACTGACATTCAAAGAGAAATTTTTCCATTTTGGCATAAAGTTGATTGTCCCGAAGTCTCTGAAGAACCATGCGGACATGCTGGCGGTGTTCTTCCAAGTTGGCAGAAAAAATCAGAATATTGTCCAGGTAAACCACAACACAGGTATATAGAAGATCACGAAAAATTTCATTAACAAAGTCTTGGAAGACGGCAGGGGCGTTGCAAAGGCCGAAGGGCATGACCAGATACTCAAAGTGTCCATCTCTGGTGTTAAATGCAGTCTTCCATTCGTCCCCCTCCCTGATGCTGATGAGATTATAAGCACCTCTTAAGTCCAGCTTGGTAAAGATGTGGGCGCCTTGTAGGCGGTCAAAGAGTTCCGAGATAAGAGGTAGGGGGTAGCGTTTTTTTACCGTGATTTTATTAAGTCCGCGGTAATCAATGCAAGGGCGTAGGGAGCCATCTTTTTTGGAGACAAAAAAAATCCAGCTCCGGCAGGAGAGGAGGACTTGCGGATAAACCCCTTTTTTAAGTTCTCCTGGATGTATTCCGACATGGCTTGGGTTTCTGGAGCAGACAGAGGATAGATTCTGCCCCGGGGTGGAGTAGTACCCGGGAGGAGGTCAATAGGACAGTCATAAGGCCTGTGAGGAGGCAAAGTCTCTGCTTGTTTCTTGCAAAAAACATCAGCATAGTCCAGATAGGCCTTAGGAAGACCAGATACCGGAGGAACAACAGGGTCACGACTGTGAGTACTGGGAGCCGGTTTAAGACAGTCCTTGTGGCAAGAAGTACCCCAGTTCTTGATTTCCCCTGTGGTCCAATCAAGGGTTGGGGAATGGCGTTGAAGCCACGGTAATCCAAGAAGAATCTCTGAAGTGCAGTTAGAGAGGACCAAAAATTTAATTTTTTTGTGATGGGGTTCGATGCACATTAAGAGAGGTTCCGTGCGCTAACGCATGGTACAGTTCAATCTTTCATTGTTAACAGAGTTGATGTAGAGGGGTCGGGCGAGACTGGTCACCGGGATGTTGAACCTGTTGATGAGAGAGGCCAAAATAAAATTTCCTGCAGATCCGGAATCCAAGAAGGCCATAGCAGAGAAGGAGAAGGTAGAAGAAGACATCCGCACAGGCACAGTAAGACGTGGGGAAGCAGAGTTCACATCAAGAGCTGTCTCACCTTTGTGCGGAGTCAGCGTGCGTCTTTCCTGGCGAGGAGGACGGATAGGACAATCCTTCAAGAAATGTTCGGTACCGGCACAGTACAGGCAAAGGTTCTCCATGCGGCGTCGTGTCCTCTCTTGAGGTGTCAAGCGAGACCGGTCAACTTGCATAGCCTCCACGGCGGGAGGCACAGGAATGGATTGCAGAGGACCAGAGGAGAGAGGAGCCGGGAGAGAAACCGCCTCGTGCGAACAAAGTCCATATCCTGGCGGAGCTCCTGACGTCTTTCGTAAAAACGCATGTCAATGCGGGTGGCAAGATGAATAAGTTCATGTAGGTTAGAAGGAATTTCTCGTTCGGCCAGCACATCTTTAATGTTACTGGATAGGCCTTTTTTAAAGGTCGCGCAGAGGGCCTCGTTATTCCAGCATAATTCGGAGGCAAGAGTACGGAACTGGATGGCGTACTCGCCAACAGAAGAATTACCCTGGACCAGGTTCAGCAGGGCAGTCTCGGCAGAAGAGGCTCGGGCAGGTTCCTCAAAAACACTTTGAATCTCCGTGAAGAAGGAGTGTACAGAGGCAGTGACAGGATCATTGCGGTCCCAGAGCGGTGTGGCCCATGACAGGGCTTTCCCAGACAGAAGGTTGACTACAAAAGCCACCTTGGACTTTTCAGTAGGAAACTGGTCCGACATCATCTCCAAATGCATGGAACATTGCGAAAGAAAACCACGGCAAAACTTAGAGTCCCCATCAAATTTATCCGGCAAGGATAATCGGAGGCTGGAAGCGGCCACTCGCTGCAGAGGAGGTGCAGGAGCTGGCGGAGGAGATGATTGCTGAAGCTGTGGTAGTAGCTACTGTAGCATCACGGTCAGTTGAGACAGCTGGTGGCCTTGTTGCGCTATCTGTTGCGACTGCTGGGCGACCACCGTGGTGAGGTCGGCGACAACTGGCAGTGGGACCTCAGCGGGATCCATGGCCGGATCTACTGTCACGATTCGGCTTGCTGGAGGTGGATCCTCTGTGCCAGAGAGGGATTGGCGTGGACCGTGTCGGTGGACCGGTTCTAAGTTGCTACTGGTATTCACCAGAGCCCGCCGCAAAGCGGGATGGTCTTGCAGCGGCGGTAGCAACCAGGTCGTATCCACCGGCAACGGCTCAACCTCTCTGACTGCTGAGATAAGCGCGGTACAAGGGAGTAGACAAGAGCAAGGTCGGACGTAGCAGAAGGTCAGGGCAGGCAGCAAGGATCGTAGTCAGGGGCAACGGCAGGAGGTCTGGAACACAGGCTAGGAACACACAAGGAAACGCTTTCACTGGCGCAATGGCAACAAGATCCGGCAAGGGAGTGCAGGGGAAGTGAGGTATAAGTAGGGAGTGCACAAGTGAAGATACTGATTAGGCCTGCTGCGCCAATCAGTGGCGCAGTGGCCCTTTAAATCGCAGAGACCCGGCGCGCGCGCGCCCTAAGGAGCGGGGCCGCGTGCACCGGGACAACACAGACGGAGAACGGGTCAGGTACGGGAGCCGGGATGCGCATTGCGAGCGGGCGCGTCCCGCGTCGCGAATCGCATCCCGGTTGGGAGTGATATCGCAGCGCACCCGGTCAGGAGGTCTGAACGGGGCGCTGCGAATGAGAGGACGCTGCGAGCGCTCTGGGGAGGAGCGGGGGACCCGGAGCGCTCGGTGTAACAATAAAACAGTAAAACAGTAGAACAATATGTCACTCAAATATGATTAGCGCAATTAGATGTGTAGACAACAAATTATACTAGATGTAACTGTCCTTTAGTTTGTAGCAACAGTTGCTATAATGTAGTTATATTGTGACTGGAGACTGTAACAAGTGCTATAATGAGTATAGATCTATTACCAGTTCTTTATGGTCGGCAGTTGCAGATATACTTGCAGAAATGTGTGCTGGCATGCACAAGTGGCGGCTGGTCCTGACAGCACAGGACCTGGTTTATACCGCCCGATGTATCGAGGAGATGGATTAATCCTGGCTCTTATAATATGACTTTACAGTATAACTAAACAGATACTGTTTGCACTGTCCCATTGCCCCACTTTCATTGTCTCATTGTCCAACTAGTGAAGTGCAATACCACTGTGTATATTTTATATTTTTAGCATTTTATACCATTGTAACCATTTTATCTAGTGACCAGTCTGCGACAAGGGCCCTGCCGCAGACCTCTCATCATTTTTCCAAATAAATGTTATCATTTTATGCTATTTTAGACACGTTTTCTTTTTTCTCTCTCTCTTTCTTCTAATTTTTGACCTTATATCTTCTACCCTGACCTAGCCTAGCAGGACTGCCTCCCCTTTTTACACTATTTGTGTTCACATGATGTTGACTTGTTGAGGATTTGTTGCAGGTTTGCTGCGAATGTGTTGTAGATTTGTTATGGATGTGTTACAGATATGCTGCAGATTTGTTGAAAATTTGTTACAGATTTGTTGTTACAGATTTGCTGCGGATGTGATACAGATCTGTTGCGGATTTGTTATGGCTTTCTTGCGACTTTGTTACAGATTTGTTGCTGATTTGTTACAGATTTGTCGCAGATATGTTGCGGATATGTTACAGATTTTGAAATTACATTGGAAAAAAAGGAGCAAATGCACTACAAATCTGCAGTGTATGAACATACCCCAAAAGCTGCCACAATAAAACTGTATATACCAGTGTGTACTACCAGTGTGTTCAGGATAAACCACTACTGCCTCTTGTGCACTATACCATGGCCACATGACATCACGATAACTGCCAACAGCGCTGCCGGCCATGTGACTGTGACCTCACAATATTGCGCTGTAGCTATAGAATGAAGAGCAGGGACCCTGAGCCTCTATCTTTCACAAAGTGTCTTTCGGGACAGACTCTTTTGCGCTACTTGCTAGTGGATTGATTTTGAAGTGCTTAGTTGAAGACTTAGTTGAAGACTCAACATGAGCAAGAGAAAGAAGATAACATTTTCTTCTTCAGAGGATGAGGAAGACAGTGCCCCAAAGCGGAGAGCAGGCACAGTGGCCGTGCCTATATCTCTATGGAACCGCATTATGGCATACCTTAAACAGGAAGGAAAGGACAACATGGCCACAGCAAATTCCCAGATTGGGATTACAAAAATCCATCAGGAACAATTGGATCTTACATCAAGTAAGAGAACCAGTGATGACTCCAGATGTCCTACAGGAACATGGCCAGAAAAAAAAAATGACCAGAGAAAGAGAGACTGGGTACATATGGACTCTACATCACTGAAGGAAGATGGCCCCGGCCCCATCAAGAAAGCCAAGGTGAGCAGTCTTATTGAAAAAGAACTTCATGATGAGAATATTACAAAAACACCAAAGGCGGAGCAGCCCAGGAAATCTCTGCTCCCGCTAACAGTGGACAAGTTCACCTTCCACCATTCCCTAGGACAAGGATACTTTGGTAAGGTGATGTTTGCAACAGACCATGTACGGGGGGAACAGGTTGCCATCAAATCCGTGGAGAAGAGAGCCCTGCTACATATGTCTAATGGTTTGGTGGAGAGGAAAGTGCTAGAGCTGGCTCGGGAGAACATCTTCTTGGTGCACGGGTATGGAGCCTTCCATACACAGAATTACATCTATTATGTGATGGAACTGGTAGGTGGTGGGACTCTCCATGAATATCTGACTAAAGTGCCATCTCCAACTTTAGGGATTGTAAAGTTTATCGGTGCTGAACTTGTTTGTGGACTGCAGTTCATTCATTCTAAAGGCGTCATACACCGAGACCTGAAGACAGAGAATATCTTACTGACCAGCAGGGGGCACATCAAGATTGCAGATTTTGGGCTTGCCCTGGACAATGTGTTTGGAAAAACACCAGGCAGAGATATTATGTCAACCCCTGGTTTGGCTGCGCCCGAAATGATATTGGGTCAACCATATGGCTGTGGTGTGGACTGGTTTGCCTTTGGGGCAATAATGCACCTGATGTTAACAGGAAAAACCCCTTTCTGTGGAAAAAGTCGTGCACAAGTGGAAAGAAACGTCTTAGAACGTCCTATAAAATCCATCTGGTTTGGACCTTTCACTGGAGACTTCTTAGCACGGCTCTTATGTAAAGACCAGTCACAGAGATTAGGGGAACATGGAGACATCCGCAATCATCCCTTTTTCTTCTCTATAAATTGGGAGAAGTTGGAAGCTGGCAAAGTGGAATCTCCAGTCATCGCCAATCAAGGTTCCTTGGAGTCATACACAATGCAGAGGATCCAGGTGCCTTACGCTGAGATATGGAAAGAGCCCATCCCGGAGATGTTCCAGCAAGTCTTCAATAGTGTGCCATTCGTGTGTTCTGCATGGGCAGAAAATTACCACAATGCCCCTATGCATCCAGACGCTGTACCAAAATTTGACCTTGAAGAAATCTGTGACATCCTAGACCTGGGCCTTCTGAGTGCGACAACTTCAGTCTTGGATGAGAGCGGTCATAACAACTCAGACACCTGATATTTCAAAGAGGACAAAGCAACATCTCAGCACTACCCACCATTCCATCATGTAGGCATCGGCCACAAGTCATCACATGGGACCGCACACTGCTGAATCTGCAACCTCCTATTGTGGATATAATACAAATCTGTAAAAAAACAAAACAAAGTGTCATTCTCTGATTATAGGAACTGAGAAGATGCAAAAATCATATATTTGTGTGTGTGTGAAAAGTAAATTTTCTATGCATGATTATACCATATACCTCTAAATCAGTGGTCTCAAACTGTAGCCCTCCAGATGTTGCAAAACTTCAACTCTCAGCATGCAAATATCATACTATACATATTACCATAATACTGTAACACTCCAAACCCAGTATACTGAGACCAATATTACCAGGAGCAAATAATACTGCCAAACCATACCCACTACCTGATTTTCTTTTTCTTCTCCATATGGAGACTCCGCCATGACTCCTCTGCATAAAATCTGCCAGACAAACATTTTAGGTTCCTTACTCCAGCACCATTCTAACCTCTCTACAAACCACCCACCTGTATTGCCCCACACAGTAATAGTGGCCACTTGTGTCCCCATACAGTCAGTTGCGTTGCTAGGGTTGGTGTCACCCGGTGCGGTAGAAAATGGTGTCACCCCATACCTAACCCCCCCCCCCCCCACATAAAAGTTTTTAGCCTGTTGTGACGGATGCCACTGGTGTAGCGCATTGTGAAAAACTCCAGTATAATAATTAAATATACCAATTGCCACAGAATGGAAAAGCGCTAAAAAGGTTTTCACCATTAAAACTACAACTCCCAGAATTACTTAAATGGGTACTCCGCTGGAAATTATTTTCTTTTGAATCAACTGGTGCCAGGAAGTTAAAATCTGAATCCTTCAAGTAAGTAATTTACAAACCTGTTTAACTTTCTGGCACCAGTTGATTCAAAAGAAAATGTTTTGCAGTGGAGTACCCCTTTAAGCAGTGGTGAGGTTATGCTGGGAGTTAAGTTTCACTCATCTAACTGCAGAACTTACAAGTGACTATAGCTCTGATAGGACATAATGAGGAGAATACACAATGATATCAGTGACTACAGGTGACGTCTTCTCTATAGTGAGGAGAATACACAATGATATCAGTGACTACAGGTGACATCTTCTCTATAGTGAGGAGAAACAATGATATCAGTGACTACAGGTGACATCTCTATAGTGAGGAGAATACGCAATAATATCAGTGACTACAGTTGACGTCTTCTCTATAGTGAGGAGAATACACAATGATATCAGTGACTACAGGTGAAGTCTTCTCTATAGTGAGGAGAATACAGAATGAGATCAGTGACTACAGGTGACGTCTTCTCTATAGTGAGGAGAATACACAATGAGATCAGTGACTACAGGTGACGTCTTCTCTATAGTGAGGAGAATACACAATGAGATCAGTGACTACAGGTGAAGTCTTCTCTATAGTGAGGAGAATACAGAATGAGATCAGTGACTACAGGTGAAGTCTTCTCTATAGTGAGGAGAATACAGAATGAGATCAGTGACTACAGGTGACGTCTTCTCTATAGTGAGGAGAATACACAATGAGATCAGTGACTACAGGTGACATCTTCTCTATAGTGAGGAGAAAATAATGATATCAGTAACTACAGTTGACGTCTTCTCTATAGTGAGGAGAATACACAATGATATCAGTGACTACAGGTGACGTCTTCTCTATAGTGAGGAGAATACACAATGATATCAGTGACTACAGGTGATGTCTTCTCTATAGTGAGGAGTATACACAATGATATCAGTGACTACAGGTGACGTCTTCTCTATAGTGAGGAGAATACACAATGATATCAGTGACTACAGGTGACGTCTTCTCTATAGTGAGGAGAATACACAATGATATCAGTGATTACAGGTGACGTCTTCTCTATAGTGAGGAGAATACACAATGATATCAGTGACTACAGGTGACGTCTTCTCTATAGTCTTTCTTTACCTAATTCAGATGGAACATACCACCGGGTCCAGCTAAATGTTTCTCTCTGCAGAATGTGACGCCCAGATGTCTCCTCACTATGTCAGCGCATTCGGATCCTCTATATGAAAATAATAATTATTATTATAAACCTGCCAGACACTGTATCCTCTAAATATAATAAACTAGTATACACTAGGGCTGCACGATATATCGCAAAAACAATCGAATCGCAATTTTTGCCATATATCGATATGGCCCCCGGGAAAATTTGCGATTATCTGCTCGGGCAGATCCCGTGTGCGGCTGCAGTGCGGGCCGGCCAGGGCAGATAAAAACAAATTTAAATATTAAAAGTCTGTGTTTCCGAACCGGGGTGCCTCCAGCTGTTATGAAACTACAACTCCCAGCATGCCCGGACAGCCAAAAGCTGTCCGGGCATGCTGGGAGTTGTAGTTTCACAACAGCTGGAGGCACCCTGGTAGAGAAACACTGATCTAAGTAAAGGGCGCAGGGATCAAAAATAATTAAAACATTATGCTCACCTCTTCCCGGTCCCTGCATCTGTACACCTCCCTGCGGTCCCGATGTCTCTATACAAGCTGTAGGACCTTTACCTTTAGCCAGTCACTGGCCGCAGGGGTGTCACATGTCAAGCCAGTGATTGGCTAAAAGGTAAAAGTCCTCAAAGGTCTGCAAACACACACAAGCCTAGGGGAATATGTGACAAGGGGTGGAGGGGGCAGAATGTGACAAGAGGGGGAATATGTAACAAGGGGGGGGGAATATGTAACAAGGGGGGGAGGAATATGTAACAAGGGGGGGGGGGCAGGGGGAATATGTGACAAGGGGGGAGGGGGGAATATGTGATAAGGGGGGAGGGGGAATATGTGACAAGGGGGGAGGGGGGAATATGTGAAAAGGGGGGGGAGGGGGAATATGTGACAAGGGGGAGGGGGAATATGTAACAAGGGGGAGCAGAATGTGACAAGAGGGGGAATATGACAAGAGGGGGAGGGGCAGAATGTGACAAGAGGGGCAGAATGTGACAAGAGGGGGGGGAGATGTGAAATGGGCGGTGGGCATAAAATGGGTGAATAGTTGTAAATTTGAGGAGATTGGACATGAAATAAGGGGATTTCACTATTTATTACATTGCATCACATATCGAAATCACAATATTTAGGCCCAAAATTGCAATCGCACATTTTTCTCATATCGTGCAGCCCTAGTATACACTACACTCTATGAATATAAACCTCACACACCGTGCCCCCAGCAGTAGCACCCCCATCATCCACCAGCTGATGCTATTACCACACAGGGGGGTAGGGGGAATGGGCGGGCGGGGGTGCCCTGGCAACACCCCCCAGCAGTAGCACCCCATCATCCACCAACACCCCTCCCATTCCCCCTATGGTAATAGAATCAGCTGCTGGATTATGGGGGTGCTACTGCTGGGGGAGGGTGCTGGTGGATGATGGGGGTGTTACTGCTGGGGGGTGCTACTGCTGGGGGGGGTGCTGGTTGATGATAGGAGTGCTACTGCTGGGGGAGGGGGGCGGGTGCTGGTGCATGATGGTGGTGCTACTAATGGGGGGGGGGTGCTGGTGGATGATGGGGTGCAGCCTCATCATCCACCAGCAACACCTCCCCCCAGAAATAGCACCCCCATCATCCACCATGACCAGCAACACCTCCCCCCAGAAATAGCACCCCCATCATCCACCAGCACCCCCCCCCCTTGCTGGATGATGGTGGTGCTACTGCTGGGGGGTGCTGGTGTATGATGGGGTGCAGCCTCATCATCCACCAGCAACACCTCCCCCCCAGAAATAGCACCCCCATCATAAACCAGCACCCCCCACCCAGTTGGATGATGGTGATGCTACTGCTGGGGGGTGCTGGTGGATGATGGGGTGCAGCCTCCTCATCCACCAGCAACACCTTCCCCCCCCAGAAATAGCACCCTCATCATCCACCAGCAATAGCACCTCCATCATCCACCAGCACCCCCCCCTTCTGGATGATGGTGGTGCTACTGCTGGGGGGGGGGGTGCTGGTGTATGATGGGGTGCAGCCTCATTATTCACCAGCAACACCTCCCCCCCAGAAATAGCACCCCCATCATAAACCAGCACCCCCCACCCAGCTGGATGATGGTGATGCTACTGCTGGGGGGTCCTCCACCAGCAATAGCACCCCCATCATCCACCAGCACCCCCCCCTTCTGGATGATGGTGATGCTACTGCTGGGGGGGGGGGTGCTGGTGTATGATGGGGTGCAGCCTCATCATCCACCAGCAACACCTCTCCCCCAAGAAATAGCACCCCCATCATCCACCAGCACCCCCCCCTTCTGGATGATGGTGGTGCTACTGCTGGGGGGTGGATGATGGGGGTGCTATTTCTGAGGGGAGGGGGGAGGTGTTGCTGGTGGATGAGGAGGCTGCACCCCATCATCCACCAGCACACCCCAGCAGTAGCACCACCATCATCCAGCAGGGGGGGGGTGCTGGTGGATGATGGGGGTGCTACTGCTGGGGGGTGCTGGTGGATGATGGGGTGCAGCCTCCTCATCCACCAGCAACACCCCCCCCAGAAATAGCACCCCCATCATCCACCAGCACCCCCCAGCAGTAGCACCCCCATCATCCACCAGCACCCCCCCCCTGCTGGATGATGGGGGTGCTACTGCTGGGGGGTGCTGGTGGATGATGGGGTGCAGCCTCCTCATCCACCAGCAAACCCCCCCCTAGAAATAGCACCCCCATCATCCACCAGCACCCCCACCCAGCTGGATGATGGGGTGCAGACTCATAATCCACTAGCAACAACCCCCCCCCTCCCCAGAACTCCCACAGCACCCCTTTTTTCTCTGTACCTGGCTGGCTCGGCTGCTCCAACTGTCCCCGGGCTCAGTAGTGTGGGCCTGATCAGTGTGGATGGCGCGTGATGTTAGCGCTGTCCATCTAGCTCCGCCCGCCGACGTCCCGTCACAAGCCGGGACGTGTGCCGGAGCTACGGGGGGGGGGGGTGGTTTGGGGTGCTGTCAGCGCTGCGGACCGGGTGAGGGGGTGGGTGCTAGCTGTCAGCGCCAACTGAGGACCGGGGGGGGAGGGTTGGGGGGTGCTGTCAACGCTAACTGAGGACCGGGGGGGGGGGTGTGCTGCCAGCGGTAACTGAGGACCGGGGGGGGGGTTGGGGGGTGCTGTCAGAGTAGTCTCACCCCATCAGCCTGGTGTCACCCGGTGCGGTCCGCACCCCCCACACCCCGGTCACAACGCCACTGCATACAGTAGCTAGACACCCTCTGTGCCCTTAGAAAGTAGTTAGGCCCCTATGTCACCATATTGGCGGGCAAGCTGTGCCTAACTAGTTTGCCCCCTGACTGGAGAGCAGTTTAAGGGTTAATTAATCGGTGGAGTTCCAGCACCCCTCCCCCACCTGTAATCTTCCTAGGAACCAGGGTGTTTTGTCCCAAGAGTGGGGGAGATAAGGAGTGACATATAGGGTGTGAGGTTTTTCCCGGGCTGTAGGGGCTCCTTCCCTGGGTATTTATAGGGCTGTTTCTCCCCTCCCCCTCTTGTTGCCCTGGACCCGGAGCTTTGGTTATCCTGGTGCTGACGGTTGGTATGGATGTCTCTGCCCTTATTCGTGAGCGAGTTGCACAGGAGGGTGAGGGTTGGCTTGCTTGTTTGTTAGCAGAGCTTGCCTCTCCTCCTGTTGTGCCCATTCCTGAGGCTTCCACTTCGGGAGGCAGGCGGTCCTCCCATCAGTCCCGCCATCCCTCTCGTCTCAGCCTTAGTGCCCCCTCCCTTACCTCCTCAGCGTGGCTGGTCACGTGGTGCGGCTGCGGGCTCTGCTGCACAGCCGCATTCAGGTCCGGTCTCGCTTCCTGTTCCTCATCTCCTGCCTGTGGCTGCGATGGGAGCGCATGTGAGTTTCGGTTCTTCGGGTGAGTCGGGTGCCTCCGTCGCAGCCGCCTGTCCCCGCTATGATGCTCCGGTGGCCATGGCTCCGCCCCCCCCCCCCCCCGGTAAACATTTAAAAAAACACACACTACATTTTAATTTTTGTCGGCTAAATTTTTAGTGCCCTGACCGCCCAAATAAATTGATCCCTGTTTTAACCCCTTAAGGACTCAGGGTTTTTCCGTTTTTGCACTTTTGTTTTTTCCTCCTTACCTTTTAAAAAGCATAACCCTTTCAATTTTCCATCTAAAAATCCATATTATGGCTTATTTTTTGCGTCGCCAATTCTACTTTGCAGTGAAATTAGTCATTTTACCCAAAAATGCACGGCAAAACGGAAAAAAAAAATCATTGTGCGACAAAATCGAAAAAAATACGCCATTTTGTAACTTTTGGGGGCTTCCGTTTCTACGCAGTGCATTCGGTAAAAATTACACCTTATCATTATTCTGTAGGTCCATACGGTTAAAATGATACCCTACTTATATAGGTTTGATTTTGTCGCACTTCTGGAAAAAATCATAACTACATGCAGGAAAATGTATACGTTTAAAAATGTCATCTTCTGACCCCTATAACTTTTTTATTTTTCCACATACAGGGCGGTATGAGGACTCATTTTTTGCGCCGTGATCTGAAGTTTTTATCGGTATGATTTTTGTTTTGGTCGGACTTTTTGATCACTGTTTATTCATTTTTTTAATGGTATAAAAATACGCTTTTTTGGACTTTGGAATTTTTTTGCGCGTACGCCATTGACCGTACGGTCTAATTAATGATACATTTTTATAGATCGGAGATTTACGCACGCGGCGATACCACATATGTTTATTTATTTTTTTTACACTGTTTTATTTTTTTTATGGGAAAAGGGGGGTGATTCAAACTTTTATTAGGGAAGGGGTTAAATGACCTTTATTAACACTTTTTTTTTTTACATTTATTTTGCAGTGTTATAGGTCCCATAGGGACCTATAACACTGCACACACTGATTTCCTATGCTGATCACTGGCGTGTATTAACACGCCTGTGATCAGCATTATCGGCGCTTGACTGCTCCTGCCTGGATCTCAGGCACGGAGCAGTCATTCGTCGATCGGACACCGAGGAGGCAGGTAAGGGCCCTCCCGGTGTCCAATCAGCTGTTCGGGACGCCGCGATTTCACCGCGGCGGTCCCGAACAGCCCGACTGAGCAGCCGGGTCACTTTCAGTTTCACTTTGGAAGCGGCGGTCAGCTTTGACCGCCGCTTCTAAAGGGTTAATACTGCACATCGCCGCGATCGGCGATGTGTGGTATTAGCCGCGGGTCCCAGCCGTTGATGAGCGCCGGGACCGACGCGATATGATGCAGGATCGCGGCGCGATCCCGCTTCATGTCGCGGGAGCCGTCGCAGGACGTAAATATATACGTCCTGCGTCGTTAAGGGGTTAAAAATGTATAAAAATGTTGTCATAAAAAAGATACATTTCGTTAGATATAATTTTTTCCATCACTCCTGTATCTTTTTTATTCTTTAATGGTACCCTACGAAATTCTATTAAAAAAGGTATCTCCATCACTTTTGGATCGTTAAAGTCCAAAAAAGAAGAAAAAACGCCTGCAAAAACACCAAAGTTAAAACACAATGATTTCAGGGGGAAAAATGCCATAGGATCAACATACTGCGACTTTGCAAAGCCGCCAAGGAGCTGAAAAACGCCAAAAAAGAGTGAAAAAACAGCAAAAGGATTAAAAAAAACTGAAAACTGAAAAACGCAAAGTGGAAAAAGAATTTTGGGATTTCTCATTGAGGGGCCGTTTTGGAAACCTATCCTAGCCCTAGCCAAGGAATCAGCCACCTTTTGTATCTGGATACTGCCTTAAAAAGGATAGCATCTTCTCTTCTGTTTCGTTTCACCACTTGAACTCTTTCTTCTAGCATCTAGACAACCCATAAGCTCTTCCACATCTGGAAAATGCATGCCTATATCTACAATCAGATGGTAATGTCTTTAATAAACTGCCAGTAACATCCCTTGTTGGACACAGTCACTCTCACCGTGAACTGCCTGCTGCACTATGAAATGGCTGAATGGCACCTTTCTGTGCCAGCATAAGATGTGTCTGGCTTTACTTTATCCAGGGGTACTCCAGTGGAAAAAATTTTTTTTTTTAAATCAACTGGTGCTAAAAAGTTAAACAGATTTGTAAATTACTTCCATTAAAAAAATCTTAATCCTTCCAGTACTTATTCGCTGCTGAAGTCCTAGAAGGATTACGATTTTTTATTAGAAGTAATTTACAAATCTAAAAGAGGAAAATAGTTTCCCCCACCTCAAGGCTCGTGTTTAAATTATTACAAAAATAATGCAGTAAGACGGTGCTTCAATTATTCTATTATTTATTAAAATCTATCATATAAATGTAAATTCCACTCTCACAGGGCCCTTGTGGGAGAAGAAAAATATTTAGGATACATATAAAATAAAATATAAATGTCACGATTCGGCTGGCTGGAGGTGGATCCTCTGTGCCAGAGAGGGATTGGCGTGGACCGTGTCGGTGGACTGGTTCTAAGTTGCTACTGGTATTCACCAGAGCCCGCCGCAAAGCGGGATGGTCTTGCAGCGGCGGTAGCAACCAGGTCGTATCCACCGGCAACGGCTCAACCTCTCTGACTGCTGAGATAAGCGCGGTACAAGGGAGTAGACAAGAGCACGGTCGGACGTAGCAGAAGGTCAGGGCAGGCAGCAAGGATCGTAGTCAGGGGCAACGGCAGGAGGTCTGGAACACAGGCTAGGAACACACAAGGAAACGCTTTCACTGGCACAATGGCAACAAGATCCGGCAAGGGAGTGCAGGGGAAGTGAGGTATAAGTAGGGAGTGCACAGGTGAAGATACTGATTAGGCCTGCTGCGCCAATCAGTGGCGCAGTGGCCCTTTAAATCGCAGAGACCCGGCGCGCGCGCGCCCTAAGGAGCGGGGCCGCGCGCGCCGGGACAACACAGACGGAGAACGGGTCAGGTACGGGAGCCGGGATGCGCATTGCGAGCGGGCGCGTCCCGCGTCGCGAATCGCATCCCGGCTGGGGGTGATATCGCAGCGCACCCGGTCAGGAGGTCTAAACGGGGCGCTGCGAATGAGAGGACGCTGCGAGCGCTCCGGGGTGGAGCGGGGACCCGGAGCGCTCGGCGTAACAGTACCCCCCCTTGGGTCTCCCGCTCTTCTTGGAGCCTGAGAACCTGAGGATAAGGCTTTTGTCTAGGATGTTGTCCTCAGGTTCCCAAGATCTCTCCTCTGGGCCACAATTCTCCCAGTCAACCAAGAAGAATCTTTTACCTCTGACTGTCTTGGATGCTAGAATCTCCTTCACCGAGAAGACGTCAGACGAACCGGAAACAGGAGTGGGAGAGACAACTTTGGGAGAGAAGCTTTTAAGGATGAGTGGTTTAAGGAGAGAGACATGGAAGGCATTGGGAATACGAAGAGAAGGAGGAAGAAGGATTTTGTAAGAGACAGGGTTTATCTGGCACAAGATTTTGTAAGGACCAAGATAGCGTGGTCCCAGTTTATAACTGGGGACACAAAAGCGGACATACTTAGCGGAGAGCCATACCTTGTCTCCGGGAGCAAAAATGGGGGGAGTTCTTCTTTTTTTATCAGCAAATTTTTTCATCCGGGATGAAGCCTGTATAAGAGAATTTTGGGTCTCTTTCTATATGGTGGAAAGATCTTGAGTGACTTCATCAACAGCGGGCAAACCAGAGGGCATGGGAGTGGGGAGGGGAGGAAGAGGGTGACGGCCGTACACCACGAAAAATGGGGATTTAGCAGAAGATTCGGAGACTCTGAAGTTGTATGAGAATTCGGCCCATGGTAGAAGATCTGCCCAGTCATCCTGGCGGGAGGAAACAAAATGGCGTAAATAGTCACCCAGGACCTGATTAATTCTTTCTACTTGTCCATTGGATTGGGGATGATAAGAAGAAGAGAAGTTTAATTTGATCTTGAGCTGCTTACAGAGGGCCCTCCAGAATTTAGACACGAATTGAACGCCTCTATCCGAGAGGATATGCGTGGGCAACCCGTGGAGGAGAAAAATGTGTGTAAAAAATTGCTTTGCCAACTGAGGCGCTGAAGGAAGGCCTGGAAGAGGGATAAAATGTGCCATCTTGGAAAACCGATCAACGACCACCCAAACAACTGTGTTGCCACGGTATAAGGGCAAGTCAGTAATAAAGTCCATACCAATCTGTGACCAAGGTTGTTCAGGAACAGGCAGAGGATGAAGGAGACCAGCAGGCTTCTGGCGAGGAGTCTTATCCCGGGCACAGACAGTACAGGCCCGCACGAAATCAACAACGTCAGTCTCCAGAGTAGGCCACCAATAAAAACGAGAGATGAGTTGAACGGATTTTTTGATGCCCGCACGGCCTGCGAGGTGGGAGGAGTGTCCCCACTTGAGAATCCCGAGGCGCTGGCGTGGAGAAACAAAGGTCTTCCCCTGGAGGAGTTTGTCTGATGGAAGCTGGGAGAAGTGGAGATCAGACAGTCCGGAGGAATGATGTGTTGCGGAGAGGCTTCCACTTCAGAGGCATCTGAAGGAACGAGAGAGGGCATCGGCGCTAATGTTCTTGTCAGCAGGGGCGAAAATGGATTTCAAAGTTAAAACGGGCAAAGAACAACGACCACCTAGCCTGGCGAGGGTTCAGACGTTGGCAGACTGGAGATAAGAGAGATTGTTGTGATCAGTGTAAATAATAACTGGATATATGGATCCCTCCAGCAGGTGCCTCCACTCCTCAAGCGCCAATTTTATGGCCAGTAGTTCTCGATCACCAATGGAGTAGTTTTTCTCCGCTGGAGAAAAGGTCCTAGAAAAAAAACCACAAGTAACAGCATGCCCGGAAGAATTTCTTTGTAGAAGAACTGCTCCAGCTCCCACTGAGGAGGCGTCTACCTCCAATAAGAAGGGTTTAGATGGGTCAGGTCTGGAGAGTACGGGAGCTGAAGAAAAGGCAGACTTGAGATGTTTAAATGCGTCTTCCGCTTGAGGAGACCAGGACTTAGGATTGGCATTTTTCTTGGTTAGAGCCACGATAGGAGCCACAATAGTAGAAAAGTGTGGAATAAATTGTCTGTAATAATTGGCGAACCCCAAAAAATGTTGGATAGCACGGAGTCCGGAGGGGCGTGGCCAATCTAATACGGCAGATAGTTTATCTGGGTCCATTTGTAGTCCCTGGCCAGAGACTAAGTATCCTAGGAAAGGAAGAGACTGACATTCAAAGAGACATTTTTCCATTTTGGCATAAAGTTGATTGTCCCGAAGTCTCTGAAGAACCATGCGGACATGCTGGCGGTGTTCTTCCAAGTTGGCAGAAAAAATCAGAATATTGTCCAGGTAAACCACAACACAGGTATATAGAAGATCACGAAAAATTTCATTAACAAAGTCTTGGAAGACGGCAGGGGCGTTGCAAAGGCCGAAGGGCATGACCAGATACTCAAAGTGTCCATCTCTGGTGTTAAATGCAGTCTTCCATTCGTCCCCCTCCCTGATGCTGATGAGATTATAAGCACCTCTTAAGTCCAGCTTGGTAAAGATGTGGGCGCCTTGTAGGCGGTCAAAGAGTTCCGAGATAAGAGGTAGGGGGTAGCGGTTTTTTACCGTGATTTTATTAAGTCCGCGGTAATCAATGCAAGGGCGTAGGGAGCCATCTTTTTTGGAGACAAAAAAAATCCAGCTCCGGCAGGAGAGGAGGACTTGCGGATAAACCCCTTTTTTAAGTTCTCCTGGATGTATTCCGACATGGCTTGGGTTTCTGGAGCAGACAGAGGATAGATTCTGCCCCGGGGTGGAGTAGTACCCGGGAGGAGGTCAATAGGACAGTCATAAGGCCTGTGAGGAGGCAAAGTCTCTGCTTGTTTCTTGCAAAAAACATCAGCATAGTCCAGATAGGCCTTAGGAAGACCAGATACCGGAGGAACAACAGGGTCACGACTGTGAGTACTGGGAGCCGGTTTAAGACAGTCCTTGTGGCAAGAAGTACCCCAGTTCTTGATTTCCCCTGTGGTCCAATCAAGGGTTGGGGAATGGCGTTGAAGCCATGGTAATCCAAGAAGAATCTCTGAAGTGCAGTTAGAGAGGACCAAAAATTAAATTTTTTTGTGATGGGGTTCGATGCACATTAAGAGAGGTTCCGTGCGGTAACGCATGGTACAGTTCAATCTTTCATTGTTAACAGAGTTGATGTAGAGGGGTCGGGCGAGACTGGTCACCGGGATGTTGAACCTGTTGATGAGAGAGGCCAAAATAAAATTTCCTGCAGATCCGGAATCCAAGAAGGCCATAGCAGAGAAGGAGAAGGTAGAAGAAGACATCCGCACAGGCACAGTAAGACGTGGGGAAGCAGAGTTCACATCAAGAGCTGTCTCACCTTTGTGCGGAGTCAGCGTGCGTCTTTCCTGGCGAGGAGGACGGATAGGACAATCCTTCAAGAAATGTTCGGTACCGGCACAGTACAGGCAAAGGTTCTCCATGCGGCGTCGTGTCCTCTCTTGAGGTGTCAAGCGAGACCGGTCAACTTGCATAGCCTCCACGGCGGGAGGCACAGGAATGGATTGCAGAGGACCAGAGGAGAGAGGAGCCGGGGAGAGAAACCGCCTCGTGCGAACAAAGTCCATATCCTGGCGGAGCTCCTGACGTCTTTCGTAAAAACGCATGTCAATGCGGGTGGCAAGATGAATAAGTTCATGTAGGTTAGAAGGAATTTCTCGTTCGGCCAGCACATCTTTAATGTTACTGGATAGGCCTTTTTTAAAGGTCGCGCAGAGGGCCTCGTTATTCCAGGATAATTCGGAGGCAAGAGTACGGAACTGGATGGCGTACTCGCCAACAGAAGAATTACCCTGGACCAGGTTCAGCAGGGCAGTCTCGGCAGAAGAGGCTCGGGCAGGTTCCTCAAAAACACTTTGAATCTCCGTGAAGAAGGAGTGTACAGAGGCAGTGACAGGATCATTGCGGTCCCAGAGCGGTGTGGCCCATGACAGGGCTTTCCCAGACAGAAGGTTGACTACAAAAGCCACCTTAGACTTTTCAGTAGGAAACTGGTCCGACATCATCTCCAAATGCATGGAACATTGCGAAAGAAAACCACGGCAAAACTTAGAGTCCCCATCAAATTTATCCGGCAAGGATAATCGGAGGCTGGAAGCGGCCACTCGCTGCAGAGGAGGTGCAGGAGCTGGCGGAGGAGATGATTGCTGAAGCTGTGGTAGTAGCTACTGTAGCATCACGGTCAGTTGAGACAGCTGGTGGCCTTGTTGCGCTATCTGTTGCGACTGCTGGGCGACCACCGTGGTGAGGTCGGCGACAACTGGCAGTGGGACCTCAGCGGGATCCATGGCCGGATCTACTGTCACGATTCGGCTTGCTGGAGGTGGATCCTCTGTGCCAGAGAGGGATTGGCGTGGACCGTGTCGGTGGACCGGTTCTAAGTTGCTACTGGTATTCACCAGAGCCCGCCGCAAAGCGGGATGGTTTTGCAGCGGCGGTAGCAACCAGGTCGTATCCTCCGGCAACGGCTCAACCTCTCTGACTGCTGAGATAAGCGCGGTACAAGGGAGTAGACAAGAGGCCCTTTAAATCGCAGAGACCCGGCGCGCGCGCGCCCTAAGGAGCGGGGCCGCGTGCGCCGGGACAACACAGACGGAGAACGGGTCAGGTACGGGAGCCGGGATGCGCATTGCGAGCGGGCGCGTCCCGCGTCGCGAATCGCATCCCGGTTGGGAGTGATATCGCAGCGCACCCGGTCAGGAGGTCTGAACGGGGCGCTGCGAATGAGAGGACGCTGCGAGCGCTCCGGGGAGAAGCGGGGACCCGGAGCGCTCGGCGTAACAATAAAACAGTAAAACAGTAGAACAATATGTCACTCAAATATTATTAGCGCAATTAGATGTGTAGACAACAAATTATACTAGATGTAACTGTCCTTTAGTTTGTAGCAACAGTTGCTATAATGTAGTTATATTGTGACTGGAGACTGTAACAAGCGCTATAATGAGTATAGATCTATTACCAGTTCTTTATGGTCGGCAGTTGCAGATATACTTGCAGAAATGTGTGCTGGCATGCACAAGTGGCGGCTGGTCCTGACAGCACAGGACCTGGTTTATACCGCCCGATGTATCGAGGAGATGGATTAATCCTGGCTCTTATAATATGACTTTACAGTATAACTAAACAGATACTGTTTGCACTGTCCCATTGCCCCACTTTCATTGTCTCATTGTCCAACTAGTGAAGTGCAATACCACTGTGTATATTTAATATTTTTAGCATTTTATACCATTGTAACCATTTTATCTAGTGACCAGACTGCGACAAGGGCCCTGCCGCAGACCTCTCATCATTTTTCCAAATAAATGTTATCATTTTATGCTATTTTAGACACGTTTTCTTTTTTCTCTCTCTCTTTCTTCTAATTTTTGACCTTATATCTTCTACCCTGACCTAGCCTAGCAGGACTGCCTCCCCTTTTTACACTATTTGTGTTCACATGATGTTGACTTGTTGAGGATTTGTTGCAGGTTTGCTGCGAATGTGTTGTAGATTTGTTATGGATGTGTTACAGATATGCTGCAGATTTGTTGAAAATTTGTTACAGATTTGTTGTTACAGATTTGCTGCGGATGTGATACAGATCTGTTGCGGATTTGTTATGGCTTTCTTGCGACTTTGTTACAGATTTGTTGCTGATTTGTTACAGATTTGTCGCAGATATGTTGCGGATATGTTACAGATTTTGAAATTACATTGGAAAAAAAGGAGCAAATGCACTACAAATCTGCAGTGTATGAACATACCCCAAAAGCTGCCACAATAAAACTGTATATACCTGTGTGTACTACCAGTGTGTTCAGGATAAACCACTACTGCCTCTTGTGCACTATACCATGGTCACATGACATCACGATAACTGCCAACAGCGCTGCCGGCCATGTGACTGTGACCTCACAATATTGCGCTGTAGCTATAGAATGAAGAGCAGGGACCCTGAGCCTCTATCTTTCACAAAGTGTCTTTCGGGACAGACTCTTTTGCGCTACTTGCTAGTGGATTGATTTTGAAGTGCTTAGTTGAAGACTTAGTTGAAGACTCAACATGAGCAAGAGAAAGAAGATAACATTTTCTTCTTCAGAGGATGAGGAAGACAGTGCCCCAAAGCGGAGAGCAGGCACAGTGGCCGTGCCTATATCTCTATGGAACCGCATTATGGCATACCTTAAACAGGAAGGAAAGGACAACATGGCCACAGCAAATTCCCAGATTGGGATTACAAAAATCCATCAGGAACAATTGGATCTTACATCAAGTAAGAGAACCAGTGATGACTCCAGATGTCCTACAGGAACATGGCCAGAAAAAAAAAATGACCAGAGAAAGAGAGACTGGGTACATATGGACTCTACATCACTGAAGGAAGATGGCCCCGGCCCCATCAAGAAAGCCAAGGTGAGCAGTCTTATTGAAAAAGAACTTCATGATGAGAATATTACAAAAACACCAAAGGCGGAGCAGCCCAGGAAATCTCTGCTCCCGCTAACAGTGGACAAGTTCACCTTCCACCATTCCCTAGGACAAGGATACTTTGGTAAGGTGATGTTTGCAACAGACCATGTACGGGGGGAACAGGTTGCCATCAAATCCGTGGAGAAGAGAGCCCTGCTACATATGTCTAATGGTTTGGTGGAGAGGAAAGTGCTAGAGCTGGCTCGGGAGAACATCTTCTTGGTGCACGGGTATGGAGCCTTCCATACACAGAATTACATCTATTATGTGATGGAACTGGTAGGTGGTGGGACTCTCCATGAATATCTGACTAAAGTGCCATCTCCAACTTTAGGGATTGTAAAGTTTATCGGTGCTGAACTTGTTTGTGGACTGCAGTTCATTCATTCTAAAGGCGTCATACACCGAGACCTGAAGACAGAGAATATCTTACTGACCAGCAGGGGGCACATCAAGATTGCAGATTTTGGGCTTGCCCTGGACAATGTGTTTGGAAAAACACCAGGCAGAGATATTATGTCAACCCCTGGTTTGGCTGCGCCCGAAATGATATTGGGTCAACCATATGGCTGTGGTGTGGACTGGTTTGCCTTTGGGGCAATAATGCACCTGATGTTAACAGGAAAAACCCCTTTCTGTGGAAAAAGTCGTGCACAAGTGGAAAGAAACGTCTTAGAACGTCCTATAAAATCCATCTGGTTTGGACCTTTCACTGGAGACTTCTTAGCACGGCTCTTATGTAAAGACCAGTCACAGAGATTAGGGGAACATGGAGACATCCGCAATCATCCCTTTTTCTTCTCTATAAATTGGGAGAAGTTGGAAGCTGGCAAAGTGGAATCTCCAGTCATCGCCAATCAAGGTTCCTTGGAGTCATACACAATGCAGAGGATCCAGGTGCCTTACGCTGAGATATGGAAAGAGCCCATCCCGGAGATGTTCCAGCAAGTCTTCAATAGTGTGCCATTCGTGTGTTCTGCATGGGCAGAAAATTACCACAATGCCCCTATGCATCCAGACGCTGTACCAAAATTTGACCTTGAAGAAATCTGTGACATCCTAGACCTGGGCCTTCTGAGTGCGACAACTTCAGTCTTGGATGAGAGCGGTCATAACAACTCAGACACCTGATATTTCAAAGAGGACAAAGCAACATCTCAGCACTACCCACCATTCCATCATGTAGGCATCGGCCACAAGTCATCACATGGGACCGCACACTGCTGAATCTGCAACCTCCTATTGTGGATATAATACAAATCTGTAAAAAAACAAAACAAAGTGTCATTCTCTGATTATAGGAACTGAGAAGATGCAAAAATCATATATTTGTGTGTGTGTGAAAAGTAAATTTTCTATGCATGATTATACCATATACCTCTAAATCAGTGGTCTCAAACTGTAGCCCTCCAGATGTTGCAAAACTTCAACTCTCAGCATGCAAATATCATACTATACATATTACCATAATACTGTAACACTCCAAACCCAGTATACTGAGACCAATATTACCAGGAGCAAATAATACTGCCAAACCATACCCACTACCTGATTTTCTTTTTCTTCTCCATATGGAGACTCCGCCATGACTCCTCTGCATAAAATCTGCCAGACAAACATTTTAGGTTCCTTACTCCAGCACCATTCTAACCTCTCTACAAACCACCCACCTGTATTGCCCCACACAGTAATAGTGGCCACTTGTGTCCCCATACAGTCAGTTGCGTTGCTAGGGTTGGTGTCACCCGGTGCGGTAGAAAATGGTGTCACCCCATACCTAACCCCCCCCCCCCCCCACATAAAAGTTTTTAGCCTGTTGTGACGGATGCCACTGGTGTAGCGCATTGTGAAAAACTCCAGTATAATAATTAAATATACCAATTGCCACAGAATGGAAAAGCGCTAAAAAGGTTTTCACCATTTAAAACTACAACTCCCAGAATTACTTAAATGGGTACTCCGCTGGAAATTATTTTCTTTTGAATCAACTGGTGCCAGGAAGTTAAAATCTGAATCCTTCAAGTAAGTAATTTACAAACCTGTTTAACTTTCTGGCACCAGTTGATTCAAAAGAAAATGTTTTGCAGTGGAGTACCCCTTTAAGCAGTGGTGAGGTTATGCTGGGAGTTAAGTTTCACTCATCTAACTGCAGAACTTACAAGTGACTATAGCTCTGATAGGACATAATGAGGAGAATACACAATGATATCAGTGACTACAGGTGACGTCTTCTCTATAGTGAGGAGAATACACAATGATATCAGTGACTACAGGTGACATCTTCTCTATAGTGAGGAGAAACAATGATATCAGTGACTACAGGTGACATCTCTATAGTGAGGAGAATACGCAATAATATCAGTGACTACAGTTGACGTCTTCTCTATAGTGAGGAGAATACACAATGATATCAGTGACTACAGGTGAAGTCTTCTCTATAGTGAGGAGAATACAGAATGAGATCAGTGACTACAGGTGACGTCTTCTCTATAGTGAGGAGAATACACAATGAGATCAGTGACTACAGGTGACGTCTTCTCTATAGTGAGGAGAATACACAATGAGATCAGTGACTACAGGTGAAGTCTTCTCTATAGTGAGGAGAATACAGAATGAGATCAGTGACTACAGGTGAAGTCTTCTCTATAGTGAGGAGAATACAGAATGAGATCAGTGACTACAGGTGACGTCTTCTCTATAGTGAGGAGAATACACAATGAGATCAGTGACTACAGGTGACATCTTCTCTATAGTGAGGAGAAAATAATGATATCAGTAACTACAGTTGACGTCTTCTCTATAGTGAGGAGAATACACAATGATATCAGTGACTACAGGTGACGTCTTCTCTATAGTGAGGAGAATACACAATGACATCAGTGACTACAGGTGATGTCTTCTCTATAGTGAGGAGTATACACAATGATATCAGTGACTACAGGTGACGTCTTCTCTATAGTGAGGAGAATACACAATGATATCAGTGACTACAGGTGACGTCTTCTCTATAGTGAGGAGAATACACAATGATATCAGTGATTACAGGTGACGTCTTCTCTATAGTGAGGAGAATACACAATGATATCAGTGACTACAGGTGACGTCTTCTCTATAGTCTTTCTTTACCTAATTCAGATGGAACATACCACCGGGTCCAGCTAAATGTTCTCTCTGCAGAATGTGACGCCCAGATGTCTCCTCACTATGTCAGCGCATTCGGATCCTCTATATGAAAATAATAATTATTATTATAAACCTGCCAGACACTGTATCCTCTAAATATAATAAACTAGTATACACTAGGGCTGCACGATATATCGCAAAAACAATCGAATCGCAATTTTTGCCATATATCGATATGGCCCCCGGGAAAATTTGCGATTATCTGCTCGGGCAGATTCCGTGTGCGGCTGCAGTGCGGGCTGGCCCGGGCAGATAAAAACAAATTTAAATATTTAAAGTCTGTGTTTCCGAACCGGGGTGCCTCCAGCTGTTATGAAACTACAACTCCCAGCATGCCCGGACAGCCAAAAGCTGTCCGGGCATGCTGGGAGTTGTAGTTTCACAACAGCTGGAGGCACCCTGGTAGAGAAACACTGATCTAAGTAAAGGGCGCAGGGATCAAAAATAATTAAAACATTATGCTCACCTCTTCCCGGTCCCTGCATCTGTACACCTCCCTGCGGTCCCGATGTCTCTATACAAGCTGTAGGACCTTTACCTTTAGCCAGTCACTGGCCGCAGGGGTGTCACATGTCAAGCCAGTGATTGGCTAAAAGGTAAAAGTCCTCAAAGGTCTGCAAACACACACAAGCCTAGGGGAATATGTGACAAGGGGTGGAGGGGGCAGAATGTGACAAGAGGGGGAATATGTAACAAGGGGGGGGGAATATGTAACAAGGGGGGGAGGAATATGTAACAAGGGGGGGGGGGCAGGGGGAATATGTGACAAGGGGGGAGGGGGAATATGTGATAAGGGGGGAGGGGGAATATGTGACAAGGGGGGAGGGGGAATATGTGAAAAGGGGGGGAGGGGGAATATGTGACAAGGGGGAGGGGGAATATGTAACAAGGGGGAGCAGAATGTGACAAGAGGGGGAATATGACAAGAGGGGGAGGGGCAGAATGTGACAAGAGGGGCAGAATGTGACAAGAGGGGGGGGAGATGTGAAATGGGCGGTGGGCATAAAATGGGTGAATAGTTGTAAATTTGAGGAGATTGGACATGAAATAAGGGGATTTCACTATTTATTACATTGCATCACATATCGAAATCACAATATTTAGGCCCAAAATTGCAATCGCACATTTTTCTCATATCGTGCAGCCCTAGTATACACTACACTCTATGAATATAAACCTCACACACCGTGCCCCCAGCAGTAGCACCCCCATCATCCACCAGCTGATGCTATTACCACACAGGGGGGTAGGGGGAATGGGCGGGCGGGGGTGCCCTGGCAACACCCCCCAGCAGTAGCACCCCATCATCCACCAACACCCCTCCCATTCCCCCTATGGTAATAGAATCAGCTGCTGGATTATGGGGGTGCTACTGCTGGGGGAGGGTGCTGGTGGATGATGGGGGTGTTACTGCTGGGGGGTGCTACTGCTGGGGGGGGTGCTGGTTGATGATAGGAGTGCTACTGCTGGGGGAGGGGGGCGGGTGCTGGTGCATGATGGTGGTGCTACTAATGGGGGGGGGGGGGTGCTGGTGGATGATGGGGTGCAGCCTCATCATCCACCAGCAACACCTCCCCCCAGAAATAGCACCCCCATCATCCACCATGACCAGCAACACCTCCCCCCAGAAATAGCACCCCCATCATCCACCAGCACCCCCCCCCCCCTTGCTGGATGATGGTGGTGCTACTGCTGGGGGGTGCTGGTGTATGATGGGGTGCAGCCTCATCATCCACCAGCAACACCTCCCCCCCAGAAATAGCACCCCCATCATAAACCAGCACCCCCCACCCAGTTGGATGATGGTGATGCTACTGCTGGGGGGTGCTGGTGGATGATGGGGTGCAGCCTCCTCATCCACCAGCAACACCTTCCCCCCCAGAAATAGCACCCTCATCATCCACCAGCAATAGCACCTCCATCATCCACCAGCACCCCCCCTTCTGGATGATGGTGGTGCTACTGCTGGGGGGGGGGGGGGTGCTGGTGTATGATGGGGTGCAGCCTCATTATTCACCAGCAACACCTCCCCCCCAGAAATAGCACCCCCATCATAAACCAGCACCCCCCACCCAGCTGGATGATGGTGATGCTACAGCTGGGGGGTCCTCCACCAGCAATAGCACCCCCATCATCCACCAGCACCCCCCTCTTCTGGATGATGGTGATGCTACTGCTGGGGGGGGGGGGTGCTGGTGTATGATGGGGTGCAGCCTCATCATCCACCAGCAACACCTCTCCCCCAAGAAATAGCACCCCCATCATCCACCAGCACCCCCCCCTTCTGGATGATGGTGGTGCTACTGCTGGGGGGTGGATGATGGGGGTGCTATTTCTGAGGGGGGGGGAGGTGTTGCTGGTGGATGAGGAGGCTGCACCCCATCATCCACCAGCACACCCCAGCAGTAGCACCACCATCATCCAGCAGGGGGGGGGTGCTGGTGGATGATGGGGGTGCTACTGCTGGGGGGTGCTGGTGGATGATGGGGTGCAGCCTCCTCATCCACCAGCAACACCCCCCCCAGAAATAGCACCCCCATCATCCACCAGCACCCCCCAGCAGTAGCACCCCCATCATCCACCAGCACCCCCCCCCTGCTGGATGATGGGGGTGCTACTGCTGGGGGGTGCTGGTGGATGATGGGGTGCAGCCTCCTCATCCACCAGCAAACCCCCCCCTAGAAATAGCACCCCCATCATCCACCAGCACCCCCACCCAGCTGGATGATGGGGTGCAGACTCATAATCCACTAGCAACAACCCCCCCCCTCCCCAGAACTCCCACAGCACCCCTTTTTTCTCTGTACCTGGCTGGCTCGGCTGCTCCAACTGTCCCCGGGCTCAGTAGTGTGGGCCTGATCAGTGTGGATGGCGCGTGATGTTAGCGCTGTCCATCTAGCTCCGCCCGCCGACGTCCCGTCACAAGCCGGGACGTGTGCCGGAGCTACGGGGGGGGGGTGGTTTGGGGTGCTGTCAGCGCTGCGGACCGGGTGAGGGGGTGGGTGCTAGCTGTCAGCGCCAACTGAGGACCGGGGGGGGAGGGTTGGGGGGTGCTGTCAACGCTAACTGAGGACCGGGGGGGGGGTGTGCTGCCAGCGGTAACTGAGGACCGGGGGGGGGTTGGGGGGTGCTGTCAGAGTAGTCTCACCCCATCAGCCTGGTGTCACCCGGTGCGGTCCGCACCCCCCACACCCCGGTCACAACGCCACTGCATACAGTAGCTAGACACCCTCTGTGCCCTTAGAAAGTAGTTAGGCCCCTATGTCACCATATTGGCGGGCAAGCTGTGCCTAACTAGTTTGCCCCCTGACTGGAGAGCAGTTTAAGGGTTAATTAATCGGTGGAGTTCCAGCACCCCTCCCCCACCTGTAATCTTCCTAGGAACCAGGGTGTTTTGTCCCAAGAGTGGGGGAGATAAGGAGTGACATATAGGGTGTGAGGTTTTTCCCGGGCTGTAGGGGCTCCTTCCCTGGGTATTTATAGGGCTGTTTCTCCCCTCCCCCTCTTGTTGCCCTGGACCCGGAGCTTTGGTTATCCTGGTGCTGACGGTTGGTATGGATGTCTCTGCCCTTATTCGTGAGCGGGTTGCACAGGAGGGTGAGGGTTGGCTTGCTTGTTTGTTAGCAGAGCTTGCCTCTCCTCCTGTTGTGCCCATTCCTGAGGCTTCCACTTCGGGAGGCAGGCGGTCCTCCCATCAGTCCCGCCATCCCTCTCGTCTCAGCCTTAGTGCCCCCTCCCTTACCTCCTCAGCGTGGCTGGTCACGTGGTGCGGCTGCGGGCTCTGCTGCACAGCCGCATTCAGGTCCGGTCTCGCTTCCTGTTCCTCATCTCCTGCCTGTGGCTGCGATGGGAGCGCATGTGAGTTTCGGTTCTTCGGGTGAGTCGGGTGCCTCCGTCGCAGCCGCCTGTCCCCGCTATGATGCTCCGGTGGCCATGGCTCCGCCCCCCCCCCCGGTAAACATTTAAAAAAACACACACTACATTTTAATTTTTGTCGGCTAAATTTTTAGTGCCCTGACCGCCCAAATAAATTGATCCCTGTTTTAACCCCTTAAGGACTCAGGGTTTTTCCGTTTTTGCACTTTTGTTTTTTCCTCCTTACCTTTTAAAAAGCATAACCCTTTCAATTTTCCATCTAAAAATCCATATTATGGCTTATTTTTTGCGTCGCCAATTCTACTTTGCAGTGAAATTAGTCATTTTACCCAAAAATGCACGGCAAAACGGAAAAAAAAAATCATTGTGCGACAAAATCGAAAAAAATACGCCATTTTGTAACTTTTGGGGGCTTCCGTTTCTACGCAGTGCATTCGGTAAAAATTACACCTTATCATTATTCTGTAGGTCCATACGGTTAAAATGATACCCTACTTATATAGGTTTGATTTTGTCGCACTTCTGGAAAAAATCATAACTACATGCAGGAAAATGTATACGTTTAAAAATGTCATCTTCTGACCCCTATAACTTTTTTATTTTTCCACATACAGGGCGGTATGAGGACTCATTTTTTGCGCCGTGATCTGAAGTTTTTATCGGTATGATTTTTGTTTTGGCCGGACTTTTTGATCACTGTTTATTCATTTTTTTAATGGTATAAAAATACGCTTTTTTGGACTTTGGAATTTTTTTGCGCGTACGCCATTGACCGTACGGTCTAATTAATGATACATTTTTATAGATCGGAGATTTACGCACGCGGCGATACCACATATGTTTATTTATTTTTTTTACACTGTTTTATTTTTTTTATGGGAAAAGGGGGGTGATTCAAACTTTTATTAGGGAAGGGGTTAAATGACCTTTATTAACACTTTTTTTTTTTACATTTATTTTGCAGTGTTATAGGTCCCATAGGGACCTATAACACTGCACACACTGATTTCCTATGCTGATCACTGGCGTGTATTAACACGCCTGTGATCAGCATTATCGGCGCTTGACTGCTCCTGCCTGGATCTCAGGCACGGAGCAGTCATTCGTCGATCGGACACCGAGGAGGCAGGTAAGGGCCCTCCCGGTGTCCAATCAGCTGTTCGGGACGCCGCGATTTCACCGCGGCGGTCCCGAACAGCCCGACTGAGCAGCCGGGTCACTTTCAGTTTCACTTTGGAAGCGGCGGTCAGCTTTGACCGCCGCTTCTAAAGGGTTAATACTGCACATCGCCGCGATCGGCGATGTGTGGTATTAGCCGCGGGTCCCAGCCGTTGATGAGCGCCGGGACCGACGCGATATGATGCAGGATCGCGGCGCGATCCCGCTTCATGTCGCGGGAGCCGTCGCAGGACGTAAATATATACGTCCTGCGTCGTTAAGGGGTTAAAAATGTATAAAAATGTTGTCATAAAAAAGATACATTTCGTTAGATATAATTTTTTCCATCACTCCTGTATCTTTTTTATTCTTTAATGGTACCCTACGAAATTCTATTAAAAAAGGTATCTCCATCACTTTTGGATCGTTAAAGTCCAAAAAAGAAGAAAAAACGCCTGCAAAAACACCAAAGTTAAAACACAATGATTTCAGGGGGAAAAATGCCATAGGATCAACATACTGCGACTTTGCAAAGCCGCCAAGGAGCTGAAAAACGCCAAAAAAGAGTGAAAAAACAGCAAAAGGATTAAAAAAAACTGAAAACTGAAAAACGCAAAGTGGAAAAAGAATTTTGGGATTTCTCATTGAGGGGCCGTTTTGGAAACCTATCCTAGCCCTAGCCAAGGAATCAGCCACCTTTTGTATCTGGATACTGCCTTAAAAAGGATAGCATCTTCTCTTCTGTTTCGTTTCACCACTTGAACTCTTTCTTCTAGCATCTAGACAACCCATAAGCTCTTCCACATCTGGAAAATGCATGCCTATATCTACAATCAGATGGTAATGTCTTTAATAAACTGCCAGTAACATCCCTTGTTGGACACAGTCACTCTCACCGTGAACTGCCTGCTGCACTATGAAATGGCTGAATGGCACCTTTCTGTGCCAGCATAAGATGTGTCTGGCTTTACTTTATCCAGGGGTACTCCAGTGGAAAAAATTTTTTTTTTTAAATCAACTGGTGCTAAAAAGTTAAACAGATTTGTAAATTACTTCCATTAAAAAAATCTTAATCCTTCCAGTACTTATTCGCTGCTGAAGTCCTAGAAGGATTACGATTTTTTATTAGAAGTAATTTACAAATCTAAAAGAGGAAAATAGTTTCCCCCACCTCAAGGCTCGTGTTTAAATTATTACAAAAATAATGCAGTAAGACGGTGCTTCAATTATTCTATTATTTATTAAAATCTATCATATAAATGTAAATTCCACTCTCACAGGGCCCTTGTGGGAGAAGAAAAATATTTAGGATACATATAAAATAAAATATAAATGTCACGATTCGGCTGGCTGGAGGTGGATCCTCTGTGCCAGAGAGGGATTGGCGTGGACCGTGTCGGTGGACTGGTTCTAAGTTGCTACTGGTATTCACCAGAGCCCGCCGCAAAGCGGGATGGTCTTGCAGCGGCGGTAGCAACCAGGTCGTATCCACCGGCAACGGCTCAACCTCTCTGACTGCTGAGATAAGCGCGGTACAAGGGAGTAGACAAGAGCACGGTCGGACGTAGCAGAAGGTCAGGGCAGGCAGCAAGGATCGTAGTCAGGGGCAACGGCAGGAGGTCTGGAACACAGGCTAGGAACACACAAGGAAACGCTTTCACTGGCACAATGGCAACAAGATCCGGCAAGGGAGTGCAGGGGAAGTGAGGTATAAGTAGGGAGTGCACAGGTGAAGATACTGATTAGGCCTGCTGCGCCAATCAGTGGCGCAGTGGCCCTTTAAATCGCAGAGACCCGGCGCGCGCGCGCCCTAAGGAGCGGGGCCGCGCGCGCCGGGACAACACAGACGGAGAACGGGTCAGGTACGGGAGCCGGGATGCGCATTGCGAGCGGGCGCGTCCCGCGTCGCGAATCGCATCCCGGCTGGGGGTGATATCGCAGCGCACCCGGTCAGGAGGTCTAAACGGGGCGCTGCGAATGAGAGGACGCTGCGAGCGCTCCGGGGTGGAGCGGGGACCCGGAGCGCTCGGCGTAACAGTACCCCCCCTTGGGTCTCCCGCTCTTCTTGGAGCCTGAGAACCTGAGGATAAGGCTTTTGTCTAGGATGTTGTCCTCAGGTTCCCAAGATCTCTCCTCTGGGCCACAATTCTCCCAGTCAACCAAGAAGAATCTTTTACCTCTGACTGTCTTGGATGCTAGAATCTCCTTCACCGAGAAGACGTCAGACGAACCGGAAACAGGAGTGGGAGAGACAACTTTGGGAGAGAAGCTTTTAAGGATGAGTGGTTTAAGGAGAGAGACATGGAAGGCATTGGGAATACGAAGAGAAGGAGGAAGAAGGATTTTGTAAGAGACAGGGTTTATCTGGCACAAGATTTTGTAAGGACCAAGATAGCGTGGTCCCAGTTTATAACTGGGGACACAAAAGCGGACATACTTAGCGGAGAGCCATACCTTGTCTCCGGGAGCAAAAATGGGGGGAGTTCTTCTTTTTTTATCAGCAAATTTTTTCATCCGGGATGAAGCCTGTATAAGAGAATTTTGGGTCTCTTTCTATATGGTGGAAAGATCTTGAGTGACTTCATCAACAGCGGGCAAACCAGAGGGCATGGGAGTGGGGAGGGGAGGAAGAGGGTGACGGCCGTACACCACGAAAAATGGGGATTTAGCAGAAGATTCGGAGACTCTGAAGTTGTATGAGAATTCGGCCCATGGTAGAAGATCTGCCCAGTCATCCTGGCGGGAGGAAACAAAATGGCGTAAATAGTCACCCAGGACCTGATTAATTCTTTCTACTTGTCCATTGGATTGGGGATGATAAGAAGAAGAGAAGTTTAATTTGATCTTGAGCTGCTTACAGAGGGCCCTCCAGAATTTAGACACGAATTGAACGCCTCTATCCGAGAGGATATGCGTGGGCAACCCGTGGAGGAGAAAAATGTGTGTAAAAAATTGCTTTGCCAACTGAGGCGCTGAAGGAAGGCCTGGAAGAGGGATAAAATGTGCCATCTTGGAAAACCGATCAACGACCACCCAAACAACTGTGTTGCCACGGTATAAGGGCAAGTCAGTAATAAAGTCCATACCAATCTGTGACCAAGGTTGTTCAGGAACAGGCAGAGGATGAAGGAGACCAGCAGGCTTCTGGCGAGGAGTCTTATCCCGGGCACAGACAGTACAGGCCCGCACGAAATCAACAACGTCAGTCTCCAGAGTAGGCCACCAATAAAAACGAGAGATGAGTTGAACGGATTTTTTGATGCCCGCACGGCCTGCGAGGTGGGAGGAGTGTCCCCACTTGAGAATCCCGAGGCGCTGGCGTGGAGAAACAAAGGTCTTCCCTGGAGGAGTTTGTCTGATGGAAGCTGGAGAAGTGGAGATCAGACAGTCCGGAGGAATGATGTGTTGCGGAGAGGCTTCCACTTCAGAGGCATCTGAAGAACGAGAGAGGGCATCGGCGCTAATGTTCTTGTCAGCAGGGCGAAAATGGATTTCAAAGTTAAAACGGGCAAAGAACAACGACCACCTAGCCTGGCGAGGGTTCAGACGTTGGGCAGACTGGAGATAAGAGAGATTGTTGTGATCAGTGTAAATAATAACTGGATATATGGATCCCTCCAGCAGGTGCCTCCACTCCTCAAGCGCCAATTTTATGGCCAGTAGTTCTCGATCACCAATGGAGTAGTTTTTCTCCGCTGGAGAAAAGGTCCTAGAAAAAAAACCACAAGTAACAGCATGCCCGGAAGAATTTCTTTGTAGAAGAACTGCTCCAGCTCCCACTGAGGAGGCGTCTACCTCCAATAAGAAGGGTTTAGATGGGTCAGGTCTGGAGAGTACGGGAGCAGAAGAAAAGGCAGACTTGAGATGTTTAAATGCGTCTTCCGCTTGAGGAGACCAGGACTTAGGATTGGCATTTTTCTTGGTTAGAGCCACGATAGGAGCCACAATAGTAGAAAAGTGTGGAATAAATTGTCTGTAATAATTGGCGAACCCCAAAAAATGTTGGATAGCACGGAGTCCGGAGGGGCGTGGCCAATCTAATACGGCAGATAGTTTATCTGGGTCCATTTGTAGTCCCTGGCCAGAGACTAAGTATCCTAGGAAAGGAAGAGACTGACATTCAAAGAGACATTTTTCCATTTTGGCATAAAGTTGATTGTCCCGAAGTCTCTGAAGAACCATGCGGACATGCTGGCGGTGTTCTTCCAAGTTGGCAGAAAAAATCAGAATATTGTCCAGGTAAACCACAACACAGGTATATAGAAGATCACGAAAAATTTCATTAACAAAGTCTTGGAAGACGGCAGGGGCGTTGCAAAGGCCGAAGGGCATGACCAGATACTCAAAGTGTCCATCTCTGGTGTTAAATGCAGTCTTCCATTCATCCCCCTCCCTGATGCTGATGAGATTATAAGCACCTCTTAAGTCCAGCTTGGTAAAGATGTGGGCGCCTTGTAGGCGGTCAAAGAGTTCCGAGATAAGAGGTAGGGGGTAGCGGTTTTTTACCGTGATTTTATTAAGTCCGCGGTAATCAATGCAAGGGCGTAGGGAGCCATCTTTTTTGGAGACAAAAAAAATCCAGCTCCGGCAGGAGAGGAGGACTTGCGGATAAACCCCTTTTTTAAGTTCTCCTGGATGTATTCCGACATGGCTTGGGTTTCTGGAGCAGACAGAGGATAGATTCTGCCCCGGGGTGGAGTAGTACCCGGGAGGAGGTCAATAGGACAGTCATAAGGCCTGTGAGGAGGCAAAGTCTCTGCTTGTTTCTTGCAAAAAACATCAGCATAGTCCAGATAGGCCTTAGGAAGACCAGATACCGGAGGAACAACAGGGTCACGACTGTGAGTACTGGGAGCCGGTTTAAGACAGTCCTTGTGGCAAGAAGTACCCCAGTTCTTGATTTCCCCTGTGGTCCAATCAAGGGTTGGGGAATGGCGTTGAAGTCATGGTAATCCAAGAAGAATCTCTGAAGTGCAGTTAGAGAGGACCAAAAATTAAATTTTTTTGTGATGGGGTTCGATGCACATTAAGAGAGGTTCCGTGCGGTAACGCATGGTACAGTTCAATCTTTCATTGTTAACAGAGTTGATGTAGAGGGGTCGGGCGAGACTGGTCACCGGGATGTTGAACCTGTTGATGAGAGAGGCCAAAATAAAATTTCCTGCAGATCCGGAATCCAAGAAGGCCATAGCAGAGAAGGAGAAGGTAGAAGAAGACATCCGCACAGGCACAGTAAGACGTGGGGAAGCAGAGTTCACATCAAGAGCTGTCTCACCTTTGTGCGGAGTCAGCGTGCGTCTTTCCTGGCGAGGAGGACGGATAGGACAATCCTTCAAGAAATGTTCGGTACCGGCACAGTACAGGCAAAGGTTCTCCATGCGGCGTCGTGTCCTCTCTTGAGGTGTCAAGCGAGACCGGTCAACTTGCATAGCCTCCACGGCGGGAGGCACAGGAATGGATTGCAGAGGACCAGAGGAGAGAGGAGCCGGGGAGAGAAACCGCCTCGTGCGAACAAAGTCCATATCCTGGCGGAGCTCCTGACGTCTTTCGTAAAAACGCATGTCAATGCGGGTGGCAAGATGAATAAGTTCATGTAGGTTAGAAGGAATTTCTCGTTCGGCCAGCACATCTTTAATGTTACTGGATAGGCCTTTTTTAAAGGTCGCGCAGAGGGCCTCGTTATTCCAGGATAATTCGGAGGCAAGAGTACGGAACTGGATGGCGTACTCGCCAACAGAAGAATTACCCTGGACCAGGTTCAGCAGGGCAGTCTCGGCAGAAGAGGCTCGGGCAGGTTCCTCAAAAACACTTTGAATCTCCGTGAAGAAGGAGTGTACAGAGGCAGTGACAGGATCATTGCGGTCCCAGAGCGGTGTGGCCCATGACAGGGCTTTCCCAGACAGAAGGTTGACTACAAAAGCCACCTTAGACTTTTCAGTAGGAAACTGGTCCGACATCATCTCCAAATGCATGGAACATTGCGAAAGAAAACCACGGCAAAACTTAGAGTCCTCATCAAATTTATCCGGCAAGGATAATCGGAGGCTGGAAGCGGAGGTGGATCCTCTGTGCCAGAGAGGGATTGGCGTGGACCGTGTCGGTGGACCGGTTCTAAGTTGCTACTGGTATTCACCAGAGCCCGCCGCAAAGCGGGATGGTTTTGCAGCGGCGGTAGCAACCAGGTCGTATCCTCCGGCAACGGCTCAACCTCTCTGACTGCTGAGATAAGCGCGGTACAAGGGAGTAGACAAGAGGCCCTTTAAATCGCAGAGACCCGGCGCGCGCGCGCCCTAAGGAGCGGGGCCGCGTGCGCCGGGACAACACAGACGGAGAACGGGTCAGGTACGGGAGCCGGGATGCGCATTGCGAGCGGGCGCGTCCCGCGTCGCGAATCGCATCCCGGTTGGGAGTGATATCGCAGCGCACCCGGTCAGTAGGTCTGAACGGGGCGCTGCGAATGAGAGGACGCTGCGAGCGCTCCGGGGAGAAGCGGGGACCCGGAGCGCTCGGCGTAACAATAAAACAGTAAAACAGTAGAACAATATGTCACTCAAATATTATTAGCGCAATTAGATGTGTAGACAACAAATTATACTAGATGTAACTGTCCTTTAGTTTGTAGCAACAGTTGCTATAATGTAGTTTTATTGTGACTGGAGGCTGTAACAAGTACTATAATGAGTATAGATCTATTACCAGTTCTTTATGGTCGGCAGTTGCAGATATACTTGCAGAAATGTGTGCTGGCATGCACAAGTGGCGGCTGGTCCTGACAGCACAGGACCCGGTTTATACCGCCCGATGTATCGAGGAGATGGATTAATCCTGGCTCTTAGAATATGACTTTACAGTATAACTAAACACATACTGTTTGCACTGTCCCATTGCCCCACTTTCATTGTCTCATTGTCCAACTAGTGAAGTGCAATACCACTGTGTATATTTTATATTTTTAGCATTTTATACCATTGTAACCATTTTATCTAGTGACCAGTCTGCGACAAGGGCCCTGCCGCAGACCTCTCATCATTTTTCCAAATAAATGTTATCATTTTATGCTATTTTAGACACGTTTTCTTTTTTCTCTCTCTCTTTCTTCTAATTTTTGACCTTATATCTTCTACCCTGACCTAGCCTAGCAGGACTGCCTCCCCTTTTTACACTATTTGTGTTCACATGATGTTGACTTGTTGAGGATTTGTTGCAGGTTTGCTGCGAATGTGTTGTAGATTTGTTATGGATGTGTTACAGATATGCTGCAGATTTGTTGAAAATTTGTTACAGATTTGTTGTTACAGATTTGCTGCGAATGTGATACAGATCTGTTGCGGATTTGTTATGGCTTTCTTGCGACTTTGTTACAGAAATTACATTGGAAAAAAAGGAGCAAATCCACTACAAATCTGCAGTGTATGAACATACCCCAAAAGCTGCCACAATAAAACTGTATATACCAGTGTGTACTACCAGTGTGTTCAGGATAAACCACTACTGCCTCTTGTGCACTATACCATGGCCACATGACATCACGATAACTGCCAACAGCGCTGCCGGCCATGTGACTGTGACCTCACAATATTGCGCTGTAGCTATAGAATGAAGAGCAGGGACCCTGAGCCTCTATCTTTCACAAAGTGTCTTTCGGGACAGACTCTTTTGCGCTACTTGCTAGTGGATTGATTTTGAAGTGCTTAGTTGAAGACTTAGTTGAAGACTCAACATGAGCAAGAGAAAGAAGATAACATTTTCTTCTTCAGAGGATGAGGAAGACAGTGCCTCAAAGCGGAGAGCAGGCACAGTGGCCGTGCCTATATCTCTATGGAACCGCATTATGGCATACCTTAAACAGGAAGGAAAGGACAACATGGCCACAGCAAAGGCCCAGATTGGGATTACAAAAATCCATCAGGAACAATTGGATCTTACATCAAGTAAGAGAACCAGTGATGACTCCAGATGTCCTACAGGAACATGGCCAGAAAAAAAAAATGACCAGAGAAAGAGAGACTGGGTACATATGGACTCTACATCACTGAAGGAAGATGGCCCTGGCCCCATCAAGAAAGCCAAGGTGAGCAGTCTTATTGAAAAAGAACTTCATGATGAGAATATTACAAAAACACCAAAGGCGGAGCAGCCCAGGAAATCTCTGCTCCCGCTAACAGTGGACAAGTTCACCTTCCACCATTCCCTAGGACAAGGATACTTTGGTAAGGTGATGTTTGCAACAGACTGTGTACGGGGGGAACAGGTTGCCATCAAATCCGTGGAGAAGAGAGCCCTGCTACATATGTCTAATGGTTTGGTGGAGAGGAAAGTGCTAGAGCTGGCTCGGGAGAACATCTTCTTGGTGCACGGGTATGGAGCCTTCCATACACAGAATTACATCTATTATGTGATGGAACTGGTAGGTGGTGGGACTCTCCATGAATATCTGACTAAAGTGCCATCTCCAACTTTAGGGATTGTAAAGTTTATCGGTGCTGAACTTGTTTGTGGACTGCAGTTCATTCATTCTAAAGACGTCATACACCGAGACCTGAAGACAGAGAATATCTTACTGACCAGCAGGGGGCACATCAAGATTGCAGATTTTGGGCTTGCCCTGGACAATGTGTTTGGAAAAACACCAGGCAGAGATATTATGTCAACCCCTGGTTTGGCTGCACCCGAAATGATATTGGGTCAACCATATGGCTGTGGTGTGGACTGGTTTGCCTTTGGGGCAATAATGCACCTGATGTTAACAGGAAAAACCCCTTTCTGTGGAAAAAGTCGTGCACAAGTGGAAAGAAACGTCTTAGAACGTCCTATAAAATCCATCTGGTTTGGACCTTTCACTGGAGACTTCTTAGCACGGCTCTTATGTAAAGACCAGTCACAGAGATTAGGGGAACATGGAGACATCCGCAATCATCCCTTTTTCTTCTCTATAAATTGGGAGAAGTTGGAAGCTGGCAAAGTGGAATCTCCAGTCATCGCCAATCAAGGTTCCTTGGAGTCATACACAATGCAGAGGATCCAGGTGCCTCACGCTGAGATATGGAAAGAGCCCATCCCGGAGATGTTCCAGCAAGTCTTCAATAGTGTGCCATTCGTGTGTTCTGCATGGGCAGAACATTACCACAATGCCCCTATGCATCCAGACGCTGTACCAAAATTTGACCTTGAAGAAATCTGTGACATCCTAGACCTGGGCCTTCTGAGTGCGACAACTTCAGTCTTGGATGAGAGCGGTCATAACAACTCAGACACCTGATATTTCAAAGAGGACAAAGCAACATCTCAGCACTACCCACCATTCCATCATGTAGGCATCGGCCACAAGTCATCACATGGGACCGCACACTGCTGAATCTGCAACCTCCTATTGTGTATATAATACAAATCTGTAAAAAAAAAAAAAACAAAGTGTCATTCTCTGATTATAGGAACTGAGAAGATGCAAAAATCATATATGTTTGTGTGTGTGAAAAGTAAATTTTCTATGCATGATTATACCATATACCTCTAAATCAGTGGTCTCAAACTGTAGCCCTCCAGATGTTGCAAAACTTCAACTCTCAGCATGCAAATATCATACTATACATATTACCATAATACTGTAACATTCCAAACCCAGTATACTGAGACCAATATTACCAGGAGCAAATAATACTGCCAAACCATACCCACTACCTGATTTTCTTTTTCTTCTCCATATGGAGACTCCGCAATGACTCCTCTGCATAAAATCTGCCAGACAAACATTTTAGGTTCCTTACTCCAGCACCATTCTAACCTCTCTACAAACCACCCACCTGTATTGCCCCACACAGTAATAGTGGCCACTTGTGTCCCCATACAGTAGCTAGACACCCTCTGTGCCCCTATAAAGTAGTTAGGCCCCCTATGTCACCATATTGGCGGGGCAAGCTGTGCCTAACTAGTTTGCCCCCTGACTGGAGAGCAGTTTAAGGGTTAATTAATCGGTGGAGTTCCAGCACCCCTCCCCCACCTGTAATCTTCCTAGTAACCAGGGTGTTATGTCCCAAGAGTGGGGGAGATAAGGAGTGACATATAGGGTGTGAGGTTTTTCCCAGGCTGTAGGGGCTCCTCCCCTGGGTATTTATAGGGCTGTTTCTCCCCTCCCCCTCTTGCTTCCCTGGACCCGGAGCTTTGGTTATCCTGGTGCTGACGGTTGGTATGGATGTCTCTGCCCTTATTCGTGAGCGGGTTGCACAGGAGGGTGAGGGTTGGCTTGCTTGTTTGTTAGCAGAGCTTGCCTCTCCTCCTGTTGTGCCCATTCCTGAGGCTTCCACTTCGGGAGGCAGGCGGTCCTCCCATCGGTCCCGCCATCCCTCTCGCCTCAGCCTTAGTGCCCCCTCCCCCCCTCCCTTACCTCCTCAGCGTGGCTGGTCACGTGGTGCGGCTGCGGGCTCTGCTGCACAGCCGCATTCAGGTGAGGTCTCGCTTTCTGTTCCTCATCTCTTGCCTGTGGCTGCGATGGGAGCGCATGTGAGTTTCGGTTCTTCGGGTGAGTCGGGTGCCTCCGTCGCAGCAGCCTGTCCCCGCTATGATGCTCCGGTGGCCATGGCTCCGCCCCTCCTGTAAACATGTAAAAAAACACACACTACATTTTTATTATTGTTGGCTAAATTTTTAGTGCCCTGACCGCCCAAATAAATTGATCCCTGTTTTAACCCCTTAAGGACTCAGGTTTTTTTTGTTTTTGCACTTTCGTTTTTTCCTCCTTACCTTTTAAAAATCATAACCCTTTCAATTTTCCACCTAAAAATCCATATTATGGCTTATTTTTTGCGTCGCCAATTCTACTTTACAGTGACATTAGTCATTTTACCCAAAAATGCACGGCAAAACGGAAAAAAAAATAATTGTGCGACAAAATCGAAAAAAAACGCCATTTTGTAACTTTTGGGGGCTTCCGTTTCTACGCAGTGCATTCGGTAAAAATTACACCTTATCATTATTCTGTAGGTCCATACGGTTAAAATGATACCCTACTTATATAGGTTTGATTTTGTCGCACTTCTGGAAAAAAATCCTAACTACATGCAGGAAAATGTATACGTTTAACAATGTCATCTTCTGACCCCTATAAATTTTTTATTTTTCCACGTACAGGGCGGGATGAGGACTCATTTTTTGCACCGTGATCTGAAGTTTTTATCGGTATGATTTTTGTTTTGGTCGGACATTTTGATCACTTTGTATTCATTTTTTTAATGGTATAAAAAGTGACCAAAATACGCTTTTTTGGACTTTGGAATTTTTTTGCGCGTTCGCCATTGACCGTACGGTCTAATTAATGATACATTTTTATAGATCGGAGATTTACGCACGCGGCGATACCACATATGTTTATTTATTTATTTTTTTACACTGTTTTATTTTTTTTTATGGGAAAAGGGGGGTGATTCAAACTTTTATTAGGGAAGGGTTTAAATGACCTTTATTAACACTTCTTTTTTACATTTATTTTGCAGTGTTATAGGTCCCATAGGGACCTATAACACTGCACACACTGATTTCCTATGCTGATCACTGGCGTGTATTAACACGCCTGTGATCAGCATTATCGGCGCTTGACTGCTCCTGCCTGGATCTCAGGCACGGAGCAGTCATTCGTCGTTCGGACACCGAGGAGGCAGGTAAGGGCCCTCCCGGTGTCCAATCAGCTGTTCGGGACGCCGTGATTTCACCCCGGCGGTCCCGAACAGCCCGACTGAGCAGCCGGGTCACTTTCAGTTTCACTTTAGAAGTGGCGGTCAGCTTTGACCGCCGCTTCTAAAGGGTTAATACCGCACATCGCCGCGATCGGCGATGTGTGGTATTAGCTGCGGGTCCCGGCCGTTGATGAGCGCCGGGACCGACGCGATATGATGCAGGATCGCATCGCGATCCCGCTTCATATCGCGGGAGCCGGCGCAGGACGTAAATATACGTCCTGCGTTGTTAAGGGGTTAAAAATGTATAAAAATGTTGTCATAAAAAAGATACATTTCGTTAGATATAATTTTTTCCATCACTCCTGTATCTTTTTTATTTTTTAATGGTACCCTACGAAATTCTATTAAAAAAGGTATCTCCATCACTTTTGGATCGTTAATGTCCAAAAAAGAAGAAAAAACGCCTGCAAAAACACCAAAGTTAAAACACCACGATTTCAGGGGGAAAAACGCCATAGGCTCAACATACTGCGACTTTGCAAAGCCGCCAAGGAGCTGAAAAACGCCAAAAAAGAGTGAAAAAACAGCAAAAGGATAAAAAAAAAATGAAAACTGAAAAACGCAAAGTGGAAAAAGAATTTTGAGATTTCTCATTGAGGGGCCGTTTTGGAAACCTAGCCTAGCCCTAGCCAAGGAATCAGCCACCTTTTGTATCTGGATACTGCCTTAAAAAGGATAGCATCTTCTCTTCTGTTTCGTTTCACCACTTGAACTCTTTCTTCTAGCATCTAGACAACCCATAAGCTCTTCCACATCTGGAAAATGCATGCCTATATCTACAATCAGACGGTCATTTCTTTAATAAACTGCCAGTAACATCCCTTGTTGGACACAGTCACTCTCACCGTGAACTGCCTGCTGCACTATGAAATGGCTGAATGACACCTTTCTGTGCCAGCATAAGATGTGTCTGGCTTTACTTTATCCAGGGGTACTCCAGTGGAAAACATTTTTTTTTTAAATCAACTGGTGCTAAAAAGTTAAACAGATTTGTAAATTACTTCCATTAAAAAAATCTTAATCCTTCTAGTACTTATTCGCTGCTGAAGTCCTAGAAGGATTACGATTTTTTATTAGAAGTAATTTACAAATCTAAAAAAGGAAAATAGTTTCCCCCACCTCAAGGCTCGTGTTTAAATTATTACAAAAATAATGCAGTAAGACTGTGCTTCAATTATTCTATTATTTATTAAAATCTATCATATAAGGAGGAAGTGACGGCGGCATGGGCTAGGGCCGCGCGCTCCGGGGCTCCGGCCCCGCCCCCTGAGCCCTCGGGACGGACGTGGAGCTGATGCCGACCTTAAGATGCCGCGATATCCACATAGTGACGCCGCCGGTGCTGCTTGTCTGCCCTGCGAGAGCTGGGGGCGCTGGAGTCAGCCGCAGGAGGAGGGAGGAGTGAGAGGAGAATGGTGCGGCCCGTTGCTGGACAGGACGGGAGGCGGAGGTGGGGAGCGGAGGTCTTCCCCCCCCCCCACGTGTGTGGTGAAGGGAGACGCCGGAGACGAGGTGAGAGAGAGGGAGGTGTGGACTTTCGCTGCCATTAACAGAGAGGAGTTTCGGGCCTGCTCCGGAAGCCCATATATTGTGGCACCTGTCTTACAGCGCGTTGTAGCGGTGTGGTGAGGGGTACATGTGGTATCCTGCTACTCCTTGCTGGGACTAGATCAGGCCGGAACAGATCTCTTTTTTGGAGGAAAGGAAACTGAGGCTACACGTGATAATTATCTTAATAGCCGCTAAACTGGTGAGTTATGGCTTCTTTTTGGGGAACAGGACACTTAAGTGGACAGTTTCCCTGGATGGAGGCGTCTAATATGGGGATAAACTGCTATTTACGGACTTCCTTCAATAGGTGAAACCTACTACTAATACTTCGGCAATATTATGAACAGCAGCAGTCCCCAGCACTGGTCCCATGTGGAATAGAGATTACTGGATGCCGGACTCCCCGCCTGGCCACCCTCTCTAGTGACCTGGTGAGTGATAGCCGTGGCAATGGATATGACCAGGTCGCCCCTCCCCCCTCATGTTGTGGCCCCTTGGTTGCTATACACGGGAAGGGAGTTACAATATTCCTGACTATGGTGTAGGGATGCTCCTGTCCTGCTTATGTGGGCTAAGCCCTAATGGATAACCGGGGACTTGGGGAACTGAATTTACTGATCGTTGTGGGACTGGCGCCCCCCTCCCTCCTCCTTTTAGGCACCTTTTAGGCATCTTTTGCTCTTAACTATGGAAATTCCTCACTCAGAATGAAAATATGCATGGATTTTGAGGAGTATGGGCGGTATGATTATGGCCATGCAGATGCATCTATGGCCTGTCCTACTGCTAAACTGATGTCTCTAGAGGACTTATTCCTCCCTCTCTCTCTCTTATACAGGAGTAACCTGGCCTTATGGACTAAATTACAACAATTTTGTCCTAGCAGACCCCCTCTTCCATGGAATTGGACCCTCTCCCTGGACTCACCAAGCTCAATGACTCTGGGGGGATATCGGATTGTCTATTAGGGGGAGTGTGAATACGCTAACGATTTTATTTTTTTATTAGTATGCTGTAGCTGTATACTGCTAGATCAGGCTGTGATACTTTCTGCTCAAAGCATACTCCAGAGTTGTGTGGGACTATGAATCCTCTCCCTTGTATGTTGTAAATAATTGGATATAAATTACTGAGTGGGTGGGGCCCACGGTGCATAAAGTCGCTAAGACAATAGGTGGCACCCTGGTGTGATACGTACTCCTCATAAATATAAAAAACAAAGCAGGAGAAATGGCCCCCAAGGTGAACCCCAGAAGATCAGGGGGTAGCTCGCCACAAAAAGACAAGGGGGCTATGGGTAAATTGGATAAAATATGGAAGTCTCCAGCTGTGGGTATAAAAACTAGAACCCAGAAGGATCTCTCCCCTAGCAAAACAGGCTCTAGGTACTCGGTTTTGGAGGTGGAAGAAACTGAGGATAGGCAGACAGTGCCCCCTATGGGAACTCAGATGTTGGAGGAGATCTTGGGAGGGGTGAAAAAATCTAATTGTGCAATTGAAGAGATAAACAAACAACTGGGTGTGGTATCTACCGAGGTATCTCTGATAAGACACGATATGACTAAAATGAGAGATAGGATTTCCAGACTGGAGGAAGAAGCCCCCAAAACAGAAAATAGGATTAAGGTTTTGGAGGAGGAGGTTAATGACTTGAAAAAGGAGAAGACATCCGTTAAAGATAAGCTCACTGACCTTGAGGACAGATCCAGACGTTGTAATATAAGGATGGTGGGGTTTCCTGAGGGGGTGGAGGGGGGGGGACTCTGCCATACAGTTCCTTAGTAGGTGGTTGAAGGAGGGGATAGGGGAAGGGCATCTTACCCCAATGTTTAGGATCGAACGAGCTCATCGGGTACCAAGGTGTATTCCCCCTCCGGGGGGTCCCCCTAGGACAATCCTAATTAAGTTATATACCTCCCAGGATAGGGATACTATCCTTAGGAGGGCTAGAGAGATGAGGGACCTACAATATAATGGTCAGAATATTTTTCTATATCCGGATTTCTCCTGGGAGACCCAGAGGAGAAGGGCATCCTTTCGGGAGATAAAAAGGCGGCTAAAGAACGCGGGGGTGCCCTTCTCTCTCTTGTTTCCAACGAGACTCCGGGTTGAGCATAAGGGAAAGGTAACAATATTTGGAACCCCCCAAGAAGTCTCAGATTGGATGGATAAAGAAGGCATCTAATATAAGGCACTACTGTGGCATTAGGGGTTGGAAATGTTAGTTGAGTAATAATGTTACGTCTCGGGGGGGAGGGGTCGGGGGGTTCTCTGGGGTGTCACTAGGATAGGAGTGCATAGTAGAAGTACGGTGCATTATGGGGAGAGGGGGGGCGTGGGGGGGGAAGGGTAAGGGAAAGGAGGGAGGGATGGCACGGGATGACCAAAAGAGGTTTTTTTTTTGTTTGTTTGTTTGTTTGTTTGTTTTTTTGTTTTTTTTTCCTCTCTCTCTTTCCTTCTTCTCTCTCTTCTCTTAGGCAAATATGTCTATGCTTAAATTATTAGCCTGGAACGTACAAGGTATGTGTCACGATCCCGGCTGGTAGGAGGTGGATCCTCTGTGCCAGAGAGGGATTGGCGAGGACCGTGCTAGTGGACCGGTTCTAAGTCACTACAGGTTTTCACCAGAGCCCGCCGCAAAGCGGGATGGTCTTGCTGCGGCGGTAGTGACCAGGTCGTATCCACTAGCAACGGCTCAACCTCTCTGACTGCTGAAGATAGGCGCGGTACAAGGGAGTAGACAAAGGCAAGGTCGGACGTAGCAGAAGGTCGGGGCAGGCAGCAAGGATCGTAGTCAGGGGCAACGGCAGGAGGTCTGGAACACGGGCTAGGAACAAACAAGGGAACGCTTTCACTAGGCACAAGGGCAACAAGATCCGGCAAGGGAGTGCAGGGGAAGTGAGGTATATATAAGGAGTGCACAGGTGAACACACTAATTAGAAGCACTGCGCCAATCAGCGGCGCAGTGGCCCTTTAAATCGCAGAGACCCGGCGCGCGCGCGCCCTAGGGAGCGGGGCCGCGCGTGCCGGGACAGGACCGACGGAGAGTGAGTCAGGTACGGGGACCGGGGTGCGCATCGCGAGCGGGCGCCACCCGCATCGCGAATCGCATCCCGGCTGGAGGCGGTACCGCAGCGCACCCGGTCAGTGGATCTGACCGGGGCGCTGCAGCAACGAGGATGAGGCGAGCGCTCCAGGGAGGAACGGGGACCCGGAGCGCTCGGCGTAACAGTACCCCCCCCCTTGGGTCTCCCCCTCTTCTTGGGGCCAAAGAACCTGAGGAAAAAAAACTCAATTTTTTTGTGATGAGGTCCGATGCACATTAGGAGGGGTTCCGTGCGGTAACACACAGCACAGTCCAATCTTTCATTGTCAACACAATTGATGTAGAGGGGTCCGGCGAGACTGGTCACAGGGACGTTGAACCTGTTGATAAGAGAGGCCAAAAAAAAATTTCCTGCAGATCCGGAATCCAAGAAGGCCATAGTAGAGAAGGAGAAGGTAGAGGAAGATATCCGCACAGGCACAGTAAGGCGTGGAGAAGCAGAGTTGACATCAAGAACTGTGTCACCTTTGTGCGGAGTCAGCGTACGTCTTTCCAGGCGGGGAGGACGGATAGGACAATCCTTCAGGAAGTGTTCGGTACCGGCATAGTACAGGCAAAGATTCTCCATGCGGCGTCGTGTCCTCTCTTGAGGTGTCAAGCGAGACCGGTCAACTTGCATAGCCTCCACGGCGGGAGGCACAGGAACGGTTTGCAGAGGACCAGAGGAGAGAGGAGCCGGGGAGAAAAAACGCCTCGTGCGAACAAAGTCCATATCCAGGCGGAGCTCCAGACGCCATCCGGAAAAACGCATGTCAATGCGAGTGGCAAGATGAATGAGTTCATGTAGGTTAGCAGGAGTCTCTCGTGCGGCCAGAACATCTTTAATGTTGCTGGATAGGCCTTTTTTAAAGGTCGCGCAGAGAGCCTCACTATTCCAGGACAACTCGGAAGCAAGAGCACGGAACTGAATGGCGTACTCGCCAACGGAAGAAACACCCTGGGCCAGGTTCAGCAGGGCAGTCTCGGCAGAAGAAGCTCGGGCAGGCTCCTCGAAGACACCACGGACCTCAGCGAAGAAGGACTGGACTGTGGCTGTGGCAGGATCATTGCGGTCCCAGAGTGGTGTGGCCCCAGACAAGGCCTTTCCAGAAAGGAGACCACGGCAGAGTCTAGAGTCCTCATCAAATTTGTCCGGCAGGGACAAGCAGGGGTTAGGAGCGGCCGGTTGCTGCGGAGGAGTTGCAGGAGCCGGCGGAGGAGATGGTTGTTGCAGTTGCAGCTGCTGTAACTGTGACTTCAGTTGCTGTGTCACGGTGGACAAGTATGCCAGCTGGTGATTTTGTTGGGTGATCATCGTGGAAATGTCGGCAAGACTTGACAGCGGCACCTCAGCGGAATCCATGGCCGGACGCTGCGGAGGAGTTGCAGGAGACGGCGGAGGAGATGGTTGTTGCAGTTGCAGCTGCTGTGTCAGTGGCAGCAGCTGCTGTAACTGTGACTTCAGTTGCTGTTTCACGGAGGACAAGTATGCCAGCTGGTGATTTTGTTGGGTGATCATCGTGAAAATGTCGGCAAGACTTGACAGCGGCACCTCAGCGGAATCCATGGCCGGATCTACTGTCACGATCCCGGCTGGTAGGAGGTGGATCCTCTGTGCCAGAGAGGGATTGGCGAGGACCGTGCTAGTGGACCGGTTCTAAGTCACTACAGGTTTTCACCAGAGCCCGCCGCAAAGCGGGATGGTCTTGCTGCGGCGGTAGTGACCAGGTCGTATCCACTAGCAACGGCTCAACCTCTCTGACTGCTGAAGATAGGCGCGGTACAAGGGAGTAGACAAAGGCAAGGTCGGACGTAGCAGAAGGTCGGGGCAGGCAGCAAGGATCGTAGTCAGGGGCAACGGCAGGAGGTCTGGAACACGGGCTAGGAACAAACAAGGGAACGCTTTCACTAGGCACAAGGGCAACAAGATCCGGCAAGGGAGTGCAGGGGAAGTGAGGTATATATAAGGAGTGCACAGGTGAACACACTAATTAGAACCACTGCGCCAATCAGCGGCGCAGTGGCCCTTTAAATCGCAGAGACCCGGCGCGCGCGCGCCCTAGGGAACGGGGCCGCGCGTGCCGGGACAGGACCGACGGAGAGTGAGTCAGGTACGGGGACCGGGGTGCGCATCGCGAGCGGGCGCCACCCGCATCGCGAATCGCATCCCGGCTGGAGGCGGTACCGCAGCGCACCCGGTCAGTGGATCTGACCGGGGCGCTGCAGCAACGAGGATGAGGCGAGCGCTCCGGGGAGGAACGGGGACCCGGAGCGCTCGGCGTAACAGTATGTCGGATAGAATTAAGAAGTGTGCAATTTTTGATTATATTCGGAGGTGCCTTCCTGCGATCATATGTTTAGTTGAGACCCATAGGTCAAGAGATGAGCAGATACTTCCAAGGAAGTGGGCCAAAGAAGAATACCACTCCAGATTCTCTTCCTACTCCGTGGGAGTGTCAGTATATGTTCACAGGAGGGCACCATTTGAGACTAAGAATGCAAAAGTAGATAAGAATGGTCGATATGTATTTCTCTATGGAATATGGGAAGATAGGGCAATCATCTTGGCTTTTGTTTATATTCCTCCACCTTTTAGAGTGGATGTTCTGAGGGACCTCGTGAGCTATAGTGAAAGTAAGACACATTCGGCATTATGGATAGTTGGAGATTTGAACAATGTAATGGACCCCTGTATGGACAGATACAAATTAGGTAGGAATGTAGGGGGGGAACGAAACAGCATTGGCGAGGTACTGTAGAGAGATGAATTGGGTTGATGGGTGGCGGAAACTAAACCCAGGAATAAGACAGTACTCATGTTTTAGTACCTCATATAACACTGCTTCCCGAATTGACTTATGTCTGTGTGATAAGAATGCAATGACCTGGACCAGCAGGGTGCAGTATAAAGCTAAAACCCTATCGGACCATTGCCCAGTGGTGGTGGAAATTGGAGGCAAGGTAATGGGTGGGAAAAGGTTGGGCTTTCGGCTCAACCCCCAATGGATTGAACTAGTGGGCGACCAGGACTGGTTTAGACAGGAAATAGAGGCATTCTGGGAGATTAATCATAAGTCCGCAAATCCTCAGGTGGTATGGGATACTATGAAGGCATATTTGAGGGGCTTATATATAGGGTGAATCAATTAAAAAAAAAAGGAATTCTCACAGGAAGAAACAGTACTGAATAGTAAAGTGGCAACATTAGAAGCAGGGATAGAGGAGGATAGTGGGGGGGAACAGCTGTTAGAATTGAAGGCAGCTCAAGAGGAATATAAAGAATATCTACTTAAAAAGGCACAAAATAAACTATTCTTCAGTGGGCAATTTAACCTCTTTGAGAAAGGGAAACCAAATAAGACACTGTCAAGATGACTTAAAAATCAAGGCGACGAATGTGGTATTATGGCTCTGAGGAGGGAGGATGGCAGCATAACCACAGATAGAGAAGAAATAGCCCAAATGGTTAGCTCCTTTTTCTCCAATCTCTATATGAGCAGCGATATTAATAGGGCGGAGGTAGCGGAATTCCTGAGGGGAATTAATATTCCAAGTTTGACAGAGGATGTCAGGGATTCCCTGGACGACCCAATTTCCCTCCAGGAATTGGAGGAGGCATTGGCATCAATCCAAGGGAATACATCCCCCGGGTCTGACGGCATTCCCTTCCAGATATATAGGATATATTCAACTCTGCTACTTCCAAAACTGCTGGGTATCATTAATGAATCCTGGAGGGGGGGGGGGGGGTTCTCCCTAAATCTATGTGTGAGGCTAATATTAGACTCATTAAGAAAAAAGATAAGGATCCCTTAGATTTGGGCTCATATCGTCCTATCTCCTTGCTTAATACAGATATAAAGATAATAGCGAAAGCACTGGCAAGGAGATTGGGAAAAGTAGTGGAGGTAGTGGTGGGCGGTGACCAGGGAGGGTTTAGGCCAGGAAGAACGGTTCATGATAATATTCATCAGGTGTATGAAGCAATTCAGAGTGGATCCCGGGGTCCCCGCTCCATTCTGTCATTGGATGCTACTAAAGCTTTTGACAGGGTGGAGTGGTGATACCTCTGGGAAGTTTTGAAGAGGGTTGGAGTGGGCCCGAGGTTTTTGAGTTATATTCAAATATTATATACTAACCCCGAGGCGAGTGTGTGTTACGCCGAGCGCTCCGGGTCCTCGCTCCTCCCCGGAGCGCTCGCAGCGTTCTCTCATTCGCAGCGCCCCGGTCAGACCTGCTGACCGGGTGCGCTGCGATATTACTCCCAGCCGGGATGCGATTCGCGATGCGGGACGCGCCTGCTCGCGATGCGCATCTCGGCTCCCGTACCTGACCCGTTCCCCGTCTGTGTTGTCCCGGCGCGCGCGGCCCCGCTCCTTAGGACGCGCGCGTGCCGGGTCTTGTTGCCATTGTGCCAGTGAAAGCGTTCCCTTGTGTGTTCCTAGCCTGTGTTCCAGACCTCCTGCCGTTGCCCCTGACTACGATCCTTGCTGCCTGCCCTGACCTTCTGCTACGTCCGACCTTGCTCTTGTCTACTCCCTTGTACCGCGCCTATCTTCAGCAGTCAGAGAGGTTGAGCCGTTGCTGGTGGATACGACCTGGTTGCTACCGCCGCTGCAAGACCATCCCGCTTTGCGGCGGGCTCTGGTGAATACCAGTAGCAACTTAGAACCGGTCCACCAGCACGGTCCACGCCAATCCCTCTCTGGCACAGAGGATCCACCTCCTGCCAGCCGAATCGTGACAGTAGATCCGGCCATGGATCCCGCTGAAGTCCCACTGCCAGTTGTCGCCGACCTCACCACGGTGGTCGCCCAGCAGTCGCAACAGATAGCGCAACAAGGTCACCAGCTGTCTCAACTGACCGTGATGCTACAGCAGCTATTACCACAGCTCCAGCAACAATCTCCTCCGCCAGCTCCTGCACCTCCTCCGCAGCGAGTGGCCGCTTCCGGCTTACGATTACCCTTGCCGGATAAATTTGATGGGGACTCTAAGTTTTGCCGTGGCTTTCTTTCGCAATGTTCCCTGCACTTGGAGATGATGTCGGACCAGTTTCCAACTGAAAGGTCTAAGGTGGCTTTCGTAGTCAGCCTTCTGTCTGGGAAAGCTCTGTCATGGGCCACACCGCTCTGGGACCGCAATGACCCTGTCACTGCCTCTGTACACTCCTTCTTCACGGAGATCCGAAGTGTCTTTGAGGAACCTGCCCGAGCCTCTTCTGCTGAGACTGCCCTGCTGAACCTGGTCCAGGGTAATTCTTCTGTTGGCGAGTACGCCATCCAATTCCGTACTCTTGCCTCCGAATTATCCTGGAATAATGAGGCCCTCTGCGCGACCTTTAAAAAAGGCCTATCCAGCAACATTAAAGATGTGCTGGCCGCATGAGAAATTCCTGCTAACCTGCATGAACTTATTCATCTTGCCACCCGCATTGACATGCGTTTTTCCGAAAGGCGTCAGGAGCTCCGCCAGGATATGGACTTTGTTCGCACGAGGCGGTTTCTCTCCCCGGCTCCTCTCTCCTCTGGTCCTCTGCAATCCGTTCCTGTGCCTCCCGCCGTGGAGGCTATGCAAGTTGACCGGTCTCGCTTGACACCTCAAGAGAGGACACGACGCCGCATGGAGAACCTATGCCTGTACTGTGCCGGTACTGAACACTTCTTGAAAGATTGTCCTATCCGTCCTCCCCGCCTGGAAAGACGTATGCTGACTCCGCACAAAGATGAGACAGTTCTTGATGTCTACTGTGCTTCTCCACGCCTTACTGTGCCTGTGCGGATATCTTCCTCTACCTTCTCCTTCTCTGCTACGGCCTTCTTGGATTCCGGATCTGCAGGAAATTTTATTTTGGCCTCTCTCATCAACAGGTTCAACATCCCGGTGACCAGTCTCGCCAGACCCCTCTACATCAATTCTGTTAACAATGAAAGATTGGACTGTACCGTGCGTTACCGCACGGAACCTCCCCTAATGTGCATCGGACCTCATCACGAAAAAATTTAATTTTTGGTCCTCTCCAACTGCACTTCTGAAATTCTTCTTGTATTACCGTGGCTTCAACGCCATTCCCCAACCCTTGATTGGTCCACAGGAGAAATCAAGAACTGGGGTACTTCTTATCACAAGGACTGTCTTAAATCGGTTCCCAGTACTCCTTGCCGTGACCCTGTGGTTCCCCCTGTATCCGGTCTTCCTAAGGCTTATATGGACTATTCTGACGTTTTTTGCAAAAAGCAAGCTCAGACTTTGCCTCCTCACAGGCCTTATGACTGTCCTATTGACCTCCTCCCGGGTACTACCCCACCCCGGGGCAGAATCTATCCTCTGTCTGCTCCTGAGACTCTTGCCATGTCAGAGTACATCCAGGAGAATTTAAAAAAGGGGTTTATCCGCAAGTCCTCCTCTCCTGCCGGAGCTGGATTTTTTTTTGTGTCCAAAAAAGATGGCTCCCTACGTCCTTGTATTGATTACCGCGGACTTAATAAAATCACGGTAAAAAACCGCTACCCCTTACCTCTTATCTCGGAACTCTTTGATCGCTTACAAGGTGCCCACATCTTTACCAAACTGGACTTAAGAGGTGCTTATAATCTCATCCGCATCAGGGAGGGGGACGAATGGAAGACCGCATTTAACACCAGAGATGGACACTTTGAGTATCTGGTCATGCCCTTTGGCCTATGCAACGCCCCTGCCGTCTTCCAAGACTTTGTTAATGAAATTTTTCGTGATCTCCTATATTCCTGTGTTGTCGTTTATCTGGACGATATTCTGATTTTTTCTGCCAACTTAGAAGAACACCGCCAGCATGTCCGCATGGTTCTTCAGAGACTTCGTGACAATCAACTTTATGCCAAAATGGAGAAATGTCTCTTTGAATGTCAATCTCTTCCTTTCCTAGGATACTTGGTCTCTGGCCAGGGACTACAAATGGACCCAGATAAACTCTCTGCCGTCTTAGATTGGCCACGCCCCTCCGGACTCCGTGCTATCCAACGTTTTTTGGGGTTCGCCAATTATTACAGACAGTTTATTCCACACTTTTCCACTATTGTGGCTCCTATCGTGGCTTTAACCAAGAAAAATGCCAATCCCAAGTCCTGGTCCCCCCAAGCAGAAGACGCATTTAAACATCTCAAGTCTGCCTTTTCTTCCGCTCCCGTGCTCTCCAGACCTGACCCATCTAAACCCTTCCTATTGAAGGTAGATGCCTCCTCAGTGGGAGCTGGAGCTGTCCTTCTACAAAAAAATTCTTCCGGGCATGCTGTTACTTGTGGTTTTTTTTCTAGGACCTTCTCCCCGGCGGAGAGAAACTATTCCATCGGGGATCGAGAACTACTGGCCATTAAATTGGCGCTTGAGGAATGGAGGCACCTGCTGGAGGGATCAAAATTTCCAGTTATCATATACACTGATCACAAGAATCTCTCCTATCTCCAGTCTGCCCAACGACTGAACCCTCGCCAGGCTAGGTGGTCGTTGTTCTTTGCCCGTTTTAACTTTGAAATCCATTTTCGCCCTGCTGACAAGAACATTAGGGCCGATGCCCTCTCTCGTTCTTCTGATGCCTCTGAAGTAGAGGTCTCTCCGCAACACATCATTCCTCCGGACTGTCTGATCTCCACTTCTCCAGCTTCCATCAGGCAAACTCCTCCAGGGAAGACCTTCGTTTCTCCACGCCAGCGTCTCGGGATTCTCAAATGGGGACACTCCTCCCACCTCGCAGGCCATGTGGGCATCAAAAAATCCTTGCAACTCATCTCTCGATTTTATTGGTGGCCGACTCTGGAGACTGATGTTATTGATTTCGTGCGGGCCTGTACGGTCTGTGCCCGGGATAAGACTCCTCGCCAGAAGCCTGCTGGTCTCCTTCATCCTCTGCCTGTTCCTGAACAGCCTTGGTCACAGATTGGTATGGACTTTATTACGGACTTGCCCTCATCCCGTGGCAACACAGTTGTTTGGGTGGTCGTTGATCGATTTTCCAAGATGGCACATTTTATTCCTCTTCCTGGTCTTCCTTCAGCGCCTCAGTTGGCAAAGCAATTTTTTGTACACATTTTTCGCCTTCACGGTTTGCCCACGCATATCGTCTCAGATAGAGGCGTCCAATTCGTGTCTAAATTCTGGAGGGCCCTCTGTAAACAGCTCAAGATCAAATTAAAATTCTCTTCTTCTTATCATCCCCAATCCAATGGGCAAGTAGAAAGAGTTAATCAGGTCCTGGGTGACTATTTACGGCATTTTGTTTCCTCCCGCCAGGATGACTGGGCAGATCTTCTACCATGGGCCGAATTCTCATACAACTTCAGAGTCTCCGAATCTTCTGCTAAATCCCCATTTTTCGTGGTGTACGGCCGTCACCCTCTTCCTCCCCTCCCTACTCCCTTGCCCTCTGGTTTGCCCGCTGTGGATGAAGTGACTCGTGATCTTTCCACCATATGGAAAGAGACCCAAAATTCTCTTTTACAGGCTTCATCCCGGATGAAAAGATTTGCTGATAAAAAAAGAAGAACTCCCCCCATTTTTGCTCCCGGAGACTGTTGATTAGACACACTATGTAAACAAGTATTAATTTGGCTTCTACGGCCTCTGCTTTTCTTCCGATTGGTGATATTGTTTTATTGGATTTGTACAATGGTGATGTTGTTTTATCGGATTTGTACAATGTATTTTTGTAATTATTAAAATAAAAATATTTTTTAAATAAAAAAAACCCTTATCCACCCCCATTTGCGAGGGTCGGGGTTTTTTGTTTAAAGTCCCATACAAGTCTGTGGGAAATATATGTTACTGCATAGCTTCCAAATGGCTGGAGATATTTCGATAATACTTTGTCACATGTTACTTATATGTCCACTTAAAATATAGGATAGGTAATTTAACCCTTACTCACTCACATGTGTGAGGGTCGGGGTTTTTATTGATAGTCCCATGCTAATCAATGGGAAATGTATGTTCCAACATAACTTCCTTACGGCTGGAGATGTTTCAATAATACCTGGTACATATATTGCTTATATGTCAAATAAAAAGATATGAAATAAAAAAAAAAAAAAAAAAAATCTATCATATAAATGTAAATTCCACTCTCACAGGGCCCTTGTGGGAGAAGAAAAATATTTAGGATACATATAAAATAAAATATAAAACAGTAAAACAGTAGAACAATATGTCACTCAAATATTATTAGCGCAATTAGATGTGTGGACAACAAATGATACTAGATGTAACTGTCCTTTAGTTTGTAGCAACAGTTGCTATAATGTAGTTATATTGTGACTGGAGACTGTAACAAGTGCTATAATGAGTATAGATCTATTACCAGTTCTTTATGGTCGGCAGTTGCAGATATACTTGCAGGAATGTGTGCTGGCATGCACAAGTGGCGGCTGGTCCTGACAGCACAGGACCCGGTTTATACCGCCCGATGTATCGAGGAGATGGATTAATCCTGGCTCTTAGAATATGACTTTACAGTATAACTAAACAGATACTGTTTGCACTGTCTCATTGCCCCACTTTTATTGTCTCATTGTCCAACTAGTGAAGTGCAATACCACTGTGTATATTTTATATTTTTAGCATTTTATACCATTGTAACCATTTTATCTAGTGACCAGTCTGCGACAAGGGCCCTGCCGCAGACCTCTCATCATTTTTCCAAATAAATGTTATCATTTTATGCTATTTTAGACACGTTTTCTTTTTTCTCTCTCTCTTTCTTCTAATTTTTGACCTTATATCTTCTACCCTGACCTAGCCTAGCAGGACTGCCTCCCCTTTTTACACTATTTGTGTTCACATGATGTTGACTTGTTGAGGATTTGTTGCAGGTTTGCTGCGAATGTGTTGTAGATTTGTTATGGATGTATTACAGATATGCTGCAGATTTGTTGAAAATTTGTTACAGATTTGTTGTTACAGATTTGCTGCGGATGTGATACAGATCTGTTGCGGATTTGTTATGGCTTTCTTGCGACTTTGTTACAGATTTGTTGCTGATTTGTTACAGATTTGTCTCAGATATGTTGCGGATATGTTACAGATTTTGAAATTACATTGGAAAAAAAGGAGCAAATCCACTACAAATCTGCAGTGTATGAAAATACCCCAAAAGCTGCCACAATAAAACTGTATATACCAGTGTGTACTACCAGTGTGTTCAGGATAAACCACTACTGCCTCTTGTGCACTATACCATGGCCACATGACATCACGATAACTGCCAACAGCGCTGCCGGCCATGTGACTGTGACCTCACAATATTGCGCTGTAGCTATAGAATGAAGAGCAGGGACCCTGAGCCTCTATCTTTCACAAAGTGTCTTTCGGGACAGACTCTTTTGCGCTACTTGCTAGTGGATTGATTTTGAAGTGCTTAGTTGAAGACTTAGTTGAAGACTCAACATGAGCAAGAGAAAGAAGATAACATTTTCTTCTTCAGAGGATGAGGAAGACAGTGCCCCAAAGCGGAGAGCAGGCACAGTGGCCGTGCCTATATCTCTATGGAACCGCATTATGGCATACCTTAAACAGGAAGGAAAGGACAACATGGCCACAGCAAAGGCCCAGATTGGGATTACAAAAATCCATCAGGAACAATTGGATCTTACATCAAGTAAGAGAACCAGTGATGACTCCAGATGTCCTATAGGAACATGGCCAGAAAAAAAAAATGACCAGAGAAAGAGAGACTGGGTACATATGGACTCTACATCACTGAAGGAAGATGGCCCCGGCCCCATCAAGAAAGCCAAGGTGAGCAGTCTTATTGAAAAAGAACTTCATGATGAGAATATTACAAAAACATCAAAGGCGGAGCAGCCCAGGAAATCTCTGCTCCCACTAACAGTGGTCAAGTTCACCTTCCACCATTCCCTAGGACAAGGATACTTTGGTAAGGTGATGTTTGCAACAGACTGTGTACGGGGGGAACAGGTTGCCATCAAATCCGTGGAGAAGAGAGCCCTGCTACATATGTCTAATGGTTTGGTGGAGAGGAAAGTGCTAGAGCTGGCTCGGGAGAACATCTTCTTGGTGCACGGGTATGGAGCCTTCCATACACAGAATTACATCTATTATGTGATGGAACTGGTAGGTGGTGGGACTCTCCATGAATATCTGACTAAAGCGCCATCTCCAACTTTAGGGATTGTAAAGTTTATCGGTGCTGAACTTGTTTGTGGACTGCAGTTTATTCATTCTAAAGGCGTCATACACCGAGACCTGAAGACAGAGAATATCTTACTGACCAGCAGGGGGCACATCAAGATTGCAGATTTTGGGCTTGCCCTGGACAACGTGTTTGGAAAAACACCAGGCAGAGATATTATGTCAACCCCTGGTTTGGCTGCGCCCGAAATGATATTGGGTCAACCATATGGCTGTGGTGTGGACTGGTTTGCCTTTGGGGCAATAATGCACCTGATGTTAACAGGAAAAACCCCTTTCTGTGGAAAAAGTCGTGCACAAGTGGAAAGAAACGTCTTAGAACGTCCTATAAAATCCATCTGGTTTGGACCTTTCACTGGAGACTTCTTAGCACGGCTCTTATGTAAAGACCAGTCACAGAGATTAGGGGAACATGGAGACATCCGCAATCATCCCTTTTTCTTCTTTATAAATTGGGAGAAGTTGGAAGCTGGCAAAGTGGAATCTCCAGTCATCGCCAATCAAGGTTCCTTGGAGTCATACACAATGCAGAGGATCCAGGTGCCTTACGCTGAGATATGGAAAGAGCCCATCCCGGAGATGTTCCAGCAAGTCTTCAATAGTGTGCCATTCGTGTGTTCTGCATGGGCAGAACATTACCACAATGCCCCTATGCATCCAGACGCTTTACCAAAATTTGACCTTGAAGAAATCTGTGACATCCTAGACCTGGGCCTTCTGAGTGCGACAACTTCAGTCTTGGATGAGAGCGGTCATAACAACTCAGACACCTGATATTTCAAAGAGGATAAAGCAACATCTCAGCACTACCCACCATTCCATCATGTAGGCATCGGCCACAAGTCATCACATGGGACCGCACACTGCTAAATCTGCAACCTCCTATTGTGTATATAATAAAAATCTGTAAAAAAATAAAATAAAGTGTCATTCTCTGATTATAGGAACTGAGAAGATGCAAAAATCATATATTTTTGTGTGTGTGAAAAGTAAATTTTCTATGCGTGATTATACCATATACCTCTAAATCAGTGGTCTCAAACTGTAGCCCTCCAGATGTTGCAAAACTTCAACTTTCATCATGCAAATATCATACTATACATATTACCATAATACTGTAACACTCCAAACCCAGTATACTGAGACCAATATTACCAGGAGCAAATAATACTGCCAAACCATACCCACTACCTGATTTTCTTTTTCTTCTCCATATGGAGACTCCGCCATGACTCCTCTGCATAAAATCTGCCAGACAAACATTTTAGGTTCCTTACTCCAGCACCATTCTAACCTCTCTACAAACCACCCACCTGTATTGCCCCACACAGTAATAGTGGCCACTTGTGTCCCCATACAGTAGCTATCAAAGGCGAATGACCAGGGAGTCAGGAGTTTGTCTGGCGCAGAGAGGAACCATCAGACAGCCAAGTAAAATCAACGGATTTATTGGATGCAACGCGTTTCGCTGCGCATGCGCAGCTTCATCAGGCATGACAAGGGGAGGCTGATAACAGGTATATATACCTCCAGGAATTAACCATTAGAGTGCTTTTTGAAAAGAGTTGTTACATAGAATTACATATCCATATGACAATGTATGAAAAATATATAAATAAATATAAACAGAAATCACAAAAATAGTAATAAGACAGCAATATGAAAGCACAATGCAATCCTATGAACATATGTATATAAATATATATAATATAATATAATTGTAATTATCGCATGTGATGTGAATGTAACACCACAAACGACTCAAGAAATCGCACTGCTAAATCGCCGGTGCGGCATTCAACAACACAAGTTGGATATTATTTCGAAAAATATATATGATATAAAGAGTCATGTCAATTGATTCAAGAGATAGAAAAATTATTATTTAATTGTATATCGCTACCTTATTAAAAAATAAAATAGTAAAAAAATAAATGATAGTGCGATAAACCAAACCGCAACTGATCAAAAAGGAAATGTATGAACACTACTTAGAGAATAAAATGAACTCAATTAACTAATGCGGTGTTGAATACAGCAACCGGCGAAAACGCAGGGTGTGAATATTCGTACAAAAATGCAGATTAACAAACAATAAATTAATTAATTAAAAATACAAAGATATTTATATGTAAAAAAGAAAAGAAAATAAACAAAACTTAGATAATAAAACATAAAGAATAAATAAATACACCGTGGGGCGCTCCAGGGTGAACAGTACAGAAGGAACAAAGAAAAGATCAAGGTATAATATTTTCGAAATTAATCCATATGGAAAGATGGGAAATTTTTAAATCCCAAATTATCAAATTATTTAACTGTATCGATACATTCATTAAAACCTTGAGGGTGCAAAGTATGTAGTTTGTGAATCCAGAAGGATTCGCGATTGTTCAGTCTTTGTATTCTATTAGGTAAATGAATGGGGATAGTTTCTAAAATAATTAATTTTAAAGTTTCAGTGTTTTTTTGATGATAAAGAGTGAAGTGACGGGAAAGACTATGCAACAAAAAACCATGTTTTATGTTCCATCTGTGTTTGTTCATCCTGGAGCGCACCGTTTGTGTGGTACGGCCAACGTATTGGCAATCGCAACCACAGGTTAATAAATAGATAGCAAAAGTGGCGTCGCAATTTAGTGAATCCTTAATTTTAAATGTTTGTTGTGTAAAAAAGGAAGAAAAAGTATCAGTTTGGATAATCCATTCACAACAGAGGCAGCGACTTTTTTTACACGGAAAACAATATGGTTTAATAGAACAGGAATTCTGTGGTGTACGATATTCGGAAAATCTGCTGGGGGCTAATAAATTGCTGAGATTTTTGGAACGTCTGTAGGTGACATTAGGAACTGGGGGAATTAATTGGTTTAGAATTTTATCATTTTGAATAATGGGCCAGTTTTTAGTTAATATTTTTCTAATATTAGATGCCTCAATATTGAAATTCGTAACAAAATTGTATCTAAAGGGGTTATGAAGCTGATTAGAACTGGATTTTTTAGAAATAGATGTAACCAAATCAGATTGTTTTTTATCTTTCACCTTCATAAATGCCTTAGTAAGAAGCGATTTAGGATAGCCCTTTTGTATAAAGCGTTGTTTTAAAACCTCAGCTTGAGAGATAAAATCTGAATCAGAGGTGCAATTTCTACGAATTCGTAAATATTGGCCGTATGGTACCCCTCTTAGCCAGCTTGGATAATGTGCACTGTCGAACTGTAAAAAACTGTTAATATCGACAGATTTGAAAAAAGTCTTCGTAGAAATAGTGCCATCGACTGTTTTATGAATGTCAAGGTCTAAAAATTGGATGGAATTTTCTGCATAATGCATGGTAAATTTTATACCCCATGTGTTAGTGTTCAACTCTTGTACAAAGAGGTCAGCTTCATGTTTGGTACCTACCCAGATCAAAAAAAGGTTGTCTATATAACGACGAAAGAAAAAAACGGACTTAAAATACAGGGACTGTGCCATGACAAGGGACTCGAATCGCCCCATGAACAAATTAGCGTAACTAGGGGCGAATCGAGTCCCCATGGCACAGCCCCTATTCTGCCGATAAATAGTATGATTGAATTCAAAAACATTATTGAGAAGAATAAATCTAATAGACTCCAGTAAAAATTCTGACTGACTGGGGTTAAGTGAAGGGTCCTCTTGTAAAAAATGTTTAATTGCAGGAACACCTAAATCAGTGGAGATGTTAGAATAAAGGGAGCACACATCCAGGGTAAGAAAACTATAATAAGGGGGTAGGGATAGAGCATGTAATTCAGAAATAAGTTGGGCTGAATCTCTCAGATAAGATGGTAATTGTAAAACAAAGGGTTGAAGAAATAGATCTATAAAGTGAGAAAGGTTTGCAGTAATCGAACCAATGCCTGAAATAATAGGTCTACCAGGGGGATTGGTTAAACATTTATGTAATTTGGGTAGATAATAAAAAATAGGTAAATTATAATTTTTAATATTGAGAAATGTGTGTTCCCTTTTATCCAACAATTGTTTTTCTGTAGCTCCACCTATAAGCAAACAATACTGTGAAAAAATATGAGGGGAAGGGTCATAAGAAAGTGGAGTATAATATTCAAGGTCTGATAAAATTCTAAGGGCTTCATTTTTATAATCAGCCCTATTCAAAACAGCAACCCCCCCACCTTTATCTGCAGGGCGAACAATAATAGATTTATTGTTCTGTATGGATTTAATTGCAATTCTCTCAGCAGAAGTTAGATTATCATTTTCCTTAAAAATAACAGATTTATCACATAAATTTGAAAAATCCTGCATGACCATATGATAAAAAGTCTCAAGATGGCTGCCACGATTGTGTAGAGGGTAAAACGAAGATTTGGGTTTAACTGGTACATGACGAGCTGGAGTCATGTCAACTAGTGTGGTAACAGGAGTTGAAGTGTTATCAATATTAGAATTACAAACTCCCAAATTCGAAATTTGGGGGGTATTAGTAGTTTGATGGTCCGATCTGTTCTGGATAAAGAAGTGACGGCTCAATGTTAATCTACGAATAAAATCGTTTAGATCTAAAAATAACTGAAAATCGTTCGGACGTGCAGCAGGACAAAAAGACAGCCCTTTCGCAAGTAAATTAGTTTCATTTTCGGAAAGTATATAGCTAGATAAATTGAAAATTTTTATAATTTCTTTTTTTGTTATTAATTTTTCTGTCTTTGAGATGATTGTAGAGGTGGGTTGGCGTTTTCTCTGACCTCCTCTGCAACCTCTGGGTTTTCCTTTCTTTTTATAGATTGTGTTCGATTTGATGTCTTTATGAGGGGGTAATACTGGGTGATCGTGCGTAAGCGTACATCCAAATTGGCATTGCACGCTAGAGTGGCATCTGTAGTGAGAGGGCAATTGTAAAAAGAAGATGAGGAGGTGGAAGCAGGAGTAGAATTCCCTGGGGTGTCAAGCGTGTCATATTGTGAGCTATCAATAAGTGTGGAACTCATGTCAGACATAGAAACCTCGTGCACCGTGAGAAGGGAGGGATCAATGGAGCAGTCGAGAGAATTACAAGGCTGCCCAACAAAGAGACCCCCCACTGCCCCGGAGCCTGGGTCCAACCTATGACAAGGATCCAAAAAAGTAAGAGGAGGAAGCAAAGGACAGACCATGTTAGGTGCTGGTCTGTCTAGTGATGAGAGAGTATTAGTGGTAGTGTTGTTAAGCACATTAGTATTAGAATTAGCAGGGGTAATACATGTACTGATAATGATTTTTTGGTTACAACTTGCATTGGTATTAGCAGTAGGCATAAAGGATTTATTCGCTGATGATTTGGTTTCAGAAGTAATATGATTTTTCTTGTTATTAGAATTTTTTGAATTAGACTGTTGGGAATTATTACGAGCTGAATTTACTATAGTTCTGCTATGTTCGAATTTTTTGTCAGTCCCCAAGGGAGTGACAGACGATGTTTTAAGAACAGAATTAGTTGGGTATTCCTGTTTTTTAGAGGATAAAGTGTTATTAGACATTTGTTTCTGAGGATTATATCTTGGCCATTTATGTATTTGGCCACACATGTAATCCTGTTTGTCACGATTAAACTTATGTACTTTTTTATTTATGGTTTCTATCTCCAATTTTTGTAATCTATTAGATAGAAGTCCTTCAAGTTTATGATATTCAGAATAACCCGAAAAGGTTGCCAGAGTATTTTTAATGGACCTAGCTTTGTCCCGATAATAGAGGACTAATGTATTTCTTTTGTCCAGGAGACGAGTGACAAGTCCCCTAGAACAATTTTCCGTAAATTCATCCCACTCTTTAGTAAAAAGAGGATCCTCAGGAAAGGAGGATTCAAAGGGTAATCTCAGACCCCTCGGGGTGAAACTATCATTAAGATATCTTTGTAAAAATAAAACATCTAAATTATGCTGCAATTCAGACTTACAACAACTTTCATAATCATTAAAAAGAGCCGTCAATTTACTAAGATCGTCCTCTGTGAGGGCTCCCGGAACAAAGCCACCAGGTGGTGCAGGGTTAATTTTTACCGCACCTAAGAGTTGGCTGATCAGGGAGTTCCTAACATGGTCACGATCAGGAAAATACTCCATGTCCGAGCAAGGAGAGCAATAGAAAAAAAAATATATATAAGAATAATAATTAATAATAAATAAAGATATACTGGTTATAAACAATAAATGATAAATAAAATAAATGGGATGACAAAATAAATTAAAATAAAATAACAAAAAAACAAAAATAAAAATAATAATGATATTACTAATGAAATAACAGTAAAAAACAAAACAAAGCAAAAACTAAAACAAAAAAACTAAATAATACAATGGGAAAACACAAATCGTAAAATAATAAGTCCTACTAATCGAAGAGTCCAGAGCGATAGGTGATCCCAGCAAGGGGTCAGTAACCACAATGGTGTGAGGAAGATCCCGTGAGAGCAGCACTTCTAGGAATGATTCTTGTGGAATCCACACCGCGGTCAGCCGATGTGAGTGAAATCTAGAGAAAGGAAGGAAGGCGCCTCATTTTCGCCGGTTGCTGTATTCAACACCGCATTAGTTAATTGAGTTCATTTTATTCTCTAAGTAGTGTTCATACATTTCCTTTTTGATCAGTTGCGGTTTGGTATCATTTATTTTTTACTATTTTATTTTTTAATAAGGTAGCGATATACAATTAAATAATAATTTTTCTATCTCTTGAATCAATTGACATGACTCTTTATATCATATATATTTTTCGAAATAATATCCAACTTGTGTTGTTGAATGCCGCACCGGCGATTTAGCAGTGCGATTTCTTGAGTCGTTTGTGGTGTTACATTCACATCACATGCGATAATTACAATTATATTATATTATATATATTTATATACATATGTTCATAGGATTGCATTGTGCTTTCATATTGCTGTCTTATTACTATTTTTGTGATTTCTGTTTATATTTATTTATATATTTTTCATACATTGTCATATGGATATGTAATTCTATGTAACAACTCTTTTCAAAAAGCACTCTAATGGTTAATTCCTGGAGGTATATATACCTGTTATCAGCCTCCCCTTGTCATGCCTGATGAAGCTGCGCATGCGCAGCGAAACGCGTTGCATCCAATAAATTCGTTGATTTTACTTGGCTGTCTGATGGTTCCTCTCTGCGCCAGACAAACTCCTGACTCCCTGGTCATTCGCCTTTGATTCTACACTTATCCAGGAAGGCTGCAGTGGACCTGCCTTCATATCTCTTCTGCTCCTAACCTTGTTGTGTGTGGGCGCACAACCAACTCTGGTAAGCGGCTTGGGAATCACCTTCCCCTACCCCCACCTGCAAGATCTACTGATCCCGCACATACAGTAGCTAGACACCCTCTGTGCCCTTAGAAAGTAGTTAGGCCCCCTATGTCACCATATTGGCGGGGCAAGCTGTGCCTAACTAGTTTGCCCCCTGACTGGAGAGCAGTTTAAGGGTTAATTAATCGGTGGAGTTCCAGCACCCCTCCCCCACCTGTAATCTTCCTAGTAACCAGGGTGTTATGTCCCAAGAGTGGGGGAGATAAGGAGTGACATATAGGGTGTGAGGTTTTTCCCGGGCTGTAGGGGCTCCTCCCCTGGGTATTTATAGGGCTGTTTCTCCCCTCCCCCTCTTGCTGCCCTGGACCCGGAGCTTTGGTTATCCTGGTGCTGACGGTTGGTATGGATGTCTCTGCCCTTATTCGTGAGCGGGTTGCACAGGAGGGTGAGGGTTGGCTTGCTTGTTTGTTAGCAGAGCTTGCCTCTCCTCCTGTTGTGCCCATTCCTGAGGCTTCCACTTCGGGAGGCAGGCGGTCCTCCCATCAGTCCCGCCATCCCTCTCGTCTCAGCCTTAGTGCCCCCTCCCCCCCTCCCTTACCTCCTCAGCGTGGCTGGTCAAGTGGTGCGGCTGCGGGCTCTGCTGCACAGCCGCATTCAGGTGAGGTCTCGCTTCCTGTTCCTCATTTCCTGCCTGTGGCTGCGATGGGAGCGCATATGAGTTTCGGTTCTTCGGGTGAGTCGGGTGCCTCCGTCGCAGCCGCCTGTCCCCGCTATGATGCTCCGGTGGCCATGGCCCCGCCCCCCCCCCCCCCCCCGTAAACATGTAAAAAAAACACACACTACATTTTTATTATTGTCAGCAAAATTTTTAGTGCCCTGACCGCCCAAATAAATTGATCCCTGTTTTAACCCCTTAAGGACTCAGGGTTTTTCCGTTTTTGCACTTTCGTTTTTTCCTCCTTACCTTTTAAAAATCATAACCCTTTCAATTTTCCACCTAAAAATCCATATTATGGCTTATTTTTTGCGTCGCCAATTCTACTTTTTAGTGACATTAGTCATTTTACCCAAAAATGCACGGCAAAACGGAAAAAAAAATCATTGTGCGACAAAATCGAAAAAAAACGCCATTTTGTAACTTTTGGGGGCTTCCGTTTCTACGCAGTGCATTCAGTAAAAATTACACCTTATCATTATTCTGTAGGTCCATACGGTTAAAATGATACCCTATTTATATAGGTTTGATTTTGTCGCACTTCTGGAAAAAATCATAACTACATGCAGGAAAATGTATACGTTTAAAAATGTCATCTTCTGACCCCTATAACTTTTTTATTTTTCCACATACAGGGCGGTATGAGGACTCATTTTTTGCGCCGTGATCTGAAGTTTTTATCGTTATGATTTTTGTTTTGGTCGGACTTTTTGATCACTTTTTATTCATTTTTTTTAATGGTATAAAAAGTGACCAAAATACGCTTTTTTGGACTTTGGAATTTTTTTGCGCGTACGCCTTTGACCGTACGGTCTAATTAATGATACAGTTTTTATAGATCGGAGATTTACGCACGCGGCGATACCACACATGTTTATTTATTTATTTTTTTACACTGTTTTATTTTTTTATGGGAAAAGGGGGGTGATTCAAACTTTTATTAGGGAAGGGGTTAAATGACCTTTATTAACACTTTTTTTTTACATTTATTTTGCAGTGTTATAGGTCCCATAGGGACCTATAACACTGCACACACTGATTTTCTATGCTGATCACTGGCGTGTATTAACACGCCTGTGATCAGCATTATCGGCGCTTGACTGCTCCTGCCTGGATCTCAGGCATGGAGCAGTCATTCGTCGATCGGACACCGAGGAGGCAGGTAAGGGCCCTCCCGGTGTCCAATCAGCTGTTCGGGACGCCGCGATTTCACCGCGGCGGTCCCGAACAGCCCGACTGAGCAGCTGGGTCACTTTCAGTTTCACTTTGGAAGCGGCGGTCAGCTTTGACCGCCGCTTCTAAAGGGTTAATACTGCACATCGCCGCGATCGGCGATGTGTGGTATTAGCCGCGGGTCCCAGCCGTTGATGAGCGCCGGGACCGACGCGATATGATGCAGGATCGCGGCGCGATCCCGCTTCATGTCGCGGGAGCCGGCGCAGGACGTAAATATATACGTCCTGCGTCGTTAAGGGGTTAAAAATGTATAAAAATGTTGTCATAAAAAAGATCCATTTCGTTAGATATAATTTTTTCCATCACTCCTGTATCTTTTTTATTCTTTAATGGTACCCTACGAAATTCTATTAAAAAAGGTATCTCCATCACTTTTGGATCCTTAAAGTCCAAAAAAGATGAAAAAACGCCTGCAAAAACACCAAAGTTAAAACACCACGATTTCAGGGGGAAAAACGCCATAGGCTCAACATACTGCGACTTTGCAAAGCCGCCAAGGAGCTGAAAAACGCCAAAAAAGAGTGAAAAAACAGCAAAAGGATTAAAAAAAACTGAAAACTGAAAAACGCAAAGTGGAAAAAGAATTTTGGGATTTCTCATTGAGGGGCCGTTTTGGAAACCTATCCTAGCCCTAGCCAAGGAATCAGCCACCTTTTGTATCTGGATACTGCCTTAAAAAGGATAGCATCTTCTCTTCTGTTTCGTTTCACCACTTGAACTCTTTCTTCTAGTATCTAGACAACCCATAAGCTCTTCCACATCTGGAAAATGCATGCCTATATCTACAATCAGATGGTAATTTCTTTAATAAACTGCCAGTAACATCCCTTGTTGGACACAGTCACTCTCACCGTGTGAGAGATGTGTCTGGCTTTACTTTATCCAGGGGTACTCCAGTGGAAAACATTTTTTTTTTAAATCAACTGGTGCTAAAAAGTTAAACAGATTTGTAAATTACTTCCATTAAAAAAATCTTAATCCTTCCAGTACTTATTCGCTGCTGAAGTCCTAGAAGGATTACAATTTTTTATTAGAAGTAATTTACAAATCTAAAAAAGGAAAATAGTTTCCCCCACCTCAAGGCTCGTGTTTAAATTATTACAAAAATAATGCAGTAAGACGGTGCTTCAATTATTCTATTATTTATTAAAATCTATCATATAAATGTAAATTCCACTCTCACAGGGCCCTTGTGGGAGAAGAAAAATATTTAGGATACATATAAAATAAAATATAAATGTCACGATTCGGCTGGCTGGAGGTGGATCCTCTGTGCCAGAGAGGGATTGGCGTGGACCGTGTCGGTGGACTGGTTCTAAGTTGCTACTGGTATTCACCAGAGCCCGCCGCAAAGCGGGATGGTCTTGCAGGAGCGGTAGCAACCAGGTCGTATCCACCGGCAACGGCTCAACCTCTCTGACTGCTGAGATAAGCGCGGTACAAGGGAGTAGACAAGAGCAAGGTCGGACGTAGCAGAAGGTCAGGGCAGGCAGCAAGGATCGTAGTCAGGGGCAACGGCAGGAGGTCTGGAACACAGGCTAGGAACACACAAGGAAACGCTTTCACTGGCACAATGGCAACAAGATCCGGCAAGGGAGTGCAGGGGAAGTGAGGTATAAGTAGGGAGTGCACAGGTGAAGATACTGATTAGGCCTGCTGCGCCAATCAGTGGCGCAGTGGCCCTTTAAATCGCAGAGACCCGGCACGCGCGCGCCCTAAGGAGCGGGGCCGCACGCGCCGGGACAACACAGACGGAGAACGGGTCAGGTACGGGAGCCGGGATGCGCATTGCAAGCGGGCGCGTCCCGCGTCGCGAATCGCATCCCGGCTGGGGGTGATATCGCAGCGCACCCGGTCAGGAGGTCTAAACGGGGCGCTGCGAATGAGAGGACGCTGCGAGCGCTCCGGGGTGGAGCGGGGACCCGGAGCGCTCGGCGTAACAGTACCCCCCCTTGGGTCTCCCGCTCTTCTTGGAGCCTGAGAACCTGAGGATAAGGCTTTTGTCTAGGATGTTGTCCTCAGGTTCCCAAGATCTCTCCTCTGGGCCACAATTCTCCCAGTCAACCAAGAAGAATCTTTTACCTCTGACTGTCTTGGATGCTAGAATCTCCTTCACCGAGAAGACGTCAGACAAACCGGAAACAGGAGTGGGAGAGACAACTTTGGGAGAGAAGCTTTTAAGGATGAGTGGTTTAAGGAGAGAGACATGGAAGGCATTGGGAATACGAATAGAAGGAGGAAGAAGGATTTTGTAAGAGACAGGGTTGATCTGGCACAAGATTTTGAAAGGACCAAGATAGCGTGGTCCCAGTTTATAACTGGGGACACAAAAGCGGACATACTTAGCGGAGAGCCATACCTTGTCTCCGGGAGCAAAAATGGGGGGAGTTCTTCTTTTTTTATCAGCAAATTTTTTCATCCGGGATGAAGCCTGTAAAAGAGAATTTTGGGTCTCTTTCTATATGGTGGAAAGATCTTGAGTGACTTCATCAACAGCGGGCAAACCAGAGGGCATGGGAGTGGGGAGGGGAGGAAGAGGGTGACGGCCGTACACCACGAAAAATGGGGATTTAGCAGAAGATTCGGAGACTCTGAAGTTGTATGAGAATTCGGCCCATGGTAGAAGATCTGCCCAGTCATCCTGGCGGGAGGAAACAAAATGGCGTAAATAGTCACCCAGGACCTGATTAATTCTTTCTACTTGTCCATTGGATTGGGGATGATAAGAAGAAGAGAAGTTTAATTTGATCTTGAGCTGCTTACAGAGGGCCCTCCAGAATTTAGACACGAATTGAACGCCTCTATCCGAGACGATATGCGTGGGCAACCCGTGGAGGAGAAAAATGTGTGTAAAAAATTGCTTTGCCAACTGAGGCGCTGAAGGAAGGCCTGGAAGAGGGATAAAATGTGCCATCTTGGAAAACCGATCAACGACCACCCAAACAACTGTGTTGCCACGGGATAAGGGCAAGTCAGTAAAAAAGTCCATACCAATCTGTGACCAAGGTTGTTCAGGAACAGGCAGAGGATGAAGGAGACCAGCAGGCTTCTGGCGAGGAGTCTTATCCCGGGCACAGACAGTACAGGCCCGCACGAAATCAACAACGTCAGTCTCCAGAGTAGGCCACCAATAAAAACGAGAGATGAGTTGAACGGATTTTTTGATGCCCGCATGGCCTGCGAGGTGGGAGGAGTGTCCCCACTTGAGAATCCCGAGGCGCTGGCGTGGAGAAACAAAGGTCTTCCCTGGAGGAGTTTGTCTGATGGAAGCTGGAGAAGTGGAGATCAGACAGTCCGGAGGAATGATGTGTTGCGGAGAGGCTTCCACTTCAGAGGCATCTGAAGAACGAGAGAGGGCATCGGCCCTAATGTTCTTGTCAGCAGGGCGAAAATGGATTTCAAAGTTAAAACGGGCAAAGAACAACGACCACCTAGCCTGGCGAGGGTTCAGAGGTTGGGCAGACTGGAGATAAGAGAGATTCTTGTGATCAGTGTAAATAATAACTGGATATATGGATCCCTCCAGCAGGTGCCTCCACTCCTCAAGCGCCAATTTTATGGCCAGTAGTTCTCGATCACCAATGGAGTAGTTTTTCTCCGCCGGGGAAAAGGTCCTAGAAAAAAACCCACAAGTAACAGCATGCCCGGAAGAATTTCTTTGTAGAAGAACTGCTCCAGCTCCCACTGAGGAGGCGTCTATCTCCAATAAGAAGGGTTTAGATGGGTCAGGTCTGGAGAGTACGGGAGCAGAAGAAAAGGCAGACTTGAGATGTTTAAATGCGTCTTCCGCTTGAGAGGACCAGGACTTAGGATTGGCATTTTTCTTGGTTAGAGCCACGATAGGAGCCACAATAGTAGAAAAGTGTGGAATAAATTGTCTGTAATAATTGGCGAACCCCAAAAAACGTTGGATAGCACGGAGTCCGGAGGGGCGTGGCCAATCTAATACGGCAGATAGTTTATCTGGGTCCATTTGTAGTCCCTGGCCAGAGACTAAGTATCCTAGGAAAGGAAGAGACTGACATTCAAAGAGACATTTTTCCATTTTGGCATAAAGTTGATTGTCCCGAAGTCTCTGAAGAACCATGCGGACATGCTGGCGGTGTTCTTCCAAGTTGGCAGAAAAAATCAGAATATTGTCCAGGTAAACCACAACACAGGTATATAGAAGATCACGAAAAATTTCATTAACAAAGTCTTGGAAGACGGCAGGGGCGTTGCAAAGGCCGAAGGGCATGACCAGATACTCAAAGTGTCCATCTCTGGTGTTAAATGCAGTCTTCCATTCGTCCCCCTCCCTGATGCTGATGAGATTATAAGCACCTCTTAAGTCCAGCTTGGTAAAGATGTGGGCGCCTTGTAGGCGGTCAAAGAGTTCCGAGATAAGAGGTAGGGGGTAGCGGTTTTTTACCGTGATTTTATTAAGTCCGCGGTAATCAATGCAAGGGCGTAGGGAGCCATCTTTTTTGGAGACAAAAAAAATCCAGCTCCGGCAGGAGAGGAGGACTTGCGGATAAACCCCTTTTTTAAGTTCTCCTGGATGTATTCCGACATGGCTTGGGTTTCTGGAGCAGACAGAGGATAGATTCTGCCCCGGGGTGGAGTAGTACCCGGGAGGAGGTCAATAGGACAGTCATAAGGCCTGTGAGGAGGCAAAGTCTCTGCTTGTTTCTTGCAAAAAACATCAGCATAGTCCAGATAGGCCTTAGGAAGACCAGATACCGGAGGAACAACAGGGTCACGACTGTGAGTACTGGGAGCCGGTTTAAGACAGTCCTTGTGGCAAGAAGTACCCCAGTTCTTGATTTCCCCTGTGGTCCAATCAAGGGTTGGGGAATGGCGTTGAAGCCACGGTAATCCAAGAAGAATCTCTGAAGTGCAGTTAGAGAGGACCAAAAATTAAATTTTTTTGTGATGGGGTTCGATGCACATTAAGAGAGGTTCCGTGCGCTAACGCATGGTACAGTTCAATCTTTCATTGTTAACAGAGTTGATGTAGAGGGGTCGGGCGAGACTGGTCACCGGGATGTTGAACCTGTTGATGAGAGAGGCCAAAATAAAATTTCCTGCAGATCCGGAATCCAAGAAGGCCATAGCAGAGAAGGAGAAGGTAGAAGAAGACATCCGCACAGGCACAGTAAGACGTGGGGAAGCAGAGTTCACATCAAGAGCTGTCTCACCTTTGTGCGGAGTCAGCGTGCGTCTTTCCTGGCGAGGAGGACGGATAGGACAATCCTTCAAGAAATGTTCGGTACCGGCACAGTACAGGCAAAGGTTCTCCATGCGGCGTCGTGTCCTCTCTTGAGGTGTCAAGCGAGACCGGTCAACTTGCATAGCCTCCACGGCGGGAGGCACAGGAATGGATTGCAGAGGACCAGAGGAGAGAGGAGCCGGGGAGAGAAACCGCCTCGTGCGAACAAAGTCCATATCCTGGCGGAGCTCCTGACGTCTTTCGTAAAAACGCATGTCAATGCGGGTGGCAAGATGAATAAGTTCATGTAGGTTAGAAGGAATTTCTCGTTCGGCCAGCACATCTTTAATGTTACTGGATAGGCCTTTTTTAAAGGTCGCGCAGAGGGCCTCGTTATTCCAGGATAATTCGGAGGCAAGAGTACGGAACTGGATGGCGTACTCGCCAACAGAAGAATTACCCTGGACCAGGTTCAGCAGGGCAGTCTCGGCAGAAGAGGCTCGGGCAGGTTCCTCAAAAACACTTTGAATCTCCGTGAAGAAGGAGTGTACAGAGGCAGTGACAGGATCATTGCGGTCCCAGAGCGGTGTGGCCCATGACAGGGCTTTCCCAGACAGAAGGTTGACTACAAAAGCCACCTTAGACTTTTCAGTAGGAAACTGGTCCGACATCATCTCCAAATGCATGGAACATTGCGAAAGAAAACCACGGCAAAACTTAGAGTCCCCATCAAATTTATCCGGCAAGGATAATCGGAGGCTGGAAGCGGCCACTCGCTGCAGAGGAGGTGCAGGAGCTGGCGGAGGAGATGATTGCTGAAGCTGTGGTAGTAGCTACTGTAGCATCACGGTCAGTTGAGACAGCTGGTGGCCTTGTTGCGCTATCTGTTGCGACTGCTGGGCGACCACCGTGGTGAGGTCGGCGACAACTGGCAGTGGGACCTCAGCGGGATCCATGGCCGGATCTACTGTCACGATTCGGCTTGCTGGAGGTGGATCCTCTGTGCCAGAGAGGGATTGGCGTGGACCGTGTCGGTGGACCGGTTCTAAGTTGCTACTGGTATTCACCAGAGCCCGCCGCAAAGCGGGATGGTCTTGCAGCGGCGGTAGCAACCAGGTCGTATCCACCGGCAACGGCTCAACCTCTCTGACTGCTGAGATAAGCGCGGTACAAGGGAGTAGACAAGAGCAAGGTCGGACGTAGCAGAAGGTCAGGGCAGGCAGCAAGGATCGTAGTCAGGGGCAACGGCAGGAGGTCTGGAACACAGGCTAGGAACACACAAGGAAACGCTTTCACTGGCGCAATGGCAACAAGATCCGGCAAGGGAGTGCAGGGGAAGTGAGGTATAAGTAGGGAGTGCACAAGTGAAGATACTGATTAGGCCTGCTGCGCCAATCAGTGGCGCAGTGGCCCTTTAAATCGCAGAGACCCGGCGCTCGCGCGCCCTAAGGAGCGGGGCCGCGTGCGCCGGGACAACACAGACGGAGAACGGGTCAGGTACGGGAGCCGGGATGCGCATTGCGAGCGGGCGCGTCCCGCGTCGCGAATCGCATCCCGGTTGGGAGTGATATCGCAGCGCACCCGGTCAGGAGGTCTGAACGGGGCGCTGCGAATGAGAGGACGCTGCGAGCGCTCTGGGGAGGAGCGGGGACCCGGAGCGCTCGGTGTAACAATAAAACAGTAAAACAGTAGAACAATATGTCACTCAAATATTATTAGCGCAATTAGATGTGTAGACAACAAATTATACTAGATGTAACTGTCCTTTAGTTTGTAGCAACAGTTGCTATAATGTAGTTATATTGTGACTGGAGACTGTAACAAGTGCTATAATGAGTATAGATCTATTACCAGTTCTTTATGGTCGGCAGTTGCAGATATACTTGCAGAAATGTGTGCTGGCATGCACAAGTGGCGGCTGGTCCTGACAGCACAGGACCTGGTTTATACCGCCCGATGTATCGAGGAGATGGATTAATCCTGGCTCTTATAATATGACTTTACAGTTTAACTAAACAGATACTGTTTGCACTGTCCCATTGCCCCACTTTCATTGTCTCATTGTCCAACTAGTGAAGTGCAATACCACTGTGTATATTTTATATTTTTAGCATTTTATACCATTGTAACCATTTTATCTAGTGACCAGTCTGCGACAAGGGCCCTGCCGCAGACCTCTCATCATTTTTCCAAATAAATGTTATCATTTTATGCTATTTTAGACACGTTTTCTTTTTTCTCTCTCTCTTTCTTCTAATTTTTGACCTTATATCTTCTACCCTGACCTAGCCTAGCAGGACTGCCTCCCCTTTTTACACTATTTGTGTTCACATGATGTTGACTTGTTGAGGATTTGTTGCAGGTTTGCTGCGAATGTGTTGTAGATTTGTTATGGATGTGTTACAGATATGCTGCAGATTTGTTGAAAATTTGTTACAGATTTGTTGTTACAGATTTGCTGCGGATGTGATACAGATCTGTTGCGGATTTGTTATGGCTTTCTTGCGACTTTGTTACAGATTTGTTGCTGATTTGTTACAGATTTGTCGCAGATATGTTGCGGATATGTTACAGATTTTGAAATTACATTGGAAAAAAAGGAGCAAATCCACTACAAATCTGCAGTGTATGAACATACCCCAAAAGCTGCCACAATAAAACTGTATATACCTGTGTGTACTACCAGTGTGTTCAGGATAAACCACTACTGCCTCTTGTGCACTATACCATGGCCACATGACATCACGATAACTGCCAACAGCGCTGCCGGCCATGTGACTGTGACCTCACAATATTACGCTGTAGCTATAGAATGAAGAGCAGGGACCCTGAGCCTCTATCTTTCACAAAGTGTCTTTCGGGACAGACTCTTTTGCGCTACTTGCTAGTGGATTGATTTTGAAGTGCTTAGTTGAAGACTTAGTTGAAGACTCAACATGAGCAAGAGAAAGAAGATAACATTTTCTTCTTCAGAGGATGAGGAAGACAGTGCCCCAAAGCGGAGAGCAGGCACAGTGGCCGTGCCTATATCTCTATGGAACCGCATTATGGCATACCTTAAACAGGAAGGAAAGGACAACATGGCCACAGCAAATTCCCAGATTGGGATTACAAAAATCCATCAGGAACAATTGGATCTTACATCAAGTAAGAGAACCAGTGATGACTCCAGATGTCCTACAGGAACATGGCCAGAAAAAAAAAATTACCAGAGAAAGAGAGACTGGGTACATATGGACTCTACATCACTGAAGGAACATGGCCCCGGCCCCATCAAGAAAGCCAAGGTGAGCAGTCTTATTGAAAAAGAACTTCATGATGAGAATATTACAAAAACACCAAAGGCGGAGCAGCCCAGGAAATCTCTGCTCCCGCTAACAGTGGACAAGTTCACCTTCCACCATTCCCTAGGACAAGGATACTTTGGCAAGGTGATGTTTGCAACAGACCATGTACGGGGGGAACAGGTTGCCATCAAATCCGTGGAGAAGAGAGCCCTGCTACATATGTCTAATGGTTTGGTGGAGAGGAAAGTGCTAGAGCTGGCTCGGGAGAACATCTTCTTGGTGCACGGGTATGGAGCCTTCCATACACAGAATTACATCTATTATGTGATGGAACTGGTAGGTGGTGGGACTCTCCATGAATATCTGACTAAAGTGCCATCTCCAACTTTAGGGATTGTAAAGTTTATCGGTGCTGAACTTGTTTGTGGACTGCAGTTCATTCATTCTAAAGGCGTCATACACCGAGACCTGAAGACAGAGAATATCTTACTGACCAGCAGGGGGCACATCAAGATTGCAGATTTTGGGCTTGCCCTGGACAATGTGTTTGGAAAAACACCAGGCAGAGATATTATGTCAACCCCTGGTTTGGCTGCGCCCGAAATGATATTGGGTCAACCATATGGCTGTGGTGTGGACTGGTTTGCCTTTGGGGCAATAATGCACCTGATGTTAACAGGAAAAACCCCTTTCTGTGGAAAAAGTCGTGCACAAGTGGAAAGAAACGTCTTAGAACGTCCTATAAAATCCATCTGGTTTGGACCTTTCACTGGAGACTTCTTAGCACGGCTCTTATGTAAAGACCAGTCACAGAGATTAGGGGAACATGGAGACATCCGCAATCATCCCTTTTTCTTCTCTATAAATTGGGAGAAGTTGGAAGCTGGCAAAGTGGAATCTCCAGTCATCGCCAATCAAGGTTCCTTGGAGTCATACACAATGCAGAGGATCCAGGTGCCTTACGCTGAGATATGGAAAGAGCCCATCCCGGAGATGTTCCAGCAAGTCTTCAATAGTGTGCCATTCGTGTGTTCTGCATGGGCAGAAAATTACCACAATGCCCCTATGCATCCAGACGCTGTACCAAAATTTGACCTTGAAGAAATCTGTGACATCCTAGACCTGGGCCTTCTGAGTGCGACAACTTCAGTCTTGGATGAGAGCGGTCATAACAACTCAGACACCTGATATTTCAAAGAGGACAAAGCAGCATCTCAGCACTACCCACCATTCCATCATGTAGGCATCGGCCACAAGTCATCACATGGGACCGCACACTGCTGAATCTGCAACCTCCTATTGTGGATATAATACAAATCTGTAAAAAAACAAAACAAAGTGTCATTCTCTGATTATAGGAACTGAGAAGATGCAAAAATCATATATTTGTGTGTGTGTGAAAAGTAAATTTTCTATGCATGATTATACCATATACCTCTAAATCAGTGGTCTCAAACTGTAGCCCTCCAGATGTTGCAAAACTTCAACTCTCAGCATGCAAATATCATACTATACATATTACCATAATACTGTAACACTCCAAACCCAGTATACTGAGACCAATATTACCAGGAGCAAATAATACTGCCAAACCATACCCACTACCTGATTTTCTTTTTCTTCTCCATATGGAGACTCCGCCATGACTCCTCTGCATAAAATCTGCCAGACAAACATTTTAGGTTCCTTACTCCAGCACCATTCTAACCTCTCTACAAACCACCCACCTGTATTGCCCCACACAGTAATAGTGGCCACTTGTGTCCCCATACAGTCAGTGGTGTTGCTAGGGTTGGTGTCACCCGGTGCGGTAGAAAATGGTGTCACCCCATACCTAACCCCCCCCCCCCCACATAAAAGTTTTTAGCCTGTTGTGACGGATGCCACTGGTGTAGCGCATTGTGAAAAATTCCAGTATAATAATTAAATATACCAATTGCCACAGAATGGAAAAGCGCTAAAAAGGTTTTCACCATTTAAAACTACAACTCCCAGAATTACTTAAATGGGTACTCCGCTGGAAATTATTTTCTTTTGAATCAACTGGTGCCAGGAAGTTAAAATCTGAATCCTTCAAGTAAGTAATTTACAAACCTGTTTAACTTTCTGGCACCAGTTGATTCAAAAGAAAATGTTTTGCAGTGGAGTACCCCTTTAAGCAGTGGTGAGGTTATGCTGGGAGTTAAGTTTCACTCATCTAACTGCAGAACTTACAAGTGACTATAGCTCTGATAGGACATAATGAGGAGAATACACAATGATATCAGTGACTACAGGTGACGTCTTCTCTATAGTGAGGAGAATACACAATGATATCAGTGACTACAGGTGACATCTTCTCTATAGTGAGGAGAAACAATGATATCAGTGACTACAGGTGACATCTCTATAGTGAGGAGAATACACAATAATATCAGTGACTACAGTTGACGTCTTCTCTATAGTGAGGAGAATACACAATGATATCAGTGACTACAGGTGAAGTCTTCTCTATAGTGAGGAGAATACAGAATGAGATCAGTGACTACAGGTGACGTCTTCTCTATAGTGAGGAGAATACACAATGAGATCAGTGACTACAGGTGACGTCTTCTCTATAGTGAGGAGAATACACAATGAGATCAGTGACTACAGGTGAAGTCTTCTCTATAGTGAGGAGAATACAGAATGAGATCAGTGACTACAGGTGAAGTCTTCTCTATAGTGAGGAGAATACAGAATGAGATCAGTGACTACAGGTGACGTCTTCTCTATAGTGAGGAGAATACACAATGAGATCAGTGACTACAGGTGACATCTTCTCTATAGTGAGGAGAAAATAATGATATCAGTGACTACAGTTGACGTCTTCTCTATAGTGAGGAGAATACACAATGATATCAGTGACTACAGGTGACGTCTTCTCTATAGTGAGGAGAATACACAATGATGTCAGTGACTACAGGTGATGTCTTCTCTATAGTGAGGAGTATACACAATGATATCAGTGACTACAGGTGACGTCTTCTCTATAGTGAGGAGAATACACAATGATATCAGTGACTACAGGTGACGTCTTCTCTATAGTGAGGAGAATACACAATGATATCAGTGATTACAGGTGACGTCTTCTCTATAGTGAGGAGAATACACAATGATATCAGTGACTACAGGTGACGTCTTCTCTATAGTCTTTCCTTACCTAATTCAGATGGAACATACCACCGGGTCCAGCTAAATGTTCTCTCTGCAGAATGTGACGCCCAGATGTCTCCTCACTATGTCAGCGCATTCGGATCCTCTATATGAAAATAATAATTATTATTATAAACCTGCCAGACACTGTATCCTCTAAATATAATAAACTAGTATACACTAGGGCTGCACGATATATCGCAAAAACAATCGAATCGCAATTTTTGCCATATATCGATATGGCCCCCGGGAAAATTTGCGATTATCTGCTCGGGCAGATCCCGTGTGCGGCTGCAGTGCGGGCCGGCCAGGGCAGATAAAAACAAATTTAAATATTAAAAGTCTGTGTTTCCGAACCGGGGTGCCTCCAGCTGTTATGAAACTACAACTCCCAGCATGCCCGGACAGCCAAAAGCTGTCCGGGCATGCTGGGAGTTGTAGTTTCACAACAGCTGGAGGCACCCTGGTAGAGAAACACTGATCTAAGTAAAGGGCGCAGGGATAAAAAATAATTAAAACATTATGCTCACCTCTTCCCGGTCCCTGCATCTGTACACCTCCCTGCGGTCCCGGTGTCTCTATACAAGCTGTAGGACCTTTACCTTTAGCCAGTCACTGGCCGCAGGGGTGTCACATGTCAAGCCAGTGATTGGCTAAAAGGTAAAAGTCCTCAAAGGTCTGCAAACACACACAAACCTAGGGGAATATGTGACAAGGGGTGGAGGGGGCAGAATGTGACAAGAGGGGGAATATGTAACAAGGGGGGGGGGAATATGTAACAAGGGGGGGAGGAATATGTAACAAGGGGGGGGCAGGGGGAATATGTGACAAGGGGGAGGGGGAATATGTGATAAGGGGGAGGGGGAATATGTGACAAGGGGGGGAGGGGGAATATGTGAAAAGGGGGGGGAGGGGGAATATGTGACAAGGGGGGAGGGGGAATATGTAACAAGGGGGAGCAGAATGTGACAAGAGGGGGAATATGACAAGAGGGGGAGGGGCAGAATGTGACAAGAGGGGCAGAATGTGACAAGAGGGGGGGGGAGATGTGAAATGGGCGGTGGGCATAAAATGGGTGAATAGTTGTAAATTTGAGGAGATTGGACATGAAATAAGGGGATTTCACTATTTATTACATTGCATCACATATCGAAATCACAATATTTAGGCCCAAAATCGCAATCGCACATTTTTCTCATATCGTGCAGCCCTAGTATACACTACACTCTATGAATATAAACCTCACACACCGTGCCCCCAGCAGTAGCACCCCCATCATCCACCAGCTGATGCTATTACCACACATGGGGGTAGGGGGAATGGGCGGGCGGGGGTGCCCTGGCAACACCCCCCAGCAGTAGCACCCCATCATCCACCAACACCCCCCCCCCATTCCCCCTATGGTAATAGAATCAGCTGCTGGATTATGGGGGTGCTACTGCTGGGGGAGGGTGCTGGTGGATGATGGGGGTGTTACTGCTGGGGGGTGCTACTGCTGGGGGGGGGTGCTGGTTGATGATAGGAGTGCTACTGCTGGGGGAGGGGGGCGGGTGCTGGTGCATGATGGTGGTGCTACTAATGGGGGGGGGGGGTGCTGGTGGATGAAGGGGTGCAGCCTCATCATCCACCAGCAACACCTCCCCCCAGAAATAGCACCCCCATCATCCACCATGACCAGCAACACCTCCCCCCAGAAATAGCACCCCCATCATCCACCAGCACCCCCCCCCTTGCTGGATGATGGTGGTGCTACTGCTGGGGGGTGCTGGTGTATGATGGGGTGCAGCCTCATCATCCACCAGCAACACCTCCCCCCCAGAAATAGCACCCCCATCATAAACCAGCACCCCCCACCCAGTTGGATGATGGTGATGCTACTGCTGGGGGGTGCTGGTGGATGATGGGGTGCAGCCTCCTCATCCACCAGCAACACCTTCCCCCCCCAGAAATAGCACCCTCATCATCCACCAGCAATAGCACCCCCATCATCCACCAGCACCCCCCCTTCTGGATGATGGTGGTGCTACTGCTGGGGGGGGGGGGGGTGCTGGTGTATGATGGGGTGCCGCCTCATTATTCACCAGCAACACCCCCCCCCAGAAATAGCACCCCCATCATAAACCAGCACCCCCCACCCAGCTGGATGATGGTGATGCTACTGCTGGGGGGTCCTCCACCAGCAATAGCACCCCCATCATCCACCAAGACCCCCCCTTCTGGATGATGGTGGTGCTACTGCTGGGGGGGGGGTGCTGGTGTATGATGGGGTGCAGCCTCATCATCCACCAGCAACACCTCTCCCCCAAGAAATAGCACCCCCATCATCCACCAGCACCCCCCCCCCTTCTGGATGATGGTGGTGCTACTGCTGGGGGGTGGATGATGGGGGTGCTATTTCTGAGGGGGGGGGAGGTGTTGCTGGTGGATGAGGAGGCTGCACCCCATCATCCACCAGCACACCCCAGCAGTAGCACCACCATCATCCAGCAGGGGGGGGGGTGCTGGTGGATGATGGGGGTGCTACTGCTGGGGGGTGCTGGTGGATGATGGGGTGCAGCCTCCTCATCCACCAGCAACACCCCCCCCAGAAATAGCACCCCCATCATCCACCAGCACCCCCCAGCAGTAGCACCCCCATCATCCACCAGCACCCCCCCCCTGCTGGATGATGGGGGTGCTACTGCTGGGGGGTGCTGGTGGATGATGGGGTGCAGCCTCCTCATCCACCAGCAACCCCCCCCCCTAGAAATAGCACCCCCATCATCCACCAGCACCCCCACCCAGCTGGATGATGGGGTGCAGACTCATAATCCACTAGCAACAACCCCCCCGCCCCTCCCCAGAACTCCCACAGCACCCCTTTTTTCTCTGTACCTGGCTGGCTCGGCTGCTCCAACTGTCCCCGGGCTCAGTAGTGTGGGCCTGATCAGTGTGGATGGCGCGTGATGTTAGCGCCGTCCATCTAGCTCCGCCCGCCGACGTCCCGTCACAAGCCGGGACGTGTGCCGGGGCTACGGGGGGGGGGGGTGGTTTGGGGTGCGGTCAGCGCTGCGGACCGGGTGAGGGGGTGGGTGCTAGCTGTCAGCGCCAACTGAGAACCGGGGGGGAGGGTTGGGGGGTGCTGTCAACGCTAACTGAGGACCGGGGGGGGGGGGGGGGGTGCTGCCAGCGGTAACTGAGGACCGGGGGGGGGGGGGTTGGGGGGTGCTGTCAGAGTAGTCTCACCCCATCAGCCTGGTACCCCGCACCCCGGTCACAACGCCACTGCATACAGTAGCTAGACACCCTCTGTGCCCTTAGAAAGTAGTTAGGCCCCTATGTCACCATATTGGCGGGCAAGCTGTGCCTAACTAGTTTGCCCCCTGACTGGAGAGCAGTTTAAGGGTTAATTAATCGGTGGAGTTCCAGCACCCCTCCCCCACCTGTAATCTTCCTAGGAACCAGGGTGTTTTGTCCCAAGAGTGGGGGAGATAAGGAGTGACATATAGGGTGTGAGGTTTTTCCCGGGCTGTAGGGGCTCCTTCCCTGGGTATTTATAGGGCTGTTTCTCCCCTCCCCCTCTTGTTGCCCTGGACCCGGAGCTTTGGTTATCCTGGTGCTGACGGTTGGTATGGATGTCTCTGCCCTTATTCGTGAGCGGGTTGCACAGGAGGGTGAGGGTTGGCTTGCTTGTTTGTTAGCAGAGCTTGCCTCTCCTCCTGTTGTGCCCATTCCTGAGGCTTCCACTTCGGGAGGCAGGCGGTCCTCCCATCAGTCCCGCCATCCCTCTCGTCTCAGCCTTAGTGCCCCCTCCCTTACCTCCTCAGCGTGGCTGGTCACGTGGTGCGGCTGCGGGCTCTGCTGCACAGCCGCATTCAGGTCCGGTCTCGCTTCCTGTTCCTCATCTCCTGCCTGTGGCTGCGATGGGAGCGCATGTGAGTTTCGGTTCTTCGGGTGAGTCGGGTGCCTCCGTCGCAGCCGCCTGTCCCCGCTATGATGCTCCGGTGGCCATGGCTCCGCCCCCCCCCCCGGTAAACATTTAAAAAAACACACACTACATTTTAATTTTTGTCGGCTAAATTTTTAGTGCCCTGACCGCCCAAATAAATTGATCCCTGTTTTAACCCCTTAAGGACTCAGGGTTTTTCCGTTTTTGCACTTTTGTTTTTTCCTCCTTACCTTTTAAAAAGCATAACCCTTTCAATTTTCCATCTAAAAATCCATATTATGGCTTATTTTTTGCGTCGCCAATTCTACTTTGCAGTGAAATTAGTCATTTTACCCAAAAATGCACGGCAAAACGGAAAAAAAAAATCATTGTGCGACAAAATCGAAAAAAATACGCCATTTTGTAACTTTTGGGGGCTTCCGTTTCTACGCAGTGCATTCGGTAAAAATTACACCTTATCATTATTCTGTAGGTCCATACGGTTAAAATGATACCCTACTTATATAGGTTTGATTTTGTCGCACTTCTGGAAAAAATCATAACTACATGCAGGAAAATGTATACGTTTAAAAATGTCATCTTCTGACCCCTATAACTTTTTTATTTTTCCACATACAGGGCGGTATGAGGACTCATTTTTTGCGCCGTGATCTGAAGTTTTTATCGGTATGATTTTTGTTTTGGTCGGATCACTGTTTATTCATTTTTTTAATGGTATAAAAAGTGACCAAAATACGCTTTTTTGGACTTTGGAATTTTTTTGCGCGTACGCCATTGACCGTACGGTCTAATTAATGATACATTTTTATAGATCGGAGATTTACGCACGCGGCGATACCACATATGTTTATTTATTTTTTTTACACTGTTTTATTTTTTTTATGGGAAAAGGGGGGTGATTCAAACTTTTATTAGGGAAGGGGTTAAATGACCTTTATTAACACTTTTTTTTTTTACATTTATTTTGCAGTGTTATAGGTCCCATAGGGACCTATAACACTGCACACACTGATTTCCTATGCTGATCACTGGCGTGTATTAACACGCCTGTGATCAGCATTATCGGCGCTTGACTGCTCCTGCCTGGATCTCAGGCACGGAGCAGTCATTCGTCGATCGGACACCGAGGAGGCAGGTAAGGGCCCTCCCGGTGTCCAATCAGCTGTTCGGGACGCCGTGATTTCACCGCGGCGGTCCCGAACAGCCCGACTGAGCAGCCGGGTCACTTTCAGTTTCACTTTGGAAGCGGCGGTCAGCTTTGACCGCCGCTTCTAAAGGGTTAATACTGCACATCGCCGCGATCGGCGATGTGTGGTATTAGCCGCGGGTCCCAGCCGTTGATGAGCGCCGGGACCGACGCGATATGATGCAGGATCGCGGCGCGATCCCGCTTCATGTCGCGGGAGCCGTCGCAGGACGTAAATATATACGTCCTGCGTCGTTAAGGGGTTAAAAATGTATAAAAATGTTGTCATAAAAAAGATACATTTCGTTAGATATAATTTTTTCCATCACTCCTGTATCTTTTTTATTCTTTAATGGTACCCTACGAAATTCTATTAAAAAAGGTATCTCCATCACTTTTGGATCGTTAAAGTCCAAAAAAGAAGAAAAAACGCCTGCAAAAACACCAAAGTTAAAACACCACGATTTCAGGGGGAAAAACGCCATAGGCTCAACATACTGCGACTTTGCAAAGCCGCCAAGGAGCTGAAAAACGCCAAAAAAGAGTGAAAAAACAGCAAAAGGATAAAAAAAAACTGAAAACTGAAAAACGCAAAGTGGAAAAAGAATTTTGGGATTTCTCATTGAGGGGCCGTTTTGGAAACCTATCCTAGCCCTAGCCAAGGAATCAGCCACCTTTTGTATCTGGATACTGCCTTAAAAAGGATAGCATCTTCTCTTCTGTTTCGTTTCACCACTTGAACTCTTTCTTCTAGCATCTAGACAACCCATAAGCTCTTCCACATCTGGAAAATGCATGCCTATATCTACAATCAGATGGTAATTTCTTTAATAAACTGCCAGTAACATCCCTTGTTGGACACAGTCACTCTCACCGTGAACTGCCTGCTGCACTATGAAATGGCTGAATGACACCTTTCTGTGCCAGCATAAGATGTGTCTGGCTTTACTTTATCCAGGGGTACTCCAGTGGAAAACAGTTTTTTTTTTTTTAAATCAACTGGTGCTAAAAAGTTAAAGGACAACTGTAGTGGTCAAAAATCCCTGCCCAAATGTTCCCCAAACAAAAGTTATACAATTCAGTCAATTAGTTCTATTTATCTATATGCAGCCGTTTCTGAGATATTAGAGTTGCCAGCATAGCCCAGTAGTCCTGCGTCCGTCCCCTATTCATTACATTGCAGCCGCCATCTTGGGGATGGAGATCTCTTCCTCCCAGCAGTGTTTGTGCTCCCCCTAGCCTCTGTCAGGTCCTCCCTGCTTATGCATATGCATGAGCGGGTGCTTTCTGAGGCAGCCATAGGCTCATCCTCAGAAACGCCCCTATCTGTAAGATTCAAGCAGGGGGAGAATGAGGACGTCCACAGCTCCTCCCCCCTCCCCTGCTCTGTCTACATAGGACCTCACTTATCACGGGGAGGATTCAAGTTTTCATGGGGGAAACACAGAGCAAACCACAGAGCAGGGAGGGGAGGACGTGTGTGTGAAGGAGACATATTACACTGCAGGGGCTGGTGGTGTATAGACTACAGGGAATAAATATCATACTGGAGATGATTCTGTGTGTGAGATGGGGGACTACTGAATGACATGCTGGGAGTTGTAGTCCCTGTTATGTGTGTGTGTATGCCAGTGTTTCCCAACCAGGGAATGCTGGGAGTAGTAGTTTTGCAACATCTGGAGGCACCCTGGTTGGGAAACACTGGTGTATGAACTACAACTCCCAGGAGATTACAGAGATACAATAGAGGTGTTGGTGAACTACAACTCCCAGGAGACTACAGAGATACAATAGAGGTGTTGGTGAACTACAACTCCCAGGAGTCTCCTGATACAGTAGAGGTGTTGGTGAACTACAACTCCTTTATACACTCAAACAGCAGAAAGCTGACAGGGCATGCTGGGATTTGTAGTCTTGCAACAGCTGGAGGCACCAGTGGAATTCCCAGCATGCCCGAACAGCATATAAAATAACTGGGCATGCTTGGAGTTGTAGTTGTGAAAAAGATGGAGGGACCCCTATCAGGACAGTTTTATAGACAAACAATTATGTTTTTTTTTTACCATTTTTACTTTCACTATCCACTCTCCAGTGCCCACACTACAGTGAGCACGGAGGCAGCATGGGGAGGGGGAGATGAGCAGAAGGGGAGGGTGTATGCATAGGGAAGGGAGATGTGGGCGTTACAATATAATAATTTGCTCGGGGGGATAGAACAGGGGGAGGGCAGCAGCTTACAGGAAGTAAGCACAAGGCATGATGGGAGATGTAGTTTTATTTTCACTTCTCCTCCGTAATTCGTGTGCTGATAACGGGAGAAAGACTGGGCCAATTTTGATGGGGGAGACATCGTTGGAAAGGTCTTTCAAAGACCTATTAAATGAGGTAAAAAAAAAGTTTTTTTGCCCAGCACTGCAGATGTCCTTTAAACAGATTTGTAAATTACTTCCATTAAAAAAATCTTAATCCTTCCAGTACTTATTCGCTGCTGAAGTCCTAGAAGGATTACGATTTTTTATTAAAAGTAATTTACAAATCTAAAAAAGGAAAATAGTTTCCCCCACCTCAAGGCTCGTGTTTAAATTATTACAAAAATAATGCAGTAAGACCGTGCTTCAATTATTCTATTATTTATTAAAATCTATCATATAAATGTAAATTCCACTCTCAAAGGGCCCTTGTGGGAGAAGAAAAATATTTAGGATACATATAAAATAAAATATAAAACAGTAAAACAGTAGAACAATATGTCACTCAAATATTATTAGCGCAATTAGATGTGTGGACAACAAATTATACTAGATGTAACTGTCCTTTAGTTTGTAGCAACAGTTGCTATAATGTACCATATTTATCGGCGTATAACACGCACTTTTAAAACTTTAATTCAAGGCAAAAAGTCTGCCTGCGTGTTATACACCGATAAATCTTTTTGTCACTGATTCAAAGTGGCCGCAGCAGCGGCTGCTTGTTAAGGATTAGCAGCCTGGCCGCGGGCACTTTAAATCAGTGACCAGCGCGCGGCTCCCCCTTTGTTTTTTTTTTTATATTTTCCTTCTTTTCCCCTCTGCTTTTTATTGTATTGTTTTTTTTTCATCTTCGTTACCGTGCCGAGCTCGCCAGGCCAGGTCCGGTGTTGGCTGCGGTCAGTGAAGCCGGATGAGTGATGTCCTCTGCTAGCTCCGCTGCACAAGATCAGGGACGTCCCTCATTCAATGCTGCTGCCTCTGTGACTATTCTAAGGTGACTGCGGTTGGGCTGCCAGCGGCGACCACACTGACCCGCGGCGGATACAGCGAATGATGAGTGACGTCCCTGATGCTGTGCAGCCGGCAGAGTACGTCACTCATCCAGCTTCACTGACCGCAGCCCGCAAGACCCGACACCGGACCTGGCCTGCAGAGCGCGGCTAAGTAAGGAAGATGGGAAAAATGTATATATCAAAAACGGAGGGAAAGGGGATGATGAAAAGGGGGCATGATGTGAGGGGGGCAAGATGAGAGGGGGCATGGTGAGAAGGGGGCATGATGAGAAAGGGGCAAGATGAGAGGGGGCATGGTGAGAGGGGGCATGGTGAGAAGGGGGCATGATGAGAGGGGGCATGGTGAGAGGGGGCATGGTGAGAGGGGGCATGGTGAGAGGGGGCATGGTGAGAAGGGGGCATGGTGAAAAGGGGGCATGGTGAGAGGGGGCATGGTGAGAGGGGGCATGGTGAGAGGGGGCATGGTGAGAGGGGGCATGGTGAGAGGGGGGCATGGTGAGAAGGGGGCATGGTGAGAAGGGGCATGATGAGAAGGGGCATGATGAGAAGGAGGCATGATGAGAAGGGGGTATGATGAGAAGGGGGCATGATGAGAAGGGGGCATGATGAGAAGGGGGCATGGTGAGAAGGGGGCATGGTGAGAGGAGGGCATGATGAGAGGAGGGCATGATGAGAGGGGGCATGGTGAGAAGAGGGCATGATGAGAGGGGGCATGGTGAGAAGGGGGCATGGTGAGAAGGGGGCATGGTGAGAGGAGGGCATGATGAGAGGGGGCATGGAGAGAAGAGGGCATGATGAGAGGGGGCATGATGAGAGGAGGGCATGATGAGAGGAGGGCATGATGAGAGGGGGCATGGTGAGAAGGGGGCATGGTGAGAGGAGGGCATGATGAGAGGAGGGCATGATGAGAGGGGGCATGGTGAGAAGAGGGCATGATGAGAGGGGGCATGATGAGAAGGGGCATGGTGAGAAGAGGGCATGATGAGAGGGGGCATGATGAGAGGAGGGCATGTTGAGAAGGGGGCATGGTGAGAAGGGGGCATGATGGGAGGGGTCATGATGAGAGGAGGGCATGATGAGAGGAGGGCATGATGAGAGGGGGCATGGTGAGAAGGGGCATGGTGAGAAGAGGGCATGATGAGAGGGGACATGATGAGAGGAGGGCATGATGAGAAGGGGGCATGGTGAGAAGGGGGCATGATGAGAGGGGGCATGATGAGAGGAGGGCATGATGAGAGGAGGGCATGATGAGAAGGGGGCATGGTGAGAAGGGGACATGATGAGAGGGGGCATGGTGAGAAGAGGGCATGATGAGAGGGGGCATGATGAGAGGAGGGCATGTTGAGAAGGGGGCATGGTGAGAAGGGGGCATGATGAGAGGGGGCATGATGAGAGGAGGGCATGATGAGAGGAGGGCATGATGAGAGGGGGCATGGTGAGAAGGGGCATGGTGAGAAGAGGGCATGATGAGAGGGGGCATGATGAGAGGAGGGCATGATGAGAAGGGGGCATGGTGAGAAGGGGGCATGATGAAAGGAGGGCATGATGAGAGGAGGGCATGATGAGAGGAGGGCATGATGAGAAGGGGGCATGGTGAGAAGGGGGCATGATGAGAGGGGGCATGGTGAGAAGAGGGCATGATGAGAGGGGGCATGGTGAGAAGGGGGCATGATGAGAGGGGGCATGATAAGAGAGGGGTGGGGGAATGATAAGACAGTGGGGAATGATGAGAGGGAAAGGGGGGGGGGGGTGTAAATGTGGCACACGGGCTGATAAAAGGGGAGATATGATGTGGCACTGGAAGGGGGGGACCAAACTGAAGTTCAGGCAAAATCAAAGTTAGAGGGATGATATGGCATTTAGTCTGTCATTTATCTTATATGTATATTTTTTTTTTTACTTAAATTTCCCTATTAAAATGGGGGTACGTGTTATACGCCAGTGCGTGTTATACGCCGATAAATACGATAGTTATATTGTGACTGGAGACTGTAACAAGTGCTATAATGAGTATAGATCTATTACCAGTTCTTTATGGTCGGCAGTTGCAGATATACTTGCAGAAATGTGTGCTGGCATGCACAAGTGGCGGCTGGTCCTGACAGCACAGGACCCGGTTTATACCGCCCGATGTATCGAGGAGATGGATTAATCCTGGCTCTTAGAATATGACTTTACAGTATAACTAAACACATACTGTTTGCACTGTCCCATTGCCCCACTTTCATTGTCTCATTGTCCAACTAGTGAAGTGCAATACCACTGTGTACATTTTATATTTTTAGCATTTTATACCATTGTAACCATTTTATCTAGTGACCAGTCTGCGACAAGGGCCCTGCCGCAGACCTCTCATCATTTTTCCAAATAAATGTTATCATTTTATGCTATTTTAGACACGTTTTCTTTTTTCTCTCTCTCTTTTTCTTCTAATTTTTGACCTTATATCTTCTACCCTGACCTAGCCTAGCAGGACTGCCTCCCCTTTTTACACTATTTGTGTTCACATGATGTTGACTTGTTGAGGATTTGTTGCAGGTTTGCTGCGAATGTGTTGTAGATTTGTTATGGATGTATTACAGATATGCTGCAGATTTGTTGAAAATTTGTTACAGATTTGTTGTTACAGATTTGCTGCGAATGTGATACAGATCTGTTGCGGATTTGTTATGGCTTTCTTGCGACTTTGTTTCAGATTTGTTGCTGATTTGTTACAGATTTGTCGCAGATATGTTGCGGATATGTTACAGATTTTGAAATTACATTGGAAAAAAAGGAGCAAATCCACAACAAATCTGCAGTGTATGAACATACCCCAAAAGCTGCCACAATAAAACTGAATATACCAGTGTGTACTACCAGTGTGTTCAGGATAAACCACTACTGCCTCTTGTGCACTATACCATGGCCACATGACATCACGATAACTGCCAACAGCGCTGCCGGCCATGTGACTGTGACCTCACAATATTGCGCTGTAGCTATAGAATGAAGAGCAGGGACCCTGAGCCTCTATCTTTCACAAAGTGTCTTTCGGGACAGACTCTTTTGCGCTACTTGCTAGTGGATTGATTTTGAAGTGCTTAGTTGAACACTTAGTTGAAGACTCAACATGAGCAAGAGAAAGAAGATAACATTTTCTTCTTCAGAGGATGAGGAAGACAGTGCCCCAAAGCGGAGAGCAGGCACAGTGGCCGTGCCTATATCTCTATGGAACCGCATTATGGCATACCTTAAACAGGAAGGAAAGGACAACATGGCCACAGCAAAGGCCCAGATTAGGATTACAAAAATCCATCAGGAACAATTGGATCTTACATCAAGTAAGAGAACCAGTGATGACTCCAGATGTCCTACAGGAACATGGCCAGAAAAAAAAAATTACCAGAGAAAGAGAGACTGGGTACATATGGACTCTACATCACTGAAGGAAGATGGCCCCGGCCCCATCAAGAAAGCCAAGGTGAGCAGTCTTATTGAAAAAGAACTTCATGATGAGAATATTACAAAAACACCAAAGGCGGAGCAGCCCAGGAAATCTCTGCTCCCGCTAACGGTGGACAAGTTCACCTTCCACCATTCCCTAGGACAAGGATACTTTGGTAAGGTGATGTTTGCAACAGACTGTGTACGGGGGGAACAGGTTGCCATCAAATCCGTGGAGAAGAGAGCCCTGCTACATATGTCTAATGGTTTGGTGGAGAGGAAAGTGCTAGAGCTGGCTCGGGAGAACATCTTCTTGGTGCACGGGTATGGAGCCTTCCATACACAGAATTACATCTATTATGTGATGGAACTGGTAGGTGGTGGGACTCTCCATGAATATCTGACTAAAGTGCCATCTCCAACTTTAGGGATTGTAAAGTTTATCGGTGCTGAACTTGTTTGTGGACTGCAGTTCATTCATTCTAAAGGCGTCATACACCGAGACCTGAAGACAGAGAATATCTTACTGACCAGCAGGGGGCACATCAAGATTGCAGATTTTGGGCTTGCCCTGGACAATGTGTTTGGAAAAACACCAGGCAGAGATATTATGTCAACCCCTGGTTTGGCTGCGCCCGAAATGATATTGGGTCAACCATATGGCTATGGTGTGGACTGGTTTGCCTTTGGGGCAATAATGCACCTGATGTTAACAGGAAAAACCCCTTTCTGTGGAAAAAGTCGTGCACAAGTGGAAAGAAACGTCTTAGAACGTCCTATAAAATCCATCTGGTTTGGACCTTTCACTGGAGACTTCTTAGCACGGCTCTTATGTAAAGACCAGTCACAGAGATTAGGGGAACATGGAGACATCCGCAATCATCCCTTTTTCTTCTCTATAAATTGGGAGAAGTTGGAAGCTGGCAAAGTGGAATCTCCAGTCATCGCCAATCAAGGTTCCTTGGAGTCATACACAATGCAGAGGATCCAGGTGCCTTACGCTGAGATATGGAAAGAGCCCATCCCGGAGATGTTCCAGCAAGTCTTCAATAGTGTGCCATTCGTGTGTTCTGCATGGGCAGAAAATTACCACAATGCCCCTATGCATCCAGACGCTGTACCAAAATTTGATCTTGAAGAAATCTGTGACATCCTAGACCTGGGCCTACTGAGTGCGACAACTTCAGTCTTGGATGAGAGCGGTCATAACAACTCAGACACCTGATATTTCAAAGAGGACAAAGCAACATCTCAGTACTACCCACCATTCCATCATGTAGGCATCGGCCACAAGTCATCACATGGGACCGCACACTGCTGAATCTGCAACCTCCTATTGTGTATATAATACAAATCTGTAAAAAAAAAAAAAAAAAGTGTCATTCTCTGATTATAGGAACTGAGAAGATGCAAAAATCATATATTTTTGTGTGTGTGAAAAGTAAATTTTCTATGCATGATTATATCATATACCTCTAAATCAGTGGTCTCAAACTGTAGCCCTCCAGATGTTGCAAAACTTCAACTCTCAGCATGCAAATATCATATTATACATATTACCATAACTCTGTAACACTCCAAACCCAGTATACTGAGACCAATATTACCAGGAGCAAATAATACTGCCAAACCATACCCACTACCTGATTTTCTTTTTCTTCTCCATATGGAGACTCCGCCATGACTCCTCTCCATAAAATCTGCCAGACAAACATTTTAGGTTCCTTACTCCAGCACCATTCTAACCTCTCTACAAACCACCCACCTGTATTGCCCCACACAGTAATAGTGGCCACTTGTGTCCCCATACAGTAGCTAGACACCCTCTGTGCCCCTATAAAGTAGTTAGGCCCCCTATGTCACCATATTGGCGGGGCAAGCTGTGCCTAACTAGTTTGCCCCCTGACTGGAGAGCAGTTTAAGGGTTAATTAATCGGTGGAGTTCCAGCACCCCTCCCCCACCTGTAATCTTCCTAGTAACCAGGGTGTTATGTCCCAAGAGTGGGGGAGATAAGGAGTGACATATAGGGTGTGAGGTTTTTCCCGGGCTGTAGGGGCTGTTTCTCCCATCCCCCTCTTGCTGCCCTGGACCCGGGGCTTTGGTTATCCTGGTGCTGACGGTTGGTATGGATGTCTCTGCCCTTATTCGTGAGCGGGTTGCACAGGAGGGTGAGGGTTGGCTTGCTTGTTTGTTAGCAGAGCTTGCCTCTCCTCCTGTTGTGCCCATTCCTGAGGCTTCCACTTCGGGAGGCAGGCGGTCCTCCCATCAGTCCCGCCATCCCTCTTGCCTCAGCCTTAGTGCCCCCTCCCCCCCTCCTTTACCTCCTCAGCGTGGCTGGTCACGTGGTGCGGCTGCGGGCTCTGCTGCACAGCCGCATTCAGGTGAGGTCTCGCTTCCTGTTCCTCATTACCTGCCTGTGGCTGCGATGGGAGCGCATGTGAGTTTCGGTTCTTCAGGTGAGTCGGGTGCCTCCATCGCAGCCGCCTGTCCCCGCTACGATGCTCCGGTGGCCATGGCTCCGACTCCCCCCCCCCCCCCCCCCCCCCGTAAACATGTAAAAAAACACACACTACATTTTTATTATTGTCGGCTAAATTTTTAGTGCCCTGACCGTCCAAATAAATTGATCCCTGTTTTAACCCCTTAAGGACTCAGGGTTTTTCCGTTTTTGCACTTTCGTTTTTTCCTCCTTACCTTTTAAAAATCATAACCCTTTCAATTTTCCACCTAAAAATCCATATTATGGCTTATTTTTTGCGTCGCCAATTCTACTTTGCAGTGACATTAGTCATTTTACCCAAAAATGCACGGCAAAACGGAAAAAAAAATCATTGTGCGTCAAAATCGGAAAAAAAATACGCCATTTTGTAACTTTTGGGGGCTTCCGTTGCTACGCAGTGCATTCGGTAAAAATTACACCTTATCATTATTCTGTAGGTCCATACGGTTAAAATGATACCCTAGTTATATAGGTTTGATTTTGTCGCACTTCTGGAAAAAATCATAACTAGATGCAGGAAAATTTATACGTTTAAAAATGTCATCTTCTGACCCCTATAACTTTTTTATTTTTCCACGTACAGGGCGGTATGAGGACTCATTTTTTGCGCCGTGATCTGAAGTTTTTATCGGTATGATTTTTTTTTGGTCGGACTTTTTGATCACTTTTTTTTTTTTAAACTTTATTTATAAATTTTCCAAATAGTACAAAACAGGTACACATATACTCCCAACATAGGAGCAACAACAATAACATTAAAATTAACATCAAGGTCCTCCTCACTGAGCAATTAGAGTACAAAAGTAGAGCGCCTTCAACGTACTCAGAATCCTAATATACAGTCCATCATATAACACCTCCAAGTTGTGATGTTGGTCAGTCCGTACCCCGGACAGAGGTCTCACAGCACTCCGTCCACTCGGACAATGTAGAAATGCGACCAATAGGGGCCCCACATCTCTTAGCAATTAGCCCTTCCAGCACAAGGTTGCTATGAACCTCCGCCATGATGGCAGGAAGACTCGGCACGACAGTCGACTTCCAATTTCGAGCAATGTGGATTTTCACTACCGTCAATATATGATAAAGAACAATCATGTACTGTGGAGGAACCAGATCGAGGGACAAAAACAGAAGCGCACTCTCCGGCCCCCATATAAAGGGGCAGTCCACTAAGGTATCTAGAAGTCTCCTAACCTTGGACCAGAGAGGCGTAATCAGGGCACAAGTCCACCAGACATGCGATAAAGTACCCTGAGCTATACCACAGCGCCAACATATAGGGGAGGCGCTAGGGTATATTTTAGCCAAGCGCTCTGGCGTGTAGTACCAATGGTACAGGAGCTTCCTAGAAGCCTCAAAATTATTAACACATTTAGTGTATTTTTTGTTAACATCATAGACAAATTTCCACTGCTCGGATGAGAAGCTCTGTGCCAAGTCCTCCTCCCATCTGCGTCTAAAATTAGAGGTACTATCATCCCCCTTTTCAGTCAGAGCAACGTAAGCAAGTGAAATACCTCTCGCAAAGGAGTCGTTATGCAAAAAATGCTTCTCATAAATGGCACAGGGCAAAGAGTCGTCCCATATGAGAGACCTCAAGAAGTGCCTAAGTCTGAGGTATTTATAAAAGTCCCTCCAGGACACCGAGAACAACTGTACCACGGTAGCGAAGGGCAGCAAACCGTGGACATCACTAATCACAGCTATATCAATGATACCCGCAGCGATCCAGGACGTAAAATCGATATCTACCAAGTAATCCCCTATAGCAGCCAGGGGGATATATTTAACCCTGGGAGGGCATAGTCTTTTTATCTGTGTCTCCTTACTCCACAGCCTGACAGCCGCAGCAATAGTAGAGAAAGCCGAAGAAGGAGCAGAGGTAGGATTGAAACGGAGAGCCCAGAGGAAATTATTAAGAGAGGATACATTCAGGACAGCGGCCTCAACATCCACCCATAGGGGGGGGGGGGGTCAGTGTGCCACCACCACCTTTTAAGCTGGTCAAGTAACACCGCACGGTAATACATCCTAAGACAGGGAACACCCATGCCCCCCTCTTGTACTGGCCGATACAGTATGCTAGCGCTAATTCTGGGGCGCTTCCCAGCCCAAATAAACCTCAGGAACAGTCTTTGTAGTTGCGAGAGGAAGGAGGCAGGTATTACCACTGGTAGGCATCTAAAAAAATATAACACCTTAGGGAGGAGCATCATCTTAGCCGTGGCAAGTCGCTGCTGAAGCTCCAGGATCTTGGTCTGTCGGTTTTTCCTATTGTGGGCGTTTTGGCTAATGAAGTGGCCCCTAATCGTGGCCTTAAAAGCGCACCAGAGCATGGGATCGGCAACATCCCCCGTGTCATTGACCCGGAAGTATGCATCTACCGCCAATTTAGTCGCCTCAGAGTATTCAGGGTTGTGGAGGATCAGGGGATTAAGCCTCGAAATATAAGTCGGGCGAGTGGCAAAGGACTCCCTAAGAGTTACACTAATGGGGGAGTGGTCCGACCACTCTATAGGCATTATACGTGCCTCAGACACCAGTGGCAGGAGAGAGCGGGAAACAAGGGCATAATCTATTCGGGTGTATATCTTATGCACATGCAAGAAGAAAGTAAAATCCCTCTCAGTAGGGTGAGATATATGCCAAATATCATAAAAATCATTTTGGGACACACTAGTGAAGAATCCAGTAGGCTCCCTCTTAGAAGCAGTCGACGTGGAGTCAACACTAGGCCACATGGTCATGTTGAAGTCCCCTAGGAGTAAACAGTGACCCTTTTTCACAGATCCCAGCTTACGTAGAAACGACTTGAGGAAAGCACATTGCTTAGTATTGGGGCCATACAGTGTAGCCAAGGTATATTGGACATTATTTAAAAGACACAGTACAATTATATATCTGCCACGGTCGTCTATCACCGTTTGCTGAACATCAATCGATAAAGTATCCCTAAATGCAATTGCTACACCCCCCTTTTTATGCACAGCATGCGCATGATAGATGTACGGAAAGCATTTTTCTGCAGTCTACCCGCATCTTGGGCAGATAAGTGTGACTCCTGTATGCAGAGGATGTCAGCACCTAAGCGTCCTGCCTCCCGCCACACCAAAGACCTCTTATATGGTGAATTGAGACCATGCACATTCAAGGACACTACCTTAAGACCCATAAACAGGCTCGCAGCACAAGCTAAGGGAAACCAGTATCACATTAGGGATAACAGTAACTGCCACGCGTACAAGGAGACAGACATCTGGTAAGTGCGACATGAACACGGAACGCCACAGGACACTCAGCAGACAAAACAAGTGAACGAGGACCCATCGAACAGACAACAGACATAAAAAACAAACAGCAACACAAAACATAGAAAACACATAAGCATTAATAAAGACCATGTGGTAAGTCTTGTTGGGGGAAGTAAGAACAATCCACTGCAGTTAGGCCAAAAGTCTCAGTGGAAATTGACAATATCCAGAGCGTCAATAGGCATAGCAAAAGAAAACCATAATAAGGAAACGGGAACCAAAAAAAAGGAGCAAAAATGGTGCCTCCACAATAGAGTCAGAGGACAGATTGAAGCAGTCCAGGAGTATGGCGACTCAAGCACCTTATGACTTGGGCTTCTTCTTACGATGAGAAACTACTTTCCAGTCCTCCTCAATTCTCACCCCTTGGGGTCCACCAGGGGACCGCTGAGCAGGCGGGTCAACAGGAAAGTTCCATTCAGCGCAGAGTTGTGCGAGGGCATCCGGGGAGGAGACCACATGATTGGCCCCATTATGGGTGACGATAAGCTTCACGGGAAAACCCCACTTGTAGGGGATCCCCTTATCTCTAAGAACTCTGGTTCCCGCCCCAAACACTCGGCGCCTGGCCAGGGTAGCCGCTGATAAGTCTGTATATAGTTGTAGGTCAGAGTATTTTTCTGGAAGAGAGGATGCTGAGCGCGCCACTGTCATTAACCGTTCCTTAATGTGGTAGAAGTGCAGGCGCAGGATTACATCTCTAGGTGTGGAGACAGGTAAGGATTTCGGCTTAGGAGGCCTATGGACCCTGTCCATCAGCAAGTCCATAGCGGAAGCCTGGGGCAGTAACAGCGAAATATAGTCGTCACAAAACTATTAAGGTCCTCTGTTTTAACCGATTCTGGCACCCCTCTCACTCTCAAATTGTTCCGCCGGGATCTATCTTCCATGTCAGCAATCTTGAGTTTAAGAGCAGAAACCTCATCATCCAGAGAGTTAGTCAGATCCACCACCTCATTATGGGAGGAGGTGAGCTCCGCCATCTTGCTTTCTATATGTGAAGTACGGTGCCCCAGCGAGGAGAGCTCATGTTGAATGTCAGAGACTGCAGCTTTAATGTCTCCCTGTATAGAGGCATGCTTCTGTGCAGGCTGATTCCCAGACCCCAGGGCTATAGAGGAGACAGAAGAGAACGGTACCTGCGGGGATCGCTGAGCCAAGGGCCCCGGAGATGTTGACGGAGATGCCCTTTGTCCACTGCCCGCTGGGGGAGAGGAGGACGCTGACGAGGCACTTCCAGTGTCTGGAGATGTCGAGCCGCCCAGCACGGGGAGAGCGGCTGTATGTGGAGGTGAGGCAGCTGCGCCATCATGAGAGGCCTCTGCCGCAGGAAAGAATGCAGTGAGTTTCAGCAGGCTCTTCTTTCCACGTCTCCGGGTCATCATCAGGAGCTCGGCCGAGGTAGGCACCGGTGTGGACAGGTTCCGTAGCGAAAGGCTCGGGATCTATGCTGCTTAGCCGCGATCTGGCCCGAAGTGCAGCGGAGCGCAGGGATTATGCGACCGCCGCCATGCACTGCAGGATCACTTTTTATTCATTTTTTTAATGGTATAAAAAGTGACCAAAATACGCTTTTTTGGACTTTGGAATTTTTTTGCGCGTACGCCATTGACCGTAAGGTCTAATTAATGATACATTTTTATAGATCTGAGATTTACGCACGCGGCGATACCACATATGTTTATTTCTTTATTTTTTTACACTGTTTTATTTTTTTTATGGGAAAAGGGGGGTGATTCAAACTTTTATTAGGGAAGGGGTTAAATGACCTTTATTAACACTTTTTTTTTTACATTTATTTTGCAGTGTTATAGGTCCCATAGGGACCTATAACACTGCACACACTGATTTCCTATGCTGATCACTGGCGTGTATTAACACGCCTGTGATCAGCATTATCGGCGCTTGACTGCTCCTGCCTGGATCTCAGGCACGGAGCAGTCATTCGTCTATCGGACACCGAGGAGGCAGGTAAGGGCCCTCCCGGTGTCCAATCAGCTGTTTGGGATGCCGCGATTTCACCGCGGCAGTCCCGAACAGCCCGACTGAGCAGCCTGGTCACTTTCAGTTTCACTTTAGAAGCGGCGGTCAGCTTTGACCGCCGCTTCTAAAGGGTTAATACCGCACATCGCCGCGATCGGCGATGTGTGGTATTAGCCGCGGTTCCCGGCCGTTGATGAGCGCCGGGACCGATGCGATATGATGCAGGATCGCGGCGCGATCCCGCTTCATATCGCGGGAGCCGGCGCAGGACGTAAATATACGTCCTGCGTCGTTAAGGGGTTAAAAATGTATAAAAATGTTGTCATAAAAAAGATACATTTCGTTAGATATAATTTTTTCCATCACTCCTGTATCATTTTTATTTTTTAATGGTACCATACGAAATTCTATTAAAAAAGGTATCTCCATCACTTTTGTATCGTTAAAGTCCAAAAAAGAAGAAAAAACTCCTGCAAAAACACCAAAGTTAAAACACCACGATTTCAGGGGGAAAAACGGCCACCTTTTGTATCTGGATACTGCCTTAAAAAGGATAGCATCTTCTCTTCTGTTTAGTTTCACCACTTGAACTCTTTCTTCTAGCATCTAGACAACCCATAAGCTCTTCCACATCTGGAAAATGCATGCCTATATCTACAATCAGATGGTAATTTCTTTAATAAACTGCCAGTAACATCCCTTGTTGGACACAGTCACTCTCACCGTGAACTGCCTGCTGCACTATGAAATGGCTGAATGGCACCTTTCTGTGCCAGCATAAGATGTGTCTGGCTTTACTTTATCCAGGGGTACTCCAGTGGAAAACAGTTTTTTTTTTTAAATCAACTGGTGCTAAAAAGTTCAACAGATTTGTAAATTACTTCCATTAAAAAAATCTTAATCCTTCCAGTACTTATTCGCTGCTGAAGTCCTAGAAGGATTACAATTTTTTATTAGAAGTAATTTACAAATCTAAAAAAGGAAAATAGTTTCCCCCACCTCAAGGCTCGTGTTTAAATTATTACAAAAATAATGCAGTAAGACGGTGCTTCAATTATTCTATTATTTATTAAAATCTATCATATAAATGTAAATTCCACTCTCACAGGGCCCTTGTGGGAGAAGAAAAATATTTAGGATACATATAAAATAAAATATAAATGTCACGATTCGGCTGGCTGGAGGTGGATCCTCTGTGCCAGAGAGGGATTGGCGTGGACCGTGTCGGTGGACTGGTTCTAAGTTGCTACTGGTATTCACCAGAGCCCGCCGCAAAGCGGGATGTTCTTGCAGCGGCGGTAGCAACCAGGTCGTATCCACCGGCAACGGCTCAACCTCTCTGACTGCTGAGATAAGCGCGGTACAAGGGAGTAGACAAGAGCAAGGTAGGACATAGCAGAAGGTCAGGGCAGGCAGCAAGGATCGTAGTCAGGGGCAACGGCAGGAGGTCTGGAACACAGGCTAGGAACACACAAGGAAACGCTTTCACTGGCACAATGGCAACAAGATCCGGCAAGGGAGTGCAGGGGAAGTGAGGTATAAGTAGGGAGTGCACAGGTGAAGATACTGATTAGGCCTGCTGCGCCAATCAGTGGCGCAGTGGCCCTTTAAATCGCAGATACCCGGCGCGCGCGCCCTAAGGAGCGGGGCCGCGCGCGCCGGGACAACACAGACGGAGAACAGGTCAGGTACGGGAGCCGGGATGCGCATTGCGAGCGGGCGCGTCCCGCGTCGCGAATCGCATCCCGGCTGGGGGTGATATCGCAGCGCACCCGGTCAGGAGGTCTAAACGGGGCGCTGCGAATGAGAGGACGCTGCGAGCGCTCCGGGGAAGAGCGGGGACCCGGAGCGCTCGGCGTAACAGTACCCCCCCTTGGGTCTCCCCCTCTTCTTGGAGCCTGAGAACCTGAGGATAAGACTTTTGTCTAGGATGTTGTCCTCAGGTTCCCAAGATCTCTCCTCTGGGCCACAATTCTCCCAGTCAACCAAGAAGAATCTTTTACCTCTGACTGTCTTGGATGCTAGAATCTCCTTCACCGAGAAGACGTCAGACGAACCGGAAACAGGAGTGGGAGAGACAACTTTGGGAGAGAAGCTTTTAAGGATGAGTGGTTTAAGGAGAGAGACATGGAAGGCATTGGGAATGCGAAGAGAAGGAGGAAGAAGGATTTTGTAAGAGACAGGGTTGATCTGGCACAAGATTTTGAAAGGACCAAGATAGCGTGGTCCCAGTTTATAACTGGGGACACAAAAGCGGACATACTTAGCGGAGAGCCATACCTTGTCTCCGGGAGCAAAAATGGGGGGAGTTCTTTTTTTATCAGCAAATTTTTTCATCCGGGATGAAGCCTGTAAAAGAGAATTTTGGGTCTCTTTCTATATGGTGGAAAGATCTTGAGTGACTTCATCAACAGCGGGCAAACCAGAGGGCATGGGAGTGGGGAGGGGAGGAAGAGGGTGACGGCCGTACACCACGAAAAATGGGGATTTAGCAGAAGATTCGGAGACTCTGAAGTTGTATGAGAATTCGGCCCATGGTAGAAGATCTGCCCAGTCATCCTGGCGGGAGGAAACAAAATGGCGTAAATAGTCACCCAGGACCTGATTAATTCTTTCCTACTTGTCCATTGGATTGAGGATGATAAGAAGAAGAGAAGTTTAATTTGATCTTGAGCTGCTTACAGAGGGCCCTCCAGAATTTAGACACGAATTGAACGCCTCTATCCGAGACGATATGCGTGGGCAACCCGTGGAGGCGGGGCCGCGTGCGCCGGGACAACACAGACGGAGAACGGGTCAGGTACGGGAGCCGGGATGCGCATTGCGAGCGGGCGCGTCCCGCGTCGCGAATCGCATCCCGGTTGGGAGTGATATCGCAGCGCACCCGGTCAGGAGGTCTGAACGGGGCGCTGCGAATGAGAGGACGCTGCGAGCGCTCTGGGGAGGAGCGGGGACCCGGAGCGCTCGGTGTAACAATAAAACAGTAAAACAGTAGAACAATATGTCACTCAAATATTATTAGCGCAATTAGATGTGTAGACAACAAATTATACTAGATGTAACTGTCCTTTAGTTTGTAGCAACAGTTGCTATAATGTAGTTATATTGTGACTGGAGACTGTAACAAGTGCTATAATGAGTATAGATCTATTACCAGTTCTTTATGGTCGGCAGTTGCAGATATACTTGCAGAAATGTGTGCTGGCATGCAAAAGTGGCGGCTGGTCCTGACAGCACAGGACCTGGTTTATACCGCCCGATGTATCGAGGAGATGGATTAATCCTGGCTCTTATAATATGACTTTACAGTATAACTAAACAGATACTGTTTGCACTGTCCCATTGCCCCACTTTCATTGTCTCATTGTCCAACTAGTGAAGTGCAATACCACTGTGTATATTTTATATTTTTAGCATTTTATACCATTGTAACCATTTTATCTAGTGACCAGTCTGCGACAAGGGCCCTGCCGCAGACCTCTCATAATTCTTCCAAATAAATGTTATCATTTTATGCTATTTTAGACACGTTTTCTTTTTTCTCTCTCTCTTTCTTCTAATTTTTGACCTTATATCTTCTACCCTGACCTAGCCTAGCAGGACTGCCTCCCCTTTTTACACTATTTGTGTTCACATGATGTTGACTTGTTGAGGATTTGTTGCAGGTTTGCTGCGAATGTGTTGTAGATTTGTTATGGATGTGTTACAGATATGCTGCAGATTTGTTGAAAATTTGTTACAGATTTGTTGTTACAGATTTGCTGCGGAAGTGATACAGATCTGTTGCGGATTTGTTATGGCTTTCTTGCGACTTTGTTACAGATTTGTTGCTGATTTGTTACAGATTTGTCGCAGATATGTTGCGGATATGTTACAGATTTTGAAATTACATTGGAAAAAAAGGAGCAAATCCACTACAAATCTGCAGTGTATGAACATACCCCAAAAGCTGCCACAATAAAACTGTATATACCTGTGTGTACTACCAGTGTGTTCAGGATAAACCACTACTGCCTCTTGTGCACTATACCATGGCCACATGACATCACGATAACTGCCAACAGCGCTGCCGGCCATGTGACTGTGACCTCACAATATTGCGCTGTAGCTATAGAATGAAGAGCAGGGACCCTGAGCCTCTATCTTTCACAAAGTGTCTTTCGGGACAGACTCTTTTGCGCTACTTGCTAGTGGATTGATTTTGAAGTGCTTAGTTGAAGACTTAGTTGAAGACTCAACATGAGCAAGAGAAAGAAGATAACATTTTCTTCTTCAGAGGATGAGGAAGACAGTGCCCCAAAGCGGAGAGCAGGCACAGTGGCCGTGCCTATATCTCTATGGAACCGCATTATGGCATACCTTAAACAGGAAGGAAAGGACAACATGGCCACAGCAAATTCCCAGATTGGGATTACAAAAATCCATCAGGAACAATTGGATCTTACATCAAGTAAGAGAACCAGTGATGACTCCAGATGTCCTACAGGAACATGGCCAGAAAAAAAAAATGACCAGAGAAAGAGAGACTGGGTACATATGGACTCTACATCACTGAAGGAAGATGGCCCCGGCCCCATCAAGAAAGCCAAGGTGAGCAGTCTTATTGAAAAAGAACTTCATGATGAGAATATTACAAAAACACCAAAGGCGGAGCAGCCCACGAAATCTCTGCTCCCGCTAACAGTGGACAAGTTCACCTTCCACCATTCCCTAGGACAAGGATACTTTGGTAAGGTGATGTTTGCAACAGACCATGTACGGGGGGAACAGGTTGCCATCAAATCCGTGGAGAAGAGAGCCCTGCTACATATGTCTAATGGTTTGGTCGAGAGGAAAGTGCTAGAGCTGGCTCGGGAGAACATCTTCTTGGTGCACGGGTATGGAGCCTTCCATACACAGAATTACATCTATTATGTGATGGAACTGGTAGGTGGTGGGACTCTCCATGAATATCTGACTAAAGTGCCATCTCCAACTTTAGGGATTGTAAAGTTTATCGGTGCTGAACTTGTTTGTGGACTGCAGTTCATTCATTCTAAAGGCGTCATACACCGAGACCTGAAGACAGAGAATATCTTACTGACCAGCAGGGGGCACATCAAGATTGCAGATTTTGGGCTTGCCCTGGACAATGTGTTTGGAAAAACACCAGGCAGAGATATTATGTCAACCCCTGGTTTGGCTGCGCCCGAAATGATATTGGGTCAACCATATGGCTGTGGTGTGGACTGGTTTGCCTTTGGGGCAATAATGCACCTCATGTTAACAGGAAAAAACCCTTTCTGTGGAAAAAGTCGTGCACAAGTGGAAAGAAACGTCTTAGAACGTCCTCTAAAATCCATCTGGTTTGGACCTTTCACTGGAGACTTCTTAGCACGGCTCTTATGTAAAGACCAGTCACAGAGATTAGGGGAACATGGAGACATCCGCAATCATCCCTTTTTCTTCTCTATAAATTGGGAGAAGTTGGAAGCTGGCAAAGTGGAATCTCCAGTCATCGCCAATCAAGGTTCCTTGGAGTCATACACAATGCAGAGGATCCAGGTGCCTTACGCTGAGATATGGAAAGAGCCCATCCCGGAGATGTTCCAGCAAGTCTTCAATAGTGTGCCATTCGTGTGTTCTGCATGGGCAGAAAATTACCACAATGCCCCTATGCATCCAGACGCTGTACCAAAATTTGACCTTGAAGAAATCTGTGACATCCTAGACCTGGGCCTTCTGACAGCGACAACTTCAGTCTTGGATGAGAGCGGTCATAACAACTCAGACACCTGATATTTCAAAGAGGATAAAGCAACATCTCAGCACTACCCACCATTCCATCATGTAGGCATCGGCCACAAGTCATCACATGGGACCGCACACTGCTGAATCTGCAACCTCCTATTGTGTATATAATACAAATCTGTAAAAAAAAAAAAAGAAAGTGTCATACTCTGATTATAGGAACTGAGAAGATGCAAAAATCATATATTTTTGTGTGTGTGTGAAAAGTAAATTTTCTATGCATGATTATACCATATACCTCTAAATCAGTGGCCTCAAACTGTAGCTCTCCAGATGTTGCAAAACTTCAACTTTCAGCATGCAAATATCATACTATACATATTACCATAATACTGTAACACTCCAAACCCAGTATACTGAGACCAATATTACCAGGAGCAAATAATACTGCCAAACCATACCCACTACCTGATTTTCTTTTTCTTCTCCATATGGAGACTCCGCCATGACTCCTCTCCATAAAATCTGCCAGACAAACATTTTAGGTTCCTTACTCCAGCACCATTCTAACCTCTCTACAAACCACCCACCTGTATTGCCCCACACAGTAATAGTGGCCACTTGTGTCCCCATACAGTAGCTAGACACCCTCTGTGCCCCTATAAAGTAGTTAGGCCCCCTATGTCACCATATTGGCGGGGCAAGCTGTGCCTAACTAGTTTGCCCCCTGACTGGAGAGTAGTTTAAGGGTTAATTAATCGGTGGAGTTCCAGCACCCCTCCCCCACCTGTAATCTTCCTAGTAACCAGGGTGTTATGTCCCAAGAGTGGGGGAGATAAGGAGTGACATATAGGGTGTGAGGTTTTTCCCGGGCTGTAGGGGCTCCTTCCCTGGGTATTTATAGGGCTGTTTCTCCCCTCCCCCTCTTGTTGCCCTGGACCCGGAGCTTTGGTTATCCTGGTGCTGACGGTTGGTATGGATGTCTCTGCCCTTATTCGTGAGCGGGTTGCACAGGAGGGTGAGGGTTGGCTTGCTTGTTTGTTAGCAGAGCTTGCCTCTCCTCCTGTTGTGCCCATTCCTGAGGCTTCTACTTCGGGAGGCAGGCGGTCCTCCCATCAGTCCCGCCATCCCTCTCGCCTCAGCCTTAGTGCCCTCTCCCTTACCTCCTCAGCGTGGCTGGTCACGTGGTGCGGCTGCGGGCTCTGCTGCACAGCCGCATTCAGGTCCGTTCTCGCTTCCGCCCCGTCCTGTTCCTCATTTCCTGCCTGTGGCTGCGATGGGAGTGCATGTGAGTTTCGGTTCTTCGGGTGTGTCGGGTGCCTCCGTCGCAGCCGCCCATCCCCGCTATGATGCTCCGGTGGCCATGGCTCCGCCCCCTCCCCCCCCCCCCCCCCCCCCCCCTCCGACTCCTCTCCTCTTTTGTTTCCTCCATCTGCGGAGGTTGTGGCTCCCCGGGAGACCGCAGCGGCATTAAAGGGGTACTCCGGTGGAAAAACATTTTTTTTTTCTTTTTTAAATCAACTGGTGCCAGAAAGTTAAACATATTTGTAAATTACTTCTATTAAAAAAGCTTAATCCTTCCAGTATTTATAGCTGCTGAATGCTACAGAGGAAAATCCTTTCTTTTTGGAACACTGATGACATCATGACCACAGTGCTCTCTGCTGACATCTCTGTCCATTTTAGCAACTGTGCATAGCAAATGTATGCTAAGGAAAGCATGGTGGCTTAGTGGTTAGCACTGCTGCCTTGCAGTGCTGGGGCCTTGGGTTCAAATCCCACTAAGGACAACAATAAATAAAGACATTATTATTATTATTATTATAACGTCAGCAGAGAGCAGTGTGTTCGTGATGTCATCAGAGAGCATTCCAAAAAGAAAAGAATTTCTTCTGTAGTATTCAACAGCTAATAAATACAGGAAGGTTTAAGATTTGTTAATAGAAGTAATTTACAAATATGTTTAACTTTCTGGCACCAGTTGATTTAAAAAAGAAAAAAAATAGTTTTTCAACCGGAGTACCCCTTTAATCTCAGTTTCTGCAGCCCCTGCCTCCACCTCCTCTAGGAGGAGCAGGCGCTCCAGATCTTCACTTTGGAGGTCTCCCTCATCTTCCTCTAGCTCTTCTAAATCATCTGGTGCAGGCTCCCAGCGCCATTCCGGGCAGTGGCTGAGTTTCCGCAGTCAGGCGGCTGCCAGTGTGCCGCTGCCCCACGCCACAGGCAGTGGTAGAGTTGCTCCTCCTGTGGTTGTGCCTTCTATGTCTCCTGGAACCGGTGAGTCTACCTATTCCGGGGCTTGGGGTGCTGGGGTGGGTTCTAAGTTGGTGCCTGTATTGCGGGCGTTAGCTTATTAGTTGTCTTCCACTGGTTCGGCTGGGTCGGTCTCCCCCCCCCCCCCCCCCCCTCCCCCTCCCCTCAGGCTAGTGTGCTTAAGCATATGTTCTTTTGCGGTGTTAGCTCGTTAGGTGCTCATTTGTCCGTGGAGGTTAAGGTTAAGATTTGGGAGAATGCATATGTTGATATCTGGTCTCTGGTTTCCACGGATCGCCATACCGTGGATAAGGAACGTAGGGCCTTGGGCGAGCGGTCTTTTAACCGTAAGCTCAAGGTCGCTAAAACAATTTCAAAGTGGTTGCAGATGTTTAGAGTACTGGGGTGGTGATGGGTTGTGTAAATACAAGCATGAGTGCTCCTCCTGCGGTGGTGCCCATGCTGCAGTCAAGTGTACTCGCCCATCCTCCAAATTGCCCGGAAGGCCTGCTGCCCCAGGTGACCACAAGGACCCCGGTGGGGCAGTGGCTCGACCTCTATCCTAACAAGGATGAGGCCGCCCAGTTGCGCTTTGGGTTTTCTTTTGTTTTTTTTATCCCTTTTTTGTTTGAGGTTCCCCCCCGTTTTGCTCCCAATCTCAAGTCCGCCAGGGATCATTTGGGTGTGTTGCGGGACAAGTTGGTTAACGAGGTGTCTAAGGGCAGGATGGACGGTCCATTCCCATCCCCTCCTTTTCCGAATCTCAGGGTTTCTCCCTTGGGATTGGTGCCTAAGAAGGAGGCGGGAAAATTCTGTATGATTCACCATTTGCCTCACCCTGTGGGGGCGTCCGTCACAACGGTATTCCTGAAGAGGATTTTTTTGTGTAATACGTGTATTTTGGCCGGGCAGTGGAGTTTATGCGTAAGGCCTTGCTGGACAAGTCTGATGTGGAGGCGGCTTTCTGCCTCCTTCCTGTGCATCCTGATTGTTATCATTTGTTGGGTTGTTGTTTGGATGGGGAGTATTATTATGATGCGTTCCTCCTGATGGGCTGCTCTATATCGTGCCACTATTTCAAGATGTTTGGATCTTTCCTTGAGTGGGTGGTTCTGTCAACCATGTCCACCCCCTGTTCACCCCTTTGACCCCCTGTTACCCCTGTTCACGCCCCCTGTCTCCCTTGTCTACCCCCCTGTCACCCATGTTCACACCCCAGTCTACCCCCTGTCACCCATGTCCACACCCCCTATTCACCACCTGTGCCCTTGTTCACCCGAGTCCACCCCTCTCTGTCACTCCTGTCCACCCCTCTTTTTCCCCCTTGTCACCCTCCCGTATCCATGTCCATCCCCCTATCCACCTCTCTGTCACCCCTGTCCATCTCCCTGTCACCCATGTTCACTCTCCATTGTCCACCCCTGACCACATCCTTGTCACCCATGTCCATCCCCTATTCACCCCTCTGTCCCTTTGTCACCAATGTCCACCCCTCTGTTACCGCCTTGTGACGCCTGTCCACCCCTCTGTCACCCCCTACGCCTCCTGTCACCCATGTTCCCTTTTCTACATCTCTCGATACCCCTCTACCACCCATGTACACTCTTCTACACCCCTCTTTCACACATGTACACCCCTCTGCCACCCCCTACACCCCCTGTAACCCATGTACACTCTTCTACACCCCTCTGTCACCCATGTACGCCCCTCTGTCACCCAAGTACACTCCTCTACACCCTCTTTCACCCCCTACACCCCTATGTCACCCATGTCCGCCCCTGTCACCCATGTACACTCTTCTACACCCATGTACGCCCCTCTGTCACCCATGTACACTCTTCTACACCCATGTACACCCCTCTGTCACCCATGTACACTCCCCTACACCACTCTGCCACCCATGTACACTCTCTGTCACCCCTACACCCCTCTGTCACCCATGTATTCCCCTCTGTCACACTCTTCTATACTCATCTGTCACCCATGTACACTCCTCTACACCCCTCTGCCACCCATGTACACTCTTCTACACCCCTCTGTCACCCATGCATTCCCCTCTGTCACCCATGTACACCTCTGTCACCCATGCACACTCCTCTACACCCCTTTGCCACCCATGTACAGTTCTCTACACCCTCTGTAACCCCCTACACCCCTCTGTCACCCATGTATGCCCCTCTTTCACCCATATACACTCTTCTACACACCTCTGTCACCCATGTACACTCTTCTACACCCATCTACACCACTCTGTCACCCCCTAAGCCCCTCTGTCACCCATGTACACATCTCTGTCACCCATGCATATCCCTGTCACCCATGTACTCTTCTACACCCCTCTGCCACCCATGTACACCCCTCTGCCACCCATGTACACTCCTCTACACCCCTCTGCCACCCATGTACACCCCTCTGCCACCCATGTACACTCCTCTACACCCCTATGCCACCCATGTCCACCGCTTTGCCACCCATGTACACTCCTCTACACCCCTCTGCCACCCATGTATACTCTTCTACACCCCTCTGCCTCCCATGTACACCCCTCTGTTACCCATGTACACTCTTCTACACCCCTCTGTCACCCATGTACGCCCCTCTGTCACCCATGTACACCCCTCTGTTACCCATGTATACTTCTCTACACCCCTCTGCCACCCATGTCCACCCCTCTGCCACCCATGTACACTCCTCTACACCCCTCTGCCACCCATGTACACTCTTCTACACCCCTCTGCCACCCATGTACACCCCTCTGTTACCCATGTACACTCTTCTACACCCCTCTGTCACCCATGTACACCCCTCTGTCACCCATGTACACCCCTCTGTCACCCATGTACACTCTTCTACACCCCTCTGTCACCCATGGGAAAAAAAAGTGTGGAGCCTAATAGGTTTGTTTTGCAGGTTTAATGGTGAAGAATTGTTACTGGAAGAAATTGTCATGATGGCCCAGACCAGATGGAGAAGAAAAGGGAACAACGCTGATTATAGAAGACGTCATTTGTGAGTTGCTGCCTAAAGCAGCACTTTAATCTACATACCCACAGATAAAAAGATGTTGTGCATTTTGTGTATTGTGTCGCCTTTCCCTTTTTTTTTTTTTTTTGCTAGTCAACCTTGGTAGGGGTGCCCCGCAAATTTTTTTCTTTCGGAGGGGTGCCCCGAGCCGAAAAAGGTTGGGAAACACTGCCTTAGGAGGTAGGGAGAGGCTGGGCCAACACTTCCCTCATAAAAATAAATTAATAATAGATCTTTAAAGGGGTATTCTGGTTTAAGAACATTTTTTTAAAAGATTATCCATGTTAAAAAAATAGCAGAAGGTCTCAAATCCATTAGAATAACAAACTAACTGTTACATACTTCTCCAATTCTAGACTGATCAGTCTTACTTTATAAGCGGACATCACATGACTGCGGCAGCTATTTAGTGGCCTCAATGCTCAGTCTGAACTACTGGAATCACTGCTCAGTAATAGGAGCCATGATGCCAGGAGTGCCGAGTGTTAGTTTGTTATTTTAATGCATTTGGGGCCTTTTACACTATTTTTTATAACACCTTTAACCCCTTAAAGGGGTATTCCGGCCATAGACATCTTATCCCCTATCCCAGTGTTTCCCAACCTTTTTCGGGTCGGGGCACACCTCGGAAATTTTTTTTTCCTCGGGGCACCGCTACCGAGGTTGACAAGCAAGAAAAAAAAAAAAGGAAAAAACGATAAAAAACGCAATGCACTATATCTATTTATGTAGTTTAAAGTGCTGCTTTATACAGCAACTCACCAATGACATCTTCTCTAATTTGCATTGTTGCCTTCTCTTCTCCATCTGGTCTGGGCCATCATCACGATTTCTTCCACACACAATTCTTCACCTTTAAACCTGCAAAACAAATCTATTAGGCGCCAAACTTTTTTTTCTTTTTTTTTTACATGGGTGACAGAGGGGTGTAGACATGTAGGGGTGGACATGGGTGACAGGGGGGGGGTGGACATGGGTGACAGGGGGGGGTGGACATGGGTGACAGGGGGGGGGTGGACATGGGTGACAGGGGGGGGTGGACATGGGTGACAGGGGGGGGTGGACATGGGTGACAGGGGGGGGTGGACATGGGTGACAGGGGGGGGGTGGACATGGGTGACAGGGGGGGGTGGACATGGGTGACAGGAGGGGGTGGACATGGGTGACAGGGGGGGTGGACATGGGTGACAGGGGGGGTGGACATGGGTGACAGGGGGGGGAGGGTGGACATGGGTGACAGGGGGGGAGGGTGGACATGGGGGAGGGTGGACATGGGTGACAGGGGGAGGGTGGACATGGGTGACAGGGGGAGGGTGGACATGGGTGACAGGGGGAGGGTGGACATGGGTGACAGGGGGAGGGTGGACATGGGTGACAGGGGGAGGGTGGACATGGGTGACAGGGGGAGGGTGGACATGGGTGACTGGGGGAGGGTGGACATGGGTGACTGGGGGAGGGTGGACATGGGTGACTGGGGGAGGGTGGACATGGGTGACAGGGGGAGGGTGGACATGGGTGACAGGGGGGGGTGGACATGGGTGACAGGGGGGGGGTGGACATGGGTGACAGGGGGGGGGTGGACATGGGTGACAGGGGGGGGGTGGACATGGGTGACAGGGGGGGGTGGACATGGGTGACAGGGGGGGGTGGACATGGGTGACAGGGGGGGTGGACATGGGTGACAGGGGGGGGTGGACATGGGTGACAGGGGGGGGTGGACATGGGTGACAGGGGGGGTGGACATGGGTGACAGGGGGGGTGGACATGGGTGACAGGGGGGGTGGACATGGGTGACAGGGGGGGAGGGTGGACATGGGTGACAGGGGGGGAGGGTGGACATGGGTGACAGGGGGGGAGGGTGGACATGGGGGAGGGTGGACATGGGTGACAGGGGGAGGGTGGACATGGGTGACAGGGGGAGGGTGGACATGGGTGACAGGGGGAGGGTGGACATGGGTGACAGGGGGAGGGTGGACATGGGTGACAGGGGGAGGGTGGACATGGGTGACTGGGGGAGGGTGGACATGGGTGACTGGGGGAGGGTGGACATGGGTGACTGGGGGAGGGTGGACATGGGTGACTGGGGGAGGGTGGACATGGGTGGCTGGGTGGCATTACATGGGTGACTGGGTGGCATTACATGGGTGACTGGGTGGGATTACATGGGTGACTGGGTGGGATTACATGGGTGACAGGGTGGGATTACATGGGTGACAGGGGGGGGGAAGGGTGATAGAGATGGGCAGGGAGGTGGACAAGGCGGACATGGCTGACGGGGGGGGGGTGACAGGGGTAGGCAGACATGGCTGACAGGGGGGGGACAGAGGGTGGACCTGGGTGATGGTGGGGGGGGTTTAGACAGGGTTGAGAAGGTGAACAGAGGGGTGGAAAGGGTACGGTACCTTAAGCAAGCCGGCCCGCGCAGCTTGCAGTTCCACAGCAGGCACGGGAGTCCGGCGCAGGTAAGGGAGCCGTAAGGGAGAGGGGGACGGAGGGTGAAGGAGGGGGACGCGGGGGACACAGGGAACAGAGGAGGAAGGAGGGGGAACACGGGGGACGCGGGAGACGGAGGGGAACACAGGAGACGGGAGAAGATGCAGGGGGACGCTGTGCACGCAGTGCGCACGCAGACTTCCCTTCCCCCCTGCGCCGTCAGGCCGGGGCGGGACATTTAAAAAAATACTAATAATAAAAAATAAAAAAATCACGGCAAAATCCCGCGGCACCACGGGCAGTGCTGAACGGCACACACGTGTGCCGCGGCACCGCGGTTGGGAATCACTGTCCTAAGGATAGGGGATAAGATGTCTGATCTGGGGGGTCCCAGCGCTGGGAACCCTCATGATCTCCTGCATGCCACCCTGGCATTCTGAACTTTTCGTTCTGAACGCTGGGTTTTGGGGCCGTGGTAGGTTATATATATAATTGGCCGGGGGGCCTAAATGTTTACAATAAAGGATATGGGGCATTTTGGTGGTGTCATTTTATAGCTGGGGGGGGGGGGGCATAGAAACATAGAATGTTTCGGCAATTCTACTCAGCCAATCTAGTCTGATCAATAGCATTTCATTCTCGGACCAACGCAGTACAATGCCTTGGGCCAACTCTGCTTCTTACAGTGGTGGCAGCTACCTACAGGGTGCAACTACCTACAGGGGGCAGCTGTCTACATGGAGTAACTATTTACAAGGGACATACCTACAGGTGGAAACTCCAACTCACAGGGGGCAATTATCTACAAGGGAAACTACATATTGGGGGCAGCTATCTCCAGGGGGGACCTGCCTACATAGGGAACCCATGTTATGGGGAAACTATCTACCAGATATACCTAACTACCCCATGGGGGAGGACCTACCTACTCCAACCCACAAGGGGTTGGGGTGGGGTTGTTACTGTTTGGGCCACTGTCGATGCTGAAAAAGTACAGAGTCTAAAATGTTATAAAATAAATAAATAATATAAATAAATATTATGTTACACAGTAACTACTCCTGAACATGCACATCTAATTTTTATGCCTCTATCGCCTATATTTATAATAAAAATATCTCTTTTCGTTTGCTTACAGCGTGTCCCTCCCTTGTGGTGGTGGGAGGTAATTGGTGTTTCTGCTCATGCAGCCTTGTCCATGAGTCATCTCTTGTCCATGACTCATGGACAAACTTTATGCTACAAATCCCACGATTCCTTGCATGTGAGTTACATTTTCTCCCTCCCGCACATCAGCCACCCCAACAATTAAAAACACATCTGTGATCCCTTCAATGCAATAGACCAGTGTTTTCTAACCAGAGTGCCTCCACCTGTTGTAAGACAGAATGCTCTTTATCCCACTCAGCAGTCGCTCCACCCATTAAAGCAAAGACAGGCTCCCTTTGATCACCTGACTAGTGATGTAATTTCTCAGGCTGTACTATAACCTGGGAAAACCTGAGAGGACACTCAGTTTGTATGCTGTTAAAAATAAACCTTGAACACAATAAAACACAAGTACAGACATTATATTATGAACTACAACAATGTTACATCCCCTGTAGCATAGTCAAATAACAAAAAATAACAGAATACCCCTTTCATTTTCATCAGTAACAACAAAAGGTTTTTGGGTCTGACAGTGCCCATTTAAGATAACATGATACACAATTACATTGCTAAGTAAACGTTCATCATTACATTGCCAGGTAAAGAGAGAACTGTTAGACCCGGACATTGACTAAATGGCAAAATGTATTCTTTGACAGCTTTCTATACATTTATAAATTATCTGTATACCGCTCTTATGTTATGTTTGGACTCCATTGTACTTTTATGGTTAGAGCACCACCCTGTGGGGTAATAATGGATCTTGAATGAAGCTGGCTGCAAGTACACAGTCTGACTAACCTGAATACCAGCAGTGCAGATTTTGGTTGTTTTTATCCTTCTTTGTTTTAATATTTGATCATTATGGACATTAATAAGACAGAAACACAATTTTTCTCTTAGAACAGCATTGTTTTTCCTGAATTATACTCATGTGGGAGTGACAAGGTATGTTGTAGATATTAATACCCTGCAAGTGTTGATGTTTACGGCAAAAAAATCCTACTTGCCATTTTGTTTTCCTTCCTTCAATTAAAATAAGGGAAATGCTAGGAAGTAGTCATAGTTATAGCCTGGTTCCTTGGTTGGCCATAATAAAATCGCAACATTCGGAGTCTCTGTGGATTTACTTAGCCGAACTACAGAATAAAGATCAGCATGGTCTTATTTGGTGATCTAAGTATTGTGCACATTATACAGATGCTAACATTCAGTTGTTTTAGCATAGGGCCACTTTAAATCCCCTTTTCCACAGGACTGGGAATAAGGCTAGATTGCACAGAGTGCAATAGCTAGGATCCTCGTGATCTCCAGAAACTGGTCCTGATTCCATTGTTTTGAAGGGAGCAGCAACTCACACATGTGCCCCACCAATCCATTAATTCTCTATGGAGCTGCCGAAGAGAGCTTAGCACAATGTACATCCAGTTTGTCCTAACAAAGGAGTCAGGGCCTCATTCTGAAGATCACAGGTGGTCCCAGTGGTCGTATCTTAGAGGATAAGTTCATTTAACTTGGAAAACCTCTTTAAAGAGTACCTGTCATCAAACCATACTTTCTAAACTAACTCAGATTATATTTCCTAACTACTCCTAACACCTCTCCTGCCCTTAAAAACATTTTCTGAGCTTTAAATAGCTCTGTATCATACCTTTCCCCTTGCTCACATTGTGTGAGCTCCCGGCAGGAGAAAGTGGGCGTTCCCCAGAAGGTGCAATGTCACTGAAGCCTGCGAGAGCTGTGCCTTGCCATGCCCTGCACGCACTTCTTGAGTTTGGTCTTCTGCCAGGCCGGGAGGAGAACAAGCTGTTTGACTTGTGCAGGGAACAGAACAGAGCCACCTAGTGGCCGTTTTTTCAATCACATCAAAAACATATAAAGGTTGAGAATTTTAACAGCAAGTAAATAGCAAAGTGTCTTACAATTACATAAGGAACAATATATTTAAAGTTTAGTTTGTGACTTTTTAACCCATTCCCTCTTTGGTAATTTACTTTAAATTTTCACCTAAAAATCCATATGAGGGCTTGTTCTTTGTGCCAACAATTTTACTTTGTAATACCATTAATAATTTCACCAAAAAATCTATGGCGAAACCAGAAAAACATTTTTTGTGGGGCAAAATTTTAAAAAAATAAGCCATTTTGTAAATTTTAGCGGCTTCCGTTTCTACGCTGTGCAGTTTTCGGTAAAAACAACTGTAGGCCCATATGGTCGCAAGGATTCCCAATTTATATAGGTTTGATTTGATTTTACTACAAAAAAAAATTATAACTACATGCACTAAAATTAATAAGTTGAAAAATGTCCTCTTCTGACACCTATACTGATAAATGTAAGGTTATGCACATGGGGAGGAAAAATACTGGCTAAGATTATGTATTAAATTGGAGCACACTTGGTACAACTGATGTGGAAAGGGACTTAGGAGTCTTAGTTAAAGGGGTATTCCAGGAAAAAACTTTTTTATATATAACAACTGGCTCCAGAAAGATATAGATTTGTAAATTACTTCTATTAAAAAATCTTAATCCTTCCAATAATTATCATCTGCTGAAGTTAAGTTGTTCTTTTCTGTCTGGCAACAGTGCTTTCTGCTGACATCTCTGCTTGTCTCGGGAACTACACAGAGTAGAAAAGGTTGGCTATGGGTATTTGCTTCTACTCTGGACAGTTCCCGAGACAGTCATCAGAGAGCACTGAGACAGAAAAGAACAACTCAATTTCAGCAGCTCACAAGTACTGAAAGGATTAAGATTTTCTAATTTCTAATCAAACCATTCCAGCGCTAGTGATATATATTTATTTTTGAAAAAGTCCTAATTTAAAAATCTGTTTAACTTTCTGGAGCCAGTTGATATATAAAAAAAGTGTTTAAAAAAGATAGCTGCCTTTTACCATATCCCTAAGATTCTCAAATCTGCCACGAAACCCCCAGGGCGCCCAATTATTTCAGGAGTGAACTGTTTAACATCAAATTTATCTAAATATGTGGACACTCACTTACAGAAGCATGTAGTAAAGTTACCGGCATACCTCAAGGATACCACCCACATACTACAGATACTTCAGGAGGTGGATTGGAAACTGGAATACATCCTGGGGGCATTAGATGTCACCTCTTTATACACCATCAAAGAACCCCAAAAGGGACGGATGGCAGCAGAGTATTTTATGAAGAAAGACACTAACCTGCCTCAAGAACAGATTGATTTTATTGGAGAGTGCATTTCGTTCATCCTCAGTCATAATTATTTTTTATATGGTAATGATTTTTATTTACAGACTTGGGGCACCGCCATGGGGACCAGATTTGCGCCAGGCTATTCTAACCTGTACATGGGGTACTGGGAGGAGGCCACTATCCTCCCAGGTGCCGGCCTGGCAGCAGATCTGGTCCTATAGCGGCGTTTTATAGATGATATTATTTTTATCTGGAAGGGGTCTAAGGAAATGTTACAAGAATTTTTTATTAATTTAAATAAAAATAATTTTTATCTTACTTTTACCCCTACTATTAACCACACAGAAATACATTTTTTAGATCTCACTATATTTATTAAACATAATCAATTATTGACCAAAACTTACAGGAAGGCCACAGACAGTAATAGGTACATTAACTTTGACAGCTGTCACTTACCTATCTGGCTCAATGACATCCCTCGTAGCCAGTTCATTCGCCTTAGGAGAAATTGCACTGAAGTGGAGGAGCACAATAGGAAAGCTGTGGATCTACAGAATAAATTCATAGAGAAAGGTTTTAACAAGGAAACTCTGGTTACAATTGCGGAAGAAGTGAAGAAAGTTGAACGGAGGGACCTAATCTGTAAAAAGCCAAAACAGATGGAGGATAAGGATGATGAAACCATTAAAGTCCCCATTATCACTACGTACAATAATCAGAGTAATGTGTTAAAAAAAATAATACGGAAACATTGGGACATCTTAAAAGGAGACCGAACGGTGGGACAACTTCTAGAAAAAGAACCGACCTTTATATTGAGGAAAACAGCGAATATTGGTAACAAATTAGCACCCACTATAAAGAACTGTAATAAAGATGATTGCCAAATATTTTACCAACCACCAGGTTTTTACCCTTGCCGCTCGTGCAAATGTTGCAAAAAAATGGGGAAAACAACTCCCCATCTGTTGGTAGAGAGTTGGGATGGTAATTTTAAACAAAAAATCAAAACACACATTAACTGCAAATCGAAAAATGTTATTTATGGCATACTATGCCCGTGTGGTAAAACATATGTGGGTAGGACTAAACGTCTCCTATCCACCAGGATAGGAGAACATATATATAATATTGAAAGGAAGTATGTAGGACATCCATTGTTCAAACACTACCTAGAGAAACATGATGCCTCCTTTAAGAACTCCAACTTTTTTGGTATTGAATTAGTCAAAAGACATTGGAGGGGGGGGGGCGATCAATTGGCAGCTCTGTCTAGGGCAGAGACCCGGTGGATCTTAAATTTGAATTCAATGACACCGTTTGGCCTGAATACTGATTTGCTTTTTTATAGCTGCTAAAGCCTTGACATAGAACTCTATGCATTTTTTAATCGGTTGTTCCTATGTAATATTTTGTGTTTAGTGCATTTTTGCAATTGTTCATGTTTTCACTACTGTTCAGACAGTTTGATGTGTCACATGCGTTTGTGATGCGTTTTTTGCACCACTGTTTCCTACCCACTGCTATCATGAACCTCTTAATGTCATATCTGGAGAATAAATAGTGGGAGCTTTTTTGATTAATAACATATCTTTCCACCATGGATCTGCCTGAAATCTAGGATCTTGTGGGGTCCCAATGTTCCCAAGTAATATTGGGAACATTTGTGGATTAGTGGAATTTGTCCACATGCCGGATCATTGGAGAGCAGAGAGCATAAAGAAGTATTGCCTGGGGGTACCACCCATCCCTGAGGAAGGATAGCGTACTATTCGAAATGCATAGGATCTAATCTGGCCCCTGTGCCCTACGACACTAGTGACGTCACTTAGTAGTGCCCAGGCAATACCGCAACTAGTTTGCTGTTCAGCGTGCGCCGCACTGGTGAGACGTTTCTGGACGGAACGATCCTCCCGGCGTGTGCAGCCGCCACTATCTCTGGACTATATTATCTCCATCACGGACTACTCCTGTTCATTGCGAACACCGGACCACGATACTCTGAGGAGTCCATGTACTGAGCGCTGTCTGTCCTGGCAAACCAACAGGCCAGTACAAGCAGACAGCTGAACTTCACCGCACAATACCATTCGGAGGAGCCCACATACTGAGCGCTGTCTGTCCTTGCAAACCGATAGATCAGTACAAGCAGACAGCTGAACTTTACCACAGGATACATGCATAATATCCCGAAGTAAGTGACACTTTGTGTCTTTTTGAATATCTGTATCCGTATATATAACACAGTTACTCACGTTTGATACTAAAAGTGCCTGTATACACCTATATATATCTGTGTACCTACCTTTCTAGTAGAGACCAGTTCTCAGCATTCAACTGTCTCAACCAGTGTATACTACTTCCTCCACATACAGGATACGGCAGATTACTTTATACTCAGTAAGTCTTTGCTACCATTTTGTGTTCAGTGCGCTGTATCGCTAAAACCACACATTATTACTTACTTTGTACCTTTATGAGGAGCCACCAGGAAACTCTCAGCGATACTGTGGCTGCCGGAATCTAACCATTCCAGCGCTATTGATATATATTTATTTTTGAAAAAGTCCTAATTTAAAAATCTGTTTAACTTTCTTGAGCCAGTTGATATATAAAAAAAAAAAAAAAGAGTTTTCCTAGATAACCCCTTTAACAAGTTAAGGACCCAGGGCGTACGCTTACGTCCTGACACCCTGGGGCTTAAGGACCCAGGACGTAACTATGGTGACCCGGTGACCCAAAATATAAAGGATCGGGGTTGTCGAAGACACCCACGATCCCCCTGAAGGGATAGTTGTAACCCCTTCTATCCCTGCTATTGGTCTCAAGAAGCCACGACCAATAGCAGATCGGGGGCAGGGGGGTTAACTTACAGTTTCCCTGTTCTGCCCACCCACAATAGTCGGGGCAGAACAGGAAAACCGAGGATCCATTCACCCATCGGTGGCGTCAGCAGGCAGCGATCGGCGGCGGGGATTGGTGGAAGAAGAGGACGGCGATGCGGCTCCCTTGATCCTTCGGAAGCTGGTGAGTTGCCTAGCAACATCTGGAGGGCTACAGTTTGAGACCAGTATACAGTGGTCTCTAAACTATAGTCCTCCAGATGTTGCAAAACTACAACTAGCTGTTTGGGTATGCTAGGATTTGCAGATTTGCAACATCTGGAGGGCCACAGTTTGGCGATCACTGTGGAGTGGTCTCTAAACTGTAGCCTTCCAGATGTTGCAAAACTGCAAATCCCAGCATGCCCAAACAGCAAACAGCTGTCTTGGCATACTGGGAGTTATAGTTGCGTACGTCCAGCTGTTGCATAACTAAATCTCCCGGCATGTCCTTCGGCGATCAGTACATGCTGGGCGTTGTAGATTTGCAACAGCTGGAGGCTATGGAAAATACTGAGTTAGGTAACAGAACCTAACTGAAGGTTTTCCAACCAGTGTGTCTCCAGCTGTTGCAAAAGTACAACTCCCAGCATGCACGGTATGTCAGTACATGCTGGGAGTTGTAGTTCTGAAACAGCTGGAGGTTTGCCCTCCATGTGAATGTACAGGGTACATTCACACTGACTGGTTTACAGTAAGTTTCCTGCTTGAAGTTTGAGCTGCAGCTAATTTTTCGCCACAGCGCAAACTCCTAGCGGTAAACTCACTGTAAACCTCCGCCTGTGTGAATGTATCCTAAAAACACTACACTACACTAACACATAATAAAGGGTAACACACTACATATACATACCCTTACACTCCCCCCCCCCCCAATAACAATGAAAAACGTATTGTACGGCAGTGTTTCCAAAATGGAGCCTCCAGCTGTTGCAAAACAACAACTCCCAGCATTTCCGGACAGCCACCGACTGTCCAGGCATGCTGGGAGTTAAGCAACAGCTGGAGGCACCCTGTCTGGGAATCACTGCCGTACAATACGTTTTTCATTGTTATTGGGGGGGGGGGGGCAGTGTAAGGGTATGTATATGTAGTGTTTTACCCTTTATTATGTGTTAGTGTAGTGTAGTGTTTTTAGGATACATGGTGTAGAATACCCTTATGTCCACCCCTATGCAATCCCTAATTTAGTCCCCAAATGCGCATGGCGCTCACTCACTTTGGAGCCCTGTTGTATTTCAAGGAAACAGTTTAGGGTCACATGTGGGATATTTCCGTACTCGGGAGAAATTGCACTCCAAATTTTGGGGGGCTTTTTCTCCTTTTCCCCCCCATATGTGGGTGTAAAATGCTCTGCAGACACACAACAAGGCTCAGGAGTGAGAGCGCACTATGTACATTTGAGGCCTAAATTGATTTGCACAGGGGTGGCTGATTTTACAGCGATTCTGACATAAACGCAAAAAAATAACTACCCACATGTGACCCCATTTTGGAAACTACACCCATCACGGAATGTAACAAGGGGTATAGTGAGCCTTAACACCCCACAGGTGTTTGAAGAATTTTCATAAAAGTTGGATGGGAAAATGAAAAAAAAAAACATTTCACAAAAATGTTGGTACCCAAAATTTTTCATTTTCACAAGGGAAAACAGGAAAAAAGCCCACATAATTTGTAGCCCCATTTCTTCTGAGTAAGAACATACCCCATGTGTGGATGCAAAGTGCTCTGTGGGCGCACTACAATGCTCAGAAGAAAAGGCGCTCCATTGGGATTTTAAAGAGAAAATTTGTCTAGAATTGAATGCCACGTGTGTTTACAAAGCCACCATAGTGATAGAAAAATAGACCCCCCCCCCACATGTGACCCTATTTTAGAAACTACACTTTTCATGTAATGTAATAAGGGGTGCAGTGAGCATTTACACCCCACAGATGCCTGACAGATTTTTGGAACAGTGGTACGTGAAAATGAAAAATTAAATTTTTCATTTGCACAGCCCACTGTTCCAATGATCTGTCAAATGCCAGTTGGGTGTAATTACTCACTGCACCCCTTATTAAAATCTGTGAGGGGTGTAGTTTCCAAACTGGGGTCACATGTGGGGGGGGGGGGGGTCCACTGTTCTAGCACCATGGGTGGGGCTTTGTAAACGCACATGGCCCCTGACTTCCATTCCAAACAAATTCTCTTTCCAAAAGCGCAATGCCGCTCCTCCTCTTCTGAGCATTGTAGTTCGCCAGAACAGCACTTGTAAAGATGTAAAATTTGGGGAAAAACAGCATTTTAGCGAAAATTTTTTATTCATTTATACATCCAACTTTAACAAAAAATCGGCAAACACCTGTGAGGTGTAAAGGCTCACTGTACCCCTTGTTACGTTCCTTGAGGGGTGTGGTTTCCAAAATAGTAGGCTATGAGTTTTTTTTTTTGCTGTTCTGGCACCATAGGGGCTTCCTAAATGCGACATGCCCACCAAAAACCATTTCAGCAAAATTCGCTTTACAAATCTTCTGAGCATTGTAGTGCGCCAGCAGAGCACTTGACGTCCATACATGGGCTATTTCCATACTCAGAAGAGATGGGGTTACAAATGGGAGGCATTTTCTCCTATTACCCCTTGTAAAAATGTAAAATTTGGGGGAAAACTAGCAATTTAGTGAAAAAAATTAATAAATCATTTACACATCCAACTTTAACGAAAAGTCGTCAAACACCTGTGGGGTGTTAAGGCTCACTATACCCCTTGTTACGTTCTTTGAGGGGTGTTTCCAAAAATGTATGCTATGTGGTTTTTTCTTGCTGTTCTGGCACCATAGGGGCTTCTTAAATCTGACATGCCCCCGAAAAACTCACTCTCCAAAATCCCACTATCGCTCCTTCCCTTCTGAGCCCTGTAGTGCACCCACAGAGCACTTGACATACACATATGAGGCATTCCCTTTAATTTGGTTACACATTTTACGAGGATTTCTCTTTTTTTACCCCTTGTAAAAATTCAAAAACTGGGTCTACAAGAACATGCCAGTGTAAAAAATTAAGATTTTGAATTTTCTCCTTCAATTTGCTGCTATTCCTGTGAAACACCTAAAGGGTTAACAAACCTTTTCATTGTCACTTTGAATACTTTGAGGGGTGCAGTTTTTATAATAGGGTCATTTATGGGGTATTTCTAATAAGAAGGCCCTTCAAATTCACTTCAAAACTGAACTGGTAACTGAAAATTTTCGATTTTGAAAATTTAGTGAAAAATTGGAAAATTGCTGCTGAACTTTGAAGCCCTCTGATGTCTTCCAAAAGTAAAAACATGTCAATTTATCATGTAAACATAAAGTAGACATACTGTATATGTGAATCAATATAAAATTTATTTGGAATATCCATTTTCCTTATAAGCAGAGAGTTTCAATGTTAAAAAAATTCTATTTTTTCATCAAATTTTGGATGATGATGCAAGTATCGACAAAATGTTACCACAAACATATAGTAGAATATGTCACGAAAAAATAAATTTCGGAATCAGAATGAAAAGTAAAAGCATCCCAGAGTTATTAATGCTTAACCCATTAAAGGGGTAGTCCAGTGGTGAAAAACTTATCCCCTATCCTAAGGATAGGGGATAAGTTTGAGATCGCAGGGGGTCCGACCGCTGGGGCCCCCCGCGATCTCTCTGTACGGGGCCCCGGCTCTCCGCCGAGATAGCGGGTGTCGACCCCCGCACGAGGCAGCGGCCGACATGCCCCCTCAATACATCTCAATGGCAGAGCCGGAGATTGCCGAAGGCAGCGCTTCGGCTCTGCCATAGAGTTGTATTGAGGGGGCGTGTCGGCCACCGCTTCGTGCGGAGGTCGACACGCCCCCTTCCCGCGGGCTGTCGGGGCTCCGTACAGGAGATCGCGGGGGGCCCCAGGGGTCGGACCCCCCGCGATCTGCAACTTATCCCATTTCCTTAAGAGTCACCACTGGACTACTCCTTTAAGGACGCAGGGTTTTTCAGTTTTTGCATTTTCGTTTTTTCCTCCTTACCTTTTAAAAATCATAACCCTTTCAATTTTCCACCTAAAAATCCATATTATGGCTTATTTTTTGCGTCACCAATTCTAATTTGCAGTGATATTAGTAATTTTACCCAAAAATCCACGGCGAAACTGAAAAAAAAGTAATTGTGCGACAAAATTGAAGAAAAAAATGTAATTTTGTAAATTATGGGGGCTTACGTTTCTACACAGTGCATATTTTGGTAAAAATGACACCTTATTATTCTGTAGGTCCATACGGTTAAAATGATACCCTACTCATATAGATTTAATTTTGTCATACGTCTGGAAAAAAATCATAACAACATGCAGGAAAATTTATACGTTTAACCCTTTAACGACGCAGGACGTATATTTACGTCCTGTGCCGGCTCCGGCGATATGAAGCGGGGTCGCGCTGCGACCCCGCATCACATCGCGTCGGTCCCCGGTGCTCATCAACGGCCGGGACCCGCGGCTAATACCACACATCGCCGATTGCGGCGATGTGCGGTATTAACCCTTTAGAAGCGGCGGTCAAAGCTGACCGCCGCTTCTAAAGCAAAAGTGAAAGTATCCCGGCGAGTCAGTCGGGCTGTTTGGGACTGCCGCGGTGAAATCGCGGCGTCCCGAACAGCTTGCAGGACACCGGGAGGGCCCTTACCTGCCTCCTCGGTGTCCGATCGGCGAATGACTGCTCCGTGCCTGAGATCCAGGCAGGAGCAGTCAAGCGCCAATAACGCTGATCACAGGCGTGTTAATACACGCCAGTATTTTGGTCACTTTTTATACCATTAAAAAATGAATAAAAAGTGATCAAAAAGTCCGATCAAAACAAAAATCGTACCGATAAAAACTTCAGCCCTCATACCGCTATTAAAAAAAATGAGCCCTCATACCGCCCTGTACGTGGAAAAATAAAAAAGTTATAGGGGTCAGAAGAGGACATTTTTAAACGTATTGTCAGGATTCGGCAGGCTGGAGGTGGATCCTCTGTGTCAGAGAGGGATTGGCGTGGACCATGTCGGTGGACCGGTTCTAAGTTGCTACTGGTTTTCACCAGAGCCCGCCGCAAAGCGGGATGGACTTGCAGCAGCGGTAGCAACCAGGTCGTATCCACCGACAACGGCTCAACCTCTCTGACTGCTGAGATAGGCGCGGTACAAGGGATTAGACAAGAGCAGGGTCGGACGTAGCAGAAGGTCAGGGCAGGCAGCAGGGATCATAGTCAGGGGCAACGGCAAGAGGTCTGGAACACAGGCTAGGAACACACAAGGAACGCTTTCACTTGTACAATGGCAACAAGATCCGGCAAGGAAGTGCAGGGGAAGTAAGGTATTATAGGGAAGTGCACAGGTGAAGACACTAATTAAAACCCATGCGCCAATCAGTGGCGCACCGGCCCTTTAAATCGCAAAGGCCTGGCGCGCGCGCGCGCCCTAGGGAGCGGGGCCACGCGCGCCGGGACAGCACAGGCGGGGAACGAGTCTGGTAAGCGGGTCGGGATGCGCACCGCGAGCGGGCACGTCCCGCATCGCGAATCGCATCCCGGCTGGGGACATTATCGCAGCGCACCCAGTCTGACCGGGGCGCTGCGAACAGGAGAACGCCGTGAGCGCTCCGGGGAGGAGCGGGGACCCGGGGAGCTCGGCGTAACAGTACCCCCACCCTTGGGTCTCCCCCTCTTTTTAGAACCCGAGAACTTGTGGATTAGGTCCTTGTGAAGGATGTTGTCCTCGGGTTCCCATGACCTCTCCTCCGGGCCGCAATTCTGCCAATCTACAAGAAATTTTTTAACCGAGAAGATGTCAGAGGACCCGGAGACAGGAGTAGGAGCAACAACCTTAGGAGAGAAGCGGTTAAGGATGAGTGGTTTAAGGAGAGAGACATGAAAAGCATTAGGAATACGGAGAGAAGGAGGAAGAAGGAGTTTGTAGGAGACAGGGTTGATTTGGCATTTGACTTTAAAAGGACCAAGATAACGTGGTCCCAGTTTATAACTGGGGACACGAAAGCGGACATACTTGGCGGAGAGCCACACTTTGTTTCCAGGAGAAAAGACAGGAGGAGTTCTTTTTTTGTCGGCATGTTTCTTCATCCGGGATGAGGCCTGTAGGAGAGATTTTTGAGTCTCTTTCCAGATGGTGGAGAAGTCCCGAGTCACCTCATCAACAGCGGGCAAACCAGAAGGCATGGGAGTGGGGAGGGGGGGATAGGGTGACGGCCGTACACCACAAAGAATGGGGAGTTAGCGGAAGACTCAGAGCCTTTGAAATTGTACGAGAATTCGGCCCATGGTAGGAGATCGGCCTAGTCATCCTGGCGGGAGGAAACAAAATGTTGCAAATAGTCACCAAGAACCTGATTAACTCTTTCCACTTGCCCATTGGATTGGGGATGATAAGAAGACAAGAAGTTTAATTTGATTTTAAGCTGATTACAGAGGGCCCTCCAGAATTTCGACACAAATTGAACGCCTCTATCCGAGACGATATGCGTGGGAAGTCCGTGAAGGCGAAAAATGTGCACAAAAAATTGTTTCGCCAACTGAGGCGCAGAAGGAAGACCTGGAAGAGGAATAAAATGTGCCATCTTAGAAAAACAATCAACGACCACCCAAATAACTGTGTTGCCATGGGATAAAGGTAAGTCTGTAATAAAGTCCATAGCAATCTGAGACCATGGTCGCTCAGGAACAGGCAGAGGATGGAGGAGACCGGCAGGCTTCTGGCGAGGAGTCTTGTCCTGGGCACAGACTGTACAAGCCCGAACAAAATCAGCAACATCTGTTTCCAGGGTAGGCCACCAATAAAAACGAGAGATGAGCTGGACGGATTTCTTGATGCCAGCATGGCCGGCGAGGTGTGAGGAGTGTCCCCACCTGAGAATCCTGAGGAGCTGGCGTGGAGAGACGAAGGTCTTTCCTGGAGGAGTTTGTCTGATGGAAGCTGGAGAAGCAGAGATCAGACAGTCAGGAGGAATAATGTGTTGCGGGGAGGCTTCCATTTCAGAGGCTTCCGAGGAACGAGAGAGAGCGTCAGCCCTAATGTTCTTGTCAGCGGGGCGAAAATGAATCTCAAAGTTAAAACGGGCAAAGAACAACGACCACCTAGCCTGGCGAGGGTTCAGCCGTTGGGCAGACTGAAGATAAGAGAGATTCTTGTGATCGGTGTATATAATAACTGGGTATTTGGACCCCTCCAGCAGGTGCCTCCATTCCTCGAGAGCCAGTTTTATGGCCAGTAGTTCTCGATCCCCAATGGAGTAGTTTTTTTCCGCCGGAGAGAAGGTTCTAGAAAAGAAACCACAAGTAACAGCATGTCCGGAAGAATTTTTCTGTAGGAGTACAGCTCCAGCTCCCACCGAGGAGGCGTCTACCTCCAGTGAGAAGGGTTTAGATGGATCAGGTCTGGAGAGTACGGGAGCAGAAGAAAAGGCAGTTTTGAGTCGGTTGAACGCCTCTTCCGCTTGAGGAGGCCAGGACTTAGGGTTAGCGTTTTTCTTGGTTAGGGCCACAATTGGGGCCACAATAGTGGAAAAATGTGGAATAAACTGTCTGTAGTAATTGGCAAACCCCAAGAAACGTTGGATAGCTCGGAGTCCGGAGGGGCGTGGCCAATCCAATACGGCTGATAGTTTGTCCGGGTCCATTTGGAGTCCCTGGCCAGAGACTAAATATCCTAGGAAGGGAAGAGATTGACATTCAAAGAGACATTTTTCCATTTTGGCATATAACTGATTGTCCCGAAGTCTCTGAAGAACCATGCGGACATGCCGGCGGTGTTCTTCTAGGTTGGAAGAAAAAATCAAAATATCATCCAGGTAGATCACAACACAGGAATATAAAAGATCACGAAAAATTTCATTTACAAAGTCCTGGAAGACGGCAAGGGCGTTGCAAAGCCCAAAAGGCATAACCAAATATTCAAAGTGTCCATCTCTGGTGTTAAATGCGGTCTTCCACTCGTCCCCCTCCCTGATGCGGATGAGATTATATGCACCTCTTAAATCCAATTTGGTAAAGATGTTGGCGCCACGTAGGCGGTCAAAGAGTTCCGAGATAAGAGGTAGGGGATAGCGTTTTTTTATATTCATTTTATTAAGACCGTGGTAATCAATGCATGGTCGTAAGGAGCCGTCTTTTTTGGAGACGAAGAAGAATCCAGCTCCAGCAGGGGTGGAAGACTTGCGGATAAATCCCCTTTTTAAATTTTCTTGGATGTACTCCGTCATAGCTTGTGTTTCCGGAGCAGACAGGGGATAGATTCTGCCCCGGGGTGGAGTAGTACCAGGGAGGAGATCAATAGGACAGTCATAAGGCCTGTGAGGAGGCAAAGTCTCTGCTTGTTTTTTGCAAAAAAACATCAGCATAGTCCAGATAGGCCTTGGGGAGACCTGGTATCGGAGGAGCCAAAGGGTTTTGACTGACAGGACTGGGAGCAGACATAAGACACTTTTTGTGGCAAGTATTACCCCAGTTCTTGATTTCCCCAGTGGTCCAATCGAGGGTAGGGGAATGGCGTTGAAGCCAAGGTAGTCCAAGAAGAATTTCAGAAGTGCAGTTAGAGAGGACCAGAAATTCAATCTTTTCATGATGGGGTCCAATGCACATTAAGAGGGGTTCCGTGCGGTACCGCACAGTACAGTCCAATCTTTCACCATTAACAGAGGCGATGTAGAGGGGTCTGGCGAGACTGGTCACTGGGATGCTGAACCTGTTAATGAAAGAGGCCAAAATAAAATTTCCTGCAGATCCGGAATCCAAGAAGGCCACAGCTGAGAAGGAGAAGGTAGAAGAAGAAATCCGCACAGGCACAGTAAGACGTGGAGAAGCAGAGTTCACACCTAGAGCTGTCTCACCTTTGTGCGGAGTCGGAGTGCGTCTTTCCTGACGTGGAGGTCGGATAGGACAATCCTTCAAGAAGTGTTCGGTACTGGCACAGTACAGGCATAGGTTCTCAATGCGGCGGCGTGTCCTCTCTTGAGGTGTCAGGCGAGACCGGTCTACTTGCATAGCCTCCACGGCGGAAGGCACAGGAACAGATTGCAGCGGACCAGAGAAGAGAGGAGCCGGGGAGAGAAACCGCCTCGTGCGAACAAAGTCCATATCCTGGCGGAGCTCCTGACGCCTTTCGGAAAAACGCATGTCAATGCGGGTGGCCAGATGAATAAGTTCATGCAGGTTAGCAGGGATTTCTCGTGCGGCCAGCACATCTTTGATGTTACTGAATAGGCCTTTTTTGAAGGTCGCGCAGAGGGCCTCGTTATTCCAGGACAATTCGGAGGCGAGAGTACGGAATTGGATGGCGTACTCGCCCACAGAAGAATTACCCTGGACCAGGTTCAGCAGGGCAGTCTCGGCAGAAGAGGCTCGGGCTGGTTCCTCGAAGACACTTCGAATCTCCGCGCTGAAAGAGTGTACTGAGGCAGTGACAGGATCATTGCGGTCCCAGAGCGGTGTGGCCCATGACAGGGCTTTCCCAGACAGAAGGCTGACCACGAAAGCCACCTTTGACCTTTCAGTTGGAAATTGGTCAGACATCATCTCCAAATGCAGGGAACATTGCGAGAGAAAACCACGGCAAAGTTTAGAGTCTCCATCAAACTTGTCCGGCAATGATAAACGGAGGCTGGATGCGGCCACTCGCTGCGGAGGAGGTGCAGGAGCTGGCGGAGGAGATGGTTGCTGAAGCTGTGGTAGAAGCTGCTGTAGCATCACAGTCAGTTGAAACAGCTGGTGGCCTTGTTGCGCTATCTGTTGCGACTGCTGGGCGACCACCGTGGTAAGGTCAGCGACAACTGGCAGCGGGACCTCAGCGGGATCCATGGCCGGATCTACTGTCAGGATTCGGCAGGCTGGAGGTGGATCCTTGTGTCAGAGAGGGATTGGCGTGGACCGTGTCGGTGGACCAGTTCTAAGTTGTTACTGGTTTTCACCAGAGCACGCCGCAAAGCGGGATGGACTTGCAGCGGCGGTAGCAACCAGGTCGTATCCACCGACAACGGCTCAACCTCTCTGACTGCTGAGATAGGCGCGGTACAAGGGATTAGACAAGAGCAGGGTCGGACGTAGCAGAAGGTCAGGGCAGGCAGCAGGGATCGTAGTCAGGGGCAACGGCAAGAGGTCAGGGGCAACTGCAAGAGGCTAGGAACACACAAGGAACGCTTTCACTGGCACAATGGCAACAAGATCCGGCAACGAAGTGCAGGGGAAGTGAGGTATTATAGGGAAGTGCACATGTGAAGACACTAATTAAAACCCATGCGCCAATCAGTGGCGCACCGGCCCTTTAAATCGCAAAAACCCAGCGCGCGCGCCCTAGGGAGCGGGGCCGCGTGCGCCGGGACAGCACAGACGGGGAACGAGTCTGGTAAGCGGGTCGGGATGCGCACCGCGAGCGGGCGCGTCCCGCATCGCGAATCGCATCCTGGCTGGGGACATTATCGCAGCGCACCCGGTCAGCGGGTCTGACCGGGGCGCTGCGAACAGGAGAACGCCGTGAGCGCTCCGGTGAGGAGCGGGGACCCGTAGCGCTCGGCGTAACACGTATAAATTTTTCTGCATGTAGTTATGATTTTTTCCAGAAGTACGACAAAATCAAACCTATATAAGTAGAGTATCATTTTAACCGTATGGACCTACAGAATAATGATAAGGTGTCATTTTTACCGAAATATGCACTGCGTAGAAACGGAAGCCCCCAAAAGTTACAAAATGGCGTTTTTCTTCGATTTTGTCACACTATTATTTTTTTCCGTTTCGTCGTGAATTTTTGGGTAAAATGACTGATGTCACTGCAAAGTAGAATTGGTGACGCAAAAAATAAGCCGTAATGTGGATTTTTAGGTGGAAAATTGAAAGGGTTATGATTTTTAAAAGGTAAGGAGAAAAAAACGAAAGTGCAAAAATAGAAAAACCCTGAGTCCTTAAGGGGTTAAAAATGTCCTCTTCTGACCCCTATAACTTTTTTAATTTCCATGTACAGGGCGGCATGAGGGCTCATTTTTTGCGCCGTGATCTGAAGTTTTTATCGGTACCATTTTAGTTTTGATCTGACTTTTTGATCACTTTTTATTCATTTTTTAATGGTATAAAAAGTGACCAAAAATACGCATTTTTGGACTTTAGAACTTTTTTACGAGTACGCTATTGACCGCGCAGTTTAATTAATTATATATTTTTATAGTTCGGACATTTACGCACACGCCGATACCACATATGTTTATTTTTATTTACATTGTTTTATTTTTTTTATGGGGAAAGGGGGGTGATTCAAACTTTTGTTAGGGAAGGGGTTAAATGATCTTTATTAACACTTTTTTTTTTTTTTTACTTTTTTTTGCAGTGTTATAGCTCCCATAGGGACCTATAACACTGCATATATATCACACAAACCCGGGGCCTAAGCCCAGGGCACAAATCCCTTTAAAGGTGAACCCCCAATTAAAGTAAAATATAACTTTTATTCTATTAGTATAAAATGATGACAAGTGATTAAAACCACAATTTCACAGTTCCGGATAATTAGTAAATTTTGGGATTAACCCAGTGATCTCCTGTTTTATGGGTCTGCAGTACCCAAACATTTGAAATCTGTGAAATTGATTAAAATCTGAAATTTGCCTCCTCTACTAGTTTTGACGCATCTGCGCCGTCCTCAGGAGGAATAAACGGCGCAGATGCGTAAAAACAAGTAGAGGAGGCAAATTTCTGATTTTAATCAATTTCACAGATTCCAAATGTTTGGGTACTGCAGACCCATAAGACAGGAGATCACTGGGTTAATCCAAGAATTTAATAATTATCCGGAACTGTGAAATTGTGGTTTTAATCACTTGTCATCATTTTATACTAATAGAATAAAAGTAATATTTTACTTTAATTGGGGGGTTCACCTTTAAAGGGATTTGTGCCCTGGGCTTAGGCCCCGGGTTTGTGTGATATATATTAGTGGGATCCCTGACGCACCAAAGGGTTTTTTTGTGGTTCTATAACACTGCACACACTGATCTTTTACACAGATCACTGGCGTGTATTAACATGCCTGTGATCAGTGTTATCGGCGCTTGACTGCTCCTGCCTGGTTCTCAGGCACGGAGCAGTCATTCGCTGATCGGACACCGAGGAGGCATGTAAGGGCCCTCCCATTGTCCTGTAAGCTGTTCGGGACGCCGTGATTTCACAGCGGCGGTCCCAAACAGCCCGACTGAGCAACCGGGATACTTTCACTTTCACTTCAGACGTGGCGGTCAGCTTTGATCGCCGCGTCTGAAGGATTAATACAGGGCATCACCGCGATCGGTGATGTCCTGTATTAGCTGCGGGTCCCGGCCGTAAATATACGTCCTTCGTCGTTAAGGGGTTAAAGTGACAGTGGTCAGATGTGGCCGTGTCCTACAGTGAAAATTGGCTGGGTCCTTAAGGGGTTAATAGTAAATTGTCCAGTGTCGGGCAGCTGCTGCCAAGGCAAATAAAATCATGGGGTGCATCAATAGGGGCAGGGGCGGACATATCACCTGTTCAGCCGGTTCGGCTGCACAGGGGCCCAGCGCGTTAGGGGGCCCACCTAGTGGCCGAGGTCACAGCCTGGGCCTCACAGTCTGGGCCCCTGCAGGGCCCCCTGCCAGTACTTCATACTACATGCTGCAGCAATAGGTCCCGTCCCTGCCGCTGACAGCAGTAATTTACCTTTAAACCGGCCTAGGCAAGACGGACAGGCCAGGGGCTGATGGGAACAGACGTGCCCCGCGCAGGCACGCACGTCTGTTCCAAGCCCCTGACGTCACGTGCCATGGCCTCAGACCCCGGCAGAAGCGACAGGAGCAGCAAACCCTCCCGCCTCACACGGCCGCATCGCTGAGCAGATGAGGTGAGGAGAGTGACGATCAGGTGCAGGGCGGTGGGAGGGGGGGAGGGGATTGTAATGATGATGAAGAGGACAGGAGGGGTGTTGAAGAGGTTGGTGGTGTAATGATAAGGAGGATTGGGGGTCTGGGAGAGCGTAGTGTTGATAAGGAGCACCAGAAGAGGGGTCAGGGGTGTAATGATTAGGGGGTTTAATGTTGATGAGAAGGACGGGGGGTTGTCAGCTGTGTGGTATATGGGGTGATGAGGAGACTGAGGATGGAGTGCATGGGGTGTATGGGGTGATGAGGAGACTGAGGATGGAGTGCATGGGGTGTATGGGGTGATGAGGAGACTGATGATGGAGTGTATGGGGTGATGAGGAGACTGAGGATGGAGTGCGTGGGGTGCATCGGGTGATGAGGAGACTGAAGATGGAGTGCATGGGGTGATGAGGAGACTGAGGATGGAGTGCATGGGGTGATGAGGAGACTGAGGATGGAGTGGATGGGGTGATGAGGAGACTGAGGATGGAGTGCATGGGGTGTATGGGGTGATGAGGAGACTGAGGATGGAGTGCATGGGGTGTATGGGGTGATGAGGAGACTGAGGATGGGGTGCATGGGGTGATGAGGAGACTGAGGATGGAGTGCATGGGGTGATGAGGAGACTGAGGATGGAGTGCATGGGGGGATGAGGAGACTGAGGATGGAGTGCATGGGGTGTATGGGGTGATGAGGAGACTGAGGATGGAATGCATGGGGTGTATGGGGTGATGAGGAGACCGAGGATGGGGTGCATGGGGTGATGAGGAGACTGAGGATGGAGAGCATGGGGTGATGAGGAGACTAAGGATGGAGACCATGGGGTGATGAAGAGACTGAGGATGGAGTGCATGGGGTGAGGAGGAGACTGAGGATGGGGTGCGTGGGGTCTATGGGGTGATGAGGAGACTGAGGATGGGGTGCATAGGGTGATGAGGAGACTGAGGATGGAGTGCATGGGGTGATGAGGAGACTGAGGATGGAGTGCATGGGGTGATGAGGAGACTGAGGATGGAGTGCATGGGGAGATGAGGAGACTGAGGATGGGGTGCATGGGGTGATGAGGAGACTGAGGATGGAGTGCATGGGGTGATGAGGAGACTGAGGATGGAGTGCATGGGGTGATGAGGAGACTGAGGATGTGGTGATGAGGAGACTGAGGATGGAGTGCATGGGGTGTATGGGTGATGATGAGACTGAGGATGGGGTTCATGGGGTGATGAGGAGACTGAGGATGGAGTGCATGGGGTGATGAGGAGACTGAGGATGGAGTGCATGGGGTGATGAGGAGACTGAGGATGGAGTGCATGGGGTGATGAGGAGACTGAGGATGGAGTGCATGGGGTGATGAGGAGACTGAGGATGGAGTGCATGGGGTGTATGGGTGATGATGAGACTGAGGATGGAGTGCATGGGGTGATGAGGAAACTGAGGATGGAGTGCATGGGGTGATGAGGAGACTGAGGATGTGGTGATGAGGAGACTGAGGATGGAGTGCATGGGGTGTATTGGTGATGATGAGACTGAGGATGGGGTTCATGGGGTGATGAGGAGACTGAGGATGGGGTGTATGGGGTGATGAGGAGACTGAGGATGGAGTGCATGGGGTGATGAGGAGACTGAGGATGGGATGCATGGGGTGATGAGGAGACTGAGGATGGAGTGCATGGGGTGTATGGGTGATGATGAGACTGAGGATGGAGTGCATGGGGTGATGAGGAGACTGAGGATGTGGTGATGAGGAGACTGAGGATGGAGTGCATGGGGTGTATGGGTGATGATGAGACTGAGGATGGGGTGTATGGGGTGATGAGGAGACTGAGGATGGTGTATATGGGAGTGATGAGGAGACTGAGGAAGGAGTGCATGGGGTGATGAGGAGACCGAGGATGGAGTGTGTGGGGTGTATGGGGTGATGAGAAGACCGAGGATGGGTTGTGTGGGGTGATGAGACAGAGGATGGGGTGCTTGGGGTGTATGGGGTTGATGAGGAGACTAAGGATGGGTTGTGTGGGGTGTATGGGGTGATGAGACTGAGGATGGGGTGTGTGGGGTGTATGGGGGTGATGAGGAGACTGAGGATGGGTTGCGTGGGGTGTATGGGGTGATGAGTGTATGGGGTGATGAGGAGACTGAGGATGGAGTGCGTGGGGTGTATGGGGTGATTCAGTGGTTGGAACGGTATTTGGCAGTATTATATTGTTGGAGTACAGTGGTTGGCAATAGGGATCGACCGATATCGTTTTTTTAGGGCCGATACCGATAATCGGTGGAGGTTAGGGCTGATAGCCGATAACTTAGGGTGGGGTGTATGGGGTGATGAGGAGACTGAGGATGGGGTGATGAGGAGACTGAGGATGGAGTGCATGGGGTGATGAGGAGACTGAGGATGGAGTGCATGGGGTGATGAGGAGACTGAGGATGGAGTGCATGGGGTGATGAGGAGACTGAGGATGGAGTGCATGGGGTGATGAGGAGACTGAGGATGGAGTACATGGGGTGATGAGGAGACTGAGGATGGAGTGCATGGGGTGATGAGGAGACTGAGGATGGAGTGCATGGGTTGATGAGGAGACTGAGGATGGAGTGCATGGGGTGATGAGGAGACTGAGGATGGAGTGCATGGGGTGATGAGGAGACTGAGGATGGAGTGCATGGGGTGATGAGGAGACTGAGGATGGAGTACATGGGGTGATGAGGAGACTGAGGATGGAGTGCATGGGGTGATGAGGAGACTGAGGATGGAGTGCATGGGTTGATGAGGAGACTGAGGATGGAGTGCATGGGGTGATGAGGAGACTGAGGATGGAGTGCATGGGGTGTATGAGGTGATCAGGAGACTGAGGATGGGGTGCATGGGGTGATGAGGAGACTGAGGATGGGGTGCGTGGGGTGTATGGGGTGATGAGCAGACTGAAGATGGGGTGTGTGGGGTGTATGGGGTGATGAGGAGACTGAGGGTGGAGTGCATGGGGTGTATGGGGTGATGAGGAGAGAGAGGATGGGTTGTGTGGGGTGATTAGACTGAGGATGGGGTGCGTGGGGTGTATGGGGGATGATGAGACTGAGGATGGGGTGCGTGGGGTGTATGGGGTGATGAGGTGACTGAGGATGGAGTGCATGGGGTGATGAGGAGACTGAGGATGGGATGCATGGGGTGATGAGGAGACTGAGGATGGAGTGCATGGGGTGTATGGGTGATGATGAGACTGAGGATGGAGTGCATGGGGTGATGAGGAGACTGAGGATGTGGTGATGATGAGACTGAGGATGGAGTGCATGGGGTGATGAGACCGAGGATGGAGTGTGTGGGGTGTATGGGGTGATGAGAAGACCGAGGATGGGTTGTGTGGGGTGATGAGACAGAGGATGGAGTGCATGGGGTGATGAGGAGACTGAGGATGGAGTGCATGGGGTGATGAGGAGACTGAGGATGGAGTGCATGGGGTGATGAGGAGACTGAGGATGGAGTGCATGGGGTGATGAGGAGACTGAGGATGGAGTGCATGGGGTGATGAGGAGACTGAGGATGGAGTGCATGGGGTGATGAGGAGACTGAGGATGGAGTGCATGGGGTGATGAGGAGACTGAGGATGGAGTGCATGGGGTGATGAGGAGACTGAGGATGGGGTGCATGGGGTGATGAGGAGACTGAGGATGGAGTGCATGGGGTGATGAGGAGACTGAGGATGGAGTGCATGGGGTGATGAGGAGACTGAGGATGGAGTGCATGGGGTGTATGGGTGATGAGGAGACTGAGGATGGAGTGCATGGGGTGATGAGGAGACTGAGGATTGAGTGCATGGGGTGATGAGGAGACTGAGGATGGAGTGCATGGGGTGATGAGGAGACTGAGTATGGAGTGCATGGGGTGATGAGGAGACTGAGGATGGAGTGCATGGGGTGTATGAGGTGATGAGGAGACTGAAGATGGGGTATATGGGGTGATGAGGAGACTGAGGATGGAGTGCATGGGGTGATGAGGAGACCGAGGATGGGTTGTGTGGGGTGATTAGACTGAGGATGGGGTGCGTGGGGTGTATGGGGTGATGAGGAGACTGAGGATGGAGTGCATGGGGTATATGGGGTGATGAGGAGACTGAGGATGGGGTGCATGGGGTGATGAGTAGACTGAGGATGGGGTGCATGGGGTGAGGAGGAGACTGAGGATGGGGTGCATGGGGTGAGGAGGAGACTGAGGATGGAGTGCATGGGGTGTATGGGGTGATGAGGAGACTGAGGATGGAGTGCATGGGGTGTATGGGTGATGATGAGACTGAGGATGGAGTGCATGGGGTGATGAGGAAACTGAGGATGGAGTGCATGGGGTGATGAGGAGACTGAGGATGTGGTGATGAGGAGACTGAGGATGGAGTGCATGGGGTGTATGGGTGATGATGAGACTGAGGATGGAGTGCATGGGGTGATGAGGAGACTGAGGATGGAGTGCATGGGGTGTATGGGGTGATGAGGAGACTGAGAATGGAGTGCATGGGGTGTATGGGTGATGAGGAGACTGAGGATGGGGTGCATGGGGTGATGAGGAGACTGAGGATGGGGTGATGAGGAGACTGAGGATGGAGTGCATGGGGTGATGAGGAGACTGAGGATGGAGTGCATGGGGTGATGAGGAGACTGAGGATGGAGTGCATGGGGTGACGAGGAAACTGAGGATGGAATGCATGGGGTGTATGGGGTGATGAGGAGACTGAGGATGTGGTGATGAGGAGACTGAGGATGGAGTGCATGGGGTGTATGGGTGATGATGAGACTGAGGATGGAGTGCATGGGGTGATGAGGAGACTGAGGATGGGGTGTATGGAGTGATGAGGAGACTGAGGATGGAGTGCATGGGGTGATGAGGAGACTGAGGATGGAGTGCATGGGGTGTATGGGTGAGGAGGAGACTGAGGATGGTGTGCATGGGGTGATGAGGAGACTGAGGATGGAGTGCATGGGGTGATGAGGAGACTGAGGATGGAGTGCATGGGGTGATGAGGAGACTGAGGATGGAGTGCATGGGGTGATGAGGAGACTGAGGATGGAGTGCATGGGGTGTATGGGGTGATGAGGAGACTGAGGATGGAGTGCATGGGGTGATGAGGAGACTGAGGATGAAGTGCATGGGGTGTATGAGGTGACGAGGAGACTGAGGATGGGGTGCATGGGGTGATGAGGAGACTGAGGATGGAGTGCATGGGGTGATGAGGAGACTGAGGATTGAGTACATGGGGTGATGAGGAGACTGAGGATGGAGTGCATGGGGTGATGAGGAGACTGAGGATGGAGTGCATGGGGTGTATGAGGTGATGAGGAGACTGAAGATGGGGTGTATGGGGTGATGAGGAGACTGAGGATGGAGTGCATGGGGTGATGAGGAGACCGAGGATGGGTTGTGTGGGGTGATTAGACTGAGGATGGGGTGCGTGGGGTGATGAGGAGACTGAGGATGGAGTGCATGGGGTATATGGGGTGATGGAGACTGAGGATTGGGTGCATGGGGTGATGAGGACACTGAGGATGGGGTGCATGGGGTGAGGAGGAGACTGAGGATGGAGTGCATGGGGTGAGGAGGAGACTGAGGATGGAGTGCATGGGGTGTATGGGGTGTTGAGGAGACTGAGGATGGAGTGCATGGGGTGATGAGGAGACTGAGGATGGAGTGCATGGGGTGATGAGGAGACTGAGGATGGAGTGCATGGGGTGTATGGGTGATGATGAGACTGAGGATGGAGTGCATGGGGTGATGAGGAAACTGAGGATGGAGTGCATGGGGTGATGAGGAGACTGAGGATGTGGTGATGAGGAGACTGAGGATGGAGTGCATGGGGTGTATGGGTGATGATGAGACTGAGGATGGGGTGCATGGGGTGATGAGGAGACTGAGGATGGAGTGCATGGGGTGATGAGGAGACTGAGGATGGAGTGCATGGGGTGATGAGGAGACTGAGGATGGAGTGCATGGGGTGATGAGGAGACTGAGGATGGAGTGCATGGGGTGTATGGGTGATGAGGAGACTGAGGATGGGGTGCATGGGGTGATGAGGAGACTGAGGATGGAGTGCATGGGGTGTATGGGGTGATGAGGAGACTGAGGATGGAGTGCATGGGGTGTATGCGGTGATGAGGAGACTGAGGATGTGGTGATGAGGAGACTGAGGATGGAGTGCATGGGGTGTATGGGTGATGATGAGACTGAGGATGGGGTTCATGGGGTGATGAGGAGACTGAGGATGGAGTGCATGGGGTGATGAGGAGACTGAGGATGGAGTGCATGGGGTGATGAGGAGACTGAGGATGGAGTGCATGGGGTGATGAGGAGACTGAGGATGGAGTGCATGGGGTGATGAGGAGACTGAGGATGGAGTGCATGGGGTGATGAGGAGACTGGGGAGACTGAGGATGGAGTGCATGGGGTGTATGGGTGAGGAGGAGACTGAGGATGGGGTGCATGGGGTGATGAGGAGACTGAGGATGGAGTGCATGGGGTGAAGAGGAGACTGAGGATGGAGTGCATGGGGTGTATGGGTGATGAGGAGACTGAGGATGGGGTGCATGGGGTGATGAGGAGACTGAGGATGGAGTGCATGGGGTGATGAGGAGACTGAGGATGGAGTGCATGGGGTGATGAGGAGACTGAGGATGGAGTGCATGGGGTGATGAGGAGACTGAGGATGGAGTGCATGGGGTGATGAGGAGACTGAGGATGGAGTGCATGGGGTGATGAGGAGACTGAGGATGGAGTGCATGGGGTGATGAGGAGACTGAGGATGGAGTGCATGGGGTGATGAGGAGACTGAGGATGGAGTGCATGGGGTGATGAGGAGACTGAGGATGGAGTGCATGGGGTGATGAGGAGACTGAGGATGGAGTGCATGGGGTGATGAGGAGACTGAGGATGGGGTGCATGGGGTGATGAGGAGACTGAGGATGGGGTGCATGGGGTGATGAGGAGACTGAGGATGGAGTGCATGGGGTGATGAGGAGACTGAGGATGGAGTGCATGGGGTGATGAGGAGACTGAGGATGGAGTGCATGGGGTGATGAGGAGACTGAGGATGGAGTGCATGGGGTGTATGGGGTGATGAGGAGACTGAGGATGGAGTGCATGGGGTGATGAGGAGACTGAGGATGGAGTGCATGGGGTGATGAGGAGACTGAGGATGGAGTGCATGGGGTGATGAGGAGACTGAGGATGGAGTGCATGGGGTGATGAGGAGACTGAGGATGGAATGCATGGGGTGATGAGGAGACTGAGGATGGAGTGCATGGGGTGATGAGGAGACTGAGGATGGAGTGCATGGGGTGATGAGGAGACTGAGGATGGGGTGCATGGGGTGATGAGGAGACTGAGGATGGGGTGCATGGGGTGATGAGGAGACTGAGGATGGGGTGCATGGGGTGATGAGGAGACTGAGGATGGAGTGCATGGGGTGATGAGGAGACTGAGGATGGAGTGCATGGGGTGATGAGGAGACTGAGGATGGAGTGCATGGGGTGATGAGGAGACTGAGGATGGAGTGCATGGGGTGATGAGGAGACTGAGGATTGAGTGCATGGGGTGATGAGGAGACTGAGTATGGAGTGCATGGGGTGATGAGGAGACTGAGGATGGAGTGCATGGGGTGATGAGGAGACTGAGGATGGAGTGCATGGGGTGTATGAGGTGATGAGGAGACTGAGGATGGGGTGCATGGGGTGATGAGGAGACTGAGGATGGAGTGCATGGGGTGATGAGGAGACTGAGTATGGAGTGCATGGGGTGATGAGGAGACTGAGTATGGAGTGCATGGGGTGATGAGGAGACTGAGGATGGAGTGCATGGGGTGTATGAGGTGATGAGGAGACTGAGGATGGGGTGCATGGGGTGATGAGGAGAATGAGGATGGGGTTCATGGGGTGATGAGGAGACTGAGGATGGGGTGCGTGGGGTGTATGGGGTGATGAGGAGACTGAAGATGGGGTGTATGGGGTGATGAGGAGACTGAGGATGGAGTGCATGGGGTGATGAGGAGACCGAGGATGGGTTGTGTGGGGTGATTAGACTGAGGATGGGGTGCGTGGGGTGTATGGGGTGATGAGGAGACTGAGGATGGAGTGCATGGGGTATATGGGGTGATGAGGAGACTGAGGATGGGGTGCATGGGGTGATGAGGAGACTGAGGATGGAGTGCATGGGGTGATGAGGAGACTGAGGATGGAGTGCATGGGGTGATGAGGAGACTGAGGATGGAGTGCATGGGGTGATGAGGAGACTGAGGATGGAGTGCATGGGGTGTATGGGGTGATGAGGAGACTGAGGATGGAGTGCATGGGGTGTATGGGGTGATGAGGAGACTGAGGATGGAGTGCATGGGGTGATGAGGAAACTGAGGATGGAGTGCATGGGGTGTGTTCCGCTGTCAAAACACTGACTATGTGTGATTATAAACGGACAGCTAAACACTTGTTAGAGACTGCAGTAAACAGAAGCCCATGCTTGTATTGTCCACCAGAGGACTCCAACTTTATTTTAGTCTGTGAAACTGCAATACAATACAATAACAGCATATCAGTACACATGGAATCATTAGCCTAGCATAAATGACAAATAACTAAGCAGAAAGGCACTTACAGGTGATGATGTCCCAAACCTCATGGGAGAGATAGATACATGCTGCCTGCCCAGTGGAAGAATGACCTCAAGATGGTGGAAGAGCTTCCTGGAACAAAGGTCACTTCCTGTCTGTATAAACTATCTGTGTAAGTAAAGCTGATATTAACTTCTGCCACTAGATGGCAGTGGTACACTACACAACCTATCATTATAATGCAGTTAACCTAAAAAGGCAGCACACTCCCTGCCTGATATAATACATTATATCACTACCTATACATATCTGATGTACAGGGAAAAACATATTAATAAGATAATGTATTCCTGACCAGAACTAGTAACAAACTATAACATAAGTCCACAATATCAGTGTCTCTTGGCTGTGGCACTTCAAGCTGGTAATCCACATGAAGAAATAGTTCTGTCCATAAACCCATCTTCAGATAGGAGAAGCCGCACTAGGCCAAACTATCTCCTACCCCATTTGTAATCCACAGAATGGAATTCAGCTCGTGGCAAATGTCACATTTGAAAACTCTCAATGACAAGCTCTTAGTTATGTATTGAGCCAATAACAGAATAGAAATACTCAAAGGAGAACAATGACATCAGAAACTGGTCTGGCGTACACTTTAACAGTCCATTGTTTCGTGACTTTCACTTCAACCTTTCTGACATTACCATCTTTACTTGGCAACGTATTTGTGACAATTCCCATAGGCCAGTTATTTCTGCTTTCTTGAATATCTTTCAATAACACAACATTTCCCACCTTGACATTGGGACCAGTCTCTGCCCATTTCTTGCGACTTTGTAAGGTAAATAGGTAATCTCTCCTCCATCTCTTCCAAAATGTATCAGCCAGACATTTGACTTGTTTCCATTGCTTTGCATGAAGTTCTGTTGTACTAAAGTCTCCACAGGGGGCTGATAAAGAGTCTACCTTTTGGGTCAAGAGCATAGCAGGGGTAAGAACTGTTGGGTTATCTGGATCTGTAGATATTGGTACCAAAGGTCTTGAGTTAATGATGGCCATAACTTCTGCCATGAAAGTACTCAAAGTCTCATGAGTCAGGTGAGTGGGTTTGGATTGGAGCAACATTGCATCTAAAATTCGTCTAGCCACACCAATTAATCTCTCCCAAGCACCTCCCATGTGAGATGAGTGTGGAGTGTTAAAGAGCCATGTACATCCTTTGTCTTGGAGATAATCTAGAAGTTCTGCATCATTTGAGCATATATGCAGCTCCTTGCATGCTCCTACAAAGTTCGTACCTCTATCTGAGCGAATCAACTTAGCCGGACCACGAACAGAAAAGAATCTTCTCAGAGCATTGATGAAACTGGATGCTGACATGGACTCAATCAATTCTATATGCACTGCTCTTATAGAAAGACACGTGAAAAGAACAGCTCAGCATTTGCTGTCAGCGCTGCCTCCTCTAGTTCGGCGTGTTACAACTTCCCAGGGACCAAACACATCAACACCCACACTAGTGAATGGAGGTTCAGGATTGACTCTATCTTTTGGTAATTCTGCCATCTTTTGGCTTTCAAATCTCCCTCTGAGCTTACGGCATACGACACATTTGTGAATGATTGCAGACACTAGACGTTTTCCACCAAGAATCCAGAATCCTGCAGCTCTGATTGCACCTTCAGTAATGTGTCGCCCTTGGTGTACTGTTTGACTGTGATAATATCTTATGATCAAGGTAGCAATGTGGTGATCGTGAGGAATGATGACAGGCTGTTTCTCCTCATCTGACAGCATGGCATAAGATAAACGGCCACCTACTCTCAATAGTCCATATTGATCTATAAAGGGACTTAGTTTTGTAAGACGGCTATGTTTAGGAAGCATCTTTTGCTGTTCAATACAGTCATATTCTTGCCTGAAACATGTGCGCTGTAGAGAAGAAATTATAACTCTCTTGGCTAGTGAAAGTTCTTCTAAACTAACCCTTTCATGGAAAACTCTCCAACTTCCAGGTTGGTCATCATTAGGTTTCTTTTGGAAGCTTTTGGTAACATGGATTAACTTCGCTATAACCCTGTTCAGTCTCTTCCAGTCCGAAAATCTTACAAAACGATGTGGCTGCAGTCTAGCGTCAAGGGCTTTAGTACTGAAGCTTACTACTTCTGACCTAATTTCAGGATCAGCTTCGGGCTCCACTAAAGGGTAAACATTGGTGTCAGAACTATCTACAGCTGTCTGATACAGAAAAGTTGGCCCTGAAAACCATATAGAGTTCTGAAGGCAAGCTATCTGTGTAGGCCTGGTAGCATAATCTGCAGGATTTTGTTCTGAGGGCACATAGAACCATTGCTCTGGACGTGTTGTTTGTCTGATCCTTTTCACCCGATTAGAAACATATAAAAAGAATCTCCTTGTAGTGTTGCAGATATAGCCTAGGACTGTTTTACTGTCTGTAAAGAATTTCACAACATCTAGGTCTAGGTCTATCTCGTATCTCACTAGCTCATACAGTTCAACCGCTAGTACAGCTGCACATAACTCTAGACGTGGGATTGTGTGTGCTGGCCTAGGACTTAGCTTGGATTTTCCCATAACAAATCCAACATGGCAGACATTTCCTACATCGCTTAATTTCAAGTAAGCAACGGCACCTATTGCTATAACAGATGCATCTGAAAAGATGTACAGTTCTTTTTTGCAGGCCTGTGACAATGAAAGAGGAACATAACACCTGGATATTTGTAAACATTGTAAGGCTTGTAAAGACTCTGTCCATTGGACCCACTCATGGAGTCTTTCTTGTGGAAGTAAGGCATCCCACTCACTTTCTCCACTTGATAGTTCACGAACTAAGGCCTTACCTTTTATGGTGACTGGTGCCACAAACCCGAGAGGGTCGTAGAGACTGTTAACAGTGGATAGGATCCCTCTTCTTGTGAATGGCTTTTCTGCTGAAGAAACCTGAAACACAAAACAGTCTTTATCTAGATCCCAGCTTAGGCCTAGACTTTTCTGCAATGGAAGGGTGTCTGTTCCCAGGCAAAGGTCTTTGAGGTCTTTAGCTCTGTCTTCTGCGGTGAAAGCTTCCATGACTTGTTTGCTGTTAGGGGCAATCTTATGTAGTCGCAGATTAGACTCTGCCAGCATTTGTTTTGCTTTGTTGAGAATGTTGACTGCTCCTTCAGGTGTGTTCGCTGAAGCAAGTCCGTCATCTACATAGAAATGTCTCATCACAAAGTGCTTGGCATCTTGACCATAACGTTCTGCACCTTTCTGGGCAGCTTTCCGCATACAATATATGGCAACAGCGGGGGAAGGGCTATTACCAAAAACATGTACTCTCATTCTGTACTCTGTTACCTCTTTATCTATGTCGTTATCCTTGTACCACAGGAAACGCAGGTAGTCTCGATGGTCCTCTCTCACTAGAAAACAATAAAACATCTGTTGCACATCAGCTGTGAAGGCAATAGGCTCCTTCCTGAAGCGTAAGAGGACACCCAGAAGTGTGTTATTTAGGTCTGGGCCACTCAGCAGTACATCATTTAGTGAAATGCCTTCCTGTTGAGCACTGGAATCGAAAACAACTCTTATTTGATCTGGCTTGTGTGGATGGTAAACGCCAAACATTGGCAGATACCAGTGTTCTTTACCTTTATCCAGTGATGGTGCTAATTCAGCATGATTATTGTCCAGCATCCTTTTGATAAATTCTGTAAAGTCTTTTTTTACACTTCAGGCTTTCTTTGCAAAGTTTTGCGTAGTGTGTTTAAGCGCTTCATGGCTTGCTCTCTGTTACTAGGTAAATAACACCTTGGTTTGCGAAAAGGTAAAGGGGCTACCCAATTGTTGTTCTTATCTTGGAAAGTCTCTTTATCCATGATGTGGAGAAAGGTTTGATCATCTATGGACATTGCTTGTTTGTCATCATCTTTTGTCTTCTGGAACACTGAGTTCCCTAAATTGTCGGTCTTCAGACCACTACTAATATTCCTATCATAACTGGAAGGAGAACCACAGTATGGTTTTAGGGTTTCTTTAACAACAAAGCTGTTTTGGCATGGACTGAGAAGAGACGTGCGTCCATTTGTTAACACAGATGTCTTAGAAGTGTTGACACTGTCAGGCCGATGAGCTGCTCCCAAACAAACTTCTCCTACTATAACCCACCCCAAGTCAAGTCTTTGCGCATAGGGGGCATTAAATGGTCCATTAATTTGTTGGCGTACCTTATGCACCTGTAGAATGTCTCTTCCAAGAAGTAGAAGAATAGAGACGTCTGTCTGGACAGCTGGAATATGGTGAGATATTGCATTAAGATGAGGATGATGAAGGGCCACTTCTGGTGTAGGGATCTCTGATTTATCATCTGGTATCATATCACACTCTATCAAAGTGGGAAGTGAGAGATGGATCCTCTTGTCAAGAGACTCAATAGTAAAGTCAGTAGCTCTTCTCCCTGAAGTTTCTATCACTCCTGCACATGTCTTTAGGGTGTATGGAACTGCACTTGATGTAATGTTGAAGGCATCAAAAAAGTCTGACCTTGCCAGCGACCTGTTACTTTGTTCATCCAGAACCACATACATCTTTACTGCCTTTTCTCTTTTCCCTGTGGGGTACACTGTTGCTAGGCAGATCTTGGAACATGAGCGTGGATTTGTACTGTCACCACAGATTTCAGTGCATTTGGACATTACTGGGATAGCTGATTTATCTTTTTGCTCCCTGCCCTCATCTTTTGGGGTTTCAGTGACCTCTAATGGTTGATGCAAAGTATTGGGGTGCAGAGCTGAGATGTGTCTGTCACTGCCACATTCTGAGCAATTCGCTTGTATTTTGCAGTCTTTAGCTATATGTTTGGTGGATTCACAACACTTGAAGCATATGCCGTTTTGTCTAAGAAAGGCTAACCTTTCCTTGATAGGTTTACTTTTGAACCCTTTGCACTTGTTTAGAGGATGGGGCTTTTTATGAAGTGGGCAAAGTCTGTTAGGGCCTTCAAAGGTGTTTACCTTGTAGCTGCTTGAATCTCCTGGGTCCTCAGAGGGAATTGTTGTCTTGTGGGTGATCACTGAAGTCCTATTGTAGGATCTAGGTGGCTTTTCTGCCTTAGGCAGTTGGCTGCTGGTGATGAAGGAAAAACTGGGATCGCACCTCATCTTAGCTTGCTGCTGTACAAACCTAGAAAACACAAAGAAAGGGGGGGAAGGGGACACCATGTTCTTCTTTGTATTTAGCTCCAACACTCACCCATTTCTCTTGCAGGTGGTGAGGTAGTTTCTCCACTATAGGCTTAGTACCGTTGGCAGTATCTAAATGTGCAAGTCCCCTTAAATAACCTTCTTCTTTGGCACACTGGACTTCCCAAAGAATATCACCCAGCTCTTGCAGTTTTAAATTGTCTTTGCTGTTTAGCTTAGGGAAAGACTCCAGTCTTTTCATCAGAGCACCTTCAATAGCCTCTGGTGATCCATATCTTTCTTCTAGCCTTTGCCAGGCCATATCGAGTCCTACTGAAGGGTTAAATAGGTGTATCCTGCGCATCCTTCTTGCATGCTCTGCAGACTCAGACCCAAGCCACTTTACCATCAGGTCTAGCGTCTCAGCTGCTGTTAAGTCCAAGTCTTTGACTGCATTCAGAAAAGAAGCCTTCCATGCCCAGTAATTTTCTGGGCAGTCATCAAACTTGAGGAAACCTGCATTAACCATTTCTTTACGGATAAGATATTTAGTGACGTCTTGCATGCTCTGGTGTTTGGGTTGCTGCGGTGAGGATTCTTCTTTTATCACTCTGGTACTGCCAGCCTCATGGGTTTGTTTTCGTGCGCTCAGGAGTTCTGATGGTTTTGGTTTAAATTCAGCTGACTTTGGATTGAGAAACGGTATTGTTGAACTGCCACTTGAAATATCTTGGACATACGCCCTAGTGCGTTCTGCAGAGGAAAGCGGTTTCTCGGGCACATCTGGGCCTTCATGGATAGATTCCATTCCAGACCGCTCAATATCCGCATAAGCTGCTGCTTCTGCTGCTGCAGCGGCGGCTGCACACTGACGTTGAAGAATATGCAACTTTGCTTCCTGTTCTGTTTTTTCTTTTATAATGGCAGCCTCTTTCTCTGATCTTTCCTTCATAATGGCACCCTCTTTCTCAGCAAATTCTAGCTGAACGCGAGCAGCCTCTGCTTTGGCGCGAGCCCTGGCAAAAAGGGCACTTGCTGATGAAATCTTACTGGACCTTGTTGATCTAGATGAGCGTGAGCGTACATCATCCTGCTGGACACTTGGAGCGCTCTCCCTGCCTTGATGTGTCCCGGGTAGCTGATCTTCAGCATTATACTGACTTCCTGATCTTAGACTCATTCTGTCTGTGCAGCAACTCCTATCTCCAGGCTTGTTGTGCTATCACCTTTTCACTGTTCAGCTCTCAAAACACTGACTATGTGTGATTCTAAACGGACAGCTAAACACTTGTTAGAGACTCCAGTAAACAGAAGCCCATGCTTGTATTGTCCACCAGAGGACTCCAACTTTATTTTAGTCTGTGAAACTGCAATACAATACAATAACAACATATCAGTACACATGGAATCATTAGCCTAGCATAAATGACAAATAACTAAGCAGAAAGGCACTTACAGGTGATGATGTCCCAAACCTCATGGGAGAGATAGATACATGCTGCCTGCCCAGTGGAAGAGTTACCTCAAGATGGTGGAAGAGCTTCCTGGAACAAAGGTCACTTCCTGTCTGTATAAACTATCTGTGTAAGTAAAGCTGATATTAACTTCTGCCACTAGATGGCAGTGGTACACTACACAACCTATCATTATAATGCAGTTAACCTAAAAAGGCACCACAGGGTGTATGGGGTGATGAGGAGACTGAGGATGTGGTGATGAGGAGACTGAGGATGGAGTGCATGGGGTGTATGGGTGATGATGAGACTGAGGATGGGGTGCATGGGGTGATGAGGAGACTGAGGATGGGGTGCGTGGGGTGTATGGGGTGATGAGGAGACTGAGGATGGAGTGCATGGGGTATATGGGGTGATGAGGAGACTGAGGATGGGGTGCATGGGGTGAGGAGGAGACTGAGGATGGAGTGCATGGGGTGATGAGGAGACTGAGGATGGAGTGCATGGGGTGAAGAGGAGACTGAGGATGGAGTGCATGGGGTGATGAGGAGACTGAGGATGGAGTGCATGGGGTGTATGGGGTGATGAGGAGACTGAGGATGGAGTGCATGGGGTGTATGGGTGATAATGAGACTGAGGATGGAGTGCATGGGGTGATGAGGAAACTGAGGATGGAGTGCATGGGGTGTATGGGGTGATGAGGAGACTGAGGATGGGGTGTATGGGTGATGATGAGATTGAGGATGGAGTGCATGGAGTGTATGGGTGATGAGGAGACTGAGGATGGGGTGCATGGGGTGATGAGGAGACTGAGGATGGAGTGCATGGGGTGTATGGGGTGATGAGGAGACTGAGGATGGAGTGCATGGGGTGTATGGGTGATGAGGAGACTGAGGATGGGGTGCATGGGGTGATGAGGAGACTGATGATGGAGTGCATGGGGTGATGAGGAGACTGAGGATGGAGTGCATGGGGTGATGAGGAGACTGAGGATGGAGTGCATGGGGTGATGAGGAGACTGAGGATGGAGTGCATGGGGTGATGAGGAGACTGAGGATTGAGTGCATGGGGTGATGAGGAGACTGAGGATGGAGTGCATGGGGTGATGAGGAGACTGAGGATGGAGTGCATGGGGTGTATGGGGTGATGAGGAGACTGAGGATTGAGTGCATGGGGTGATGAGGAGACTGAGGATGGAGTGCATGGGGTGATGAGGAGACTGAGGATGGAGTGCATGGGGTGATGAGGAGACTGAGGATTGAGTGCATGGGGTGATGAGGAGACTGAGGATGGAGTGCATGGGGTGATGAGGAGACTGAGGATGGAGTGCATGGGGTGATGAGGAGACTGAGGATGGAGTGCATGGGGTGTATGGGGTGATGAGGAGACTGAGGATGGGGTGCATGGGGTGATGAGGAGACTGAGGATGGGGTGCGTGGGGTGTATGGGGTGATGAGGAGACTGAAGATGGGGTGTATGGGGTGATGAGGAGACTGAGGATGTAGTGCATGGGGTGTATGTGGTGATGAGGAGACCGAGGATGGGTTGTGTGGGGTGTATGGGGTGATGAGACTGAAGATGGGGTGTGTGGGGTGTATGGGGGGGGGTGATGAGACTGAGGAAGGAGTGCATGGGGTGATGAGGAGACCGAGGATGGAGTGTGTGGGGTGTATGGGGTGATGAGAAGACCGAGGATGGGTTGTGTGGGGTGATGAGACAGAGGATGGGGTGCTTGGGGTGTATGGGGTTGATGAGAAGACTGAGGATGGGTTGTGTGGGGTGTATGGGGTGATGAGACTGAGGATGGGGTGTGTGGGGTGTATGGGGGTGATGAGGAGACTGAGGATGGGTTGCGTGGGGTGTCTGGGGTGATGGGTGTATGGGGTGATGAGGAGACTGAGGATGGAGTGCGTGGGGTGTATGGGGTGATTCAGTGGTTGGAACGGTATTTGGCAGTATTATATTGTTGGAGTACAGTGGTTGGCAATAGGGATCGACCGATATCGTTTTTTTAGGGCCGATACTGATAATCGGTGGAGGTTAGGGCTGATAGCCGATAACTTAGGGTGGGGTGTATGGGGTGATGAGGAGACTGAGGATGGGGTGCATGGGGTGATGAGGAGACTGAGGATGGAGTGCATGGGGTGATGAGGAGACTGAGGATGGAGTGCATGGCGTGATGAGGAGACTGAGGATGGAGTGCATGGGGTGATGAGGAGACTGAGGATGGAGTGCATGGGGTGATGAGGAGACTGAGGATGGAGTGCATGGGGTGATGAGGAGACTGAGTATGGAGTGCATGGGTTGATGAGGAGACTGAGGATTGAGTGCATGGGGTGATGAAGAGACTGAGGATGGAGTGCATGGGGTGATGAGGAGACTGAGGATGGAGTGCATGGGGTGTATGAGGTGATGAGGAGACTGAGGATGGAGTGCATGGGGTGATGAGGAGACTGAGTATGGAGTGCATGGGTTGATGAGGAGACTGAGGATTGAGTGCATGGGGTGATGAAGAGACTGAGGATGGAGTGCATGGGGTGATGAGGAGACTGAGGATGGAGTGCATGGGGTGTATGAGGTGATGAGGAGACTGAGGATGGGGTGCATGGGGTGATGAGGAGACTGAGGATGGCGTGCGTGGGGTGTATGGGGTGATGAGCAGACTGAACATGGGGTGTGTGGGGTGTATGGGGTGATGAGGAGACTGAGGGTGGAGTGCATGGGGTGTATGGGGTGATGAGGAGACCGAGGATGAGTTGTGTGGGGTGATTAGACTGAGGATGGGGTGCGTGGGGTGTATGGGGGGGTGATGAGACTGAGGATGGGGTGTGTGGGGTGTATGGGGTGATGAGTAGACTGAGGATGGAGTGCATGGGGTGTATGGGTGATGATGAGACTGAGGATGGAGTGCATGGGGTGATGAGGAAACTGAGGATGGAGTGCATGGGGTGATGAGGAGACTGAGGATGTGGTGATGAGGAGACTGAGGATGGAGTGCATGGGGTGTATGGGTGATGATGAGACTGAGGATGGGGTTCATGGGGTAATGAGGAGACTGAGGATGGGGTGTATGGGGTGATGAGGAGACTGAGGATGGAGTGCATGGGGTGATGAGGAGACTGAGGATGGGATGCATGGGGTGATGAGGAGACTGAGGATGGAGTGCATGGGGTGATGAGGAGACTGAGGATGGAGTGCATGGGGTGTATGGGGTGATGAGGAGACTGAGGATGGAGTGCATGGGGTATATGATGTGATGAGGAGACTGAGGATGGGGTGCATGGGGTGAGGAGGAGACTGAGGATGGAGTGCATGGGGTGATGAGGAGACTGAGGATGGAGTGCATGGGGTGATGAGGAGACTGAGGATGGGGTGCATGGGGTGATGAGGAGACTGAGGATGGAGTGCATGGGGTGCATGGGGTGATGAGGAGACTGAGGATGGAGTGCATGGGGTGTATGGGGTGATGAGGAGACTGAGGATGGAGTGCATGGGGTGTATGGGTGATGATGAGACTGAGGATGGAGTGCATGGGGTGATGAGGAAACTGAGGATGGAGTGCATGGGGTGATGAGGAGACTGAGGATGTGGTGATGAGGAGACTGAGGATGGAGTGCATGGGGTGTATGGGTGATGATGAGACTGAGGATGGGGTTCATGGGGTAATGAGGAGACTGAGGATGGGGTGTATGGGGTGATGAGGAGACTGAGGATGGAGTGCATGGGGTGATGAGGAGACTGAGGAGACTGAGGATGGGATGCATGGGGTGATGAGGAGACTGAGGATGGAGTGCATGGGGTGATGAGGAGACTGAGGATGGAGTGCATGGGGTGTATGGGGTGATGAGGAGACTGAGGATGGAGTGCATGGGGTGTATGGGTGATGAGGAGTCTGAGGATGGGGTGCATGGGGTGATGAGGAGACTGAGGATGGAGTGCATGGGGTGTATGGGTGATGAGGAGACTGAGGATGGGGTGCATGGGGTGATGAGGAGACTGAGGATGGAGTGCATGGGGTGATGAGGAGACTGAGGATGGAGTGCATGGGGTGATGAGGAGACTGAGGATGGAGTGCATGGGGTGATGAGGAAACTGAGGATGGAGTGCATGAGGTGTATGGGGTGATGAGGAGACTGAGGATGTGGTGATGAGGAGACTGAGGATGGAGTGCATGGGGTGTATGGGTGAGGAGGAGACTGAGGATGGGGTGCATGTGGTGATGAGGAGACTGAGGATGGAGTGCATGGGGTAAAGAGGAGACTGAGGATGGAGTGCATGGGGTGATGAGGAGACTGAGGATGGAGTGCATGGGGTGTATGGGTGATGAGGAGACTGAGGATGGAGTGCATGGGGTGTATGGGTGATGAGGAGACTGAGGATGGAGTGCATGGGGTGATGAGGAGACTGAGGATGGAGTGCATGGGGTGATGAGGAGACTGAGGATGGAGTGCATGGGGTGATGAGGAGACTGAGGATGGAGTGCATGGGGTGATGAGGAGACTGAGGATGGAGTGCATGGGGTGATGAGGAGACTGAGGATGGAGTGCATGGGGTGATGAGGAGACTGAGCATGGGGTGCATGGGGTCATGAGGAGACTGAGGATGGAGTGCATGGGGTGATGAGGAGACTGAGGATGGAGTGCATGGGGTGATGAGGAAACTGAGGATGGAGTACATGGGGTGATGAGGAGACTGAGGATTGAGTGCATGGGGTGATGAGGAGACTGAGTATGGAGTGCATGGGGTGATGAGGAGACTGAGGATGGAGTGCATGGGGTGTATGAGGTGATGAGGAGACTGAGGATGGGGTGCATGGGGTGATGAGGAGACTGAGGATGGGGTGCATGGGGTGATGAGGAGACTGAGGATGGGGTGCGTGGGGTGTATGGGGTGATGAGGAGACTGAAGATGGGGTGTATGGGGTGATGAGGAGACTGAAGATGGGGTGTATGGGGTTATGAGGAGACTGAGGATGGAGTGCATGGGGTGATGAGGAGACCGAGGATGGGTTGTGTTGGGTGATGAGACTGAAGATGGGGTGTGTGGGGTGATGAGGAGACTGAGGATGGAGTGCATGGGGTGATGAGGAGACCGAGGATGGGTTGTGTTGGGTGATGAGACTAAAGATAGGGTGTGTGGGGTGTATGGGGGGGGGGTGATGAGACTGAGGATGGGGTGCGTGGGGTGTATGGGGTGATGAGGAGACTGAGGATGGGATATATGGGGGTGATGAGGAGACTGAGGAAGGAGTGCATGGGGTGATGAGGAGACCGAGGATGGAGTGTGTGGGGTGTATGGGGTGATGAGACTGAGGATGGGGTGCGTGGGGTGTATGGGGGTGATGAGGAGACTGAGGATGGAGTGCATGGGGTGTATGGGGTGATTCAGTGGTTGGAAAGGTATTTGGCAGTATTATATTGTTGGAGTACAGTGGTTGGCAGTAGGGATCGACCGATATTGTTTTTTTAGGGCCGATACTGATAATCGGTGGAGGTTAGGGCCGATAGCCGATAACTTATACCGATATTCCGGTATAAGTTATCAGCTATTTATCCCCCCGGCGACACCGCTGCAGATCATTGATTTAAAGCGGGCGCTTTAAATCAATGAACTGCAGCGGCTTTTGCGGTGCCATAGACTGCCGCCGCCGCCCGCTTCTCTCCCCCTGCCTGTGTTCAATGTGCTGCCCATTGTGTTGGATTGTCAATGCAACCCTCTTCTCCCACTCTTCACACACTGATAGCAACACCGCAGGAGAAATGCTAGCACAGGCTTCCAGTATCCATATACACTACTATATACTACTATATACACCGCAGGAGAAATGCTAGCACAGGCTTCCAGTATCCGTATACACTACTATATACTACTATATACACCGCAGGAGAAATGCTAGCACAGGCTTCCAGTATCCGTATACACTACTATATACTACTATATACACCGCAGGAGAAATGCTAGCACAGGCTTCCAGTATCCATAGTTTCAGGTGCTGCACATCTCGTATCTTCACAGCATAGACAATTGCCTTCAGATTACCCCAAAGATAAAAGTCTAAGGGGGTCAGATCGGGAGACCTTGGGGGCCATTCAACTGACCCACGATGACCAATCCACTTTCCAGGAAACTGTTCATCTAGGAATGCTAGGACCTGACACCCATAATGTGGTGGTGCACCATCTTGCTGGAAAAACTCAGGGAATGTGCCAGCTTCAGTGCATAAAGAGGGAAACACATCATCATGTAGCAATTTCACATATCCAGTGGCCTTGAGGTTTGCATTGATGAAGAATGGCCCCACTATCTTTGTACCCCATATACCGCACCATAACATCAATTTTTGTGTTCCAACAGTCTTGGAGGAATCTATCCAATGTGGGTTAGTGTCAGACCAACAGCGGTGGTTTTGTTTGTTAACTTCACCATTCACATAAAAGTTTGCCTCATCACTGAAGTTTGCCCATTCTGCAGCACCTGAAACTACGGATACTGGAAGCCTGTGCTAGCATTTCTCCTGCGGTGTTGCTATCAGTGTGTGAAGAGTGGGAGAAGAGGGTTGCATTGACAATCCAACACAATGGGCAGAACATTGAACACATTTTAAAAGTGGTCAGAAACTTGTAAATAACTCATGAGAGAATAAAGTTATGTTAAAACCAAGCGCATCATTGTTTTTCTTGTGAAATTCCCAATAAGTCTGATGTGTCACATGACCCTCTTCTTATTGAAAAAACAAAAGTTGGATTAAAAATGGCCGACTTCAAAATGGCCGCCATGGTCACCACCCATCTTGAAAAGTTTCCCCCCTCACATATACTAATGTGCCACAAACAGGAAATTAATATCACCAACCATTCCCATTTTATTAAGGTGTATCCATATAAATGGCCCACCCTGTAGTTTACAAAAAGATTATAAAGGCGGTAGAGTTAGGTGGAAATGCATGTACATTTCAGGCCCCCTCTTGCAAGGATTAAAGGGGTACTCTGGTGGAAAACATTATTTTATTTTTTTTAAATCACCTGGTGCCAGAAAGTTAAACAGATTAGTAAATTACTTCTACAATGACCCCCCTGACCTACGATGGACCGACATATGATAATTTCAACATACAATGGCCTCTCAGAGGCCATCGCATGTTGAAGGCAGCATCAACATACAATGCTTTTGTATGTTGGGGCCATCGCATAAGCGGCTATCCGGCAGCGCAGACTGCTTCAGCTGCCACCGGATAGCCGTTTACGGTGCCCCGTGTGGTCCGCTGACGATGATGGCGGCGACGTGAGAGCGAGGATGCCGGGGAAGCAGAGGCCTTGCCGGAGCATCGGGGACACCCCGGGGACGCGGCGACAGCGATGGAGGGCGACATCCAGGGTAGCGGTGACGAGCGATGACGGTCCGGAGCGGCGGGGACACGTGAGTATAACCTCCAATAAGAGTGGTCTTCAACCTGCGGACCTCCAGATGTTGCAAAACTACAACTCCCAGCATGCCCGGACCGCCGTTGGCGGTCTGGGCATGCTGGGTGTTGTAGTTTTGCAACATCTGGAGGTCTGCAGGTTGTAGACAACTGTCCTATACTTTACATTGCACGGATCCCTCAACATACGATGGTTTCAACAAACGATGGTTCATTTTGAACGGATTACCATCGTATGTTGAGGGACCACTGTATTTAAAAAACGTAATCCTTTCAGTACTTATCAGTTGCTGTATGCTCCACTGGAAGTTCTTTTCTCTTTGAATTTTCTTTCTGACCACAGTGTTCTCTGCTGACACCTCTGTCCATGTCATGGACAGTTAATTTTCATTCTGGGATTTAGGGGAGGGGGATTTTTTTAAGTACATTTTTTAAAATAGCAAATTTATAATATTTCATGTAAACTTTATTCAAACTATAGGGGAAAATTGCAAGTGAGCTTCAACAAACATCTGGTGCTCCTAAAATGCGGAAGTGTTCGTACACCGTACTTTATCTCACTGTCATGTCCGGATTGTAACTGTCATGAATATAGATTTGCTAGCATTCTCCTGGTACTAAATAATATTTGTGAAAAAACCTTTAGGAGGCAGTGTGCTGGAGATAAGCTACTATGTCGGAGTGCCAGTCCATATGGGCAATCCACTGTACCTCGATGAACAATAAAGACAGCACCCCATTCTCTTCATTCTGCTGGTTAAAGGGGTTTCCCCAGGTGAAATCTCTACTGATCAAACATTGGTAGTCTATAAGTGCAAACTGCTATTTGTTTAACATGTGTTTTAATGCTTTATGTGGCTGTATGTAGTTAGATTAGTGTCCTATACCTTGATAAAGCTGGGTCTCTCCAGCGAAACGTCGGGGGGATGCTAGGGAACACATTTTAAATAGCAATAATAGGAATTGGTAAATCAAATAGAGGAGGTTGTATGTTATGTGGCCTTTAAGGATTGGAGTTTTAGGATCCAGAATATTGGAATAAAAGAGTCCCTAACATAGAAGCCTTAGTGGAAATAGAATTAGTGGAACCAGTAATGGACCAATCCAATTCCTATATATTGTGTTTTTAAACACCTTCTTTTGTATTATTTTTACACCTTAATTTGATCTTAACAAACAATAAATAAAAGTGAAGTTTTAAAAGGGTGACCCTAGTCGGGGGTCTTAGTCCCGGAGGGGTTGCTAACCCTGAAGGGAATTGGAATTTATGTAAGTAGTTAGAGTCTGGCCTACAAACAGAGTTTAAATATTTCATGTGATAAAACAATTTGGATTTTAAGTCACTAAAAACCCTTTAAATAGAAGACTGTCTATAAATTTCCTCTGCTATTACATTTGTAAACTCATATGTGATTCAGATAGACAAGAGTTGGAGATTTGTATACTGTATAATGTTCTATAATTAAATATACATTATCCTCCCTACTATACCACCATAAAACCTCGCCCTGTATAAGGAACTAGGTTTCCCTTTGCATATGCAAATCTCAATCACATATTTGTGGTTTTCTTGTGCAACATTGGTCCTGTTCTTACAGGTTAGATGAAATATCACATACAGAATTACTGAGAAATAAAACAAAAAGTAAAAGTAATTAAGTTAAAGGGAACCAAGCAGTCAATTTTAGCATATATAACGCTTGACAAGACGTTATAGATGCTAAAATCTTTGGTGAGGTGGTTAGGTTATTAAGTCCCGCCCCCTCGGCTTGATTGACGGCCTGCGTCATCGCTTTGCTCCCTAAGCAGATGGAACAGAGCAATGATGGGAGCCGTGAATCAAGCCGGGGGGGCGGGACTACGGCAGTAGCGACGGGACCCGGTAAGAATAGGTCCCGTCCAGGGAACTACTTACGGGACATTCAGGGGGACTTTATAATTTCATATCCTCACCATCCCTGGGGGCATGGTGAAGATAAACATTTTAGCATCTCTAATGTGTTGGCAAGCGTTATGTATGCTAAAATCTCCAATGCAGATGGGAACCTAATCTTAAGAGACTGTCACCAGTTCGCCCTAAAATACTATTCACTATCCTGCTTTAAAGACGGATCCTTGTTCCTGTTGCAGCCATATCTGGTTATAAATGTACTTGTCAACCTGTATCCAGTTTACTAAAGAGTTGAGCAAAAATTCTGCCTGGTCGGTGCCTCCTAAAAGGGGTATTCCAGTGAAAAACTATTTTTTTCATATCAACTGGCTCCAGAAATTTAAACAGATTTGTAAATTAGAAACAATGATGTCCGGCACCATGCAGCAGGTAAAAGCCCACTTTATTGAAGCATTCAATAAAGGTACAGGGAGAGCGTAGTTACCTACACATTTCGGACAAGCATGTCCTTAGTAGTGATGTCACGAACATAAAATTTTTGGTGAACGGCGAACTTCCGCAAATGTTCGCGAACCGACATTGACTTCAATGAGTAGGCGAAATCCCCCCCCGCCTAAGATTCCCCCATGTTAGGCAGCACATAGTTAGAGCCTCCCTTTAGGAAGCACATAATTAGATCCCCCCTTTAGGCAGCACATAGATTCCCCATGTTAGACAGCACATAGTTAGAGCTCCCCTTTAGGCAGCATATAAGATTCCCCCATATTAGGCAGCACATAGTTAGAGCCCTCCTTGAGGCAGCACATAGTGGGATTTGAACCCAAGGCCCCAGCACTGCAAGGCAGTAGTGCTAACCTCTGAGCCACCATACTACCCTTAGCATACATCTAATATCTACAGTTGCTAATATGGACAGAGATGTCAGCAGAGAGTACTAGAAAAATTAGGCATGTACACATGGGTGAAAAATTTGGTATTGTTGCAGCCGCTTCTGTAGCAGCGGCCATAAAAATTGCAGCACCATAACAAGTGCAGCAGCAGAGGCCAGAAAATTAGGCATGTACACATGGATGAAAAATTTGATATTGTCGCAGCCGCATCTGTAGCAGCAGCCAGAAAAATTGCAGCACCAGAAAAAGTGCAGCAGCAGAGGCCAGAAAAATTAGGCATGTACACCTGGCTGGAAAATTTGGTATTGTCGCAGCTGTAGCAGCGGCCATAAAAATTGCAGCACTATAACAAGTGCAGCAGCAGAGGCCAGAAAAATTAGGCATGTACACATGGATGAAAAATTGGGTATTGTCGCAGCCACAGCTGTAGCAGCGGCCAGAAAAATTGCAGCACCATAACAAGTGCAGCAGCAGTGGCCCGAAAAATTAGGCACGTACACCTGACTGGAACATTTGGTATTGTCTCAGCCGCTGCTGTAACAGCGGCCAGAAAAATTTCTGTTTGTTTCGCCAGGCAGAAAGTGCCCTAAAATATTGCGGCTTGAACCCTAGTTGGTGGCGGATAAGTCACGCAAGTCATCCGGCATTCAGAGTTCAAATACAGCAGCGTGTGGACCATTTTTAGCCCAAGGCAGCTCATCTGATCAGGCCTTGTTCAGTCAAATGTATCGCCCAGTGTCAGTCCCTTCGGGATCCATCCCTCATTCATCTAAGAAAGGTGAGGTAATCCAGACTTTTTTGACCAAGGCGACTCCTCTTCTCAGTGACACTACCTCCTGCTGCACTGAAGGTGCTTTCTGACAGGACACTTGAAGCGGGACAGGCCAGAAGTTCGAGCGCAAATTGGGATAGCTCAGGCCACAGGTCAAGCTGGCACACCCAGTAGTCAAGGGGTTCATCGCTCCTCAGAGTATCGATATCTGCGGTTAAGGCCAGGTAGTCTGCTACCTGTCCGTCAAGTCGTTCTCTGATGGTGGACCCCGAAGGGCTGTGGCGATGCGTAGGACTTAAAAAACTCTGCATGTCCTCCATCAACAGCATGTCTGTACAGCATCCTGTCCTTGCCGGCGTGTTCGTGGGAGGAGGATTACTTTCACCTCTTCCCCTGTTAGATCCCTGTTGTGCAGTGACATGACCCTTATACGCTGTGTACAGCATACTTAATTTATTTTGGACCTGCTGAATCCTTTCCGCCTTGCTGTAATGCGGTAACATGTCAGGCACTTTATGTTTATACCGGGGGTCTAGTAGCGTTGACACCCAGTACAGGTCGTTCTCCTTCATCCTTTTTATACGAGGGTCCCTCAACAGGCACGACAGCATGAAAGACCCCATTTGCACCAGGACGGATGCCGAGCTCCTCATGTCCCATTCCTCATCCTCAGTGATGTCAGGGAAGGTATCATCTTCTTCCCCCCCAGCCACGTACAACACCACGGGAACCAGATAGGTGACAAAGAGCACCCTGGGATGCCTGCTGTGGTTGGTCTTCCTCCTCCTCTTCAAAGCCACATTCCTCCTCTGACTCCTCTTCCTCACAATCCTCTTCCAGCGTTGCCACAGGTCCAGCAAGCGATGCTGATAAGGCTGTTTCTGGTGGTGATGGTGTCCACAACTCTTCCTCTTCACGCTCATCTACTGCCTGATCCAGCACTCTTCGCAGGGCACGCTCCAGGAAGAAAACAAACGGTATGATGTTGCTGATGGTGCCTTCGGTGTGACTGACCAGGTTTGTCACCTCCTCAAACAGACACATGAGCCTATAGGCATTGCGCATGAGCCTCCAGTAATGTGGCAAAATGATGTGGATGTGGAGCAAGACGCGGAAGAGGACTCGGCTGAGGATGTTATGGAAGAGGATGGAGTAGGAGGAGTAGAGGAGGTGGCAGCAGGCCTGCCTGCAAGTAGTGGCGGTGTCACCAACTCCTCTGCAGAGCCACGCATTCCATGCTTGGCAGCCGTCACCAGGTCTACCCAATGAGCAGTGTAGGTGATATACCTGCCCTGACCATGCTTTGCAGACCAGGTATCAGTGGTCAGATGGACCCTTGCCCCTACACTGTGTGCCAGACATGCCATAATTTCCGTTTGCACAATAGAGTAAAGGTTGGGGATTGCCTTTTGTGCAAAAAAATTTCGGCCGGGTACCTTCCACTGCGGTGTCCCAATGGCCTCAACACCTCAGACTCCACCAGCTTGTATGGTAAAAGCTGGCGGGCTAGCAGTTCCGACAAGCTAGCTGTCAGACGCCAGGCTAGGGGGTGACTTTGAGACATTGTCTTCTTGCGCTCTAACATCTCCTTGACAGACACATGACTGTGGGCAGATGAGCAGGAACTGCTCAAGGCGAGAGACGGATGGTTGAGAGGGGGCAAGGAGGGCAGCAGTGGTTAACCTGGCTGAAGATGCTGGACCAGGAGGAGGATGACGGCTTTGACTTTGTGTGCTGCTTTTACTGACATGTTGATCGCATAGGCGTTTGTGATGTGACATCATGTGCCTTCGCAAAGCACTTGTGCCTAGGTGTTTGTTGGCCTCGCTGTTGTCAGAGACAGACACACAAAAAAAATGCCACACTGCTGAGCTCTGCGATGACGGCATTCTGGTGGTGGCAACAGCATGCGTTGATTGGCGTCCCGTCTGGCTGTCCCCGGGTGCCGATGCATTCTGTCTGACTGTGCCACTAGCTCCTTGCGACGACCTCCCCCTGCTTCCAACTCGTCTCCTCCTCCTCTCTGTCTCCCCATCTGAACTTTCCTCCTCTTCTTCTCTTCTAGCGGGCACCCACGTGGCATCCACGGACACATCGTCATCATCAACACCGCTATCTGACACCTCAAGAAAGGAAGCAGCAGCGGGTACAACATCATCATCACACCATACGTCCATGTGTGTAATGCTGCCTGACTGAGACATATCCCTGTTAACTACATCCTCTGGCAATAATGGTTGCGCATCACTCATGTCCTCAAACTGATGTGTAAATAACTCCTCTGACGGATCAAGTAAAGCTGCTGTGGTGCTAGTGTTGGTGGTGGCGGCAGGTGGGCAAGTGGTAGCATGAGAGGTGCCCGAAGCTAAGCTAGAGGAGGAGAAGGATGGTGCGTCAAGGTTCCGAGCAGAAGCTGTAGTAGATTGGGTGTCTTGTGATAGCCAGTCAACTAAGTCCTCAGAACTTTGTGGGTTCAGGGTACGTGGCCTCTGAACACTGGCCATTCTAGGGCCAAAGAGAATCCCAGCACGACGGCCCCTGCGGGGTAGCCTTCCTCTGCCTGTCATTTTTTTAGTTAAATTTGCACAAGTGTCTCTTCAAATGTGATTTGCACTAGGGTGACACAATTTGCCCTGCAGGCAAAAAAAAACTGGCAACTGTGACGTGAACTGACAGTGACGACTGGTTTTATTTAACAGCCAAAAAAGTTTATTTTTTTTTATTTGCACAACTGTCACACCTAATGGGATTTGCACTAGGGTGACACAATTTGCCCTGCAGGCAAAAAAACTGGCAACTGTGACGTGAACTGACAGTGACGACTGGTTTTATTTAACAGCCAAATAAGGTTTTTTTTTTTCATTTGCACAACTGTCACACCTAATGGGATTTGCACTAGGGTGACACAATTTGCCCTGCAGGCAAAAAAAAACTGGCAACTGTGACGTGAACTGACAGTGAGGACTGGTTTTATTTAACAGCCAAAAATTTTTTTTTTTTTTTAAATTTGCACAACTGTCACACCTAATGTGATTTGCACTAGGGAGACACACTTTGCCCTGCAGGCAAAAAAACTGGCAACTGTGACGTGAACTCACAGTGCCGACTGGTTTTATTTAACAGCCAAAAAAGGTATTTCTTTTTTTTTATTTGCACAGCTGTCACACCTAATGTGATTTGCACTAGTGTGACAATGAGCAAAAAAGCTTGCCAGCGGAGTTCCCCTTTTAGGCAGTGGTCCCCAACCAGGGTGTCTCAAGCTGTTGCAAAACACACGGACTGATATATTTCAGCCCTTTGAATACTGTAGTAGTTAGTTGCTTTAAAGAAAAAAAAGCTTGTCAGCGGAGTTCCCCTTTCATGCAGTGGTCCCCAACCAGGGTGCCTCCAGCTGTTGCAAAACACACGGACTGATATATTTCAGCCCTTTGAATACTGTAGTAGTTAGTTGCTTTAAAAGAAATCTTTCAGCCCTTTGAATATTGTACTATTAGTTGCTTGAAGGAAGTTACGTTTTATACTGGAGTACCCCATTTAACCAGCGGTTCCCTCCCAACCAGGGTGCCTCCAGCTGTTGCAAGACACACGGACTGATATCTTTCAGCCCTTTGAATACTGTAGTAGTTAGTTGCTTGAAGGAAGTTAAGTTTTATACTGGAGTACCCCTTTTAACCAGTGGTTCCCTCCCAACCAGGGTGCCTCCAACTGTTGCAAGACACACGGACTGATATCTTTCAGCCCTAAAAAAAAGGGCTTTTTTGGGTGCTGTCCTTAAAGCAGATGTTACACTAGTGCTTTAGAAGTAAACTGGACCCTGAATACACCACCTAGCAGCAACCTAGCTATTGCTTTCCCTATACAGCAGGAGCAGCTTCTCTGACCCTCCACTTCCTAAGCATGCAGCATGCTGAATGAGGGTAAAATGGCGTCCGTGCAAGAGGTAGGAGGGTCTGGAAGGGAGGGACTGCTGCTGATTGGCTGTAATGTGTCTGCTGACTCTGACTCACAGGGTAAAAGTTTACTGCAATGTTAAAGTATAGGGGGCGAATCGAACTTCACATATGTTCGCCCGGCGATGCGAACGGCGAACAATTCGCGTCATCTCTAGTCCTTAGTTCTTGCCATGACTAAGGACATGCTTGTCCGAAACGCGTAGGAAACTACGCTCTCCCTGTACTTTTATTGAATGCTTCAATAAAGTGGACTTTTACCTGCTGCATGGTGCCAGACATTGTTTTTTCTACATTTCCACTTGAGAGGGGTGGCGCTACCCTACAGCCTAGGCACAGTGGCGGAAGCAAGGATTGGAGCGGTCTATTAACATATGAAGTAAGACTTGTAAATTACTTGTATTAAAAAATATTAATCTTTCCAGTACTTGAAGTACTTTCCAGTACTGCTGAAGTTGAGTTGTTCTTTTCTGTCTGACCACAGTGCCTTCTGCTGACACCTCTGTCTGTCTCAGGAACTGTCCAGAGTAGGAGCAAATCCCCATATGAAACCTCTCCTGCTCTGAACAGTTTCTGAGACAGACAGAGGTGTCAGCAGAGAGCACTGTTGTGAGACAGAAAAGAACAACTCAACTTCAGCAGCTAAGTACTGGAAGGATTGATTTTTTAATAAAAGTAATTTACAAATCTGTTTCACTTTCTGGAGCCAGTTGATATGAAAAAAACTAATGTTCTTTACTGGAATACCCCCTGAAGCTTCTGCAGGCCATACAATGCTGTAATCTGACTGGTTGCTCTGGATCACTCTTTCACCTTTGTGTTTTTTTATTTCAAACTACTAGAGCAAAGTGTTGGCTGTGTGACAGTATGAAAATATATAGGTCTAGTGTGAATCTGAGGTAGGCTGTATAGTTCGATGTTAGAAAATGTTAACTTAAGTTTTCCTAACTTTTTCCAACATGTTTGTATAACTTGAAATAGTGTTCAAGGGCTTCATACTTATGATGTAATGCCGTACATTTTAATCTATTGTTTTAATGGTGCAAATACACTGATAATTCTATCCCACTGCACTTTGTCAACTTTTGTTGGTGTTTTTTCATATCATTAAAAGTTTTTTTTTTAAACTCTGAATGCCTGCGTTATGTTTTAGCTACACTGTGTGCACAGTTAACAAACAAGTGAGTATTTTGACCATATCATAATTTAATGATAATTTTATCGCATGTGGCCTGCAGCACAAGCACTATAAAAACTATAAAAATTTGGAAAAATAATTAAAATGGTCACGGTCATTTCAAACAACTTTTATTATTGTATACTAGCTGAGTACCCGGCGTTGCCCAGTTTTTCCTTCCTAATCCTTGTTGGGGAGGAAAATCAAGGATATCCCATCTCCATATATTGTTGTCATATCCCAACCCCATATCCCGTCCTCATACCACGACCTCCTATCCCATCCTCCTATCCAGTCCTCCTATCCCGTCCTCCTTTCTCGACCTCCTATCTTGACCTCCTATGCCATTCTCCTAACTCGACCTCCTATCTCGACCTCCTATCCCGTCCTCCTATCCCGTCCTCCTATCCCGACCTCCTATCACGACCTCCTATCCCGTCCTTCTATCCCGTCCTCCTATCTCGACCTCCTATCCCGACCATCCCGTCCTCCTATCTTGACCTCCTATCTCGACCTCCTATCCCGTCCTCATATCCCAAACTGTAAGATGTGTACCAGGTATTAAAATATCTCCAGACGTACGGAAGTTCTGTGGGAACATACACATGTGGGAACATTGATTTGCATGGGACTTTAAACAAAAACCCCGACCCTCACAAATGGGGGTAGTTAAGGGTTAAATTACCTATCCTATATTTTAAGTGGACATATAAGTAACATGTGACCAAGTATTATCGAAATATCTCCAGCCGTTTGGAAGTTATGCAGTAAAATATATTTCCCATACACTTGTATGGGACTTTAAACAAAAACCCCACCCCTGGCAAATGGGGGGGGGGTGAGTAAGGGTTAAATTACCTATCCTATGTTTGTTGCTGACATATAAGTAACATGTGTGCCAAGTTATATGTTAATATCTTTAGCCGTTTGGACGTGATGCTGGAACATACACAAACACACACACACACATACATATACACACACACACACACACACACACACATGTTGAGTTTTATATATATTGATGATTCCTGACATCTTTGCCATTAGGTGTCTCACTGCCCTGCAATCCCTGCTTTCCATTGCCTGTTGTCCCAAAATGTTGTAAAAAATAAAAATAATAATACAGCATTTTATTGGAAAAGGGGCATTTTTTTTTTTTTACACTCAATTTATTGAAAAACCTTTTATTTTTATACTTTTCACTTTTTACCTGTTATACTATGCTGCAGTACATCTGTACTGCAACACAGTATAACTGTCAGTGTTCCACTGACATTCAGCCTTTGCGATCCAGCCTGGCTGGACCTCACGGGCTGCGATACTAGCTGGCGTCCTGCTAACGAGACCCCACAATCAAATTGCAGGATTGCCGTTGCTGAACAGGGGAGCCCCCATCCCCGTCAATCCCAAAGATGCTGTGATTAGGACTGACTATGGAATATTTGGAGTTAATGCTTCCGAGATCGGCGCGATCCCTGCCTCAGCTGCTGCTGGGTCCCGCCAGTGATTTCCTGCAGTGCTGAGCAGGATATCGATAGGTCTAGTTGCGTATGTCCTTTGGCTGATAGGGGTTAACATTTTTGTTGCATAGCTAGTACATTAACCACTTGGGAACGCAGGGTGTATGGGTGCACCCCCGTTCCCAAGTCCTTAAGGACTCAGGGCGTACCTTTACGCCCTGATTCCCGTTACGACATTTAAAGCTTTCTCACGAGCAGAGAATGCTTTAAACCCGTTGGGTCCCGACTGCTATCAACAGCCAGGACCCAGGGTTAATGCCGGGCATCACCTATCAGGCCGATGTCCGCCATTAACCCTTTCGATGCCGCAATCAAAGTTGATCGCTGCATCTACAATGAAAGTGAAAGAATCTCAGCAGCTCAGCTGATTGGGACTATTGTGACGAAATCACAATGTCCCGTTCAGCTGAGAGGACGGCGAGAGGGCACATACCTGGCTCCTGGCCGTCCGATTGGTGTTCTATTGCTCCAAGCCTGCCATGCAGGCTGGAGCAGCAGAGCACCGATAACACTGATCAATGCTATGCTATGGCATAGCATTGATGAGTATATGAAATCAGAAGATTTTATTGTATAGCGCCCTAAGGGGGCTAAAAAAAATAGTAAAAATGTAAAACAAAAAGTTAATAAATGTGAACAAGCCCCTCCCCTAATAAATGTTTGAATTACCCCCCACTTCCCTTTTTTTGCATAAAATAATTTAATAAAAAATAATCATATGTGATACCACCACGTGTGTAAATGTCCAATCTATTAAAATATAAGGTTAGCTAAACCACACTGTCAATGGCGTATGCGTAAAAAAATACCAAAGTCCAAAATTGTGCATTTTTGGTCACTTCATATACTATAAAAAACATTAATAAAAAGCGATCAAAACAAAAATTGTACCAATAAAAACTGCAGACCGCAGCGCAAAAAAAAAATGAAGTTATAATTTTTTAAAGTAGTAAAGTAAAATAAAACCTACATAAATCCTTGTAACCGTATGGACCTACAGAATAAAGATAAGGTGTCATTTTTACCGAAAAGTGCAGAAATGGAAGCTCTAAAAAGATGCAAAATGGTGTTTTTTTTAAATTTATATATCCAAATTCCCCAATAGTTTTCCAGGGTTTTAATACATCACCAATTCCACTCCGAGCCGAAGCCCAGATGGGACTAATTCCCAATACTAGGGACCCCCTTTCAAATATAAATTTTTATTTATTGTAATTAAAATACTTTAGATACCCTTGGTGCTCATATATACAATGATATTGTGATTAAAACCCCACAGGGACCAGAACCAGTATGAGGTGGTTGTGATATCCACTCTCAGCTTGTGGGATTTAGCAATCCTATGTGGCTAGTTTTTGGGTATAATACCCTTGATTTTTTGGACAAATGCCTGATTGATTGCAATATATTATCCCTATTTGTGGTCTGTCCCTGTGCCGTTAAAGTGCAACACACATGTACCCCCCCCCCGATGTTTCGCAGAACATGTAGCTTCTCTTTCCATTAGCTGGCTTCCACACCAGCTGGGACCACATGCAGAGAACTACTGGACATCTAGGGGATAAGATGTCTAATTGTGGGGTTCCCGCCACAATCTCTCCTGCAGCATCCCCTGTCATATGGTGCATGGAGCAAACTTCACTCCGAGCCTGATGACAGATGATGCAGGGGCCGGAGGCTTGTGACGTCACGGCCCTGCCCCCTCAATGCAAGTCTATAGATTTGCATTAAGGGGAGGGGCTTAATGGCATAAGGAGATAGGGCCATGATGTCATGAGCCACCGGCCCCTGCATCGCCAGTCATGGGCTTCAGACTAAGCCCAAAGTATCATAGCTGTTTTGTCATATATTTATTTTTGATTCTCAGGAAGTAGACCAGCGCCGCTGCTCGTTATGTCACATTACTGCTTAGCCAATCACGTTTCGACCACAGGGAATCAGGAAGAAGGCGGCAGTGGGAAACGCAGCAGGAGGTAAGCAGATGTTTAATAATATATATATATATATATATATATATATATATACACACACACACACATATATATATATATATATATATATATATATATATATATACACGATGATCGTGTCATGTATAGGATGTAAATGTACATCCTGGTGCACTAAATCCCAGCGCATGAGGATGTCCATAAGGGGTTAATAATACAGTTAAAAATTGTATTTATACTGCACCATGAATGCCATAAAAATACCAATTCACAAGAAAAATGCTGTTTCCTGCCATTATCAATGGAAAAACCAAAAAGTTATGAACATCCAAATTTTTTGTCATCAGGAAAAAAAAAAATGTTAGCCATATTGCCCTCACATGTCAAAAGTTTTGATTGAAGCGGTTCTCACTCCTGAAACTCGCTGCGTTCACTAGTTATAAGCTGGGGAAGCGCACCACTCATTCCCCAGCTGTTAGTAAATTCTAACCTTTTCGCTTTATTAATTTTTGCAGGCTTTTATAGAAAAAAGGTCAGCTTTATTACAGCGGGGTCTCAGGAGTACAAAAGACATAGCGGCCAAAGTTACAATGAACAAAAAAGTTACATTGAAAGTTACTCTGAATAAAAAATGGTGGAATTGCATTCAAATAACTGTAAAATTAATTGTAAAAAAAAATTTGTAATTTTAAAGTTGATCTCTTAATTTTTCCGTATCTGGGGCTGTAGGAGTGCTCAATTTTTGCGGTGTGTTCTGTAGTTTTAATTGTTACCATTTTTGTTTCTAATCCCTTTTTGATTAATTTTTTCTTCTGGTATATGGCGTCACCAAAAATCAGCAATACTAGACTTTAGAATTTATTTATGTTGCCATCATTCATCATGCTATTTTATTAACATATTTTAATAGTTCAGACATTTCCGCACGCAGTAATACCAAGTATGTTTATTTACATTATTTGAAAAGGGGAGCGATTTCTAGTTTTATTAGAAGAGGGGCTTATTCCCACATATATCACATTTCTTTAACCCATTAAGGACAACAGGTTTTTTCATTTTTGCACTTTTGTTTTTTTCCTCCTCATCTTCCAAAAATCATAACTCTTTCAATTTTCCACCTACAGACCCACATGAGGGCTTGATTTCTGCGCCAACAATTTTACTTATATATTTTTAAATAATATATTTTATATATATATATTTGTGGGGCAAAATTGAAAAAAAACACAATTTTATAACTTTTGGGTACTTCCAATTCTTTGCAGAATACTTTCCTGTAAAAAATGTCTTACGATTAAAGTGATACCCAACTTACACAGGTTTGATTTTGTTTTACTTCTGTACAAAAATTATAACTTTTTGCATGAAAATTAGTATGTTTAAAAACGTCCTCTTCTGATCCCTATAACTTTTTTATTTTTCCCTTATATGGGGATGTATGAGGGCTAATTTTTTGCGCCGTAGTCTGTAGTTTTTATCAGTACCATTTTTGTTTTGATGGGACTTTTTGATCGCTTTTTACACTTTTTTTAGGGTATACAAAGTGACCTAAAATACGCAATTTTGGACTTTTTGCGGTTTAATTAACGTTATATTTTTATAGTTCAGACATTTGCACATGCGGCGATACCATGTTTATTTTTTACTATGTTTACATATTTTTTTATATGGAATTTAGGAAAAGGGTGGTGATTTAAACTTTTAATATGGAAGAGGTTAATTGGTGGTTTTTTTTTCACACTTTATTAGTCCCCATAGAGGGCTTTTAGGAGGAATTATTAGATTCCTCATACAGATCAATGTAGTTCCATACAACTACATTGATCTGTGTGCTCTGCGCTCGATTGATAAAGCCTACCTCCACAGTGCATCACGCCGCCACCTCCGAGGGGGGCGGTTCGCGATACACCCCACTGAACCATCAGGGACTGTTTCACCCCTTCATGACCCAGGGTTTTTCCGTTTTTTCCTCCTTACCTTTTAAAAATCATAACTCTTTCAACTTTGCACCTAAAAATCCATATGATGGCTTATTTTTTGCGCTAACAATTCTACTTTGTAATGACATCAGTCATTTTACCAAAAATCTACAGCAAAACGTAAAAAAATATATAATTGTGCAACACAATTGAAGAAAAAAACCAATTTTCTGTAAAAAATGACACCTTATCTTTATTCTGTAGGTCCATACAATTAAAATGATAGCCTACTTATATAGGTTTGATTTTGTCGTACTTCTGGAAAAAATCATAACTACATGCAGGAAAAATTATACGTTTAAAATTGTCAACTTCTGGCCCCTCTAAAAGTTTTTTTTTTTTCGTGTACGGGGCGGTATAAGGGCTCATTTTTTGTGATTTGATTGCTTTTTATAAATTTTTACCATGATATACAAAGTGACCAAAAATACGCTATTTTGGACTTTGGAATTTTTTTGCGCATACACCAATGACCGTGCGGTTTTATTTTTATATTTTGGACATTTCCACACACGGTGATACCACATGTTTATTTTTATTTACAGTTTTTTTTTTATGGGAAAAGGGGGGGTGATTCATACTTTTATTAGTGAAGGGGTTAAATGATCTTTACTAACTTTTTTTCCACTTTTTTTTTTGCAATGTTATAGCCCCATCATAGGGGACTATAACAAGCAGTACATTGATCCATCATACTGTTCAATGCTATGCCATAGCATAGCACTGATCAGTGTTTCTGCCGCTTGACTGCTCATGCCTGGATCTCAGCCACAGAGCAGTCATTCAGCGATCGGACATGGAGGAGGAAGGTAAGGCACCCTCCTGGTGCTCTCCAGCAGTTCGGGATGCTGCAATTTTGCGGTCCCGAACAGCCCACTGAGCAAACCGGCACTTATTAGCTTTCACTTTAGACGTGACGATCAACTTTGAACGCCGCGTCTAAAGGGTTAATAGTGCACGGCACAGCGATCAGTGCCACGCGCTATTAGCCACGGGTTCTGGCCGCTGCTATGTTCCAGGCCCGACCCCCTATGACCGTGACCCCGCGTTATAGAAAGGACCCAGGACGTACAGGTACGTCCTGGGTCGAGAAGGGGTTAAAGGTCCCTTTAGACGCTGCTGACAGCTTTTACAGCGGTGATCTAAAGGGTAAATAGCTGGCCGCATGTCGGCCCTCAGCTACAGGAATCAGCTGAGGAACGCCCGTTATGGCACGGGCTTGAGTCAGAAGCATACACCATACCCTGTTTGCCGTCTTAGGATGAGTCGGCTCATCCTTAGACAGCAACCAGTTAAATTATTTTCCTCATTACTTTTTATTCCCCATACCGAACTATTACATGCAATCTTCTTATTGTAACTCGTGGCATTAGTGGTGAGTTCTGGCTCCTGAGAGCAGCCATTTCTCACGTCATAGATGGGTAATGCTTCATGATATAAATATGTCAATTTGCGTTAACGTATTTCTGTGCATGATGTACATATAAGTCATAGGGCAGGAAAGGGTTAAAGGAGTTTTTAATCTATCTAGTAATTTTTTTTAATTTGTACAGGCAGGCTTAAAGTAAGGAAGACTAAGAAAAAAAAACATGGATCTGTGAGTGAGGAAGGTGAAGCGGGACACTGCTGTGGACACAATGACTGAACGTCCAATGGCTCATGCAGACCATGAACCCAGAAGTGCAGCACATTGGTGAGCAAGAAAGAGACAGCAGGGGAATGAGGAATCTAAGTTTCCTATGTTCTGCCTGAGCACAAATGAAAGAGTTACTAGTAGAAAAACCCCAGGTGTGATTTGAATATCACAGCACTGTATATATAGAATTTACATATTACATACTATTTCAGTACACATGTAATGTGGGGATGAACAACACCATATAGGAACATGGGGGGATATTTACCTGTCCAGAGAAAATGTTTTCCAAAGCAACCAGAATCAACTGGAATGATTATGGCACAGGGGGATCAGAGGGGGGTTTAATGTGATGTCACACATATATAATTAATTATGCAAATTAGAATGGCAGGTATTTTGGGGCAAGAAAGATGGCAACCCCATGATCCACTCGTAAGCTGCATTCACATCTAATTTTTGCAATAGGGTTCCCGTATCCGGTTTCAGTGTAAAAACCGTATGGAACCGTATGGCAAGCCGTATGTATAGACATGTCATTGAAAACCGTATGCCAAATGTAGCATCCAGTTTTGTACGTTTTGCACCATTTACGGTTTTATCCGTATTTTTCCCGTAAACAAAACCGTAGTCTACTACGGTTTTAGGTCTGGGTGAAAAACTGGATACAATTCGTATACGTTTTTTTTTTTTTTTTAAATGGCGGTCAATGGGAACCGTACAGAACCGTATGTGCACATGGTTCTATCTGGTTTGCACAATACGGTTTTGCAGTCTGCACAAGCTCAGTGCACGGCGAAAGTTTTTCCCACAAATAGAACAAGATCTTTATTTAATTAAGGACAAACATAAAACCGTCTCCATTTTTTTTATTTCAAAAAACTTATTAAACCATATGCAACCGGACATCCGTTTTCGGTTTAAAACTGTATACGGTTTAAAACCGTACAGAGGTATATATGGTCGTAAACGGTTTAGTCCATTTTTTTCCCTGCTATGGGAACTGTATTGCAAAAACTAGATGTGAATACAGCCTTAACCGGGGTCCCCATTAAGTGTCAATGGGGTTAATTTGCCGACGCTGGGCTGGTACGTGACTCGATGTGTCTGGACATGGGCGGAGCTTCCTGTGATGTCATGCATATATAATTAATTATGTAAATTTGCATGGCCAGTATTTTTTTGCAAGAGAGATGCCAACCCTCTGACAGTCAATAATCATAGACACATCCTCAATTAGGATAAACTCGCCATTCCTTATTAAAGAGACACTTTCCATTATCACAGACATGCCTAGGATTTTGGTATAAGTCAGACATAGCTTAAAAGGGGTTATGCACCATAAGGTGATTTTAGTACGCACCTGGCAGGCAGTAATGGACATGCTTCGGAAGGATCTGCACTTGTCTTGGTACTAAATGGCTATGTTATGAGATCACCATAATACTGTGGCTAGATTTGTGAACTGGTATTTCCTGTTTCAGTTTTCTTTTTTTGCCTACAAATCCCATAATTCCATTTTCCTCCCTCCCACACATCAGCCACCCCACTCATTGAAACATAAATGAGCTGCATTCATTCAAAAGACCTGTGGTTTTCAATCAGGGTGCCAACAGCTGTTGCATTAGTTGCAGATTGATCTCTCTCCCACCAAGCGATCGCTCCACCCATTGAAGCAGACAGGCTCCCTGTCATCAGCTGATTAGTGAGTCAGGTCTCGGCCGCATTGCAACCTGGGAAAAATCTGAGACAACAGTCATTTTGTATGCTGTTAAAAATAAATATTGGGTGAAAATCACATAAGAATTGTGAGACCACCATCACACACAGGTACAGACACTATATTATGAACGACACAAATTTTACAGCCCCTGTAACGTAGTAAAAAAAAAAAAATCCTGGAATACCCCTTTAACCCCTTAAGGACGCAGGACGTAAATGTACGTCCCGGTGAGGTGGTACTTAACGCACCAGGACGTACATTTACGTCCTAAGCATAACCGCGGGCATCGGAGCGATGCCCGTGTCATGCGCGGCTGATCCCGGCTGCTGATCGCAGCCAGGGACCCGCCGGCAATGGCCGACGCCCGCGATCTCGCGGGCGTCCGCCATTAACCCCTCAGGTGCCGGGATCAATACAGATCCCGGCATCTGCGGCAGTTCGCGATTTAAATGAACGATCGGATCGCCCGCAGCGCTGCTGCGGGGATCCGATCATTCATAACGCCGCACGGAGGTCCCCTCTCCTTCCTCCGTGCGGCTCCCGGAATCTCCTGCTCTGGTCTGAGATCGAGCAGACCAGAGCAGGAGATGACCGATAATACTGATCTGTTCTATGTCCTATACATAGAACAGATCAGTATTAGCAATCATGGTATTGCTATGAATAGTCCCCTATGGGGACTATTCAAGTGTAAAAAAAAATGTAAAAAAATGTAAAAGTAAAAGTTAAAAAAAAGTGAAAAATCCCCTCCCCCAATAAAAAAGTAAAACGTCCGTTTTTTCCTATTTTACCCCCAAAAAGCGTAAAAAACATTTTGTATAGACATATTTGGTATCGCCGCGTGCGTAAATGTCCGAACTATTAAAATAAAATGTTAATGATCCCGTACGGTGAACGGCGTGAACGAAAAAAAAAAAAGTCCAAAATTCCTACTTTTTTAATACATTTCATTAAAAAAAAAATTATAAAAAATGTATTAAAAGTTTTTTATATGCAAATGTGGTATCAAAAAAAAGTACAGATCATGGCGCAAAAAATGAGCCCCCATACCGCCACTTATACGGAAAAATAAAAAAGTTAGAGGTCATCAAAATAAAGGGATTATAAACGTACTAATTTGGTTAAAAAGTTTGTGATTTTTTTTAAGCGCAACAATAATATAAAAGTATGTAATAATGGGTATCATTTTAATCGTATTGACCCTCAGAATAAAGAACACATGTCATTTTTACCATAAATTGTACGGCGTGAAAACGAAACCTTCCAAAATTAGCAAAATTGCGTTTTTCGTTTTAATTTCCCCACAAAAATTGTGTTTTTTGGTTGCGCCATACATTTTATGATATAATGAGTGATGTCATTACAAAGGACAACTGGTCGCGCAAAAAACAAGCCCTCATACTAGTCTGCGGATGAAAATATAAAAGAGTTATGATTTTTAGAAGGCGAGGAGGAAAAAATGAAAACGTAAAAATTAAATTGTCTGAGTCCTTAAGGCCAAAATGGGCTGAGTCCTTAAGGGGTTAAGGGCAAGGGAGCCTGAGGACACAGGGTCTCTAAGAGAACACATTCTGAACTCCCGAGGTTCTGACGAAATTGCCAACGGAACACCGAATAGCAGAGTCCAATGGCAATGTGAACGAGGTCTTAGGTAGAAGCAATGTAGAGGTCCGCACACTCGGTGAGGTTGTAAAAATGACACTTTTCTGGCGCTTGCTGGATCAAGAGACGGAGTTTAAAGGATGCCAAAACTCCAGGAAGTTAGGAACAGTGTTCTTTTATTGCAGCAAACAAACAGTTGACAACGCGTTTCTAGGGGGTCTGCACCCCTCTTCCTCAGGTCAGGGAGGGGGGCACATACACAAGAGGGTTGTTATATACATGTCCATATTACAAAAAGCCCACAAGAGTGCAGCCGGTTTGTGGGCTGGTCGGGTGACGTCATGATAGGCGTGTGCGTCGGTAAAAAGTAAACAAAGAACACGTGCTTTTTATACAGTAAGTTTTCATTATATATGCTGCTAATCATAGAAGAATAGCTGCCGGTAAGATCATGTGTGGCAGTGAGCGCAGGGAATCGGGAATGTTATGTTCATCCCGTGCCATGCGCTGACAGCATCTGCAGTCACTCGGTTTGGAACTGCTGGCAGCGTATGCTTGCGCAGAGCGCTGGCAGCATCTGAAGTCACTCGGCTCGGGACCACTGACAGGTCGCGCTTGCGCAGAGGATGAGTACCCGTTGGGTTACAACCTCGGCAGTTCCCAGCTCGGGTCCACTGTACAGACGTGGCTGCGGCCGCGTATAAGGAGAGCTCCGTGTGTCGGCATTGACTGCACTGACTTGGCTAAGGTCTGCCAGACAAGTGCTCCGTGCGGGCGAGGAGGCGAGATGCTGAACGGGACCCAAAGGGTATTGGGTAGAACGGGGTGATCTTCTCCGCTCTGAGGGGTGTAGTGCACAATGGTATTAATAATGGTCCACTGGTACAGTACTTGGTCGTGATAATAGTATTTGCAGGCTGCAGTAGCAGCCCATTGATCACAGTGCTCTATCATAATGGACTAGAAAATCACTCCACAGATGGTATACAGAAATACATTAAAAACAATACTCCCCAAATGGCATTAGCAGATTATAGCAATATCCACAAACAATATTAACCCCTTAAGGACCAAGCATTTTTCTGTTTTTGCACTTTAGTTTTTTTCCTCCTTACCTTTTAAAAATCATAACCCTTTCAATTTTACACCTAAAAATCCATATGAGGGCTTATTTTTTGCGCCACCAATTCTACTTTGTAATGACATTAGTCATTTTACCCAAAAATCAACAGCGAAACGGGAAAAAAATAATAATTGTGGGACAAAATTGAAGAAAAAACAACATTTTGTAACTTTTGGGGGCTTCCGTTTCTACGTTCTTCCAGGGACGGGGACGCCGCAGAGCCATCGGCGCATCACCGGCCACAGAGATGTCCTGCCCCGACCGGTGATGGCCTGAGCCCACTGTCATGTAAGGAGCTCTGGCCGGCTTCTTACATGACAGTGCGCTCACTCCATCACCGGGCGGGGCATCGCTGTGGCCGGTGATACGCAGATGGCTCTGTGACGTCTCCGTCCCCAGGAAGTTGAATGAGGTTCACACCGCTGGACCGTGAGGCCGGTACTGGACCAACGGGGGCACGTAGTAAAGTATGTTAAAGTTTATTTTGTTTATTTTTGAGGCAGGGCACAGGAATATATAAAAGTCTTGCACTACAGTTGTCCTTTAATACATTTAAAATTGTCCTCTTCTGACCCCTATAATTTTTTTATTTTTCCGCATACGGGGTGGTATGAGGGCAAATTTTTTGCGCAATGATCTGTAGATTTAATCGGTACCCTTTTTGTTTTAATCGGACTTTGATCGCTTTTTATTCCTTTTTTTATGGTATGAAAAGTTAACAAAAATACGCTATTTTGGACTTTTGTCAGCTTATATAATGAAAACTTACTGTATAAAAAGCACATGTTCTTCGTTTACTTTTTACCGACGCGCACGCCTATCATGACGTCACCCGACCTGCCCACAAACCGGGTGCACTCTCGCGGGCTTTTTCTAATATGGACATGTATACAACCCTCTTATGTATGTGTTTCCCCCCCCCCCACCCTGAGGAAGAGGGGTGCAGACCCCCTCAAAACTGTTTGCTTGCTACAATAAAAGAATGCTGTTCCTACTACCTAGTTTTGCCATCCTTTAAACTCGTCTCCTGATCCAGCAAGTGCCAGAAAAGTGTCATTTTGACAACCTCACCGAGTGTGCCGACCTCTACATTGTAAGACCACCCAGGACAATGGGCACGGACAGACACAAGCTGCTGCTGCTTCCTCCTTGCTTAAGGCTGACAACGGTGTTGCGCTTGGAGCGCAACACATCAAGGTGAGCAGTTATATTATACACTCCTTTTTACACCTGCCGCCACGAGGTAAAGACACAGGGTGCGCCGGTGCATTTCCCCTTTCTATTTTTATATCAAGTTGCTTAGGTAGAAGCAATATCACAGTATCTCCTTTCCCCTTTATCTTGCTTTTATAATATTTTAGAACAGTGTTTCTCAAGTGCGGTCCTCATGTACCCCCAACAGGTCATGTTTTCTGGATTTCCTTAGTCTTTTACAGGTGATATAATTATGGTCAGTGAATCAGGCATCACCATAATTATATCACCTGTGAAAGACTAAGGAAATCCTGAAAACATGACCATTTGGGGGGAGGGGTGGGACTTGAGGACCGTGCTTGAGAAACGGATTTAGGGTGCACTCACACCACAATTTGTTAATACAGTCACCAAATCCGTCGGGGAACGTGAACACCGGGCCCTCCAGTAGTATACCATGGTTTTCAGTCCGGTCACAAAACTGGTTATGGGCCAAAAATGAGCCGACAGGAGTCGCTATTTGACTTCCGTCTGCTCATTCAATACGGTAACCGTATTAACAAATCGTGGTCTTAATGCACCCTTAGAAGGTAGCAGCTACATGAAAATTAAACTGCGCTTGCTTCATAGAAGGTAAGGGATGGCTACTATAAGTAGCCTGGACCTCACCACCAATGACGGAGACTGCACTGCTCCTGTCATTACTCCCTTTCACTTTTCCTCCATGCCTTGTAAAAAACATAATGCATTCAATAAATAAGGCTGTATACGGAATAATTGTTGGCGCAGTAATCTGTAGTTTTTATCAGTACCATTTCTGTCTTGATGGAACTTTTTGATCACTTTTTTTTTCTGGTATATGAAGTGATCAAAAAACAGCAATTCTGAACGATAGTATTTTTTTCTGTTTCCATTGACCGTGTGTGTCATTAACGTTATATTTTAACATTTCGGACATTTCTGCACGCCAAAACCACATATGTTTACTTTTTTTTTTTTTTTTACATTATTTTATTTGGAAAATAGGAAAGGGGGGGGATTAGAACTTATTAGGGAAGGGGCTTATTCACATTCTACTTTTTTTTTCTTCTATACATTTTATTCAATATTATTATGGTGCATCCACACTACGTAATTCCCGCGGAATTATGCACGGTGAACTTTAACATCAGTGTAAATGAGTCTTCCACGAGACCTGTTCACACGGAGCAATTTCAGCGGCAGACAATTCCACTGCTGAAATTGTTCCGTGCAAAGAAGGAAAATTCTTTGTGCAGAAGTCCATGAGCTCTGCATAGCCATCAATGGTTATTAAGCAGGGCTTCGTGTGCCTACCTGCCAGACCGAATCTCTGCTTGCTGAATTCCGCGAGCGAACAATCAGCTTAAATTGCCCAGTCCCCATAGAGGACTATTACATGCAATATTTCAATTGCATGCACTGAATACACAGCATTGATCAATGTTATCTGCATCGTTCCATTACTACGGGCTGCAGTATTGAATCGCCTTTCAGGGCTCGTTCACACGGGCGGATCCACAACGTATTTTATGCTGAAGATCCGCCGACGAAGGACCCCCACAGTGTGACTCGGATGTGCCTGTTCGGAGCGGAAATCCGCAGTTACAAGTAGACACACTGCGATGTGCGAGTCGCTGTGCGCATGTGCATTATACTCACACACATTGCGGCTGCTCTCAGCCAAGCTCAGGGAGCGGCCGCGATGTGTGCAAGTACACCGCGCTTGGTGACTCGCACATTGCAGCAGTGTGTTTGCTCGTAGCAGCGTATGGCCCCTCCGAGCAGGCACGCCTTAGGGGTCCATCGTCGGCAGATCCGCAGCGTAAAAATACGCTGTGGATCCGCCCGTGTGAACGAGCCCTCAGACAGGACAGAGGTTTCCAACCATCCCCTCAGCCGATTCGGATTTTACCATGGCAGTCCTGAGGAGCTTCTTTGAGCTACCAACAAACTATATTCTGCAATGTAAGACACCGCAATCTGCTTTGATTGCGAAATTTAAAGGGTTAATGCCAGACATCAACCTAATCGGTGACATCCGGCAGCAGCCAGGACCACCCGATTATAAGTGTGCTCGGCTCCTGAGAATGTTTTATTGACCATGAGCAAGGTGTACATTTACAGCCTGCATCTTCTAGAGGTTAAACTGATACTCATGCTTACATGCTTTTCTATTATTGTACTGCTTAAAAAATAAATACAAATAAGTATGTTTTAAATCTGGCCCCCTATAACTTACTTATTTTTCCGTATAGGCAGCTGTTGGAGCAGCCGGGAACTGCCGCTCACCGGTCCGGTGCTCAGAGTCATGACGGAGCATAAATGTATGTCATGGTGCTTTAAGTACCACGGCACCATGGCGTACATTTACGTCCATTGTTGTTAAGGGGAATTTTTTATTTTTTTTTACATTTTTAAACCCTGATAGGAAACTATTTTTAGCAAACTATTGATTATATATATATATATATATATATATATATATATGTGGGAAGCCTATCGGCTGAATTTGTGTGAGGGGCGGGAGCTCCGCCCCACACGTGTTCAGGCGGGGTGTCAAGTAGTTGTGGCTAGGGGCGGGGGTATATAACACCCCTGCTCCTACGGGAGGGGCGTACGTCACATTTTGCGGACGTGCTTGTGTTTGGCAGTGGTTCAGTTGCGGGGTACCGCCGCTAGCTCGGGCGCCCCCACCCCACACCCCTTGGGTCGTCAGTCTTTGGAGTTCGTTGGCGTCGGTGGCAAGTTTCGGACCTTTGCAGGTGTACCTATCGGGTATGGGCCGGTACCCCGGCCATTTGAATTGCTGTTTTATTTTTATTCGCTCCTATATTAAGTAACTTACTTAGCCGTACTGCGGGTCACTGTAACAAGTAGCTGGCAGACATGTGGGGCTGCAGCGCTGCCGAACACTGCTGTATGGTTCCCGGGGGGCCACGGAGGTTAAGTGTTCATACGGCACGTAGTTGTTAGTTATCATAAACCCTCTCGGGGACTCGCCTCCGCAACGCCGACACGGGTCCGGTGTTCTAGGAGGCAAGTTCCGGCAGTTCAGTTCCAGCTCCGGCTCGCTGCAGTACACGAACGCCGCCGCCATGTGGCGCTGCGTGCGCACGTGTGCGGTCAGTTATTCTGGTTACAGATAAAGAGGTATATATAAAAAAAAAATATATATATATATATAAAAAAAAAAAAAAAAAAATATAAATAAATAAAAATAAGTGTATGGGTTCATATGTGTATATGTATAGGGGTGCATGCATGTATGTGTACATATATATACATGCTTATTTGGAAGGGTGTTGTAAGCTTAGTTCATCATAACATGAAGGTCGTTTTTAAGTCCAAGCACATGGTTAGGTAATAGTTTTTTGTCATTGTAGTTATAAGATTATATACTATATTATTACTGCATTAGGTTGAAATGAACACAGCGCAATAGTCTGCCAAGATCCCCAATATAAATTATCAATGGTCAAATACCAACCTCGGTAAAATGGTATATAAAAAAAAAAAAAAAAAAAATGTGTATATGTGTATATATACATATACGCGCATGACATTTATTCTGTTCATGCGTTCGTTGTCACGGCATTATACTGTCCATGCACTCTCAGCATTTACACTGTTCATATGCTCATGGTTTTCCTTTACTCATGGCCTTGTATACTGTTCAGGTGCTCATAGCATTTCACTCGGTTCACACGCTCATTGTTTCTCTCCGTCCTCCCGCTCATGGCACTATTACTGTATGCACGCTCTTGGCTTACTGTATTCACACTCATAACATTCACACCATTCATACGCTTTTAGCACTAAGCTGTCCGTACGCTCAAGGAATCTATCCCATACGCATTTGTTCACACGCCAATCGCGTTTGCACTGTGCATATGCCGTGGCATTGACACTAGGCGTTTGCTGCGGCTTTGCGCCGTTCATGCGCCTTGGCAGTTATTGTTTTGTTATGCTCATGGCGTTTATTCTGTTGATATGCTCAGGACGTCTATACTGTTAATATGGTCAGGACATCTATACTGTTGCATGCTGATCACGGGGCATTTACACTGTTCTTCCATTCATGACATTCCATGTACATGCTGGTGGGGCATACTCTGGGCGAGCGCACAGTGTTCATGCTGTTTAGAGCTCATGCCACTGGTATCGCTCACTTGTTCATGGCGTCATGCTGTGCGCACACTCGGGGCGTTTTGCGCATGGCATTGGCAGTCTACATGTTATGGCTATACGTTCTTAGGTGCTCATGGTATCCATTCGCTCATGGAACATACTGACGATATGTTTGTGGCATTCATGCTGGTCAAGCCATAGTAGTTGTTCTGTCGGTTCGCTCGGGCCAGTCATACACTGCAGACACCCGTGGCATGTATACCGCTCATGGTATTTACACTGACCGCTTGTTCACAATCTTATACTGTTCACACCCACGAGTTGCTGTTTTATGCACATGGTGTTTACCATTTACATGATCACAACATACATTCTGGTCATACTCTCACGGCACTGATACTGTTGCAGACACCCATGGCTGTTATACTGTTCATAAGCTCTTGGTTCTATAGTGGTCATATGCCCATGGTGTTTACATACGTCCATGGCATCATCACTGGGTTGTTAAAGCATACGGTTTCATACGTTATTGGCATTCTGGTCTTCCGCTTTTTGGCTTGCTCGTGGTTCATACACGCATAGTCATACTGTCCATATGCAATAGCTTTATTCGGATCACAAGCTAAGGATATTTATACCGATCATCCGCTCACAGCAGTTACACGGGCCAAATGGCCCGTGGCATTCACATTTCACCTATGACATTCATACGGTCCACGCGCTCATAGCATCCATACCATGCTGTTCATTCATCCTTGGCTCTTACTGTTTTCATGCACTCTCATTGTTCAGCCATCCATTGCTTTTGTGCCACACATGCACTCTTGACACGGGACTGGTTGTGCGTGGGTGGGGATTGGTTCTTTGGGTTCCATGCGACCGGCATTCGGGTTGTTTGGACGTTCATGGCATTGTTGCCATATGATGGGGTACGGCATCGGCGAGGTGGTGGTGTCGCTGTGCTGTATATGCTTATAGTATTCACGGTACGTAGTGAGTACTTCGATACAGTGCATGCAGTTCTAGGATGCACATACCATCGTACAGCTCATACGATATCAACTACACTGTGCTCACGCTTGGGGGCTTACGTTATAGTGTCCAGTTATTGCCAAAAGTTACTTCACACTGACAGGTTGTCAGTACCTGTCATGCCAGCCACTTCTGCAGGGGGGTGGCCCCACACAGGTCATTATTACTGACACGCCTTCAGAACAACAACATTATGATACGCAGGGGGTGGTTACCTGTTGTGACTGCCACAACCACAGGGGGGAGGCACACACAGACTATTGTCCGACACTGCTTCAGAACAACGATAGTATTACACACAGGTGGTGGTTCACCCGTTATACCTGCCACATTGCAGGGGGAGGCATTATGCTGGTTCTTGTTACTGACATTCCTTCAGAGGAATAACGTCATGATACACATACGTGGTTGTTTACCTGTTATGCCTGCCACGTCTGCAGGGGGAGGCACCACGCAGGTTATTGTTACTGACACGTATTCAGAGCAATATCATCTCGATTCACAGGCTGTTGTACACCCGTCATACCTGCCACGTCTGCAGGGGATGCACCACGGAATTGTTGCACTGACACATCTTCAGCGCAATAACATCACGACACATAGGTGGTTGTTTACCTGTTATGCCTGCCACGTCTGCAGGGGGGAGGCACCATGCAGGTTATTGTTACTGACACGTATTTAGAGCAATAACATCTCGATTCACAGGCTGTTGTACACCCGTCATACCTGCCACGTCTGCAGGGGATGCACCACGGAATTGTTGCTACTGACACATCTTCAGCGCAATAACATCACGACACATAGGTGGTTGTTTACCTGTTATGCCTGCCACGTCTGCAGGGGGGAGGCACCACGCAGTTTATTGTTACTGACACGTATTCAGAGCAATAACATCTCGATTCACAGGCTGTTGTACACCCGTCATACCTGCCACGTCTGCAGGGGATGCACCACGGAATTGTTGCTACTGACACATCTTCAGCGCAATAACATCACGATACATAGGTGGTTGTTTACCTGTTATGCCTGCCACGTCTGCAGGGGGGAGGCACCACGCAGGTTATTGTTACTGACTCGCATTCAGAGCAATAACATCTCGATCCACAGGCTATTATATACCCGTTATACCTGCCACGTCTGCAGGTCTGCACCACGTAATTGTTGCTACTGACACATCTTCAGCGCAATAACATCACGTCACATAGGTGGTTGTTTACCTGTTATGCCTGCCACGTCTGCAGGGGGAGGCACCATGCAGGTTATTGTTACTGACACGTATTCAGAGCAATAACATCTCGATTCACAGGGTGTTGTATACCCATCATACCTGCCACATCTGCAGGGGATGAACCACGAAATTCTTGCTACTGACACATCTTCAGAGAAATAACATTATGGCACATAGGTGGTTAGTTTCCTGATAGGCCTGCCACGTCTGCAGGGGGAGGCACCATGCAGGTTATTGTTATCTGTCACGTGTTCAGAGCAATAACATCTCGATTCATAGGCTGTTGCACACCCATTATACCTGCACGTCTGCAAGGGGATGCACCATGTAATTATGGCTACGTACACATCTTCAGAGCAATAACATTACGACACATAGGTGGTGGTTTACCTGTTATGCCTGCCACTTTTGCAAAAATAAATAAATAAATAAAAGGGGAAAATACGCCACGCAGGTTATTGTACTGACACGGCTGTACAGCAATTATTATTATGACATATAGGTGGCTTGTTTACCAGTTACGCCTGCCATGTCTGCAGGGGGAGGCACCAAGCAGGTTATTGGTACTGACACTTCTTCAGAGCAATAACATCTCGATTCACAGGCCGTTGTATACCTGTGAAAACGGCTACGGGGATGCACCAAGCAATTGCTGCTAGGGACACAGCTTCAGAGCGATAACATCACACTTCACAGACTGTTGTATACCCATGCTACCTGCAACTTCTGCAGGGGAAGGCACTGCGTAATTGTTTTACTGGCACGTCTACTGAGCAATTACATCACGACAAGTAGGCGGTTGTAAACTTCTTACCTGCCACGTCTGCAGGAGCATTCACTGTGAATTTGTTGTCACAGACACATTTTCATGGAAATAATTTATGTCACTCAGGAAAGGTCTGTCAGCGTGCTGTGGGTCACTTGCTAACAGTTTATTTTTGCCAACTAATAGCGGGTACTTGATAGTTTCACAGGGTGCCTGACAGGTATCTATGGGTTTCCCTCTTACCACAATTTCACAGGCAAGCATGTTGAAGAGGCATTTATCTGCTTGTATGTCAGTTTGATCTGGTCGTTGATTACAGAATAGTAAGTCTCCATCAGCTCATTGGTTCCAGGCATCAATTACTAGGCTAAGTAATTTGCAGATTCTTTATTTTGATCTCAATCTAGAGGTTGAATTTGGAGTATGTGTTAAGGTTGTTGGGTTTGATCCATGTTTATTAACCCTTTTTCTATTCCTACCAGGTTCATTTTTGCCCACTATAGGCGTGCCCTCCGTCGCGGTCATTGGGCACAATTCTGACCGTTAGGTTTAGTATATTATTTTCCATACAGGTACGTATGTATTGCTGTAACCACGAGCATGAGCGTGAAGCCCCGAACACAAGTGGGAAGCCTATCGGCTGAATTTGTGTGAGGGGCGGGAGCTCCGCCCCACACGTGTTCAGGCGGGGTGTCAAGTAGTTGTGGCTAGGGGCGGGGGTATATAACACCCCTGCTCCTACGGGAGGGGCGTACGTCACATTTTGCGGAACCCTCCCAACCCTCCCCTTTTTTCAATTATCCATTACAGGGCATGCCCACTATAGGCGTGCCCTCCGTCGCGGTCATTGGGCACAATTCTGACCGTTAGGTTTAGTATATTATTTTCCATACAGGTACGTATGTATTGCTGTAACCACGAGCATGAGCGTGAAGCCCCGAACACAAATATATATATATTGCTATTACTGTTCACTGCTCAGTGGTATCTGCAATCATTGGCATAGCAATGCTCAGTGATATCTGTAATCTACTTGTACAGCCTACCAAACTTATCAGTTCACGCAAACGAGCTGCAGGTAATGCGATGAGTCTCAAAGCCCTCTAAATGGTTAACAGATCTCAGTATGATCGCTGATGCCATTAGCTGCGGGTCCTTGGCTGCCGATTACAGCAGTCACCTTGGCCGAATCTCCACGTTAGAAGCCCTGGTGATTGCAGAACCACGCGTGGTACACATACGCTGTTGTATGTCCTGTATGGGTTAAAAACACATATGGGTTCTTTTCACTGGTGGATAGAAGAGAAACTTCTTAGATTACACAATTTCTCCTATGGTTGGAATTTGCTCTCACTGGCCTCCGTTTGTACCAGTTTTGCCCTCCCTGATAGGGAAGTGTTTAGGGCCAATCAGATTCTTTCCTTTATTTTGCAGCCAAACCACTGGGTTTTCCAATATTCGCCCTTTTTTTTGTGGCCTACCTCCTTTATACACCCGTCTACAGGGCTTCTTTCTTTTACATAGTTAACTATATGCACATATGAATGCCCCAGAGGATCAGAAGCTAAAGTTCATGTTAGACTGGGAGGCTGATGTTCACTCTTCTCTCTTTCTTAACCAGTGGAGGGAGGGGTGCGTTGCACTTGGCAAGGGCAGATAGCAAATGTCACTCATGGAGACAGCATTGAAGGTGATGCATTGCATGTATATGGTCCCCTCTCGGCTCCATGCCATATACAGTGGAGCAAAAAAGTATTTAGTCAGCCACCAATTGTGCAAGTTTTCCCACTTAAAAAGATAAGAGGGCCTGTAATTTTCATCATAGGTATACCTCAACTATGAGAGACATGATGAGAAAAAATTTGGTCACCTACAAACAAGCAAGTTTCTGGCTCTCGCAGACCTGTAACTTCTTCTTTAAGAGTCTCCTCTGTCCTCCATTCATTACCTGTATTACCTGTTTGAACTTGTTATCAGTATAAAAGACACCTGTCCACAACCTCAAACAGTCACACTCCAAACTCCACAATGGCCAAGACCAAAGAGCTGTCAAAGGACACCAAAAACAAAATTGTAGACTTGCTCCAGGCTGGGAAGACTGAATCTGCAATAGGCAAGCAGCTTGGTGTGAAGAAATCAACTGTGGAGCAATTATTAGAAAATGGAAGACATACAAGACATCTGATAATCTCCCTTGATCTGGGGCTCCACGCAAGATTTCACCCCGTGGTGTCAAAATGATCCCAGAACCACACGGGGGGACCTAGTGAATGACCTGCAGAGACAGTGACACTACGCCGCCAGGGACTCAAATCATGCAGTGCCAGACATGCCCCCCTGTTTAAGCCAGTACAGGTAGTTTGCTAGAGAGCATTTGGATGATCCAGAAGAGGATTGGGAAAATGTCATATGTTTAGATGAAACCAAAGTAGAACTTTTTGGTAAAAACTCAACTCTTCTTGTTTGGAGAAGGAATGCTGAGTTGCATCCAAAGAACATATCATGCTTTGGGGCTGTTTTTCTGGTAAGGGACCAGTACGACCGATCCGTGTAAAGGAAAGAATGAATGGGGCCACGTATTGTGAGATTTTGAGTGAAAACCTCCTTCCATCAGCAAGGGCATTGAAGATGAAACATGGGTGGGTATTTCAGCATGAAAATGACCCCAAACACACCACCCGGGCAATTAAGGAGTGGCATCGTAAGCATTCCAGAAGCGGCCTAGCAAGTCTCCAGATCTCAACCCCATTGAAAACCTTTGGAGGGAGTTGAAAGTCCATGTTTCCCAGCGACAGACCAAAAACATCACTCCTCTAGAGGATATCTGCATGGAGGAATGGGACAAAATACCAGCAACAGTGTGTGAAAACCTTGTGAAGACTTACAGAAAACGTTTGACCTCTGTCATTGTCAAAAAAAGTCTATATAACCAAGTATTGAGATGAACTTTTGTCATTGACCAAATACTTATTTTTCACCATAATTTGAGAACAAATTCTTTAAAAATCAGACAATGTGATTTCTATGAATTTTTGTTCTCATTATGTCTCTCATAGTTGAAGTTTACCTATGTTGAAAATTACAGGCCTCTCTCATCTTTTTAAGTGGAAGAACTTGCACAATTGGTGGCTGACTAAATACTTTTTTGTCCTACTGTATCCAGAAGTCTCACTGCTATGTTTTCGTGGTTGTGGCCAGAGGGGTACCATGTTTGGTGGAGCTGCCCGGTTGTGGTTGGCTTCTGGGCGCATGTCTTGGATTTGCTTAGCGCCCTTGTGGCCTCCCATATTCCATGCATCCCAGTTTTTTGCCTGTTTTAGACTGAGCAGAATGCTGTATAAAATATTCCGCTTGACCGTTTGTTTTAATGGAAGCTCGCAGATATATAGCCTCGAAGTGGAGGCAGTCAGCCCTGGATTACAGAAGTGATTGATAGACTTAATCTTATTCTTAACGAAAAGTTGTCTGCTATCAGAGATGACACGGTTGAGCAGTTTGAAGCAGTATGGGATCCATAGCTGTCTTCTTCGCATTGTCCGGCGATTTGCCAATGTTTTTCACTGTATTGACGGGGAGAGGGTGCCTGATTAGTATTATTTTGTTTATTCACTGTGGGGATTGACCGTCATTGTTTTATGCTAATTGTCTTGTTACGGACTTCCTGTCCTGCTTAATTCAATATGCCTGCCCTGTGCCCCTTTTACACTTGTACCTTGAACCTGCCTTTTGTTATTGTTTGGATCTTTTTGGTCGCTGTTCTTATTTCTTCAATATAATGCCGTATTGTATAAGTTTTTTTATGCTTTAATAAAAGCTTCATGGTTTGACTGTTAAAAACACATATGGGTGGCTGAGAATGGGATTAACGAATGCTCAGACCAACATCAATAGACACCATCAGCTTGTAGCTGCAGTATACTGGAGTCTTCTATACTGGAGCCTACAAAACACAAAAAAATTAATAAACCATAGTAAATGTATCACCTTATTTATTTATTTAATTTTTTACTGATTATAGCCAAATACAAGACATGTTCCTTTTTTCACACAAAGACTGCCCCTACATGCCCACTGCTTCTTCCCATCGCCGCCGCCTCCTAACACACACACGCTATGTATGCAAAGAGCTCCACTTTTAAGCCCTCTCCATACCTCTTTAAAGGGATATTCCAGTGGGAAAAAAAATTCTAATCAACTGGTGAGAGAAAGTTAATCAGATTTGTATATTACTTCTATTAAAAAAAGTCTTAATTCTTCCAGTACTTATGAGCTGCTGTATACTAGGGATCGATTTTTTAGGGCCGATACCGATACTCTGTGGACTTTAAGGCCGATAGCCGATAACTAATACCGATATTCCGGTATATGTTATCGGCTATTTCAGCACACCCCCCTGACACCGCCGCCCGCTTCCCTCCCCCTGCCGGTCCTTAGTCCAACCGATAATCGGTCAATCCCTACTGTATACTACAGAGAAAGTTGTGTGGTTCTTTCCAGTCTGACCACAGTGCTCTCTGCTGACACCTCTGTCGGTCTCAGGAACTGTCCAGAGCAGGAGAGGTTTGCTATGAGGATTTGCTACCGCTCTGGACAGTTTCTGACACAGAGTTGTCAGCAGAGAGCACTGTGGTCAGAAGTATACAACTTCCTGTGGAGCATACAGCAGCTAATAGGTACTGGAAGGATTAAAATCTTTAAATAGAAGTCATTTACAAAACTGTTTAACTTTCTGGCACCAGTTGATTAAAACTTTATTCCCACCGGACTACACCTTTAATGGGAATCTTACAGCTAGGTTCATTTGGAGAAGCTACAACCACTAGCTGGCAGCATGCAGCCTAAAAAGACTCACCGCTGCCACGCTCACCCACTGATGATTGACATGTTCCTCCCTGTCACTGTTCGGCCCCGTTCACACAGAGTAATTCAAGAGGAATTTACTCGAGTAATTCCTCTTGAATTCTCCGCTCCAAATGAATGCACATCTCCTCTGCCCATTGACTTTAATGTTATTTCTGCTGGCCTGTTCACACTGCGGAAATTCTGCTAGCAGAATTACGACGCTGAATTCCTTTCCGCTTGAAGAAAGGACATGTTCATTCTTCAGGCGGAATCCGCAAGCAGAATCCAATAGAAGTCAATGGTAAAAAAAAAAAATCTGCCCGACATCGTTTTCAAGCGGAATTCAAGTGGAATTCAGAAAAGTAGATTAAATAGCCTCCTCCTTCATTCCTCTTCATTTCCGCATGAAAATTCCGCTTGATGAAGAAGGCAACAATTTCCTGACTGAAATTATTCCTCGTGAATTACTCTTGAATTCCTCAGTGTGAACATAGCCTTCACAGGAAGAAATTAGAGATGAGCGAATTTACAGTAAATTCGATTCGTCACGAACTTCTCGGCTCGGCAGTTGATGGCTTATCCTGCATGAATGAGTTCAGCTTTCAGGTGCTCCCGTGGGCTGGAAAAGGTAGATACAGTCATAGGAGACTCCTTCCTAGGACTGTATCCACCTTTTCCAGCCCTGCGGAGCACCTGAAAGCTGAACTAATTTATGCAGGATGTCATCAACTGTCGAGCCGAGAAGTTCGTGACGAATCTAATTTACTGTAAATTCGCTCATCTCTAGAAGAAATCAGTCAGTCAGGGGGTGGGACAGAAGCAGCTATGACTCTTTCCAGGCTGTGTGCTGCTAAGCTAGCAGGTGTAGATTATTCGATTGAATTATGCAGTCCTCAGTTAGGGTGTATAACATAACCAACAAGTTGTGTTTTAGAGACCTTGTCATTACTTTTATTGTTACGCCGAGCGCTCCGGGTCCCTGCTCCTCCCCGGAGCGCTCGCGGCGTCTCTCTCTCTGCAGCGCCCCGGTCAGACCCGCTGACCGGGAGCGCTGCACTGACATTGCCGGCGGGGATGCGATTCGCATAGCGGGACGCGCCCGCTCGCGAATCACATCCCAAGTCATTTACCTGTCCCGGCCCCCGGCTGTCATGTCCTGGCGTGCGCGGCTCCGCTCCTCAGGGCGCGCGCGCGCCAGCTCTCTAAGATTTAAAGGGCCAGTGCACCAATGATTGGTGCCTGGCCCAATCAGCCTAATTAGCTTCCACCTGCTCCCTGTCCATATTACCTCACTTCCCCTGCACTTCCTTGCCGGATCTTGTTGCCTTGTGCCAGTGAAAGCGTTTAGTGTTGTCCAAAGCCTGTGTTCCAGATCTCCTGCTATCCTCATTGACTACGAACCTTGCCGCCTGCCCCGACCTTCTGCTACGTCTGACCTTGCCTCTGCCTAGTCCTTCTGTCCCACGCCTTCTCAGCAGTCAGTGAGGTAGAGCCATTGCCGGTGGATACGACCTGGTTGCTACCGCCGCAGCAAGTCCATCCCGCTTTGCGGCGGGCTCTGGTGAAAACCAGTAGCAACCCTAGAACCGGTCCACCGACACGGTCCACGCCAATCCCTCGCTGACACAGAGGATCCAAATCCAGCTAGCCGAATCCTAACAGTAGATCCGGCCAAGGATCCCGCTGAGGTGCCGCTGCCAAGTCTCGCTGACCTACCCACGGTGGTCGCCCAGCAATCGCAGCAAATTGCCCAACAAGGACAGCAGCTGTCACAGTTGACCGTCACGTTACAGCAACTTCTGCCACTGCTACAGCAACCATCTCCTCCGCCAGCTCCTGCACCTCCTCCGCAGCGAGTGGCCGCTCCTAGCCTCCGCTTGTCCCTGCCGGACAAATTTGATGGGGACTCTAGACTCTGCCGTGGCTTCTTGTCTCAATGTTCCCTACATATGGAGATGTTGTCGGACCAATTCCCTACAGAACGGTCTAAGGTGGCGTTCGTAGTGAGTCTTCTGTCTGGAAAGGCCTTGTCTTGGGCCACACCACTCTGGGACCGCAATGATCCTGCCACAGCCACAATCCAGTCCTTCTTCGCTGAAGTCCGTAGTGTCTTCGAGGAACCAGCCCGAGCTTCTTCTGCCGAGACTGCCCTGCTGAACCTGGTCCAGGGTAATTCTTCAGTAGGAGAGTACGCTATCCAATTTGGTACTCTCGCTTCCGAATTATCTTGGAATAACGAGGCTCTCTGCGCGACCTTTAAAAAAGGCCGATCCAGTAACATCAAGGATGTGCTGGCCGCACGAGAGATTCCTGCCAACCTGCAAGAACTTATCCATTTGGCCACCCGCATTGACATGCGTTTTTCTGAGTGACACCAGGAGCTCCGCCAGGAAAAAGACCTTGATCTCTGGGCACCTCTCTCACAGTATCCTTTGCAATCTACCCCTATGCCTCCCGCCGAGGAGGCTATGCAAGTGGATCGGTCTCGCCTGACCCATGAAGAGAGGACTCGCCGTAGGGATAAAAATTTATGTCTGTACTGCGCTAGTACCGAACATTTCTTGGTGGATTGCCCTATTCGCCCTCCACGTCTGGGAAACGCACGCATGCACCCAGCTCACGTGGGTGTGGCGTCTCTTGGTACAAAGTCTGCTTCTCCACGTCTCACTGTGCCCGTGCGGATTTCTCCTTCTGCCAACTCCTCCTTCTCAGCCGTGGCCTGCTTGGACTCTGGTGCTTCTGGAAATTTTATTCTGGACTCTTTGGTGAATAAGTTCTGCATCCCGGTGACCTGTCTCGTCAAGCCGCTCTACATTTCTTCGGTCAACGGAGTGAAGTTGGACTGTACTGTGCGTTACCGCACTGAGCCCCTCTTAATGTGCATTGGACCCCATCACGAAAAGATTGAATTTTTCGTCCTCGGTCTGCCATGGCTCCAGCATCATTCTCCCACCCTTGACTGGACCACCGGGAAGATCAAGAATTGGGGCCCTGCTTGCCGCAAGAAATGCCTCACGTCTGCTCCCAGTCCCGTCAGGCAAGCCTCAGTGCCTCCCCCTACACCTGGTATCCCCAAGGCCTATCAGGACTATGCTTTGCCTCCTCATAGCCCCCGTCCTGGTAACACTCTGCCCCGTGCCAAGCTTCACCCTCTGCCCTCCCTCCCCATTCCCACTCCTTCTGAACTGCCTGCCTTTGATGAGGAAACCCTACAATCGCTCCCAGTGTCCTCGTCCCACGTGAAGCAATTACTGGACAAAAAAAGGGGGAGACCTAAAGGGGGGGGTACTGTTACGCCGAGCGCTCCGGGTCCCTTGCTCCTCCCCGGAGCGCTCGCGGCGTCTCTCTCTCTGCAGCGCCCCGGTCAGACCCGCTGACCGGGAGCGCTGCACTGACATTGCCGGCGGGGATGCAATTCGCATAGCGGGACGCGCCCGCTCGCGAATCGCATCCCAAGTCACTCACCTGTCCTGGCCCCCGGCTGTCATGTCCTGGCGCGCGCGGCTCCACTCCTTAGGGCGCGCGCGACAGCTCTCTAAGATTTAAAGGGCCAGTGCACCAATGATTGGTGCCTGGCCCAATCAGCCTAATTAGCTTCCACCTGCTTCCTGTCCATATTACCTCACTTCCCCTGCACTTCCTTGCCGGATCTTGTTGCCTTGTGCCAGTGAAAGCGTTTAGTGTTGTCCAAAGCCTGTGTTCCAGATCTCCTGCCATCCTCATTGACTACGAACCTTGCCGCCTGCCCCGACCTTCTGCTACGTCTGACCTTGCCTCTGCCTAGTCCTTCTGTCCCACGCCTTCTCAGCAGTCAGCGAGGTTGAGCCGTTGCCGGTGGATACGACCTGGTTGCTACCGCCGCAGCAAGACCATCCCGCTTTGCGGCGGGCTCTGGTGAAAACCAGTAGCAACCCTAGAACCGGTCCACTGACACGGTCCACGCCAATCCCTCGCTGACACAGAGGATCCACATCCAGCTAGCCGAATCCTAACATTTATGCTGCCTGAACCCCACGTTATCGTGACTTCTCCCTGCCACACCTGCATTCATTCATAGGACTTATTGTTTTGGTATACGGAAAAAATCAAGGCTGGTGAGGAGGGGAGAAGCCACAGGGGACCACCCCAATGACTAGAGGTTTAGGAAGCATGAACGTGTTGATCAGTTCCCTTTAAAGCGTACCTGTCAGATCACCCAAAAAAAAAAAAAAAAAAAAAAAAAAAAAAGTTATATGTTGCTCAGTATCTCATCCTGATCATGTACATGTAATCTGTATGTGTCTATTACCAATATGTCTCTTAGAACTCACTTTATTTACTTGGAGTGATTGCAAAGTGAAAGTACTTTTCATTTACAGCAGGGGGCGGATCCTCACTGTGATGACCACTCCCCCCTCCCTGCTCTGGGAGCGGTAACCCTTTCTTTTCTGGTTTTATGCTATACAGATACACTGAGTGCCTACAGCTTTTGCTAACCTACAGCTCCCAGCATGCCCACACATCCTTCGAGTTGTAGTTTTGGAACAGCTGGAGGCATATGACTGGTAAAACTGCAGGTTGTGTTCCTCCACTTGTTGCAAAACCACAACTCCCAGCATGCCCACACATCATTTGGAAACATGATTGTAGTCCCCCTGTAACACACATATTCACAGATATATATACACATACATACATACATATATATATACATACACACACACACACACACGTAGGGACACTTACTTTTGAAACAAAGAAATGCACCATTCAGTCTTCTGTCTCCTGCTCAGTCACGGCAGCAGTGTGCTTCTGCCCCCCCCCCCCCCCCCCTTCTCTTCACACAGCAGAGAAGTGAGGGAGCCTGTGATTCTGACCCCCCCCCCCATGACATAGGTGATGACAAGTGGACACAGTGGGACCAGTATGTATCCCAGGAGGCAAGGGACAGTTCTTTGACTGGCTTTTTCAGTATGAAATACTGAAAATTGTTTAAAGGAGATCTGTAGTGCAATATAACTTATCCCCTTATCCACTATAGATCGCGGGGGGTCCAAGCGCTGGGGCCCCCCAGGATCTCCTGGACGGCGCCGCAGCAGTATGCTGGAAAGGGGGCGTTCCGTCCCCGCATGACGCGGCGGCTGACACGCCCCCTCCATGTACCCCAGAGAGATACATGGAGGCAGCGTGTCTGCCGCGGCTTTCTGTTAGATAGGAAACTTCACATCCTGCAGACTGCCACAGCCCGTCCAGGAGATCCCAGGGGCCCCAGCGATCTATAACTTATCCCCTATCCTTTGAATAGGGGATACATTATTTTGTGCTGGAATACTCCTTTAATGAAAGCAATTGCAAAACCTATTGGTTTTGCATGCTTTACAACATATCAAAAGTTTTTATATCTGACAGTGCCCATTTTACGCCAGCATGACATATTTATCATGGGGCATTAAGGGGTTAAACCAGTAATTCTTTATATATAAACAGAACATCATATACATTTCTGAACACAGTGAGGAGGATAGTCTGTCTAGAGACCCAAGTACCTGCAGGGCACTGTAGCACCGGAAAAGCATTGCATAACACTGTGCCCAGTCCCTGCACAGCATTATGTAACAGCTCCCCCCCCCCCTCAGTCCCTGCAGATCAATACCTAACAGCTCCCCCCCCCCAGTCCCTGCAGATCAATACCTAACAGCTCCCCCCCAGTCCCTGCAGATCAATACCTAACAGCTCCCCCCCCCCAGTCCCTGCAGATCAATACCTAACATCTCCCCCCCTCAGTCCCTGCAGATCAATACCTAACAGTCCCCCCCCCCCTGTCCCTGCAGATCAATACCTAACAGCTCCCCCCCTCAGCCCCTGCAGATCAATACCTAACAGCCCCTGTCCCTGCAGATCAATACCTAACAGCTCCCCCCGTCAGTCCCTGCAGATCAATACCTAACAGCTCCCCCCCAGTCCCTGCAGATCAATACCTAACAGCTCCCCCCCAGTCCCTGCAGATCAATACCTAACAGCTCCCCCCCAGTCCCTGCAGATCAATACCTAACAGCCCCCCCCATCCCTGCAGATCAATACCTAACATCTCCCCCCCTCAGTCCCTGCAGATCAATACCCAACAGCCCCCCCCCGTCCCTGAAGATCAATACCTAACAGCTCCCCCCTCAGTCCCTGCAGATCAATACCTAACAGCTCCCCCCTCAGTCCCTGCAGATCAATACCCAACAGCCCCCCCCCCGTCCCTGCAGATCAATACCTAACAGCCCCCGTCCCTGCAGATCAATACCTAACAGCTCCCCCCCGTCCCTGCAGATCAATACCTAACAGCTCCCCCCCAGTCCCTGCAGATCAATACCTAACAGCCCCCCCCCCATCCCTGCAGATCAATACCTAACATCTCCCCCCCTCAGTCCCTGCAGATCAATACCCAACAGCCCCCCCCCCGTCCCTGCAGATCAATACCTAACAGCCCCCGTCCCTGCAGATCAATACCTAACAGCTCCCCCCCGTCCCTGCAGATCAATACCTAACAGCTCCCCCCCAGTCCCTGCAGATCAATACCTAACAGCCCCCCCCATCCCTGCAGATCAATACCTAACATCTCCCCCCCTCAGTCCCTGCAGATCAATACCCAACAGCCCCCCCCGTCCCTGAAGATCAATACCTAACAGCTCCCCCCTCAGTCCCTGCAGATCAATACCTAACAGCTCCCCCCTCAGTCCCTGCAGATCAATACCCAACAGCCCCCCCCCGTCCCTGCAGATCAATACCTAACAGCCCCCGTCCCTGCAGATCAATACCTAACAGCTCCCCCCCGTCCCTGCAGATCAATACCTAACAGCTCCCCCCACTCCCTGCAGATCAATACCTAACAGCTCCCCCCCCCAGTCCCTGCAGATCAATACCTAACATCTCCCCCCCCTCAGTCCCTGCAGATCAATACCTAACAGCTCCCCCCCCCCCATCCCTGCAGATCAATACCTAACAGCTCCCCCCCTCAGCCCCTGCAGATCAATACCTAACAGCCCCTGTCCCTGCAGATCAATACCTAACAGCTCCCCCCGTCAGTCCCTGCAGATCAATACCTAACAGCTCCCCCCCCCCCCTCAGTCCCTGCAGATCAATACCTAACAGCTCCCCCCCCCAGTCCCTGCAGATCAATACCTAACAGCTCCCCCCTCAGCCCCTGCAGATCAATACCTAACAGCTCCCCCCCTCAGTCCCTGCAGATCAATAACTAACAGCCCCCCCGTCCCTGCAGATCAATACCTAACATCTCCCCCCCCTCAGTCCCTGCAGATCAATACCCAACAGCCCCCCCCCCGTCCCTGCAGATCAATACCTAACAGCTCCCCCCCTCAGTCCCTGCAGATCAATACCTAACAGCTCCCCCCTCAGTCCCTGCAGATCAGTACCTAACAGCCCCCCCCGTCCCTGCAGATCAATACCTAACAGCCCCCCCCATCCCTGCAGATCAATACCTAACATCTCCCCCCCTCAGTCCCTGCAGATCAATACCCAACAGCCCCCCAGTCCCTGCAGATCAATACCTAACAGCTCCCCCCCTCAGTCCCTGCAGATCAATACCTAACAGCCCCCCCCTCAGTCCCTGCAGATCAATACCTAACAGCCCCCGTCCCTGCAGATCAATACCTAACAGCTCCCCCCCCGTCCCTGCAGATCAATACCTAACAGCCCCCGTCCCTGCAGATCAATACCTAACAGCTCCCCCCCCGTCCCTGCAGATCAATACCTAACAGCCCCCCCCCCCGTCCCTGCAGATCAATACCTAACAGCTCCACCCCTCAGTCCCTGCAGATCAATACCTAACAGCTCCCCCCCAGTCCCTGCAGATCAATACCTAACAGCCCCCCCCGTCCCTGCAGATCAATACCTAACAGCTCCACCCCTCAGTCCCTGCAGATCAATACCTAACAGCTCCCCCCGTCCCTGCAGATCAATACCTAACAGCTCCCCCCCGTCCCTGCAGATCAATACCTAACAGCTCCCCCCCAGTCCCTGCAGATCAATACCTAACAGCTCCCCCCCCAGTCCCTGCAGATCAATACCTAACAGCTCCCCCCCCCCGTCCCTGCAGATCAATACCTAACAGCCCCCCCCCCCCCGTCCCTGCAGATCAATACCTAACAGCTCCACCCCTCAGTCCCTGCAGATCAATACCTAACAGCTCCCCCCCAGTCCCTGCAGATCAATACCTAACAGCCCCCCCCCGTCCCTGCAGATCAATACCTAACAGCTCCACCCCTCAGTCCCTGCAGATCAATACCTAACAGCTCCCCCCGTCCCTGCAGATCAATACCTAACAGCTCCCCCCCGTCCCTGCAGATCAATACCTAACAGCTCCCCCCCAGTCCCTGCAGATCAATACCTAACAGCTCCCCCCCCAGTCCCTGCAGATCAATACCTAACAGCTCCCCCCCCAGTCCCTGCAGATCAATACCTAACAGCTCCCCCCCGTCCCTGCAGATCAATACCTAACAGCTCCCCCCCAGTCCCTGCAGATCAATACCTAACAGCTCCCCCCCCAGTCCCTGCAGATCAATACCTAACAGCTCCCCCCCCCAGTCCCTGCAGATCAATACCTAACAGCCCCCCCTCCAGCAGAATAATACCTAACAGCACCCCCCTATACATACCCCAGTTGCTGCAGAGCAATACCTAAAAGTGCATCCACAGTCTCCAGTACCTGCAGAGCATTACATAACAGTGCCCCCTTAGTCCCTGCAGAGTATTGGAGAACAGTGCCCCCTTAGTTCATGCAAAGTATTGGATAACAGTGCCCCCTTAGTTCCTGCAGAGTATTGGATAACAGTGCCCCCTTAGTTCCTGCAGAGTATTGGATAACAGTGCCCCCTTAGTTCCTGCAGAGTATTGGAGAACAGTGCCCCCTTAGTTCCTGCAGAGTATTGGATAACAGTGCCCCCTTAGTTCCTGCAGAGTATTGGAGAACAGTGCCCCTTTAGTTCCTGCAGAGTATTGGATAACAGTGCCCCCTTAGTTCCTGCAGAGTATTGGATAACAGTGCCCCCTTAGTTCCTGCAGAGTATTGGATAACAGTGCCCCCTTAGTTCCTGCAGAGTATTGGAGAACAGTGCCCCCTTAGTTCCTGCAGAGTATTGGATAACAGTGCCCCCTTAGTTCCTGCAGAGTATTGGAGAACAGTGCCCCTTTAGTTCCTGCAGAGTATTGGATAACAGTGCCCCCTTAGTTCCTGCAGAGTATTGGATAACAGTGCCCCCTTAGTTCCTGCAGAGTATTGGATAACAGTGCCCCTTAGTTCCTGCAGAGTATTGGATAACAGTGCCCCCTTAGTTCCTGCAGAGTATTGGATAACAGTGCCCCCTTAGTTCCTGCAGAGTATTGCAGAACAGTGCCCCCTTAGTTCCTGCAGAGTATTGGATAACAGTGCCCCCTTAGTTCCTGCAGAGTATTGCAGAACAGTGCCCCCTTAGTTCCTGCAGAGTATTGCAGAACAGTGCCCCCTTAGTTCCTGCAGAGTATTGGATAACAGTGCCCCCTTAGTTCCTGCAGAGTATTGGATAACAGTGCCCCCTTAGTTCCTGCAGAGTATTGCAGAATAGTGCACCCAGAGTGTTGGTGCTCTTCTACTGGAATACGAAGCACTCACTGACACACTCCAGCAATGCTCCGCTGAAGAGAAACCATGAAAAAACTGCAGATTTAAAATAGCTCCGCCCTCACGAGGCCGGTCACATGGACATGACGTCATCAGAGGTCCTTTAGCCCACTAGGAAATAGCATCTACATTTTCTTCCCGGTGTTTCCGTCACTTATTCCGGTAGTTACTTCACCTACTGTAGAAGAAACAAGATGTCGACCCCAGACGCAATTGCATCTGACGAAGCAGAGGCGTCCAACAAATTTTCTTTCATGGCTGCCGTCAGCAAGACCCCAAAGAAGGTAATGACGTCACTTGTTCACTTGCCACACCCACTGGACGTTACGAGTGTGTGCGTCATTCTCACTTGTCCCCCGGGTCTGGGGGTTCGGTGTTCAGTTCCCCTTCTCCATGTTGTAGTGTGATAGGGGATCGTGTAGAACAGTGACACTATGTGTCAGTAATGGAGCCTGTGTTATGTATATAGTGTCACCTTCATACAATGAGCGCCAATGGAGGGGCAGGTTGTGTGGACACCGGATAAAGACAGTACAGACTTGACATACAGTTTCATTTATAGCCATGTACACACTTGTTTATCAAAACACTACATATATATTTATATTTCTTTAGACTCATGTTCACATGTGCGCTGGAGCTTTGTCACAGAATCTAATTACAATTAAATTAGCAAGTGGTAATATTATTGTCTGGTCAGATCCGGGTAAATATGCTATTATAGTCAATGGGATCAGTCTGTGTCTGTTGTGCAATGGATCATCCAGCTCTGTATTCTGGGCCCAGAAGGAGTCTGTTACATAGATGTGGATGAGGACTTCTTCCACAAATGGCTCCACACCTGTCTTCAGGTTGTGTGTGGTATTGCAGCTTAGTTCCCTTGACTAGAATGGAGCAAAGTGCAATACAATACACAACAGAACAGATGTGGGGCTGTTTTTTTTTTGGGAAGAAATTAGCTCTGTTTTTCTTTTCCTGTATAATCCTACTTTCACGCACAATAACCACAATGCATTTCAGAAATCAACCCCCTACCATATATCTGATCAGGGTTGTTGCTGCACAAAGCGCAAGGTTTTCTGTAAGGCTATGTTCACACAGTGGATTTTCTGCGGAAAATTTGGCAAAAGTTACTGCCCTACGGGGATTCCGCTGTCCCATTCTCACAGTGGAATTTCTGCTGCGTAAATTCCACATTCTGGATTCTGCAAGAATATAAGACCTGTCTTTTATTTTTGCAGAATTCTGTTGAACTCAATGGGGCTTTGAATTTTGGCAGAATTCTGTGTTTCCAGCGCACCAAAATTTCTGTCTAAATTCTGCTCAAATTCCTCAAGACTACAAAAAATCTGCAGGAGTTTGGCACAACGGAAATTGAGCAGAATAGCAGAATTTCCACATTCTTATGAATTTTTCTACCGTGTGAACGTACCCTAACAGTCAAAAAAAAATGTCTGCAAGATATCTGCTGAAAGTGAATCTTCCCTATGATCCATTCACATTGCAGAATATTTCTGCCCGGACATTCTGTCCACATCAGGTGCTGGAAGGACAAGCTGGCGCTAGAACCGCTCGGAAATTCGCCCTCTCTATAGACAGCAATGCATTTCCTAAGAGGAATGGAAGTCTGCTGCAATGGAATTTATCCACTGAATTCTGTAATACTGCTATATAGAAAAGAGAGGTTCTGAGCGTACAATCCCACCTCGATAAGGTGACCTCATTTTGGGAGTGTGTGTTTTTTTTAAATATAGTTATCTACATCTTTATCGTATTGTAATGTGTACTTTTTAATAAGGCTGCAGGTGTATTTTTCTTGCCGTCTGTTACAGTTATCAGGTGCATTGTTTGCTTGGCTTATTAAATAGAACTGACCTTGCAAGCTGGACATATGTTATCTGGAATTTGTCTAATACTGTACTGTGTTGTATGGATGCAGCCTTGAGGAACCAGTTCAAGATAACATGTCATTAAGTAATGAAGCTTATTACTACTGTATTACAAACTCTCTGGCCTCCTAGAATACACCCTTTGTAAGCAGGGAAGATTGGAAGTCATATTGCTGAAGATTTTGGTGACAGGCCTCTTCAAAGGGACTCTGTCAGATGTATATCTTGCTCAGAGCTCAAGTGTCAAGGAGGAATAACTGTAAGGCTAGGTTTCCACAGTTTTTTTTTTTTTTTTTTTTTTTTACAAAAATTGCCACGGATTTTCCTTGCGTTTTGGCAGTTTTTCCTTTGAATGGAAATTGCATTTTTGGCCCCTTTGGCATCTTTTTTCAAAGTTTGTTGGGTACCAAAAAAAAAAAAAAAAAGATGCAGTAGGGATGGAAAAAATGTATTTAAATTAAAAAAAATTTATAACGAAATTTTAATTAATTTTTAAACAGGGACCAATTTATGTGAGCGGACAGGGACCTAAAAATGTAGCCAACAATAATAGAAATGTAGAAAGGGGCCATTTAAATGTAAAAATAATATATTTTATATAATTTTGTAAAATTTTTATTAGTAATGTATTTTAATAATGTGTTTAAAGTGTGTATGTTTTTACTTTATTGATGGGAGCTGTAGTACCTGTACTAATAGACAGATCGCCCCAGGTGTCACTCCTGACACCCGATGCAATTGTCCTTTCTATTGCTGAGATGCTGAGCGGCTTTCTCCTGCACTCACATCTCTGTAGATCAGTGGTGTGAATTCATATTTTCTGCCCAGAGTGGTGATTGGCCGTATGTGGCAGCCAATCATCATTCTCAGAGGGAAATACGAATCAGTGATGTGAATTCTATTCACATCACTGGCCGGCTGGATTATAGTGCAGGGAAGCGAGTGCAGGAGAAAGCTGCGCCACATCTCAGGGATGAAGGATGATCACAGCAGGTGTCACTCCGGTCGTTGCGATCGTCCTGTATAATGTATAGATGCGGGCAGCACGGCCGCTCTTCTCTGGTCCCCTGCATTTACGTATGTATATCTATTATTCATATTTCCCCCAGACAGTTGTGATTGTCTGGAACCATCCAGCCAATCACAGCTCTCTGCGGAAAATATGAATCTGTGATGTAAAGAACTTCACATCGCAGAATACAGTGCAGGAGACCGAAGAAGAGCGTCCGTGCCCCCCGCTTCTATACATTATATAGGAGGATCGCAACAGGTGTCAGAAGTGACACCCGGGGCGATCTGTCTATTATTATAGACAGGTATTATTACTCCTATCATGTAACAACCTGTTCCATGCTGGGAGTAGTAGTACTACCTAAAATTTTTTACAAATAATGAAAAAAAAAGGGAAAAACACACACTTTATTAAGCACATTTTCAAAATACATTACTAATAAAAATGTTAACAAAATTAAATTTACAAAATATATTATTTTTACATTTAAATGGCCCCTTTCTACATTTATTTTATTGTCTGCTCCATTTTTAGTTCTCTGCCCGCCCACATAAATTGATCCTTGTTTAAAAATTAATATAAATTTGTTATAAAAAATATAAATTTTGGTAAATAGTATTTTTTGCATCCCTAATGTATCTTTTTTTATAGTACCTTATGAAATTTTAATAAAAAAGGTATTTCCATCCATTTTTTGGATCGCTAAAGTCCAAATAAAGAATAAAAACTTAAAAATAAAAGTTAAAACCCACATGACGTTTTTCTTGGCGTTTTTTCACTTTCATAGACTTCTATGGGAGGAAACTGCAAAGATTTTACTGAAAAATACACCAAAGTCTCAACAAGAGACATTTTTGAAAAACTGCCAAAGAACCCAAAATAGCTGAAAAATGTCAAAAGGATTAAAAAATGCCAAACTGAAAAACACCAAGTGGTTATGGCATTTTGTAGTTCCCTATTGACTTGCAGCTAACATCTGGCCGCAGCGTTTTTTCACCCAAAAAATACCATGTAGCAGAATGGGCGTTTTTATTTGTGGTTTTGCTAAAAAAAATTACTTGAAAACCTAGCCCCATCAGGGGATTAATATGGAAGGGGGGGTGGGGGGTAATGGCAAAAGGTGGTCAGGGGGGGGGGGGATAATGGCACAGGGGGATTAACATGGGGGGGGGGGGGGGATCATTACCCCCCTCCCCCTCCATCTTAATCCCCCTGTGCCATTATTCCCCCCTCTCTCTGATCCCCTTTTGCCATTATCTCCCCCCCCCAACTTAATGCCCTTGTGCCATTATTTCTCCCCCCCCCCCCTTACGAATCCCCCTGGACTAATATATGTATACAGACAATAACATCCCATACACCTAGTTTAACTTTTTTTTTTACATTACCCGGCCTGTTCGGGTATACAGCGCGCCCTGTCCTCAAAGTCCCGTTTGGCGAGACCGCACTGACGGGACCTCCTGCGCTGTGCGGCACCTCTGCCCAACGTCAGGGGGGCCATGTAAAGCTTTTAACTTTGAGCTCCATTGTCCTACAATAGCGCCGAATGTAGGTGTTCTGCAGGCACCTCGTCTTCGCTTCAGTGTGTATTCAATTCATTAGACCGGATGGTCTATTTATATATATATATATATATATATATATATATAATTAAAGAAGTAGGACGACATGGTGCTCTATATTTTAAAACACTACTAAGTGCGAACCTAATACAATAAAGATTGCACTTTTAATCTCACTTTTTTGATATATGGGAAATAAAGGGTTTTTTTTTGGGCTGCCTTTTTGGTAGTCTATGAGTTAGTGTTACAACGTCAGAGGATGTCACATGTCTGCATGGCACCCACGCAGCTCCCGTAAAGTAGCCACAGCTCCGGACATGGTACTTTACAGAGAGCTGCCGCGGCCATTCCCCGCTCTGTGCTGACAATTACTGGGAATGCATGGTCACCATTTGTCAGCTCATTGGCGTACCCCGGCAGAACCCATGACGTACCCCTAGGGGTACGCGTACCACTGGTTGAGAAACCTTGCCCTGAGGGTAGTGTCATATATAAAGGATCTGCAGCGTATTTTACGCTGCGGATCCGCCGGTGACCCGAGACATAGTGTGCCTCCAGCTGTTGTCCCGCCCCCCTGCTCACATCGGCAATCTGCCCCTCCGAGCAGCCACACTGGGGACTGAGAGTCACAGAATGCTCTCACAGTGTACTCAGACATTGCGGAGCAGCTGCGGATCCGTTACGTGTGACCCTACCCTAAGTTAGGGTGGCCACATTTCCTAACTGCCATTCAGGGACACTTACTTTCACAAGTGCATTTCGTCAAGACTCCACCCCTAGCCCACCTCTGCCCGACCCCTATTCCCGCCCAGTATGCATATGAATATTTGCCATAGAAAGGAATAGGGGGTGCAGTGCGCTTCAGGCTATGGGGTACTTTGAGGGATGGCAATGCCAATCACCTTAACTACACCAAGGGGGAGATTTATCAAAACTTGTGCAGAGGAAAAGTTGTCTAGTTGCCCATAGCAACCAGTCAAATTGCTTCTCTCATTTTTCGGAGGCCTTATCAAAAATGAAAGAAGCGATCTGCGAACTTTTCTTCTGGACAGGTTTTGATGAATTTCCCCCCAAGTGCTTTAAAACACTGAACTCCTCCTTTTTGTGCCAACTTGGGATCTCTGTCTGTGATACCCAGTCCAACTTGGCTCCAGCCTCCACTCACCTTTAACCTCTTCAGGACATAGGGCGTATGGATACGCCCTGCATCCCGAGTCCTTAAGGACACAGGACGTATCCATACGCCCGTGGGAATTCTGGCCCCCACCGCTAGCCGGTTGGGGACCGGAGCCGGATGCCTGCTGAAATCGTTCAGCAGGCATCCCGGCATATCGCCCAGGGGGGTCATTATGCCCCCCCATGTCGGCGATCGCCGCAGATCGCTGGACAATTCAGTCCAGCGATCTGCGGCGATTCCGGGTCAATCGGGTCTCCAGTGACCCGGTGACCCGGAATTACTGGCTGTTCGGGGCCGTCTCTGACGGCCCCGAACAGCCAGAGCCTGCAGGGGTGAGGTGGCACTGGTGCCACCTCACGATCGCCCTGATTCGTCGGCCGGATTACCGGCCGACCAATCAGGGCGCCTGCTGCGGGTGTCACTCCCGCACCCGCTCCGCCCCTTTTCCGGAGGACGTGACAGGGTGCGGCGTCAATGTTGGGATCGGGGCCCCAGGAGCAACGGCGGCGGCGGGACTGACCTCATGCGGCTGGATTGTTGGAGGTGAGTGACAGCCTCCTGCTGTTGCTTAGCAACAGCTCCCAGCATGCAAAAAGGGCATGCTGGGAGCTGTAGTTATGCAACAGCAGGAGGCAGACCACCACAACTCCCAGCATTCCCTTATGGGCATGCTGGGACTTATGGTTTTGCAACAGCTGGAGGCACATTTTTTTCTATGGAAAAGTGTACCTTCAGCTGATGTATAACTACAACTCCCAGCTTGCACAAACAGCTAAAGTGCATGCTGGGAGTTGTAGTGGTGCATCTGCTGGTTGCATAACTACAACTCCCAGCATGCCTGTTGGCTGTCGGTGACTGCTGAGAGTTGTAGTTTTGCAACAGCTGAAGGCACACTGGTTGTGAAACTCAGAGTTTTTTTTTAGCTAACTCAGTGTTTCACGACCGGTGTGCCTCCAGCTGTTGCAAACTACAACTCTCAGCAGTCACCGTACACCATGCACCGTACATGCTGGGAGTTGTAGTTTTGCAACAGCTGGAGGCACACTGGTTGTGAAACACTGAGTTAGGTCACAAACTCAGTGATACATAACCAGTGTGCCTACAGTTGTTGCAAAACTACAACTCTCACCAGTCACCGACAGCCAACGGGCATGCTGGGAGTTGTAGTTATGCAACAGCTGGATGTCCCCCCCCCCACCCAATGTGAATGTACAGGGTACACTCACATGGGCGGAGGATTACAGTAAGTATCTGGCTGCAAGTTTGAGCTGCCGTAAACTTTCTGCTGCAGCTCAAACTGCCAGCGAGAAACTACTGTGAACCCCCGCCCGTGTGACTGTACCCTAAAAACACTACACTACACTAGCACAAAAAATAAAATAAAAAGTAAAAAACACTACGTATACACATACCCCTACACAGCCCCCCTCCCCTCCCCAATAAAAATGAAAAACGTCTGGTACGCCACTGTTTCCAGAACGGAGCCTCCAGCTGTTGCAAAACAACTCCCAGTATTGTCGGACAGCCGTTGACTGTCCAGGCATGCTGGGAGTTTTGCAACAGCTGGAGGCACCCTGTTTGGGAATCACTGGCGTAGAATTCCCCTATGTCCACCCCTATGCAAGTCCCTAATTTAGGCCTCAAATGCACATGGCGCTCTCACTTTGGAGCCCTGTCGTATTTCAAGGCAACAATTTAGGGCCACATATGGGGTATCGCCGTACTCGGGAGAAATTGTGTTACAAATTTTGGGGGGTATTTTCTGCTTTTACCCTTTTTAAAAATGTAAATTTTTTGGGAAAACAAGCATTTTAGGTAAAAAAATTTTTTTTTTTTTTTACATATGCAAAAGTCGTGAAACACCTGTGGGGTATAAAGGTTCACTTAACCCCTTGTTACGTTCCCCGAGGGGTCTAGTTTCCAAAATGATATGCCATGTGGTTTTTTTTTTGCTGTCGTGGCACCATAGGGGCTTCCTAAATGCGGCATGCCCCCAGAGAAAAATTTGCTTTCAAAAAGCCAAATGTGACTCCTTCTCTTCCGAGACCTGTAGTGCACCAGCTGAGCACTTTTCACCCCCATATGGGGTGTTTTCTGAATCAGGAGAAATTGGGCTTCAAATTTTTAGGGGTATTTTCTGCTATTACCCTTTTTAAAAATTAAAAATTTTTGGGAAAACAAGCATTTTAGGTAAAAAAAAATTTTTTTTAAACATTTGCAAAAGTCGTGAAACACCTGTGGGGTATTAAGGTTCACTTTATCCCATGTTACATTCCCCGAGGGGTCTAGTTTCCAAAATGGTATGCCATGTGTTTTTTTTTTGCTGTTCTGGCACCATAAGGGCTTCCTAAATGCAACATGCCCCCCAAAAACCATTTCAGAAAAACGTACTCTCCAAAATCCCCTTGTCGCTCCTTCGCTTCTGAGCCCTCTACTGCGCCCGCCGAACACTTTACATAGACATATGAGATATGTGCTTACTCGAGAGAAATTGGGCTACAAATACAAGTAAAAATTTTGTCCTTTTACCCCTTGTAAAAATTAAAATTGGGTCTACACGAACATGCGAGTGTAAAAAATGAAGATTGTGAATTTTCTCCTTCACTTTGCTGCTATTTGTGTGAAACACCTAAAGGGTTAAAACACTTACTGAATGTCATTTTGAATACTTTGGGGGGTGCAGTTTTTATAATGGGGTCATTTATGGGGTATTTCTAATATGAAGACCCTTCAAATCCACTTCAAACCTGAACTGGTCCCTGAAAAATATTGAGTTTAAAAATTTTGTGAAAAATCGGAAAATTGCTGCTGACCGTTGAAGCCCTCTGGTGTCTTCCAAAAGTAAAAACACGTCAATGTTATGATGCAAACATAAAGTAGACATATTGTATATGTGAACAAAAAAAAAATGTATTCGTAATATCCATTTTCCTTACAAGCAGAAAGCTTCAAAGTTAGAAAAATGCAAAATTTTCAAATTTTTCATCAAATTTATGGATTTTTCACCAAGAAAGGATGCAAATATCGACAAAAATTTACCACTATGTTAAAGTAGAATATGTCACGAAAAAACAATCTCGGAATCAGAATGATAACTAAAAGCATCCCAGAGTTATTAATGTTTAAAGTGACAGTGGTCAGATGTGCAAAAAACGCTCCGGTCCTTAAGGCCAAAATGGGCTCCGTCCTGAAGGGGTTAATGGGGTACTCTGGTGGAAAACTTTTTTTTTTTTTTTTTTAAATCAACTGGTGCCAGAAAGTTTAACAGATTTGAAAATGACTTCTATTAAAAATTCTTAATCCTTCCAGTACTATTAGCTGCTGTATACTACAGAGGAAATTCTCTTCGATTTGGGATTTCTTTTCTGTCACGACCACAGTGCTCTCTGCTGACACCTCTGTCCATTTGGGGAAATGTCCAGAGCAGCATATGTTTGCTATGGGGATTTTCTTCTGCTCTGGACAGTTCCTAAAATGGACAGAGGTGTCAGCAGAGAGCACTGTGGTCGTGACAGAAAAGAAATCCCAAATAGAAAATAAATTGTTCTGTAGTTTACAGCTGCTAATAAGTACTGAGAGGATTATAAAATTTTAATAGAAGTAATTTAAATATCTGTTTAACTTTCTGGTACCAGTTTATTTAAAAAAAAAAAGTTTTTCAACTCATCTCATATAGTATATCATATAGTGAGCGGTGAAAGGCAGGTAGAAAATAGCAACTAGTCCATTTATAAGCCACACACTTTACCTTTTTTGCCTCCTGCTTGGGTGAGGCTGAGGCCTCTTAGATTTATTACAGAAATAGCACAGCAGCACAGAGTATTTCTGGAGGGAACTGTAGTGAGGCAGACTGTCTGAAATACTCTGTGCTGCTGGGAAGCCTACTCCATCTTCTACCTGCCTTTCACTGCCCCCTACATGACGGCACAGTCAGAGATATGTTTATTTCACATATAACTTATAAGTCAGACTGGGCCATCATGTAGGGAGCGGTGAAAGGCAGGTAGAAGATACATACAACTATACAATTCATAAGCCACCCACCTTGCCAGGCTAGCCTGTTTATGTGTCCATGCAGATGCCGACTGAGAAAGCTGGCAGAGAGATCAGGGCACTTCTTCGGCAGGGCTCTGTACACCGAGGACAAGCAGGGCTCTGTATAACGAGGACAAGCAGGGCTCTGTACACCGAGGACAAGCAGGGCTCTGTACACCGAGGACAAGCAGGGCTCTGTACACCGAAGACAAGCGGGGCTCTGTACACCGAGGACAAGCGGGGCTCTGTACACCGAGGACAAGCGGGGCTCTGTACACCGAGGACAAGCGGGGCTCTGTACACCGAGGACAAGTGGGGCTCTGTACACCGAGGACAAGCGGGGCCCTGTACACCGAGGACAGGCGGGGCCCTGTACACCGAGGACAGGCGGGGCCCTGTACACCGAGGACAGGCGGGGCCCTGTACACCGAGGACAGGCGGGGCCCTGTACACCGAGGACAGGCGGGGCCCTGTACACTGAGGATAAGCAGGGCTCTGTACACTGTGTACAGAGCCCCTGCTTGGCCTCAGTGTACAGAGCCCTGCTTGTCCTCATTGTAAAGGGCCCTGCTTGTCCTCAGTGTACAGGGCCCCGCTTGTCCTTAGTGTACATGGCCCTGCTTGTCATTAGTGTACATGGCCCTGCTTGTCATTAGTGTACAATGCCCCGCTTGTCCTCGGTGTACAGTGCCCCGCCTGTCCTCGGTGTACAGAGCCCTGCTTGTGCTCGGTGTACAGAGCCCCTGCTTGTCCTCCGTGTACAGAGCCCTGCCGAAGAAGTGCCCTGATCTCTCTGCCAGCTTTCTCAGTCGGCATCTGCATGGACACACAAACTGGCTAGCCTGGCAAGGTGGGTGGCTTATGAATTGTATAGTTGTATGTATCTTCTACCTGCCTTTCACCGCTCCCTACATAATGGCCCAGTCTGACTTATAAGTTATATGCGAAATATAACATATCTCTGACTGTGCCGTCATGTAGGGGGCAGTGAAAGGCAGGTAGAAAATGGAGTAGGCTTCCCAGCAGCACAGAGTATTTCAGACAGTCTGCCTCACTACAGTTCCCTCCAGAAATACTCTGTGCTGCTGTGCTATTTCTGTAATAAATCTAAGAGGCCTCAGCCTCACCCAAGCAGAGACCATTGTGGTCGTGACAGAAAAGAAATCCCAAATCGAAGACAATTTCCTCTGTAGTATACAGCAGCTAATAGTACTGGAAGGATTAAAAATTTTGATTAGAAGTAATTTACAAATTTGTTAAACTTTCTGGCACCAGTTGATTTAAAAAAAAAAAAAAAATTTCCACTGGAGTACACCTTTAAAGGTGAGTGGAGGCTGGAGCCAAGTTGGAGTGGGTATCACAGACAGAGATCCCAAGTTGGCACAAAAAAAAGGAGTTCAGTGTTTTAAGGCACTTGGGGGGGAAATTCATCAAAACCTGTCCAGAAGAAAAGTTGCTGAGTTGCCCATGGCAACCAATCCGATCGCTTCTTTCATTTTTGAAAAAGCCTCCGAAAAATGAGAGAAGCAATTTGACTGGTTGCTATGGGCAACTAGACAACTTTTCCTCTGCACAAGTTTTGATAAATCTCCCCCTCGGTGTAGTTAAGGTGATTGGCATTGCCATCCCTCAAAGTACCCCATAGCCTGAAGCGCACTGCAACCCCTATTCCTTTCTATGGCAAATATTCATATGCATACTGGGCGGAAATAGGGGCGGGGCAGTTGTGGGGCTAGGGGTGGAGTCTTGACGAAATGCACTTGTGGAAGTAAGTGTCCCTGAATGGCAGTTAGGAAATGTGGTCACCATACTTTGTGTACAGGACCCCGCTTGTCCTTACTGTACAGGGTCCCGCTTGTCCTCAGTGTACAGAGCCCCGCTTGTCCTCGGAGGACAAGCGGGGCCCTGTACACTGAGGAAAAGCAGGGTTTTGTACCTGAGGACAAGCGGGCCCTGAACAAGAGAGAGCGCGAGCAAAGCGGCGGACGCACAGTGAGCTCCGACGTGGTGATGTGACCTCACGTCGAAGCACTGCAGCGCCACGCCGGAGTTCAAAGAGCCTCTCCCAGGGCTGCTGTGGCTGTTTGGGAGATGCCAAACAGCAGCCAGCAGCACCGTTCTCCGGGCTCGGGTGTGTGCCCGGCCCGGGTCCGGGTGTGTGCCGGCAATTAGCCGGCAAGGGCCCCTTTTCCCCGTCAGGGCCTTCGGAAGAGGGCCGAATGGACCGGCCTGTCGGTCCGCCCCTGGAAGTGACTATCTGTCACAGCACAGCAGCGGTCGGCGGCTCACGGGCTCAGATCATTCCGATCCTGGTCACCCTACCCTAAGTATGCTTAAAATGACCCTATTTGGACCCCTTTTAACCTTATTCTTTTATCAAAGGGGGCTGTATAAGGGATCATCTTTTGCACAGTGATCTGGAGTTTTATCGGTACCATTTTAGTTTAGATGGGACTTTTTGATCACTTTTTTTTATTTTATTTCTGGAATATGAAGTGACCAAAAATCCCTTGCGCTGTTCATTACGTGCGATTACACATGATCAAACATGTTCGGTTGAGCTGCAGTCTCCTGAAAGTAATGGCAGTTGGTCTTCACTGAGCATGCAAGCAAGGGGGATTGTGGGAAAGTGATGCCTGGCAACAGCAGGGTCACTGTTCATAAAGGAAGTGATCAGATCTATGGGGAGAGCTATTCTACATGGATGTAAGTTACTTTACTTTAAGAGGACCTGTGGGTAACCCCCCCAGAACTTAGATGACTTATCATTAACCCTTTAAGGACACAGGCAGTTTTCATTTTTGCCTTTTCGTTTGTTCCTCCTGGCCTTCTAAGAGCCAAAACTCTTAAATTTTTCCATCCACAGACCCATATAAGGGCTTTTTGTTTTTTTTGCGCAACCAATTGTAATTTTAATGACACAAAGTGGTAAATGTATGGTAAAAAAAAAAAAATTATATATATATATATATATATATATATATATATATTATTTGTGTGTGGTGGGGGGTTGAAAGAAAAAGCGCAGTTCTGCAACTTTTGGGAGGGTTTAGTTTTTATGCAGGTCACGTCATGGTAAAAGTGATATGTTCTCTTTATACTGTAGGTCAATGTGATTAAAACAATACTCTTTATATAGTCTTTGACCCTCTCACTTTTTTAATTTTTCTCTATACGGAGATGAGGGACCATTTTTTGTGCCGTGATCGGTATCCGTACCTTTTTTGTTTGGAGGGGACTTTTAAGCAATGTATGATGTGACCAAATTTTGGGATTTTAAAAAAATTGATGCTGAGCCAGGCTGCATTCTCAATCCTCAGATCACCATGATCATGTCATGGGGGTCCAATGAGCACTCTGAGGTTACTGTCATTTGGATTGTAATACCAAATTGATCACAGCAACTGAAATAGTTAATGATGGAGTGGTGAATGCCAGGCTACTAATATAAAGAGAGCAGTGGCGTTGCCAGGGGAGGGGCAGAGGGGGCCATGCCCCCCCCCTACATCCTGTTGTGTCCCCCATGTGCCTCCCAATTAAATTGCTCCCAGTTAGTCTGCCTATCTCGAGTTTACAGCTCCAGACGTTCTACCCCCTTCTCTTGTCACGCAGAAGCCGCAATCAGATGGGGCAGGGACACTGGCGCATTAAAAGCAGAGGGCAGAGGTGCCCCGTGCAGGCACTCACGTCTACTTTTTGCCCCTGAGGTAACCCCCCCCCAATCTGGCCGTGTGGAGGCCGACAAGGTGCGCCGGTGTAGCGGATTGGATAGTCTGCAGGTGCTGCCTCCGACCTGGCCACATCACCTGATCAACAGCAGGCCACGGCGCTGATTTCATGGTGACCGCAGGTGAGTGGACTGGGGGTGCTGATGGGGCAGGGGTTGTATATGTATGAATAATTTGTGTGTATGGATGAATGATGTGTGTGCATATAATGACTGTATGATAGATGGATGAATGCACGAAATATGGCACAACCAGGATAAAATATGCAACAGAGCAAAGAGAAGAAGGCATGGACCACGCCTTCTTCTCTTTGCTCTGTTGCATATTTTATCCGGGTTGTGCCATATATCATGTGGCTTTTATATGGTTACAATAAAAGATGACCACTGGCTGACATCTATCCATTATGTATGTATTTATAATGTGTTTATGTACGATATATGTTTGTTCGATAGATGAGTGTATGATAGATGTATGTATGATGTGTGTATGTATGATGTATGCATGTGTGTATTATAAATGTGCATATGATGTATGTATGTGGTGTGTATACATGCATCATGTGCATGTGTGTATGATAGATGTATGATGTGTGTATGCTGCTACTACTACTACCAAAAAAGGGCTGCTGTTGCTGCTACTACCTAAAGGAGGCTGCTGCTACTACCTAAAAGGGGTCTGCTGCTACTACCTAAAAGTGTGTTGCTGCTACTACTGCCTAAAGGGGGCTGCTGCTACTACTACTGGCTAAAAGAGGCTGCTGCTACTATTACCTAAAGGGGGTCTGTTGCTATTACTACCTAAAGGGGGCTGCTGCTACTACTACCTAAAGGGGTCTCTGCTGCTACTACTGCCTAAAAGGGCTGCTACTATTACTGCTTTAAAGGGGCTGCTACTTCTACATAAAGGGGGCTTCTACTACTACCTGGGGGGGGGGGGGCGGGGGAGTTCTACAACTAACTAGGGGAGGCTGCTGCTGCTACTACCTAAAGGGGGGCTGCTCCTACTGCTATATGTGGGGGCTGCTACTACTGGGACTTACCTTCAGGGAGTAACCCCTACTTATAGGAGGCTGCTACTGCCAACAGGGATTTACTACCTACAGGGGGCAGCTAAATTCACAGGGACCTACCTACTGGGGTCACCTCCGTAATTGGGGAAACTACTTACTGAAGTGACCTAACTACTTAATAGGGAGGGCCTACCTACTCTTCCCCAACCCACTCATCTACCCACTCTACTGTGTGAGACACCATGGTGTTATTACTTTTTGGAGCGATATAAGTGCTCGGAAAATTTAGGGCTTTGCGAGAAACTTTCTACTTTTTTTTTTTTTTTAAAGAAAAGAAAAGTGTTTCTACTTCCTTTCTATGCCCCTTAGTTCCTGAGATATAGGGATTTTGTTATGTAGTTGACTGTTCATATTGTTCACCGAGAAACTTCATTGCAAAATAGACTGTGATTGCTAGGTTGGGGGGGGGGGGTGTATATAGAGACGGAGGAGGTATGAATCATGTTCAAGGGCTGTTCCTGGAGCGAATGGTGGTTGCCAAACTTATAAAATCTCCTTTATTAGCCAAGTGTCAAAGAGGTAGTGCCGAGCTGCTCAAGTGCCACATCCTGGTACGCCTCCTGGCTTGTCCTCACTTCCTAGCCTTTCCTTGATTGACGTACAGGGCTTGTAAAGCAATCAATGATTGGCTGGGAGGTAAGGGCATGAAAGAAGGCCTGCCAGGGTGTGTAGCATGTGAGAAGCCTGACACCACCTCTAGACACTACAGATTTTCCACTGCACATTAGTGATATCGCTTACTGTCCGTGGCAGAATATTGATTCCCATAATTTCCTTATGGGAACTGTGCATTGTAAATTCTGTAGTGTGAACAGACGCTAACAGCTATCTAGTGGTGTTTCCAGCTCTTAGCAGCAAATAGAGGTGACAGATTCCCTTAGCAATTTGCCTGTATAAATAAGGCCTAACAAAATACAGCACTGCTTCTGACATTTGTGATTTTTTACATTGGTTAGTGCATATAATAACATATTGTTATCAGACTGAGTGCAGTCTTTACAAATGTGTGGGAAAGGTCTTTGTTGTGAGCTTGTGTACATAATATTCAACCAAAAGGAATTAAGAAATCTGTAGAATTATAGCTCTGTGGGTTCCTATTGTGTTGTGCTGTAGAGGAAAGGTTATATTCTGCAGAAGAGGAAGGTCGGAGAGGACAATAAACCATTTTAATTAAGCTTCTGTTTATAGACTGTGACATAGAGCCTTGTAGTGTCCCCTCAGAGCCTGCTAATGTTTTCCTGCTGGCACAAATGACACGCTAATACCACTTGTAACGTAACACAGTTCACTGAGATTTAAAGGGGGTTTACAGTATTATGCTTCCTGAGCAGCGAAAGCTGGCTCCTGTACTTATGTGTATATTAAGTACATATGTAACTATGTACTGTACTTAAAGAGTACCTGTCACCAGAGTAAACTTTTAATATTTATGTAATTATAAAACACTTTCCTATTTAATTTCTGTTAAAGGGAACCAATCAGCAGATGTTAGCATATAGATTGCTCGACAACGCGTTATATTTTTGCCCCCCAGGGATGGTGAAGATATTAAGCTATAAAGTCCCCCCGACCGCCCCGCAAGTAGCCCCCTGGGGATGGTGAGGATAACGATTTTAGCATATATAACGCATTGTCAAGCATTATAAAGATTGAGAATTTTAAAGGGAACCACTCAGCAGATTTTAGCATATATATGTTTTTAATGTGATTGAAAAAACGGCCACTAGGTGGCTCTGTGCTGTTTCCTGCACAATTCAAACAGTTAATTTGGTCTCCTCCCATCCTGGCAGCAGACCAAACTCAGGAGGTGTGTGCGGGGCACAGCTCTTGCAGGCTTCAGTGATGTCACGCCTGCTGGTGAATGCCCATTTTCTCCTGCCAGGAGCTCACACAATTTGAGCAAGGGGAAAGGTATGATTTTTAAAGCAGGAGAGGTGTTAGGCGTAGTTAGGGAATATAATCTGAGTTAGTTTAGAAAATATGGTTTGATGACAGGTACTCTTTAACCTCTTAAGGAAGCAGGGCATACCTGTACGCCCTGAGGACAATTGTAAACATATACATATTCCTGTATGTAGTTATGATTTTTTCCAGAAGTACGACAAAATCAAACCTATATAAGTAGGTTAACATTTTAATCGTATGGACCTACAGAATAATGATAAGGTAATTTTTACCGAAAAATGTACTACGTAGAAACGGAAGCCCCCAAAAGTTACAAAATGGTGGGGATTTTTTTCAGTTTTGTCGCACAATGAATTTTTTTTTTCGTTTCGCAGTAGTTTTTGGGTAAAATGAATTATGTCATTACAAAGAAGAATTGGTGACGCAAAAAATAAGCCATCATATGGATTTTTAGGTGCAAAATTGAAAGAATTATGATTTTTTAAATGTAAGGAGGAAAAAACTAAAATGCAAAAACAGAAAAACCCTCAGTCCTTAAAGGGAACCAATCATCAGATTTTACCCTATAGAACGCTTGGCAAAGCGTTATATAGGGTAAAATCTTTATTTTCGCCATACCCGGGGGATGCTCCTGCCCTCAGGGATGGGGAAGATATGAAGTTATAAACTTGTCACCGCCGCCGCCGTAAGTAGTCTCCTGGGCGGGAAGCTCTTCTCCCGTTCTTCGGCCGGCAGCGACGTCCCCTCCGCTTGATTGATGGGCCGCGTCATTGTTCCGCTCACTGAACAGACGGAGCAGAGTGATGACCATCAATCAAGCGGAGGGGGCGTCGCTGCCGGCCGAAGAACGGGAGTAGATGAGAGGAGCTCCCCGCCCAGGTGACTACTTACGGCGGCGGCGGTGACTAGTTTATAACTTCATATCTTCACTATCCCTGGGGGCAGGAGCATCCCCCGGGAAAGCGTTATATAGGGTAAAATCTGATGATTGGTTCCCTTTAAGGGGTTAATATACACTGAATGGACATTCATGTAATAGCATGTTGCTGGAATATCGGCTGGAAGTACTGACATGTTCTGAACAGCCCATTCTCTCTTGTCCTAGAAATACTATATAGGACTTAAGAAAGACTCTGGCAATGCAAGAAATAAGCAGCAAAGTAAACGTACCCCAAGTGCAGCAAGTAATAGATCAATACCATAGAACTTCCTTCCTCTAATTCGTGCCATAGAGTATTAGTGAGAGTCTGTCTCTCAGGAAGGTGTTTCTGTTACTATTACAATCAGTGTCACAGAATCTACTCATAGTGATTCAGCATTGTGATTCAGGGGACATGTATGATATAGTAGCTGATCATTGTATAAGTGTGCTTATTATATACCTGGAGTTCTATAGGCCCCAGGGCAAATTTTTGGACCAGAGCCCCCTCTTCCCCACAAAAGCATTGCTAGAAAATATAAATGTTTTATAAAATGTTTTTTTTTTACCACCCAAGCAATATGCATATATATATATATATATATATATATATATATATATATATATTATTTTTTTTTTTTTTTCAGTCTTAATATGCATAGAAGATGATTATATGTATGATCTACTTCTAAACAATAGTCATGTAGGCCTAGATTTATCAAACTGTGTGAGAGAAAAAAATTACGAAATTGCTAATTAATAATACCAGTATCCAAGAAACAAATATCACTATCATCATACTGTTCCTGAACAAATCCCGTAGACCAGCATTACTAATAATACAATTAATACTATGCAAAATATACATATTACCAATGATAAGATTTTATTATAAGAGCCATATAAAACTACCACATAGTAACTATTGTCACCATATTGTTACTGAATTAAAGGGGTATTCCAGGAAAAAACTTTTTTTTATATATCAACTGGCTCCAGAAAGTTAAACAGATGACACCTGTCTCGGGAAACGCCCAGTTTAGAAGAGGTTTGCTATGGGGATTTGCTTCTAAACTGGGCGTTTCTTGAGACAGGTGTCATCAGAGAGGACTAAGACAGAAAAGAACAACCTTAACTTCAGAAGCTCATAAGTACTGAAAGGATTAAGATTTTTTAATAGAAGTAATTTACAAATCTGTTTAACTTTCTGGAGCCAGTTGATATATAAAAAAAAAGTTTTTTCCTGGAATACCCCTTTAAGTCAACTATATACAGAGTACAGTGGTCCCTCAACATACAATATTAATTGGTTCCAGGAGGACCATTGTATGTTGAGACCATCATATGTTGAGTACACATATCTATGGAAAACTGGTAATTTGTTCCAGGACGACCATTGTATGTTTAGTTGTATGTAGGTCCATAGGATTAAAATGATACCCAACTTATATAGGTTTGATTTTGTTTTACTTCTGTTAAAAAATTATAACTGTATGCACGAAAATTAGTATGTGTAAAAATGTCATCTTCTGACCCCTATAACGTTTTTATTTTTCTGTATACGGGGATGTGTGAGGGCCCCCTTCATGTCTATGGGAGGGGGCGTAACGGCGATCCACCCCACTGGACCACCAAGGAGCATTTACATCACCCTTTTGATGCCGCTGTCAGCTTTGACAGTGGCAATCTAAAAGGTTATTAGCTGGCCGCGGCAATCGCCGCATGTCGGCTGTTAAAGGAGTACTATGGCACTTTTTTTAAATTAACCCAACGTGCCAGGGGTGCAAAATGAAACAGAACAAACTTTAACTAACCTGCCTACATTCCCCCGTTGCTCTGATGTCGGTGTCCCGTTCTCTGGTCCCTGTCTTCTTCCGCTTCCTGCGTATGACCGGCCGCAGCAATGTCCCATTGCTGCGGCTGGTGATACGCTGAGAGCAGCGTGACTCGCTGACCCGCAGGAAGCGGAAGAAGACAGGGACTAGAGAACAGGACACAGACATCGGAGCAACAAGAGAACGTAGGCAGGTGACTTAACCCCTTAACGACGCAGGACGTATATTTACGTCCTGCGCCGGCTCCTGCGATATGAAGCGGGATCGCGCCGCGATCCTGCATCATATCGCGTCGGTCCCGGCGCTCATCAACGGCCGGGACCCGCGGCTAATACCACACATCGCCGATCGCGGCGATGTGCGGTATTAACCCTTTAGAAGCGGCGGTCAAAGCTGACCGCTGCTTCTAAAGTGAAACTGAAAGTGACCCGGCTGCTCAGTCAGGCTGTTCGGGACCGCCGCGGTGAAATCGCGGCGTCCCGAACAGCTGACCGGACACCGGGAGGGCCCTTACCTGCCTCCTCGGTGTCCGATCGACGAATGACTGCTCCGTGCCTGAGATCCAGGCAGGAGCAGTCAAGCGCCGATAATGCTGATCACAGGCGTGTTAATACACGCCAGTGATCAGCATAGGAGATCAGTGTGTGCAGTGTTATTTAACCCCTTCCCTAATAAAAGTTTGAATCACCCCCCTTTTCCCATAAAAAAAAATAAAACAGTGTAAAAAAAAAAAAAAAAAACATATGTGGTATCGCCGCGTGCGTAAATGTCCGAACTATAAAAATATATCATTAATTAAACCGCACGGTCAATGGCTTACGCGCAAAAAAATTCCAAAGTCCAAAAAAACGTATTTTGGTCACTTTTTATACCATTAAAAAAATTTATAAAAAGTGATCAAAAAGTCAGATCAAAACAAAAATCATACCGATAAAAACTTCAGATCACGGCGCAAAAAATGAGTCCTCACACCGCCCTGTACGTGGAAAAATAAAAAAGTTATAGGGGTCAGAAGATTACATTTTTAAACATATACATTTTCCTGCATGTAGTTATGATTTTTTCCAGAAGTGCGACAAAATCAAACCTATATAAGTAGGGTATCATTTTAACCGTATGGACCTAAAGAATAATGATGAGGTGTAATTTTTACCGAAATATGCACTGCATAGAAACGGAAGCCCCCAAAAGTTACAAAATGGCGTTTTTTTCCCAATTTTGTCGCACAATGATTTTGTTTTCCGTTTTGCCGTGCATTTTTGGGTAAAATGACTAATGTCTCTGCAAAGTAGAATTGGCGACGCAAAAAATAAGCCATAATATGGATTTTTAGGTGGAAAATTGAAAGGGTTATGATTTTTAAAAGGTAAGGAGGAAAAAACGAAAGTGAAAAGACGGAAAAACCCTGAGTCCTTAAGGGGTTAAAGTTTGTTCTGTTACATTTTGCAGCCCGGGCACGGATGGTGAATAAAAAAAAGCACCACAGTACTCCTTTAAGCGCGCTACGGGAATCAGTTGGGGGCCTGCCGCTATGGTGAGGGCTCGAGTCAGAAGCCCACGCCATACACCGTTTGCTGTCGTCTTTGACGACAACGGGTTAAACAGCTAGCTGTTTTAGCGATGGCCCCGACGCAAAGGCACATCGTATGTTGATGCTGCCTTCAATATATACGATGGCCTTCGTATGTTGAAAATATCGTATGTTGGGGCCATCATATGTCGGGGTACCACTCTATTGAGCTCATATAGTGAGCACGTAGTCAGGCTCTGCAGACCGTATAAGTGATTAAAGTGCAGATAGATCTAGTGATTACAGCTCATATCTTCTCTGATCAGAGTCCTTCTCTTTTTCTGTATGTTTTTATTCTTTCCATCCGATCCTGACTGCTGTGATTTTTTTCAGCCACAACTCTGCAGAATTACGAGACAAACCTCTTGGGCTCTTTATGCCAGCACCCTATACAAACTCTCTATCCATAGTGCTCCTAATGATAATTACCGTACGCACCACACAGTAATAGTGCACCCCAAAAAGTTATAGTGCCACATATAATCTTTACACAGCAGTAGGGCCCTATTTCTGCCCCTTAACAGGCCCCTTTGTGTCCCCATAACGTAATTATGCCCCCTTGTGCTCTCCATACTTTAGATAGACATAGTGCAGGAAAATAGAAGAACAATTGGGGCACTACTTGATTACACACTAATGTAATTAACCTCACACAGAAGTGGCAATGTGTGGGATGGAAAACTGCTCCCCTTGGGGTGTTAAGCTTAGGGGTGTTGAACACCTATAAATTGCATTTATAATAATAGTTGTAGTAGAGGATGTCCATGGCTGCAGCCACCATCCCAGACCTATGTCACATAGGATAATCGATAAGATGAAGTAAAGAAAAATTCAAAGTGGTCTCGAAAAAAGGTGTTTGCTAGTGGCACAATCTGGCTCGTGGAGATGAACAACCATGGACTATGATGCAAAATAACAAAGGACGCATTTTCAAAAGGACCTTATGAGGAAAAGTGGGACCTTTTTGAAATGTGCTGCCCGTAATATTTAATAAAGGTCCTTTTGTTATTTTATATCATGGTCCTAAGATCATCACTTCAGATTATCCAGAGTATGGCAAGAAAATATACCCCACACCATTATGCCACCGTCACCAGGAAGAGTTCATCAAGTTGTGCTCCTTGTACTAAATTCTGACCCTTCCATCAGCATGACGCAATAGAGATCTGGATTTGTTTGACTGTGTCATGTTTTTCCACTTCTCAGTGATACAATATTTATACTCAATTGACTACTGGAAAGTCATTCTTTTCTCTTTCCATTAGACAGTAGTGGCACTCAAACTGTTTGTCTACTGTTTTTGACAGTCCTTGCCAAGGACTGACAAGTGGTGTGACCAGACACATGAGTTGAACACCATCGTTGTATTTGGCTGCAGTTTTGTTTAACTGAACTCCACCTGTTCATCAAAATGATTTTTCACATCCTTCTCCGACCAGTTTTGTTGATCCCCGTTCACTGGATGTTTTTCCTTGATCACCATTGTCAATATACACTGTAAACTGTTACAGGAGAAAACTCCTCAAGGTTGGCAATTTTTGAAATACTGGCCCTGACTAGTCTAGCACTGATGAATTTGCTCCAAGTCACTCTGATCACTGGATTTTTCTATTCTAATGTGGATTTACAATAAAACTAAATAAAGACATACAAAACCACAGGAAACATACTAGATTCTAATCAATATCAGAAAGAAAATAAACGTGGGTGCTCCGTTTATCCTCTTTCTAAAATTGAAGTGTCCTGTATGTTTAGCTGTGAAACGTAGAGCACCACTAGCTATCGTTTGGCTGATTAGGTGGCTGTTAAACGCAATTTACATAACTCCTATAGACTTTAATGGGGATTGCTTAAAGGGGTTATCCACCATAAGGGGATTTTAGTACGTACCTGCCAGACAGTAATGGACATGCTTAGGAAGTATCTGCACTTGTCTTGGGGATACATGGCTATGTTGTGAGATTACCATAACACTGTGGATAGCTTTTTGTGAACTGGTATTTCCTGTTTGAGTATCCTTCTTTGCCAAAAAATCCCATAATTCCATTTCCTCCTTCTCACACATCAGCCACCCCACCCATTGAAACATAAATGAGCTGCATCCATTGAAAAGACTTGTGGTTTTCAATCAGGGAGGGTGCCTACAGCTGTTGCATTAGTTGCAGATTGATCTCTCTCCCACCAAGCGATCGCTCCACCCATTGAAGCAGACAGGCTCCCTGTCATCAGCTGACTAGTGAGGTCAGGTCTCGGCTGAATTGCAACCTGGGAAAAATCTGGAACAACAGTCATTTTGTATGCAGTTAAAAATAAATATTGGGGTGAAAATCACAGAAGAATTGTGAGAAAACCGTCACACACAGATACAGACACTTTATTATGAACTACACTAACTTTACAGCCTCTGTAGCATAGTCAAATAAAAAAAAAATTTGGAATACCCCTTAAAAGCATCGAGAGCTATGATATTTACCGTATTTATCGGCGTATAACACGCACTTTTTAGGCTAAAATTTTTAGCTTAAAGTCTGTGTGCGTGTTATACGCCGATACACCCCCAGGAAAGGCAGGGGGAGAGAGGCCGTCGCTGCCCGCTTCTCTCCCCCTGCCTTTCCTGGGGTCTAGAGCGCTGCTGTCGGCCCTTTTCACCCCCTGGTTATCGGCGCCGCTGCCCGTTCTGTCCCCCTGACTATCGGTGCCGGCGCCGATAGCCAGGGGGAGAGAAGCGGCGCCGACAGCCAGGGGGAGAGAAGGGGCAGCGGCACCCATTGCCGGCGCCGCTGCCCCGTTGCCTCCCCCCATCCCCGGTGGCATAATTACCTGAGTCGGGTCCGCGCTGCTCCAGGCCTCCGTCGTGCGTCCCCGGCGTCATTGCTATGCGCTGAACGGCGCGGCGCTCTGACGTCATGCGCCGCGCCGTTCAGCGCATAGCAATGACGATAACCAGGGGGTGAAAAGGGCCGACAGCAGCGCTCTAGACCCCAGGAAAGGCAGGGGGAGAGAAGCGGGCAGCGACGGCCTCTCTCCCCCTGCCTTTCCTGGGGGTATATCGGGGTATACACGCGACACACGCACCCTCATTTTATCATGGATATTTGGGTAAAAAACTTTTTTTACCCAAATATCCTTGGTAAAATGAGGGTGCGTGTTATAGGCCGGTGCGTGGTATACCCCGATAAATACGGTATGTAACTTTGGGAGTTACGTAAATAGTACAGCCCCACAAGCTTTTACCTTTTCTCCCAGAGTTAAATTAACAACGTAGTTTTCAATACTACACTATTTATGCTATCTCCAATAAAGTCAAGTCAACAGGATTTATGCAAATTGTCTTAAAGGAAAACCGTCATCCTGTTTACCCACTATATTGGTTGAAATTATTTTGTGTACAGGACAAGTGGATGGTCATGAGACCATACAGGACAAGTAGATTGTGTGTCGTTTTCGTTTTAGTAGTTTTTTTTCCACACCCCTGAACCCAGTGTATTGGGTTAAAGGGGCACTCCACTGGAAAACTTTTTTTTTTTTATAAACTGGTGCCAGAAAGTTAAACAGAAAATAAATTTTTGGAGAGGCTCCTATATACATGGCCGCCTAGGACCTGAGTAACCCAAATAACACCCATACCCACGGTGTCAAATAATATGCAAAATGTAGTAAAGAAATTGGGGCTCAGGGTCGTAAATATTGGAATAAATGGTTTATTAGATAAATAAATGATACAAATATGTTTGTGTTCTGTGACTCACAGGGCCCTTGTGGGTCAACGGGAACACAGGATAAATACAATATATAATATACAATAATACAATCAATAGTATGGCAAAAAATATATATCATTAAATCAAACATATGTTTAGCTGCTGAAGAAAGGTCCTATGGGGGACCTGAAACGCGTCCAGCCATAACCAACCATAAACCCAAGTGCCACAATATCAAGCCTCGCAAATAGAATACAGCTCTATATTGGATTTCTACTGCACCTGTCAATGAACATATGACAGTGCGCACTATTCCGCCACGAGGACGTTGCCGGCCTTTCTAACTGCTACCTACATGAGAACCACTGCAGTCCACAAGAATTAAGCCCACCATCGCCACTGTGGACCTGAGACTGCCGAGTCTCTAGCAGCGCGCTCTCTGCATAGAGAGCCGGGACTCAACCTGCGACCAGGACTTACATAGAAGGTACGGATTATGATTGTATATATATATATATATATATATATATATATATATATATCTCCCAATTGGGCAATTACTCTAGTAAGAGATTACTCACCTGGATTTAAACAAAATGTAGAACTAAAAACTGTTCAATAGAGACATCACTGTGCATCTTTACTGCTCCATATTACATCCAGGTTGAACCTACTACAGATGTGTGGACACTTTTTAATATCACTTTTTCATTTTTTCTTTTAAACCTTATTTTACTAAAGGTTTTTAATTATATATATATATATATAAATATATATTTTTGCAATACTATTGATTGTACTATTGTATATTATATATTGTATTTATTCTGTGTCCCTGTTGACCCACAAGGGCCCTGTGAGTCACAGAACACAAACATATTTGTATGATTTATTTATCTAATAAACCATTTATTACAATATTCACGACCCTGAGCCCCAATTTCTTTACTAGATTTGTAAATGACTTCTATTAAAATATCTTAATCCTTCCAGTACTTATCAGCTGCTGTTATGATTTACAGGAAGTTGTTTTCTTTTTGAATTTCCTTTCTGCCTGACCACAGTGCTCTCTGCTGACACATCTGTCCATTTTAGGAACTGTCCAGAGTAGGAGCAAATCCCCATAGAAAACCTATCCTGCTCTGGACAGTTCCTAAAATGGACAGAGGTGTCAGCAGAGAGCACTGTGGTCAGACAGAAAGGAAATTCAAAAAGAAAAGAAGTTCCTGTGGATCATAACAGCAGCTGATGATTACTGTAAGGATTTTTTAATAGAAGTAATTTACAAATCTGTTTAACTTTCTGGCACCATTAAATAAGGTCTTTAATAGTTTTTGCACTTTAGTTTTTTCCTCCTCGCCCTATAATAGCCATAAATCTTGTTTTTCCATCTACAGACCCATATGAGGCTTGTTTTTTCCGGGACCCACTCCATACACCCTGAGCGCCGGCCTCTTAAAATTAGAGGGGGAAGTCAGTTCGGCCCTCCTTGCCCGCAGCAGGGCTAAATGTATGAAAAACTCATCTGCCTGGCACCCGGAACTGCATGTCCCGGGCGTAGGGCGATAGGATTTCCACCTCCCTGGGGTTATAGTGTGGGTGAACAGAAGACCGATAAAGGGTCTATGAGTTAAATATGTACCTGTAGTCCAGAGCTGTGTTCCTCCGAAGATCCTCTTATATCCCCGCGGAATTGCGCCCAGGAGGTGGGCACACCAGTTGAATTTGAATATGAATTGGTGCTGGTCACGTGAGCGCTCAGTAGGCGCAAACACTCATGTGATCAGAGCCCATGGATATTCAAATTCACCCGGTGGGTTTGGTGTGGGTAAACAGGCTTCCTAACCATCTACAACTGAAAGCAGGCTGGAGAGCACTCATTCCCAGATTGGACCCCTATAGAACAACCTGCCTAATATTGTGTAGTACTCCCTTGGGCTGCAAAACAACTCCTACCCATTCAGACATTAAAGGGGTACTCCACTGCCTTTGCGTTAGGAACATTTTGTTCCAAATGCTGAGTGTGGGTGCCGGGCTCTTGATGTCACGGCCACTCCCCTCGTGACATTATGCCATGCCCCCTCAATGCAAGTCCAAAGGAGGGGGCATGATAGTTGTCACACCCCCTCCCATAGACTTGCATTCGGAAAAAAATGTAGTGGAGTACCCCTTTAAGTTGGGCTCTGTAAGTTGTAAGAAGGGGTCTATAATCTGCCATTCACATGGTAGCTAATCATTTGTCAGCAACCAATGCATTTAGGCATGTAGAGGTGGTCAAGATGTTTGAAGAAGTTCAAACCAAGAATGGGAAAAGGGAATTTAAGTGACATTGAACGTGGCATAATTGTTGGTGCTAAATGGGCTGGTCTGATTGTTCCTAGAAACTACTGGGATTGTTACCCACAACTATCTCTAGGGTTTACAGAGAATGGTCCAAAAATCGTGTGGACAGAAATGCCTTGTTGATGTCAGAGAAGAATGGGCTGACTGGTTAGAGATGACAGGCAACAATAACTCAAATAATCAATCGTTACAACCAAGGTATCCAGACTACCATATCTGAACACACACTGCATCCCAACAGCAGAAGACCACACTGGGTGACACTTCTGTGGGATGTGGTGGAATGAGAGATTTGCATCATGGACGACAAATCTGCAGCAAATGTGTCATGCCATTATGTCCATATAAACTAAAATCTCTGAGGAATGTAGAAAGTATTCCATTAAGAATAAAAGCAATTCTGAAGGCATAAAAGGGGTCCAATACAGTACTAGCAATCAGGGCTGGACTGGGGATGAAAACCAGCCCTGGAAATTTATTGCATACCAGCCCCACAGCATGGTGTCATTGTGCCAGCAAACGTCCGTAGAGTGCAGGCGTATCACTTTGTGGCTATACATATATTATATATAAGGAGTACACCCCTACTTTGCCAAATGTTACAATGGATGGTGTCAGTTACATAGTTACATAGTTACATAGTTAGTATGGTTGAAAAAAGACATACGTCCATCAAGTCCAACCAGGGGATTGAAGGGAAGGATGTAAGGGGATAAGGGAAAGGGATAGGGATGTTTCAAGATGTCAGTGTTCAAGATCTAATCACAGTTCACCACAAATTAAAAAAGTAAAGTGCCACAACCCTCTCTTATAGTGAAAAATTGCAAAAGAAAGAAAAGTGCTATGTGAATCCTGTATTCTGAGACCAATATTACCAATCATACCAGTATCCAAGGAGGAATATCATCACTATACATATTACTATCATAATGTTACTGACCAAATCCTGTATACTGAGACCAATATTACCAATAATATCAGTATACAAGGAGGAGTATTATCACTATACATATCACTATCATAATGTTACTGACCAAATCCTGTATACTGAGACCAATATTACCAATAATACCAGTATAAAAGGAGGAATATTCTCACTATACATATTACTATCATAATGTTACTGACCAAATCCTGTATACTGAGACCAATATTACCAATAATATCAGTATACAAGGAGGAGTATTATCACTATGCATATCACTATAATAATGTTACTGACCAAATCCTGTATACTGAGACCAATATTACCAATAATACCAGTATAAAAGGAGGAATATTCTCACCATGCATATCACTATCACAATGTTACTAACCAAATCCTGTATACTGAGACCAATATTACCAATAATACCAGTATACAAGGAGGAATATTACCAGCATACATATTACCGTCATACTGTTACTGCCACACACTGGGCCCCTGAATATAATACTGCCACACACACTGTACCCCTGAATATAATACTGCCACACACTGTACCCCTGAATATAATACTGCCACACACTTTGCCCCTGAATATAATACTGCCACACACTGTGCCCCTGAATAAAATACTGCCACACACTGTGCCCCTGAATATAATACTGCCAGACACTGTGCCTCTGAATATAATACTGCCACACACTGTACCCTCTGAATATAATACTGCCACACACTGTACCCCTGAATATAATACTGCCACACACTGTACCCCTGAATATAATACTGACACACACACTGTACCTCTAAATATAATACTGACACACACTGTACCTCTAAATATAATACTGACACACACTGTGCCTCTAAATATAATACTGCCACACACTGTGCCTCTGAATATAATACTGCCACACACTGTGCCCCTGAATATAATACTGCCACACACTGTACCCCTGAATATAATACTGCCACACACTGTACCCCTGAATATAATACTGCCACACACTTTACCTCTAAATATAATACTGATACACACTGTGCCTCTAAATATAATACTGCCACACACTGTGCCTCTGAATATAATACTGCCACACACTGTGCCCCTGAATATAATACTGCCACACACTGTACCCCTGAATATAATACTGACACACACTGTACCCCTGAATATAATACTGCCACACCCTTTACCTCTAAATATAATACTGCCACACACTGTACCTCTGAATATAATACTGCCACACACTGGGCCCCTGAATATAATACTGCCACACACTGGGCCCCTGAATATAATACTGCCACACATTGTATCCTTTGAATATAATACTGCCACACACTGAGCCCCTGAATATAATACTGCCACACACTGTATCCATGAATATAATACTGCTACACACTGTACCCCTGAATATAATACTGCTGCACACTGTACCCCTGAATATAATACTGCTGCACACTGTACCGCTAAATATAATACTGCCACACACTGTATCCCTGAATACAATACTGCCACACACTGTACCCTGAATATAATACTGCTACACACTGTACCCCTGAATATAATACTGCTACACACTGTACCCACTGAATATAATACTGCCACACACTGTACCCCTGAATATAATACTGCCACACACTGTACACCCTGAATATAATACTGCTACACACTGTACCCCTGAATATAATGCTGCCACACACTGTATCCCTGAATATAATACTGCCACACACTGTACCCTAAATATAATACTGCCACACACTGTATCCTCTGAATATAATAATGCCACACACTGTACCCGAAATATAATACTGCCACACACTGTATCCTCTGAATATAATACTGCCACACACTGGGCCCCTGAATATAATACTGCCACACCCTGTACCCCTGAATATAATACTGCCACACACTGTACACCCTGAATATAATACTGCCACACACTATTCCCCTGCAACATTACTGGCACATGCTATGCCCCAATGCCGACTAATTGTACCTCTGTGTCTCTAAAAACAATGAATTATGCCACTGTGCCCCCACAAAATAAATGATGCCTCTGTGCCCCCAGGATTAATAATGCCACTCGCCCCTAGGATTAATGATGCCACTGTACCCACATAATTAATTATGCCACTGTGCCCCCAGAATTTAAGATGCCAATATGCCCCACAAAATGAACTCCTTAAGGACACATGATGTACTGGAATGTCATGTGTCCGCTCCCGATCTATAACGCAGGGCCACGGCGTGGCCCCGCGTCATAGCGGGTCGGGCCCGGCCTCTAACAACGGCCGGGACCCGTAGCTAATAGCGCGCGGCATTGATCGCGGTGCCGCGCGCTATTAACCCTTTAGACCCGGCGTTCAAAGTTGAACGCCGCGTCTAAAGTGAAAGTATGCCGGTTAGCTCAGTGGGCTGAGGACAGCAGGAGGGTCCCTACCTGCCTCCTCGCTGTCCGATCTCCGAATGATTGCTCAGTGCCTGAGATCCAGGCATGAGCAGTCAAGCGGCAGAATCATCGATCACTGTTTTCCTATGAAAAACCAGTGATCATTGTAATAGATCATTGTGTGCACTGCAAAAAAAAAGTGAAAAAAAAGTGAATAAAGATCATTTAACCCCTTCCCTATTAAAAGTTTGAAAGTTTTCCCTTAAAAAAAAAACATAGTGTAAATAAAAATAAACATATATGGTATCGCCGCATGCGGAAATGTCCGAATTATAAAAATATATCATTAATTAAACCGCACGGTCAATGGCGTACGCGCAAAAAAATTCCAAAGTCCAAAATAGTGCATTTTTGGTCACTTTTTATATCATGAAAAAATGAATAAAAAGCAATCAATAAGTCCTATCAATGTAAAAATGGTACCGCTAAAAACTTCAGATCACGGCGCAAAAAATTTGCTCTCATACCGCCCCATATGCGCAAAAATAAAAAAGTTATAGGGGTCAGAAAATGACAATTTTAAACGTATTAATTTTCCTGCGTATAGTTATGATTTTTTCCAGAAGTACTACAAAATCAAACCTATATAAGTAGGGTATCATAACCGTATGGACCTACAGAATAAAGATAAGGTGTAATTTTTACCGAAAAATTTACTACGTAGAAACGGAAGCCCCCAAAAGTTACAAAACAGCGTTTTTTTTTTCAATTTTGTCTCACAATGATTTTTTTTTCCGTTTTGCCGTAGATTTTTGGGCAAAATGACTGATGTCATTCCAAAGTAGAATTGGTGGCACAAAAAATAAGCCATCATATGGATTTTTAGGTGCAAAATTGAAAGAGTTATGATTTTTTAAAGGCAAGGAGGAAAAAACGAAAATGCAAAAACGGAAAAACCCTCGGTCCTTAAGGGGTTAAGGATGCTTCTGTGCCCACAGAATTAAGAATGTCACTGTGCCTACAGAATTAAGGATGCCACTGCACCCCACAAAATTAAGGATGCTACTGTACCTACAGAATTAAGAAAGCCACTTTTCCCACAGAATTAAATATGCCACTTTGCCCCACAAAATTAAGGATGCTACCGTGCCAACATAAATGAGGATGCCACTGTGCCCCAGAATTAATGATGCTACTGTGCCCCCAAAATTAATGATGCCACTGTACCTACAGAATTAAGGATGCCGCTGTGCCCCAGAATTAATGATGCTACTGTGCCCCCAAAATGAATGATGTCGCCTTGCCCCCAGAATTAAGGATGCCACTGTACCTACAGAATTAAGGACGCCCCTGTGCCCCCAGAATTAAGGATGCCACTGTACCTACAGAATTAAGGACGCCGCTGTGCCCCCAGAATTAAGGATGCCACTTACCTACAGAATGAAGGACGCCGCTGTGCCCACAGAATTAATGATGCTACTGTGCCCACGGAATTAATGATGCCACTGTGCCCCCATATAAACTGTGCCCCTACATGAACTTTGCCACTGTAACTCTTCATCTGTTGCAAACTACAACTCCCATCATGCATAGACAGAAGGTCATGATGGTAGCTGTAGTTCTACAATAACTGGAGAGTCACAGATGGGGGAACACAAACTTTTGCCTGAGAGCCTGTGACAGGGATTCCTGCTCCTCCCGCCCCCCTAAAAAACTTTCAGCGGCCGCTTCATTATGCATACAAGGTCCTGATACAAGTGTCAGGACCTTGTATGCTAGTGTGAGGCGGCGGCTGGCCCGCACTGCTGCTGCAATTGGGCAGCAAAGCACGGGCCAGCCACTGCCAGCTCACGGGGCGGGCGGCCTACCGGGAATTTTCCAGTCCGGCCCTGCTAGCAATATGTATCTAACAAAATGACCAGTGAGAGTATCTGCTGTTTTGGAGCTTCTCTGACCCAGTTGTATAGCCTTCACAATTTGGCCCTCGTCAAAGTTTTCCAACGCATCAACTGCCTTTGTCATGAAGTACCTGTCTTTAATTTTAATGTTAACATGGCTGATTAGTTAATAAATTTATATATATATATATATATATATATATATATATATATATATATATATAACTTTATGCTACACAATTCAGAAGCTTAGTCCTTTATTTCTAAAGCAAAAGTGATCTCTTGATACTTGTGGCCTAAATATCTATTTTTACGTCTGTCTTATTCTCCCTATCATCTTAGCTGCCTATTATTAGCCTGTCATGTGGAATACCAAGTCTGTTAATGTAGTCTTTTAGCCATACAAGCACCCTTCCCCCACGTTTGCTTTCTGAGAGCTATAATCCGTAAAACTCTGTACTGCTCCCCCCCATTGTTCAGATCTCTGACGGTCGCTGGTTTAACTCTAGAACCTCTTTAAGCTGCTTTGGATATATTTAATATTTTTAGAATTTGCTAAGCATTGCTCAGGCTCATGCAGCGGGGAAGGATTACACACTGATAATCCATAGCTCCCCCACTTGTGCTTAATGTGTTGATTCCTGCGCTGCATTGCTGATGCAACAGCACGTGGCTTCTAGAAAAAGATTATTGTTCCTGAACTTTGAATTGGAAGTAGTCAGTGAAGCAAACTTCCTGTGTCCTATCCAGACATTTCACAGATTTTTAATGTTTTCTGAGCTGCATACACTAAACCTATCTCCCTGTATTCCTCCACTTCTAAGGCTGGGTTCACATCACAATTTGAACCTCCAATGCACCGATACAATTTCGGAAGCTCAAATCATCGTAATCGGATCTGTGCACGGACAGATACTGACCCTTTAACTTTTATGGGGCTGCACACCCGATCGTAGTCAGCGCATCACATTTCTGACACGGACTGAAAATCGTCGTCTGCCACGATTTTCAGTCCATGTCAAAAATCAGATGCCCTTAGTATCTGTCTCTAATCAGGAAAAAATAATCTGGGTGACACTCCCTCTAAAGGAGTACTCAGAGAGAAAAAAAATATTTTCAAATCAACTGGTGCCAGAAAGGTATATAGATTTGTAGACTACTTTTATTTAAAAAATAAAAAAAATCTTAACCTTTCCAGTACTTATCAGCTGCTGTATGCTCCAGAGGAAGTTGTGTATTTCTTTCCAGCCTGACCATGGTGCTCTCTACCGCCAGCTTTGTCTGTGTCAGGAGCTAAAGCAAATCCCCATGGCAAACCTCTCTTGCCCTGTACAGTTATACTGTGACAGAGGTAGCAGCAGAAAGCACTGTGGTCAGACTGGAATGAATTACACAACTTCCTGTGGTGCATACAGTAGCTAATAAATACTGGAAGGATTAAGATTTTCAAAGAAATAATTTACAAATCTCTATAACTGTTTGGCACCAGTTGATTTAAAAACATTTTTTTCTCCGGAGTACCCCTTTAAGGGGCTCTTTTGCAGTTCCCTGCAGAGCCTAGCGGCTGGGCCTCTATATCACACCCCACCTACAAAGAACAAAGCTGTTGTCAGGTGAACATTTAGAAAATGTTCTTAATTTGTGAATGATCTGAGACTATTTCAGCAACACCTTCAGAAAGAGTTAAAAAAACACACACACAGTACATTTTCAGTTGCTGGTCTTTTTAGAGGATTGTCTGTGCCATATCATTTTGCATGTCTTGCTCTGTGTAGTCCAGGGAGCTGCGATATAATACTTTTATGTACATTTTGCTCTTTCTTGAAGCAGATCCAGTTTGCAGATGACATGCAGGAGTTTACCAAGTTTCCAACGAAGACTGGACGCAGATCTCTGTCACGCTCAATTTCTCAGTCATCCACTGACAGCTATAGTTCTGGTATGTTTAAATATATACATATATATATATATATATATATATATATATATATATATAGATTTTATTTGTTTTATTAACCCCTTAAGGATACAGACCATTTTGGCCTTAAACGAAAAATAATTATAAAACTTCCTCTGTAATATACAGCAGCTGATAAGTACTGGAAGGATTAAGATTTAAAAATAGAAATCATTTACAAATCTGTTTAAAGGAGTAGTGTAGTGCAAATGATTTCTACTACATTGTGCCCAGGCTGCAAGCTGTTCGGTCCTCCGGTCTTCTTCCTTCCTCCGTGTGCATGGATGGTGACACTGCGCTCAGCCTATCACCAGCCGCAGGGATGTCCCCGCCAGTGATAGGCTCAGCACAGTGTGATTATCTGTGCACACGGAAGAAAGAAGAAAACTGGACCGGAGGACCGAACAGCTGTAGCAGCGCTACGGGGGAATGGAGGAAGATGAGTTAAAGTTTCTTCTCTTTTTTTTTTTTTTTTTTTTTGCAGCCTAGGCACAGCAGAATAGAAATACTTTGCACTACACTACTCCTTTAACTTTTTGGCACCAGTTAATGAAAAAAAAATTGTTTTCCACCGAAGTACTCCTTTAAAGGGGTATTCCAGGCCAAAAGTTTTTTTTATATATCAACTGGCTCCAAAAAGTTAAACAGATTTGTAAATTACTTCTATTAAAAAATCTTAATCTTTCCAATAGTTATTAGCTTCTGAAGTTGAGTTGCTGTTTTCTGTCTAACTGCTTTCTGATGACTCACGTCCCGGGAGCTGTGCAGTTCCTATGGGGATATTTTCCCATCATGCACAGCTCCTGGGACGTGACATCATCATTGATCAGTTAGACAGAAAACTTCAGAAGCTAATAACTATTGGAAGGATTAAGATTTTTTTTAATAGAAGTAATTTACAAATCTGTTTAACTTTCCAGAGCCAGTTGATATATATCTATAAAAAAGGTTTTGCCTGGAATACCCCTTTAAGGACAAAGCCAGTTTCATTTTTGCATTTTTGTTTTTTCATCCTTGCCTCCTAAAATTCACAACTCTTTTTATTTTTCCATCCACAGACCTATATGAGGGCGTGTTTTTTTGCGTGACCAATTATACTTTGTAATTACATCTTTTTATTTTACCATAAAATGTATGGCGTAACCAAAAAAATATTATTTTGTAGGGAAATGGCAAAGAAAAATGCAATTTTGCTACTTATGGAGGATTTCATTTTTACATAGTGCACTTTACAGTAAAAATGACATGTTCTATTTATTCTGTGGGTCAATGCAATTAAAATGATACACATGTTTACACTCTTTACTATTATTGTACTACAAGTGGAGCTAAGAGGCAGGAGTGTGCACCTGGCCACTGTTTCACGCCTGATGAAATGCCGAAACAGTGGCTGTCGTCCAGATGCACGCTCCTGCCTCTTAGCTCCGCTCGTGTCTTGGGGAAGATGTCTCATCTGTGTTCTGAATGAACTTTGAATAAACCGTTTCAGCAGGATTTCCAGGTATGTGCTATGTATCTCTTTTCTCCATATTTTTTATTTCATATTTTGTATACCTACTTACGTGAAGCACCCCCTATGCTCCTGGTCTGCTAATGGCACGCCCCCCAATTTAGACACTTGCCAGCTCTATTTCATCATTTTTTCAGCCAGCGGTGCTCGGCTTTATCTACTTATTGGATATATATTAAACTGTCCGCCATCTTGGCTGATCTTATCCCAGCGTCCGTGCAGTGGGCGATCAGATCAGCCATTACAAGTGCTGCATTGCCACAAATGCTGTGATCTGTATTGATCACTGCATCTGAGGGGTTAGTGGCAGACATCAGAGCGATCGATGGTATCCAATATCATCGGCGGGGTCCTGGCTGCTAATAGCAGTCAGGACCTGTCGTGCATGATGCTAACACCACTCCGGTGCTCGCATCTTGTCCAGGACGTAAATGTACGCCCTGGTGTGCAAAGTACCAGCACATCAGGATGTACATTTATGTTTGTTGTCCTTAAGGGGTTAAAGGGATATTCTTCAGCCTTTGAGACCATCAGTCAACTTATAATATTGTGTAATATGCTTCAGTTCCCTCCTTGCACCGCTTTGTCCTGTTTTCATGCACAGGACACAAACCCGGAAGTGCCCTTGTACACTTTTTTTATTTCTTTTTTTTATACTGTTGTCTCTGAACTTTCCCAGCATTCCATCTGGCCAGAGACAGTATATCATAATTCACATGGTGTCTAGGGGACATGGCTATGCTGCAGTGGGTGGGTGGATAGCATTACTTCAGTAAATTCTTTTTTCACCCTGCTTTCTACCTACCTACTGCAGCATAGCTACACCCCCTGGTGACCATGGGACTGACATATTGTCTCCGGCAGCATGGAATGCTGGGAAAGGTCAGAGACAACAGAAAAAAGTGTGCACTACAGCAATATGTCACCCCCTGGAGACCATGGGACTGACATATTGTCTCCGGCAGGATGGAATGCTGGGAAAGGTCAGAGACAACAGAAAAAAGTGTGCACTACAGCAATATGTCACCCCCTGGAGACCATGGGACTGACATATTGTCTCCGGCAGAATGGAATGCTGGGAAAGGTCAGAGACAACAGAAAAAAGTGTGCACTACAGCACTTTTGGGTGTGGATCTGGTGCATGAAAACAGGACAAAACAGTTCATTAAGGTATTTGAAGCATATTACACTGTATTATTACTTGCTATCATGGGCTCAAAGGCTGCTGAAAAAATCCTGGAATATTCACTTAAAGTAGTTGTATAATCACGTTGTGTGTCATATGGCCAAAAACAATAGGATGTTTTACTTTGAAAACCAAGTGGCCGAAGTCAGAATCAAAATGGACAAATAGTTTCTTTTCACTCTCGGACCACCACCAGTGATTGCAGACTTGTCTATATGTAAACCTGAAAACCCTGATATACATAGGCAAATGTAAAAGGAGGAAACATTGCACAGAAGAAAAAGTTTTGAGGACAAAACTGCATGCAAGGTATCTGACAGTAATGACAGGAGAAGTGGAGCAAAGCTGAAATGTACATTAGTGGAACCTACGTCATTACAAGAAGGCTACTGTAAATCATGTTGATTGGTAGTTTGTTACTCATAACCCTTTTATTAAGGAATACTTTGTTCCTTGATACATACTGTATCTAATTCATACTTTGATACGTATACAATGACAGGGAATCTGTCACCTCTGTACCGGGTATGTAGTTAAAAATCCCAGCAGATAGCTGCTAGGGGGATGAAATTAACCATAACTGTAGAGTTATAAAAGTGCTCAGCAGCATAAGTTTGATTCTTCACATGCCAAACACTGACAAGCCCCCATAGGGAATGAATGAATATAATGCTAACTTCCATAGGCATAACATTATGCAGTGAATGCAGTCTAATGATTGCATATAAAAGTGCGTTAATGACCGAACTATTAAAATAAAATTTTACGATCCCGCACCGTAAACAGCGTGAACATAAAAAAATACCAAACACCAAAAATTCTAATTTTTAATCACATCATATATCAGAAAAATAATTAAAAAAGCGATCAAAAAAGTCCCATCAAAACAAAAATGGTACCCATAAAAACTACAAAAAAATGAGCCCTCATATATCCCTGCATATGGAAAAATAAAAAAATTGTAGGGGCCAGAAAAGGACAATTAAATGCACACCAATTTTGTAAAAAAAAAAAAAAAATAACACTGTACAGTAACAGAGAAACAATATAAATTGGGTATCATTTTAATCGCATTGACCTGAAGAATAAAGATAATATATGTATCATCTTTACCATAAAGTGCACTGCGTAAAAAAAGGTTTGAAGGGGTACTCCGGTAGAAAACTTTTTTTTTATAAATCAACTGGTGCCAAAAAGTTACAGATTTGTATATTACTTCTATTAAAAAATCTTAATCCTTCCAGTACTTATTATCGGCTGTATACTACAGAGGATTTTTGGATTTCTTTTCTGTCTGTCCACAGTGCTCTCTGCTGACACCTCCACAGCAGGAGAAAATCCCCATAGCAAACATATGCTGCTCTGGACAGTTCAGGTGTCAGCAGAGAGCACTGTGGACAGACAGAAAAGAAATCCAAAAAGAAAAGAATTTCCTCTGTAGTATACAGCAGCTAATAAGTATTGGAAGTTAAACAAATCTGTTTTTTTTATTTATTTTTTAGTATTTATTTAGAACTTTTTTCAAAGAACAAAAAAAGAACAAATACAGTACTACACCAGCACAGAGCTCCTCAAAGCATCCCGACTAGTAACGAGAGACAGGAAAAAGATACAATAAACACATGGAAGACCGGTTAATCATGAAGCCCAGCGCTGGTCAGCACAGTAACACAGCACACGGACACCCACACACACACACTACACTCACACACCCAGAGAAGCACCCCCCACCCTGCCCCCACTCACAAGGAGATAATACTTTGAGGAGAACTAACCCGCTCTGGAGGGACCGCACTCTATAAAGGAACATACTTGTTAAAGGGGTATTCCAGTGGAAAAACATTTTTTTCTAATCAACTGGTGCTAGAAAGTTAAACAGATTTGTAAATCACTTCTATTTAACAATATTAATCCTTCCAGTACCTATCAGCTGCTGTATACTACAGAGGAAGTTGTATTTCTTTCTGGAGTTCTTTTTTGTCTGACCACAGATCTCCCTGCTGACACCTCTGTTTGTATCAGGAACTGTCCAGAGCAGGAGCAAATCCCTATAGCAAACCTATCCTACGCTGGACAGTTCCTGAGACAGACAGAGGTAGTGCCTGGGGACCACCGACCACACCTCCGCTATAGTTTTAATAGGAGACGGTAACGTAGAATAGGGGGTGTACCTATTCAGGGTGTTAATAAGAATCTCATAAGAAACCATGATAGCTCCTGCCAGTGATGTAGCTGCATTTGCAAGATCCAGGTCGATCCATCAGGCGGCGCACACTAATTGAGACGCTAGAAAATAGATATGCATGGCAGGGGCAGCAAGACCACCCCTTTGCTTTGATGCCTGAAGCAGCGCCTGACCCAGTCGTGGAGGTTTATCTTGCCAGTAGAAGGATCTCAGAACACCACCCAATTTCAAAAAGAACCTCTTAGGGGGAATCAGGGGGGACGAATGGAAAACCTACAGAAACTTATGGAGATATATCATTTTGAAAATATTAATTCTACCCACTAACGAAAGAGGCAAGGATTTCTGGCAGCTGTAGAGGCCAGAACAAGATCCAGATTAAACGCCATATAATCCCTCAGACACACAGTCACCTCTACTCCCAGATATCTAAATTGAGTAACCACCTGCAAACCATGGGGAAGAGAGGGCAGAGGATCAGCAATCCCCGACAAAGGCATCAGGAAAGATTTTGCCCAGTTAACCCTCAAGCTCGAGAAGGAGCCAAAGCTATCTAGGAGATCGAATAAAGCCCCCAGGGAACCACGACCATCCGCTAAGTAGACCAAAGTATCGTCTGCATACATGGAGATCTTCTCTTCAAGGGACCCCCTACGTAACCCATGCATATCAGGTGAAGCTCTGATTGCCGCTGCCAAGGGTTCAATAGCTAAAGCAAACAGAGACAGAAGACACCCCTGCCTTGTACCCCTGCCCAGTAGAAAAGAGTCAGAGATATCCAAATTTTTGCCCTCGGATTCTAGCCCTCGGACAATTGTTTAGCAACTTTACCTAAGCTCTGAACCTCGGACCAAAACAAAGGATCCTCAGCACAGTCCAAAGATAAGGCCATTCTACTGAATCGAAAGCCTTATACACGTCAAGACTGACCACGTAGCCCACAGAAGCATAATTCTCCGCAGCAGCAATATAAAGATGTAAGTGTTTAACATTCATGTCTGTAGCTCTCCCAGGCAGAAATCCCGTCTAGTCAGGATGAACAATAGCTGCTATGACCCCTTTCAGGCGATTAGCCAGAATTTAAGCCAAGGGAGATCGGTCGGTAAGAATCTGGCAGAGTCAGATCATTCCCCGGCTTGGGGAGAACCACAATAAGGGCTTCCCTCATGGAATCCAGAAGTTTCCCAGTCTATGCAGCAACACTAAAGAGATTTAGCAAAATCGGGATCATCCTCTCCTCGTTCACCCTGTCCAGTCCCCAATCATACTGTCTAAACCCAGAGTTTTTCCCATTTGCAGTGAAGCAATAGCCAGGGAGACTTCCTCAGCAGAAAAGGGGGCATCTAAAGCTGTTGCCTGCGCCTCAGTTAGTGATGTAAGGGGCAATTCCCTCAAAAACGAGACTAAGCCCTCTGCGACATCCGATAAGCGGGAAGCATATAGAGTACTATAGAAGGCCTGGAAAACATCATTAAAGGGTACCTCTCATCAAATAAACTTTTGATATATTTTAGATTAATGAATGTTGAATAACTTTCCAATAGCATGTTAATGAAAAATATGCTTCTTTCTATTGTATTTTTACCGATCAATCCTGTCAGCAAGCATTTCTGACTCATTGTTACGCCGAGCGCTCCGGGTCCCCGCTCCTCCCCGGAGCGCTCGCAACATCCTCACTACGGCAGCGCCCCGGTCAGATCCACTGACCGGGTGCGCTGCGATACCGCCTCCAGCCGGGATGCGATTCGCGATGCGGGTGGCGCCAGCTCGCGATGCGCACCCCGGCTTCCGTACCTGACTCGCTCTCCCTCGGTCCTGTCCCAGCGCGCGCGGCCCCGCTCCCTAGGGCGCGCGCGCGCCGGGTCTCTGCGATTTAAAGGGCCACTGCGCCACTGATTGGCGCAGTGGTTCCAATTAGTGTCTTCACCTGTGCACTCCCTATGTATACCTCACTTCCCCTGCACTCCCTCGCCGGATCTTGTTGCCCTTGTGCCTAGTGAAAGCATTCCCTTGTGTGTTCCTAGCCTGTGTTCCAGACCTCCTGCCGTTGCCCCTGACTACGATCCTTGCTGCCTGCCCCGACCTTCTGCTACGTCCGACCTTGCTTTTGTCTACTCCCTTGTACCGCGCCTATCTTCAGCAGTCAGAGAGGTTGAGCCGTTGCTAGTGGATACGACTTGGCTACTACCGCCGCAGCAAGACCATCCCGCTTTGCGGCGGGCTCTGGTGAACACCAGTAGTAACTTAGAACCGGTCCACTAGCACGGTCCACGCCAATCCCTCTCTGGCACAGAGGATCCACCTCCTGCCAGCCGGCATCGTGACAGTAGATCCGGCCATGGATCCCGCTGAAGTACCTCTGCCAGTTGTCGCCGACCTCACCACGGTGGTCGTCCAGCAGTCACAACAGATAGCGCAACAAGGCCACCAGCTGTCTCAACTGACCGTGATGCTACAGCAGCTACTACCACAGCTTCAGTAATCATCTCCTCCGCCAGCTCCTGCACCTCCTCCGCAGCGAGTGGCCGCTTCAGGCCTACGACTATCCTTGCCGGATAAATTTGATGGGGACTCTAAGTTTTGCCGTGGCTTTCTTTCACAATGTTCCCTGCACTTGGGGATGATGTCGGACCAGTTTCCTACTGAAAGGTCTAAGGTGGCTTTCGTAGTCAGCCTTCTGTCTGGAAAAGCTCTGTCATGGGCCACACCGCTCTGGGACCGCAATGACCCCGTCACTGCCTCTGTACACTCCTTCTTCTCGGAAATTCGTAGTGTCTTTGAGGAACCTGCCCGAGCCTCTTCTGCTGAGACTGCCCTGCTGAACCTGGTCCAGGGTAATTCTTCCGTTGGCGAGTACGCCATACAATTCCGTACTCTTGCTTCTGAACTATCCTGGAATAATGAGGCCCTCTGCGCGACCTTTTAAAAAGGCCTATCCAGCAACATTAAAGATGTTCTGGCCACACGAGAAATTCCTGCTAATCTACATGAACTCATTCATCTTGCCACTCGCATTGACATGCGTTTTTCCGAAAGGCGTCAGGAGCTCCGCCAGGATATGGACTTTGTTCGCACGAGGCGTTTTTTCTCCCCGGCTCCTCTCTCCTCTGGTCCTCTGCAATCCGTTCCTGTGCCTCCCGCCGTGGAGGCTATGCAAGTTGACCGGTCTCGCCTGACACCTCAAGAGAGGACACGACGCCGCATGGAGAATCTCTGCCTGTACTGTGCCGGTACCGAACACTTCCTGAAGGATTGTCCTATCCGTCCTCCTCGCCTGGAAAGACGCACGCTGACTCCGCACAAAAGTGAGACAGTCCTTGATGTCAACTCTGCTTCTCCACGTCTTACTGTGCCTGTGCGGATATCTGCATCTACCTTCTCCTTCTCTACTATGGCCTTCTTGGATTCCGGATCTGCAGGAAACTTTATTTTGGCCTCTCTCATCAACAGGTTCAACATCCCGGTAACCAGTCTCGCCAGACCCCTCTACATCAATTGTGTTAACAATGAAAGATTGGACTGTACCATACGTTACCGCACGGAGCCCCTCCTAATGTGCATCGGACCTCATCATGAAAAAATTGAGTTTTTGGTCCTCCCCAATTGCACTTCCGAAATTCTCCTCGGACTACCGTGGCTTCAACGCCATTCCCCAACCCTGGATTGGTCCACAGGGGAGATCAAGAGCTGGGGTACCTCTTGTTTCAAGGACTGCCTTAAACCGGTTCCCAGTACTCCCTGCCGTGACCCTGTGGTTCCCCCTGTAACCGGTCTCCCTAAGGCCTATATGGACTATGCTGACGTATTTTGCAAGAAACAAGCTGAGACTCTACCTCCTCACAGGCCTTATGACTGTCCTATTGACCTCCTCCCGGGCACTACTCCACCCCGGGGCAGAATTTATCCTCTGTCCGCCCCAGAGACTCTTGCTATGTCTGAGTACATCCAGGAAAATTTAAAAAAGGGGTTTATCCGCAAATCCTCCTCTCCTGCCGGAGCTGGATTTTTCTTTGTGTCCAAAAAAGATGGCTCCCTACGTCCTTGCATTGACTACCGCGGACTTAATAAAATCACGGTAAAGAACCGCTACCCTCTACCTCTTATCTCTGAACTCTTTGATCGCCTCCAAGGTGCCCACATCTTTACCAAACTGGACTTAAGAGGTGCTTATAATCTCATCCGCATCAGGGAGGGGGACGAATGGAAAACGGCATTTAACACTAGAGATGGACACTTTGAGTATCTGGTCATGCCCTTTGGCCTGTGCAACGCCCCTGCCGTCTTCCAAGACTTTGTTAATGAAATTTTTCGTGATCTCTTATATTCCTGTGTTGTTGTGTATCTGGACGATATTCTGATTTTTTCTGCCAACCTAGAAGAACACCGCCAGCATGTCCGCATGGTTCTTCAGAGACTTCGAGACAATCAACTTTATGCCAAAATGGAGAAATGTCTGTTTGAATGTCAATCTCTTCCTTTCCTAGGATACTTGGTCTCTGGCCAGGGACTACAAATGGACCCAGACAAACTCTCTGCCGTCTTAGATTGGCCACGCCCCTCCGGACTCCGTGCTATCCAACATTTTTTGGGGTTCGCCAATTATTACAGACAATTTATTCCACATTTTTCCACCATTGTGGCTCCTATCGTGGCTTTAACCAAGAAGAATGCCAATCCTAAGTCATGGCCTCCTCAAGCGGAAGACGCCTTTAAACGGCTCAAGTCTGCCTTTTCTTCTGCTCCCGTGCTCTCCAGACCTGACCCATCTAAACCCTTCCTATTGGAGGTTGATGCCTCCTCAGTAGGAGCTGGAGCGGTTCTTCTACAAAAAAATTCTTCTGGGCATGCTGTTACTTGTGTTTTTTTTTCTAGGACCTTCTCTCCGGCGGAGAGGAACTACTCCATCGGGGATCGAGAGCTACTGGCCATTAAATTAGCACTTGAGGAATGGAGGCATCTGCTGGAGGGATCAAAATTTCCAGTTATTATTTACACCGATCACAAGAATCTCTCCTATCTCCAGTCTGCCCAACGGCTGAACCCTCGCCAGGCCAGGTGGTCTCTGTTCTTTGCCCGGTTTAATTTTGAAATTCACTTTCGCCCTGCCGATAAGAACATTAGGGCCGATGCTCTCTCTCGTTCCTCGGATGCCTCGGAAGTAGAGCTCTCTCCGCAACACATCATTCCTCCTGACTGCCTGATCTCCACTTCTCCAGCCTCCATCAGGCAAACTCCTCCAGGGAAGACCTTCGTTTCTCCACGCCAACGCCTCGGAATCCTCAAATGGGGTCACTCCTCCCATCTCGCAGGCCATGCGGGCATCAAGAAATCCTTGCAACTCATCTCTCGTTTCTATTGGTGGCCGACTCTGGAAACGGATGTTGTTGATTTTGTGCGGGCCTGCACTGTCTGTGCCCGGGATAAGACTCCTCGCCAGAAGCCTGCTGGTCTTCTTCATCCTCTGCCTGTCCCCGAACAGCCTTGGTCTCTGATTGGTATGGACTTTATTACAGACTTACCCCCATCCCGTGGCAACACTGTTGTTTGGGTGGTCGTTGATCGATTTTCCAAGATGGCACATTTTATTCCTCTTCCTGGTCTTCCTTCAGCGCCTCAGTTGGCAAAACAATTTTTTGTACACATTTTTCGTCTTCACGGGTTGCCCACGCAGATCGTCTCGGATAGAGGCGTCCAATTCGTGTCAAAATTCTGGAGGGCTCTCTGTAAACAACTCAAGATTAAATTAAACTTTTCTTCTGCTTATCATCCTCAATCCAATGGGCAAGTAGAAAGAATTAACCAGGTCCTGGGTGATTATTTACGGCATTTTGTTTCCTCCCGCCAGGATGACTGGGCAGATCTTCTTCCATGGGCCGAATTCTCGTACAACTTCAGAGTCTCTGAATCTTCTTCCAAATCCCCATTTTTCGTGGTGTACGGCCGTCACCCTCTTCCCCCCCTCCCTACTCCCTTGCCCTCTGGTTTGCCCGCTGTGGATGAAATAACTCGTGATCTTTCCACCATATGGAAAGAGACCCAAAATTCTCTCTTACAGGCTTCATCACGCATGAAGAAGTTTGCTGATAAGAAAAGAAGAGCTCCCCCCATTTTTTCTCCTGGAGACAAGGTATGGCTCTCCGCTAAATATGTCCGCTTCCGTGTTCCCAGCTACAAATTGGGACCACGCTATCTTGGTCCTTTCAAAATCTTGTGCCAAATTAATCCTGTCTCTTACAAACTTCTTCTTCCTCCTTCTCTTCGTATTCCTAATGCCTTTCATGTCTCTCTTCTTAAACCACTCATCATCAACCGTTTCTCTCCCAAACTTATTTCTCCTACTCCTGTCTCCGGTTCTTCAGACATCTTCTCCGTAAAGGAGATACTGGCCTCCAAAAAGGTCAGAGGAAAAACTTTTTTTTTTAGTGGACTGGGAGGGCTGTGGTCCTGAAGAGAGATCCTGGGAACCTGAGGACAATATCCTAGATAAAAGTCTGGTCCTCAGGTTCTCAGGCTCTAAGAAGAGGGGGAGACCCAAGGGGGGGGGGTACTGTTACGCCGAGCGCTCCAGGTCCCCGCTCCTCCCCGGAGCGCTCGCAACATCCTCGCTACGGCAGCGCCCCGGTCAGATCCACTGACCGGGTGCGCTGCGATACCGCCTCCAGCCGGGATGCGATTCGCGATGCGGGTGGCGCCCGCTCGCGATGCGCACCCCGGCTTCCGTACCTGACTCGCTCTCCCTCGGTCCTGTCCCGGCGCGCGCGGCCCCGCTCCCTAGGGCGCGCCGGGTCTCTGCGATTTAAAGGGCCACTGCGCCACTGATTGGCGCAGTGGTTCCAATTAGTGTCTTCACCTGTGCACTCCCTATGTATACCTCACTTCCCCTGCACTCCCTCGCCGGATCTTGTTGCCCTTGTGCCTAGTGAAAGCGTTCCCTTGTGTGTTCCTAGCCTGTGTTCCAGACCTCCTGCCGTTGCCCCTGACTACGATCCTTACTGCCTGCCCCGACCTTCTGCTACGTCCGACCTTGCTTTTGTCTACTCCCTTGTACCGCGCCTATCTTCAGCAGTCAGAGAGGTTGAGCCGTTGCTAGTGGATACGACCTGGTTACTACCGCCGCAGCAAGACCATCCCGCTTTGCGGCGGGCTCTGGTGAACACCAGTAGTAACTTAGAACCGGTCCACTAGCACGGTCCACGCCAATCCCTCTCTGGCACAGAGGATCCACCTCCTGCCAGCCGGCATCGTGACACTCATGCTTGAGTCCTAAACACTCAGAGCTGCCAGCCTGCTTTGTTTACAGCCAAACAGGCTGTGAACAAAGCAGGCTGGCAGCTCTAAGTGTTCTCCTTTGTGAACAAAGCAGACTGGCAGCTTGTAGTGTTTAGGACTCCAGCATGAGTCTGAAATGCTTGCTGCCAGGACTGGTAGGGAGACCCCCAGTGGTCATTTCTTCAAAGTGGAAAATTAAATAGAAAGAAGCATATTTTTTAATAACATGCAATTGTAAAGTTATTCTGCATACATTAATCTATAATATATCAAAAGTTTTTTTGATGAGAGGTACCCTTTAATAACTAGTGGGCCCATCTCCAACACCCCAGATTCTCCTTTAATACAAGGAATGGATACCACCGGCCTACTCTCCCTAGCTAAATACGCCAGCAGCTTACCATTTGTATCTCCAACCACCATCCTCTTCTGAATTCTCTCTTTCTGATTAATCAATAAAGCTCTCTGGGCCTTAACCCAATTCCTCTCTACTTCGGGGGAAGGGTTTCTCACCTCTCTGCCTCCAAAACCCCAATCTCCATCTGCAATGCCCGCTCCCTAGCAGAATAAGCAATCCTCTGCCCCGCAACCCCTGCCATAAATGCACCCCTAACATGCACCTTATAAGCATACCACTGCACTAATTTGTCGGGGTGAGACCTGTTATGTTCCCAAAAACAATTATGAGCTTCAAGCCACCAAACCTCCTCCTGCAGCCAGCCGGGATACATACACCAAATTCTAGAGGAACGACTAGGGCCAAACATAGGGTGAGTATAAGAGCTGAGTGGTCTGAGATCCCCCTAGTGGTGTACGTGACATCTCTTACCATATACAGAAGATCTGATGAAGCATACGCCAGATCAGTTCTGGAGTAAGTTTTGTGGACTGCTGAATAAAAGGAGAACACTGGGTCAGACGGGTGCTTCCAGCGCCATACCTCAGTAAGAGACAATGCAGAACTCCAGGCATTAAGACCAGGAGAGCCAGAATCCACCACACCAGTGCGATCTACACTTGGATCCGGAACTACATTAACCCCTTAAGGACCGGGGTTTTTTCCGTTTTTGCACTTTCGTTGTTTGCTCCTTGCCTTTAAAAAATCATAACTCTTTCAATTTTGCACCTAAAAATCCATATGATTGCTTATTTTTTGCACCACCAATTCTACTTTGTAATGACGTCAGTCATTTTGCCCAAAAATCTACGGTGAAACGGGAAAAAAATTATTGTGAGACAAAATTGGGAAAAAAAGCTGTTTTGTAACTTTTGGGGGCTTCCGTTTCTACGTAGTAAATTTTTCGGTAAAAATGACACCTTATCTTTATTCTGTAGGTTCATACGATTAAAATGATACCCTACTTATATAGGTTTGATTTTGTCGGACTTCTGGAAAAAATCATAACTTCATGCAGGAAAATTAAGATGTTTAAAATTGTCATCTTCTGACCCCTATAACTTTTTTATTTTTCCACGTATAGGGCGGTATGAGGGCTAATTTTTTGCGTCGTGATCTGAGGTTTTAACGGTACAATTTTTGCATTGATAGGACTTATTGATCGCTTTTTATTCATTTTTTCATGATGTAAAGAGTGACCAAAAATGCACTATTTTGGACTTTGGAATTTTTTTGCGCGTACACCATTGACCATGCGGTTTAATTAACTATATATTTTTATAATTTGGACATTTCCGCACTCGGCGATACCACATATGTTTTTTTATTTTAATTTACACTGTATTTTTTTTTTTTATGGGAAAAGGGGGGTGATTCAAACTTTTAATAGGGGAGGGGTTAAATGATTTTTATTCACTTTTTTTTTTTGCAGTGTTATGGCTCCCATAGGGACCTATAACACTGCACACACTGATCTTTTACAATGATCACTGGTTTCTCATAAGAAACCAGTGATCGATGATTCTGCCGCTTGACTGCTCATGCCTGGATCTCAGGCACTGAGCAGTCATTCGGCGATCGGACAGCGAGAAGGCAGGTAGGGACCCTCCGGCTGTCCTGTCAGCTGTTCGCGATTTCGCCGCGGCTATCCCGAACAGCCCACTGAGCTAATCGGCACTTTTTACTTTCACTTTTAGCCGCGTGGCTCAGCTTTGAGCGCGCGGCTAAAGGGTTAATCAGTGCCGCGCGCTATTGGCGGGTCCCGGCTTCACTATGACGCCGGGCCCACCGTGATATGATGCGGGGTCACCGTGGAACCCCGCATTATATTTCGGGAGCGGGACCAAGGACGTACTCATACGTCCTTGGTCCTTAAGGGGTTAAAATCGCCTATAATACGAACAGGAAGAGAGGGAAATGTAAGCATTTTAGACTTAATACACTCTAAGACATTAACATGAAACGGAGGGGGGACATACACTGACACAAGGAGAAAACTAAAGGCATGTAAGGAGCAGTGGACAATCACAAATCTTCTAAAATGGTCACAAGCCACCTTTTCAGTTACCAGGGGGAGGGATTTAGACACTAACAGTGACACCCCCTAGTGGAAGAAGAGTAAGTGGAATGATAACCCCTCGCAATCTATGCCCTCTTAAGGGCTAAGAATTTTTGCCCCGTGATGTGTGTTTTCTGGAGACAAATCAAATATGGGGCCTGGCGTTTGACAAAATCTAAACACAGAGATTTTTTTAACTTAGAGTTGAGACGTCTGACATTCCAACTCAATATCTGAAGCGTCCCCATAATCCCAATAGAGAATAAAAGATATCAGTAAAAACCAACCAGGCTAAAAACTTCTACCTGGGGGGCTCTTCGGGAACACGGACCACACATACCACATACACACCAACACAGCAGACATAAAAACATTAGACCAAAACAACACAAAAACAAATGCAAAATATAGCAATAACATTCCCATTAAACCCTGTCTAACACTGGGAACTCGTGCAGACCTAGACCCTAAACTCTAACAGATGGGCAGTAGCAAGAACTCAAGTACTCACTAAAGAGCCCCTTTAACTGGTCAGATAATTGTAGATGAGCGTCTGCAGGTTTTCTCTTAGCAGGGAAACCTTAGATAGCAATCCTAACTCCCTAGCCTAACAAGAGTAACTAACAAAAGGGAGCAGCAGGAGTCTTGACATGTAAGTCAGTCCGGAGGTCCCGCCACAGGTGCAGCGTCCACCAACTGCTGCGCCTCAGCTGGCGACGTAAAGAACAGTGCAGTCACTCCATACACCACCTAAAGCCTGGCCGGGAACAGCATCGCATTACGGTATCCTTTAGTACACAGGCGAAGATGGACTTCCATAAATGTAATCCTCTGTTTACGGAGTTCAACGGAGAAGTCCGGATAGAAGGCAACCCTGGAGTCATTAAAGCACACCTTTCCTTTGATGCGAACCGCCCGCAGGATAGCGTCTCTGTCAGATTAATGAAGCAATTTCACCAAGAACGGTCTGGGAGGGCCTCCCAGCGGAAGGGGTCTAGCCGGGACCCTATGCGCCCTCTCTACAGTAACGTAAGGTGAGAAGGTGTCAGCGGGTAGTATTTCCTTAAGCTAGGATTCCAGAAAGCCCACAGGAACAGAGCCCTCCGTTTTCTCAGGCAGTCCCACCAGACGTATATTGTTATGCCTAAGTCTGTTTTCCAGGTCATCCGCCCGCTCAAGAACTTGTGTAATTTGGCGCTGTATAGTCATGGCCGTAAATGTTGGCAGCCCTGAAATCTTTCAAGAAAATGAAGTATATCTCACAGAAAAGGATTTCAGTAACACATGTTTTTTCCCTTTGTGTGTATTGGAACTAAACCAAAAAAAGGGAAGAAAAAAAGCTAATTGGACATAATGTCACACCAAACTCCAAAAATGGGCTGGACAAAATTATTGGCACCCTTTCAAAATTGTGGAAAAATAAGATTGTTTCAAGCATGTGATGCTCCTTTAAACTCACCTGGGGCAAGTAACAGCTGTGGGCAATATAAAAATCAAACCTGAAAGCAGATGAAAAGGAGAGAGGTTCACTTAGTATTTGAATTGTGTGTCTGGGTGTGCCACACTAAGCATGGACAACAGAAAGAGGAGAAGATAACTGTCTGAGGACTTGAGAACCAAAATTGTGGAAAAATATCAACAATTTCAAGGTTACAAGTCCATCTCCAGAGATCTAGATTTGCGTTTGTCCACAGTGCGCAACATTATCAAGAAGTTTGCAACCCATGGCACTGTAGCTAATCTCCCTGGGCGTGGACGGAAGAGAAAAATTGATGAAAGGTGTCAACGCAGGATAGTCCGGAGGGTGGATAAGCAGTCCCAAACAAGTTCCAAAGATATTTAAGCTGTCCTGCAGGCTCAAGGAGCATCAGTGTCAGCGTGAACTATCCGTTGACATTTAAATGAAAGGAAACGCTATGGCAGAAGACCCCACTGGTGACACAGAGACACAATAAGCAAGACTACATTTTGCCAAAATGAACTTGAGTAAGCCAAAATCCTTCTGGGGAACAGTCTTGTGGACAGATGAGACCAAGATATAACTTTTTGGTAAAGCAAATCATTTTACTGGGTACCGAAAACAGAATGAGGCCTACAAAGAGAAGAACACAGTACCTACAATGAAATATGGTGGAGGTTCAATGATGTTTTGGGGTTGTTTTGCTGCCTCTGGCACTGGGTGCCTTGAATGTGAGCAAGGCATCATGAAATCTGAGGATTACCAACGGATTTTGGGTCTGTACAGCCCAGTGTCAGAAAGCAGCAGCAGGACAATGACCCCAAAGAAATGGATGGCAACAGAGCACTGGAGAGTTCTGAAGTGGCCAGCAATGAGTCCAGTTCTGAATCCCATTGAACACCTCTGGAGAGATCTTAAAATTGCAGTTGGGAAAAGGCGTCCTTCCAATAAGAGAGACCTGGAGCAGTTTGCAAAGGAAGAGTGGTCCAACATTTTGGCTGAAAGGTGTAAGAAGCTTATTGATGGTTATAGGAAGTGACTGATTTCAGTTATTTTTTCCAAAGGGTGTGCAACCAAATATTAAGTTAAGGGTGCTAATAATTTTGTCCAGCCCATTTTTGGAGTTTGGTGTGACATTATGTCCAATTTGCTTTTTTTCCTCCCAAGTTTGGAGATTCCTTCCATGTGTATAGCAAAACGTGTTACTGCAATCCTTTTCTGTGAGAAATACTTCATTTTCTTGAAAAAGTTCAGGGGAGCCAACATTCATGGCCATGACTGTACTGAGGACATCTGTTCAGGCAAAGGATGGAGGGTATCTTCAACAGCTGAGTGCTTGCGCTACACTTCTCCAGTGCATTCCTGCAGCTTCTGCTTCTCATGATGGAGGATAACGAATTCTTGTCTTTCATCCACCTTGGACACCATCATAGTTTGATACGAAGTAAAGGCTGCAAGCAAATGATTAAATTGTTGATCAATATACTCAGCATGGCAGGAAGTATGTGGTGGAGAACACCGCGCTTCAGGGCTAGGACAACCCGAAATCATGGAGAGGGCTTGGACAAGGTTCTATCCACAACCTCCGCAGGCATGGAGAATTGACTGAGGGCCTTGGCAAAATGTGTAGAAACCTTAGAAACCAGAGGAGTGGGAACACATGAATCCCACCTGGAATGTCCGCCAGCCTGGGAATGACCCTCATCTGAAAATGCATCTTTCTCTGACAATTGCCTTGCGGCCATTTGTTTAGATTTTTTAGTCTTGTTCCGTTAGCCACCCATATCTCCTGTAGGATAACAATCAGCTGTAATGTAGACACCACAAGTCTCAGCTGAGCAGCAGAGTCCAGGTAACCGGAGCAAGAACAGCAGGATCCAACAGCCCACAGCAGAGCCCACAGAATGTCAGCAGCCTCACAGCAAGTCTCACTGTATGCACAAGTTGAAGGCGGGCAGAATCAGCCCCACTAGGACCAGCAGCATGGGTGGTGCACAGGGCCAGCCCAACCAGGCATTGCAACTCTCTTCAGATTACACAGGAGGGTAGTAGCAATACAGTTAATTCCAGCTATAGCTATGATGCAGGCAGGCTCACCACAACAAGATCCAGTATTGCAGGTATCCCAGAGGCAGTGAGAGAATAAAGCATTGTCAGTTGCCCTTACTGTTCAGCCCAGGGTAGGTATATTCAGGAGACCTCCAGTGTTCCAGCAGCAGATGCCAGTAGACAGCAGCGTTCTCCAGCCAGGCAGCAGCGGGTTAACTAGGGAAGCCAGCCACCTCTATAACAGCTCTTCCAGGTGACTGCAGGCCAGTGCAGAAGTCCACAGATATGGCAGGGTAAATGGGAACCCCCAGCACTCTCTCCCCACAGCAGCTGCAGGAGCAAGCCCACTGGAGCACTAGCACACGCCCGCCAATCAGTCCAGGCGTGGGAGTCACCACAATAACAAGGTAGCTCCTCCCACGTAGCCCAGCAATGGCGGAGCTCCGGCTTGCAGGCTCTGATATGCCGTCCCCGTCACAAACCGCCCCTGCGTCAGCGCACACTCACAGGCTCCTCCGGTCTCCAATAGCACCTGTCCACTTGTCCTCAGGATGCACCACCGCCCGCTCCTCAGAACAGCCGCTCCTGCGACTCTGCAGGATCCTCCACCCGGCAGCCACAATAGCCTCCGGCAGCCACAGCCAAGTCACCCCTGCACCAAGGGCTCCAATCGGGTGAGTAAGGGCCCACAGAGGAACTAATTCAGGGTAATAAGGAGTCGGGCTAGCGGGAGCACTGCAAAGTGCGAACGCTCTACCCGCCATTCAGGCCACGCCCCCTGTATAAAATTTTGGCACCAGTTGATTTTAAAAAAAAAATAATTTCCACCGGAGTACCCCTTTAAAGCACAAAGATACAATTAATAGTTTTGGCAACACTTAAGATGTCTTAATTTATATGCATTGTTCTACTGTTAGTTGCCTCCTACACAGACAGTTCAGATGATGAGACGTCTCCTCGTGACAAGCAGCAAACCACCTCCAAAGGCAGCAGTGACTTCTGCATCAAGAACATAAAGCAAGCTGAGTTTGGAAGGAGAGAGATTGAGATTGCAGAGCAAGGTGACTGCTAATATTCAAAGAGAAAGAATTGACTCCTTACTTTAAATAGTTTATCATTAGTCAATATTAATATGTTTCCCTTTATAAATGTTTACAGAAATGACTGCTCTAATCTCTTTAAGAAAAAGAGCACAAGGGGAGAAACCGCTAGCTGGAGCGAAGATAGTTGGATGCACACACATTACAGCACAAACTGGGGTTAGTACATCTGGAATAAACACTGTAGACCAGTATTTCCCAACCGGGTGCCTCCAGCTGTTGTAAAATGACAACTCCCAGCATGCCCAGACAGCCTCCGGGTTGAAGTTTTGCAACAGCTGGAGGCACCCTAGTTGGGAAATACTGCTGTAGACTGTAGACTTCTTGACCAAAGAAAGAAATATTGCTCCAACTGTTTTTATCTAAAACTGTCAGTTGTAAAATGAGTTTACATTTCTTGAGTAAACATTTCAGAGAGACACTTTGTAGACTGTGCTGGCAAATTATTAAGTTTATTAATATAAAACTAGTAATTATTGGTGTTGAAAGTTTATGTTACCATAAAGTGTAATACAATCCAGAGTAGAGAATATGGTGGACATTTATCAGACCTGTGTAGAGGAAGAGTGGTGCAGTTGCCTGTAGTAGCCAATCGGATTGTTTCTTTCATTTGTAAAATGGCCTCTGAAAAGTGAAAGAAGCCATTTTATTGGTTGCTATGGGCAACTGCAAAGTGGTTTTCCTATTATAGTAAGTGATGACCTAGCCAGCGTCAATAAGCGTCTAATTGCTTAGACACCCACAGATCTTTGGAATAGTTAGTTTAACTGTATCTATGGCAAGTTTGGAGATTCCAAGATAGCTATTGTCAGTAGCGTAATGCAATCAGAAAATTTTTAGACCTTTTTACTTTTTCACATTTTGTTATGTTGCAGACTTGCCAATGTATGAAAAAGAAAAACTAAAATTTCTCTATCGGCTCCATTGGGGGACACAGACCGTGGGTGTATGCTGCTGTCTCTAGGAGTTGTGACACTATGGCAACAAAGAAGTCGGCTTCTCCCAGCAGGATATACCCGCCTCCAGGCCCTGAGCTAATCAGTTTTAGCTTAGTGTCTGAAAGAGGTGGACATGGTCTGGAATTCTCCAGACCAGGTATTCGGTTTTATTATTTTCCTAGTTAGGGAATGTGTTTTTTTATTCCTTTTTCTTTCATGTTTTCAGGTGGGGACTCTGGAACTGCGGCTCACTGTTTCCCCATTGCGATTGAGAGGGCACAGACATTGCGTATATGCACTGTTCACCCCCTCTCGCCAAAGGTCAGCGCCTGGGGTTGTACCTCATAGGTCCGGGTCCCCCTATTTCCCTGCTCGCCTCGCTCGCACATGGTAGCTCGGCGTGATGCAGGTGACAAAAAGCTGACTGAAGACTCCACAGAAGACTCCATTAGGTAAGTTCTTCTGACTGAGGTGAGTATATATATTCCTTTCTTCCTTAGTTGCTGACTCGCAACCTCTGGAGACCCTCAGTTTTTGGCCCACCTTTCAGGGTCTAATGGGGCTGGCCTGTGCTAGGGGCTTAATCTTTATTATTCTGGGGAGAGCAGTGGCGTATTGGGATGAATGGCTTAGTTTTTTCTATGCACTCGTGTGTTACTATGCGGCTGACAGCCATGGCACTTGTACTGTATGGGCGCATGAAGCGTCGACTTAATTTCACTTCTGCAGCAGACTGCTGCCAGCGCATATCAGTCTTGCCCGCTCACTTCCCTGCGAGTGCATATGCGGACGACATGTGCGCTCGGGGCAAGGAGCGGGCGCCATTATTATTCTTCTTCATCGGCATTTCGGCGGCCGGGGTGCTATAGCTCCGCCCACAGGGCCGCTGGAGCTTACTGGAGGCGCGAATCGTCCTCCAATCAGCGCTGTGCGCGCGATGCACGTGGCAGGGGCCAATCAGACAGTGCCCCTGCTCCAGGCACGCCCCTCTCCAGCTATTAGCTTGTCTGTTCTCCTCTCTGTCTACATAGAGCGCAGTTTCATCACAGCAGCTGCTACAGGGAACACAGAACTGTTCCTCCCTCTAAACAGACAACTGGACTTTAGTCTCCTATTTTGTCTGTATGACATGTAATTCCAAAATGCCTGGTTCTGCTGAACCCACTAGTTCTGCCTGCTCCACTGCTCCCCCAGACCCCCTAGCTCCCCCGGATGCTCTTACAGTTCTGGTGGATTCGGCCGCCCCTCCAGCCTGGGTTTCTTCCTATCCCAGTATATGGCTGACTTGACTCAAGTCTCCCGTTCGGTGGCTGAGGCCTCCCGTGACGTGTTGTCCTGCTCCTCTTCTCCACAAGCCTCATGCTCTCGCAAGCGTACTAGGGGTGCTTCTTCTGACTCTTACATTGAGTCTTTAGGTAGACGTGGGCGCTCCCCCCGTGGGTCTCGCCCCCCCCCCGTGTCGTCTGGTCACAGACGTCGCTCCTCCAGAGGACGTTCCCGGAGTCGCCACTCTGCCTCGCCAGAGCCGCGTACCCGGTCAGGGTCGCCCCCCTCCAGGGCTGCCTCCACTCGTTCACATACTCCTGTTGAACTGGCGGATGAGGCTTCCGAATCAGCATCTGACTCGGAGGACCGCTCGGATACAGTTGAAACGGTGAACTCATTGGTTGTGGCCATAAGAGACACCTTTCACTTAGAGGACCCAGGATCTTCGGACGTGACTCCTGAAGTATCCTTTCATCGTGCTAAAACCGGCACCTTAAAGGTTCAGCTCTCAAGCTGAATTTGACACCCTTCTGGATTGTGCATGGAGAAATCCGGACAAGAGGTTCCCGGGAATGAAGAAGGTTCAAGTGCGTTACCCATTTGCCAAGGATCTTGCCTATAAGGTGGTTTCCCCTCCCTCAGTGGATCCACCAATTTCCCGCCTCTCTAAGGCTACTACACTGCCGCTAGCAGATGCGGCTGCCTGCAAGGACTCAACAGACAAGAAGGTGGAGTCCTTAGCGAAGTTTGCCTCTGAAGCAGCAGGCTCTTCTCTGCTTCCCACCTTCGCCTCTGCATGGGTGTCCAAAGCCCTTTCGGTGTGGTGCTCAAAACTCCGTCAGGGTATCCTGGCGGGATTCCCCTCCAGAGGATCTTTTTGCTTTGGTTCTCCAATGCTCTAAAGCTGGGGACTTTCTGTGCACAGCTTCCATTCAGTCAGTCCATTGTGTTGCCTTTGCCATGGGTCTCCTAGCGGCCCTCCGCAGCTCCATGTGGCTTAAGGCGTGGGATGCGGATGCCCACTCCAAAAGGTCTCTCACCGAGCTTCCTTTTACTGGTACCCGTCTTTTTGGCAAGACATCTGGACCGCACACATTCAGGACTCTTGGGTCAGAAACGTGGTGTCCAACGGATACCGAATCGAATTTGCCTCCCTTCCGAGATCGTTTTTTTCAGCCCCTAGCCCCCCGGTCTCCTTCTCTGGTGAAGCAGTTTCGGGAGGCCCTCCAGTTCCTGCTCCTCCAGGGAGTTATTGTCTCCGTTCCTCCAGGGGAACTTTTTCAGGGTTTCTATTCCAATCTTTTTGTGGTCCCCAAGAAAGGCGGTTCTGTGCGACCAATTCTGAACCTCAAGCGTCTCAACCGTCATCTTCTCATCCGCCACTTCTGAATGGAATCTCTCCGTTCGGTAGTGGCATCCATGGAACAAGGGGAGTTTCTTTGGTGGACATCAAGGATGCCTACCTTCATGTTCCAATATTTCCCGGCCATCAGCGGTACCTCCGCTTTGCGGTTCCGGAGGGGCATTTTCAATTCGTAGCCCTACCCTTTGATCTGGCCACTGCTCCCTGGGTCTTTACCAAGATCCTTGAGCCAGTGATGGCCCTGTTGGAGTCGAGAGGAGTCTCAGTGCTCCCTTACCTGGACGACCTTCTCATCAAGGCTTCCACCAGAGTCCAGACTCTGGAGAATGTGGATCCCACTCTCCAGACCCTGAATCGCTTTGGGTGGATGGTCAACCAGGACAGGTCTGTCCTCTCTCCCACTCAGTCTCTGATCTTCTTGGGACTTCAATTCAACACGGCCTCTGCCCGGATTTGCCTTCCGCCGGAAAAACGTCTGGCGCTCCTGTCAGGAGTCCGCTCTCTTCGGGCCCAGGCCCATCCGCATTTGCATGGAAATCTTGGGTCGGATGGTAGCGGCCATGGGAGCCATAGCCTTGGCCCAGTTTCATTACCGTCCCCTTCAACTGGCGATTCTCTCTCGATGGGACAGATCTCCTCTGTCTCTCGATCGCAAGATTGCTCTCCCTCGTCGGATCCGTCAGTCTCTGCTCTGGTGGCTCCGATTCCCCCTTCTTCTTCAGGGGTGATCATTTCTTTCCCTCCACTGGCAGGTAGTTACAACGGATGCCAGTCTGTTGGGCTGGGGTGATGTGTTCAGGGACTGGACGGTTCAAGGCCTCTGGTCTCCCCGGGAAGCCCTTCTTCTGATAAACATCTTGGAGCTGAAGGCGATTCTTCTTTGTCTTCTTCATTGGGAGTCCCTGCTTCAGTCCCGCCCTGTCCACGTCCAGTCTGACAAAGCCACGGCCGTAGCTTACATAAGTCGGCAAGGCGGCACTCGCAGCTTGGCAGCCATGGCCGAGATGACAAAGATTCTCATCCTGGCGGAAAACAAGGTTCCGGCCATTTCGGAGATTCACATTCCAGATGTGCTCAACTGGGAAGCGGACTTCCTCAGCCGACCCCGGTGAGTGGTCCCTACATCCAGAGGTCTTTGCGCAGATCTGCGATCTCTGGGGCATTCCAGACGTGGACCTCTAGCCATGGACGCCCTAGTGATTCCTTGTGTGGGGTTTGCTGTGCCCTATCTGTTCCCTCCCCTTCCGCTCCTTCCCAGGGTTCTGAGGAAGCTCAAAGTGGAGGACGTTCTCACCAGACTGGTAGCTCCAGATTGGCCCGAAGGTCGTGGTACGCCGACGTGGTCAGGCTCCTGGACGACACTCCACTGCGCCTTCCACTTCGTTCGAACCTGCTTTCAAAGGGTCCTCTTTGCCACCCCAATTTACAGTCGCTGCATTTGATGGCGTGGAGGTTGAGACCGCGGTTTTGAGAGCCCGCGGTTTCTCTTCCCAAGTCATTCGCAAGATGCTCAGGGCTTGCAAGCCCTCCTCGGCGAAAATTTACCACCGTACCTGGCGGTCTTATTTTCGTTGGTGTGAAGCTCAGGTCTTGTCTCCTGTTACTTTTTCTGTCCCCCGTATTCTCTCCTTCTTGCAGTCGGGATTGGAACTGGGGTTGTCTCTCAGTTCCCTTAAGGGTCAGGTTTCAGCCCTTTCTATTGTTTTTCAGCGTCCTCTGGCTTCTAATTCTCATGTCCGGACCTTCCTTCAAGGAGTGGCACATGCTGCCCCTCCTTATTGGTCACCTTCTCCCCCTTGGGACTTGAATCTGGTTCTGGGTGTCCTCCAAGGTGAACATCTTGAACCCCTTAGGGGAGGTGTCCCTGCGCCTCTTTTCTTGGAAAGTGGCGTTTCTTGTTGCTATCACCTCCATTCGGAGGGTGTCTGAATTGGCAGCTCTCTCCTGCCGTTCTCCGTTTCTGGTGATTCACCAGGACAAGGTTGTCTTCCGACCAGATCCTTCCTTTTTGTCTAAGGTTATTTCGGCCTTTCATCTCAATGAGGACATTGTTCTTCCATCCTTTTGTCCCGCTCCTTCTCATCCTTACTCCACAATCTGGATGTGGTTCGGGCTGTTAGGTCCTACCTCTCTATCTGTTCTTTGTTTCGTCAGTGCGATTCCTTTTTCGTCCTTACGGAAGGTCGTCGTAAGGGACAACCTGCTTCCAAGGCCACCATTTATCGGTGGATCTGGTCTGCCATTTCGGAAGCCTATCGCTGTAGGGGGAAGATTCCTCCTTTCAGGGTTGTGGCTCATTCTACCTGTTTCTGTTGGGGCATCCTGGGCTCTCCAGAACAAAGCCTCGGCCTCGCAGATTTGCAAGGCGGCTACTTGGTCGTCTTTGCACACTTTCTCGAGGTTCTACCGGGTTCATACCTTCGCATTGGCTGATGCTATTCTGGGCCGTAAAGTGCTGCAGGCGGCAGTGGAACAGCCGTCTGCTTAACTGATTATCTGCCCACCCAAGGGACGGCTTTGGTACGTCCCACGGTCTGTGTCCCCCAATGGAGCCGATAAAGAAAAGGAGATTTTTTTAACACTTACCGTAAAATCTCTTTCTCGAAGGATCCATTGGGGGACACAGCTCCCGCCCTTTTGGGTTTCTCTTTGGTTTTCTGTCCGATGGTGTGTTCAGTTATATTTTTTCTTCTGGTTCTCGGACAGTTCGTGTTTTTTCCTTGACCTGTCGGTCCTCTCCTATTGCTCCTATCCTGCTGGGAGAAGCCGATTTCTTTGTTGCCATAGTGTCATACCTCCTAGAGACAGCAGCATACACCCACGGTCTGTGTCCCCCAATGGATCCTTCGAGAAAGAGATTTTACGGTAAGTGTTAAAAAATCTCCTTATTGCACTGACATAAATATTCAGACCCTTTACTCAGTACGTAGTTGAAGCACCTTTGGCAGCGATTACAGCCTCCAGTCTTCTTGGGTATGATGCCACAAGGTTTACTCACCTGGATTTGGGGATTTTCTGCCATTATTTTCTGCAGCTCCTCGTTCGAGTTGGATTTCGAGTTTTCAGGTCTCTCCAAAGATGTCCGATTAAATTCAAGTCACAGCTCTGGCAGCGTCACTCACGGAGCTGCAGACAACGGCAGATGGCTAAAAGGAAGATAAAACAAATAATACCTGTCTCTTAGCTTAGGACTGTTTGCAAAGTTATAAAATTATGTTTTTCTTATAAGCTTAAGAGCCTGTGCTGAGCTGCAGCATGAAAGCTTCCTCCCTCCCTCCTCCTCCCCTCGCTGAGTTTTGCTTTCAGCACTTCGGGGGATATTTATCAAAGGATTTAGACTGTTTTTTCCTGTCCAAATTTGTCGCACAGAAAGTCGCAGTCTAAATATGTGCAACTTTTTTGCGACTTTTGCTCTAGAGGATTTTTAGAACATGATGCATTCTTGTCTATTTTAGACGGAAATGCATTGGAAAAAGCATTGGTGCTGAATTTATCAAAAGCGACTTTTCAGCGACAAGTCGCATCGGCTGAAAGTACGCCGAAATGTCAGACCATGTTGGAGCAGGTTTTAATACAGTCTAAAGCATAGATCCCGAAGTCTGTGCACAGAATTTATCAAGAGCCTTGCGCCTTTTGGTAAATTAGGCGTACAATAGACTAGCATAACCCTATGTAGTTTGGTCTATATTGATGCGGGACATAGACAGCTTTGATAAATATCCCCCTTAGTCTTGTACATCAATCACAAAGGGGTAGGGGGAAAGGAGGAGGCTGGCATGCCATAACTTAGCCGGGCCTCTGGGACTCTTGAGGTTGGAAGGAAAATAATAATTTTATAACTTTGAAAATAACAAGCTGTTATGAGGTTATATCACATAACAAAAAATACTGCTGTAATCCCACCATAATTCTGAAGGGAGCACTTCCCCAACTCTCCTTACCTCCCTATGCTCCGTTTACCAGTGTTGGATGTCATGATAACATGCAGACATACACATAGCCGTCAGTCACCGATAAGGGACTAAGGGTCCTATTACACAGGGTGCTTATCGGGTGAATATGCCGATATTACCCTGTGTAATAGGGCCAGCGATCAGTGCTTGTGCTTGTTTGTTGGCTCTTCGCATGTTTTAGGCAGGTTAAAAGACTCCTAATTTCTCCACATATTCCCGGGTAATGAGGGATGTGTAGACGACAAAAATGGAAGTATGGGGCACAAACCAGCCTGTCAAGAGGTGTAATAGGCTTATTAAACAAGCACCAATATACTTGACCAGATCAGATTATAATTCTATAGTTTAACCACTTGTATGTATGCCTATACTATATTTTTTACATTCATATACAGTTATATTAGTTTATGAGAATTTTGGGTTACGTTGGTAACACATAATATTTTTTAGGTTCTAATTGAGACTTTGTGTGCCCTCGGAGCCCAATGCCGCTGGTCTGCTTGTAATATTTACTCCACTCAGAATGAAGTGGCTGCTGCTTTGGCAGAGACAGGTAAGTGACTGAGTTACGGTATATGTAAAGGTTTTCTGGGAGTTTTTTTGATCCTTAATAAAAATCTATCTAGTTTGTCAATCATTTACCTTTCCAATGCTAGTGGCACTTGAACATGTAATGGATGAAGTGTAAATTATTGTTTTTAATAATAACCAATCTAATCACTAGATAAACATCTTTATAAAATCATAGAGGTCAGCTGAAATACAGAGCATCTGAAGTTCATAGTACAAAACAACCTTTGTGTGAGCCGCACATCGACAGTCTTTGTTTGCTTGGCCGCAATGATGATGAACACATGGCTGTGGCAGAAATCACTGGAGGCAGTGACGATGTCAGTATGGATTGTACCTCAGTGTTATGGTGATAATTGCCTGACATGGCCAGGTAGTGACTGTGGAACTTCATCACTGTGGTCTGGCAAATTAAGACATGTTTATTGAGTATATACAGTCATGGCTGTAAATGTTGGCACCCTTGAAATTTTTGCTATACACATGTTTATTCCCTTTGTGTGTATTGGAACTAAACCAAAAATGGGAGGAAAAAAAGCAAATTGGACATAATATCACACCAAACTCCAAAAATGGGCTGGACAAAATGATTGGCACCTTAACTTAATATTTGGTTGCACACCCTTTGGAAAAAATTACTGAAATCAGTTGCTTCCTATAACCATCAATAAGCTTCTTACACCTCTAAGCCGGAATGTTGGACCACTTTCTTTGCAAACTGCTCCAGTTCTCTCTTATTGGAAGGGCGCCTTTTCCCAACAGAAATTTTAAGATCTCTCCACAGGTGTTCAATGGGATTTAGATTTGGCCTCATGGCCGGCCACTTCAGAACTCTTCAGCGCTTTGTTGCCATACATTTCTGGGTGCTTTTTGACGTATGTTTGGGGTCATTGTCCTGCTGGAAGACCTAAGATCTCTGATGCAAACCCAGCTTTCTGACACTGGGCTGTACAGTGTGACCCAAAATCCATTGGTGATCCTCAGATTTCATGATGCCTTGCACACATTCAAGGAATCCAGTGCCAGAGGCAGCAAAACAACCCCAAAACATCATTGAACCTCCACCATATTTCACTGTGTTCTTTTCAATGTAGGCCTCATTCCAAATTTCGGTAAACAGTAGAATGGTGTGCTTTACCAAAAAGCTCTATCTTAGTCTCATCTGTCCACGAGACATTTTCCCAGAAAGATTTTGGCATACTCAAGTTCATTTTGACAAAATGTAGTCTTGCTTTTTTATGTCTCTGTGTCAGCAGTGGGGTCCTCCTGGGTCTCCTGCCATAGCGTTTCATTTCATTTAAATGTTGACGGATAGTTTGCGCTGACACTGATGCTCCCTTAGCCTGCAGGACACCTTGAATATCTTTGGAACTTGTTTGGGGCTGCTTATCCACCATCCGGACTATCCTGCGTTGACGCCTTTCATCAATTTTTCTCTTCCGTCCACGCCCTGGGAAATTAGCTACAGTGCCATGGGTTGCATACTTCTTGATAATGTTGCGCACTGTGAACAAAGGCAAATCTAGATCTCTGAAGATGGACTTGTAACCTTGAGATTGGTGATATTTTTCCACAATTTTGGTTCTCAAGTCCTCATACAGTTCTTTTCTCCTCTTTCGGTTGTCCATGCTTAGTGTGGCACACAGACATACAATGCACAGACTAAGTGAACTTCTCTCCTTTTTATCTGCTTTCAGATGGGATTTTTATATTGCCCACACCTGTTACTTGCCCCAGGTGAGTTTAAAAGAGCATCACAGGTTATAAACATTCTTATTTTTACACAATTTTGAAAGGGTGCCAATAATTTTGTCCAGCGTATTTTTGGAGTTTGGTGTGACATTATGTCCAATTTGCTTTTTCCCCCTCCTTTTTTGGCTTAAATTTTATGCACACAAAGGGAATAAACATGTGTATAGCAAAACATGTGTTACTGCAATCCTTTTCTGTGAGAAATACTTCATTTTCTAGAAAAATTTTAGGGCTGCCAACATTTACGGCAATGACTGTATTTACAGGGCTGACAGTTCTTACTTCAGTTCTTGTTTGCATCAACAAAGAAGAACGAATAAGGGTCTTGGCTCAAAACCCTGTTTATATAATAGCTCTTTGTGATTAAGGCAAATATTTGAAGTGCATGACTGTGACGTAAAAATATTCGGCACCCTAGACCTTTAACCTAATTCTGTAATGACACAGCAGTGTAGATAAACTTTTCATTGCTAATATGAATGTTGTGATCGTAGACTATCATTCCTGGTATGTATCCTTTCACTATTAGAGATATATATATACAGTGGGGCAAAAAAGTATTTAGTCAGCCACCAATTGTGCAAGTTCTCCCACTTAATAAGATGAGAGAGGCCTGTAATTTTCATCATAGGTATACCTCAACTATGAGAGACAGAATGAGAAAAAAAAAATCCATAAAATCACATTGTCAGTCTGATTTTTTAAAGAATTTATTTGCAAATTATGGTGGAAAATAAGTAATTGGTCAATAACAAAAGTTCATCTCAATACTTTGGTATATACCCTTTGTTGGCAATGACAGAGGTCAAACGTTTTCTGTAAGTCTTCACAAGGTTTGTACAAACTATTGCTGGTATTTTGGCCCATTCTTCAGTGCAGATCTCCTCTAGAGCAGTGATGTTTTGGTGCTGTCGCTGGGCAACACAGACTTTCAACTCCCTCCAAAGGTTTTCTATGGGGTTGAGATCTGGAGACTGGCTAGGCCACTCCAGGACCTTGGAATGCTTCTTACAAAGCCTCTCCTTTGTTGCCTGGGGGGGTGTTTGGGATCATTGTCATGCTGAAAGACCCAGCCATGTTTCATATTCAATGCCCTTACTGATGGAAGGAGGTTTTCAATCAAAATCTCACGATACATAGCTCCATTCATTCTTTCCTTTACACGGATCAGTCGTCCTGGTCCCTTTGCTGAAAAACAGCCCCAAAGCATTATGTTTCCACCCCCATGCTTCACAGTAGGTATGGTTTTCTTTGGATGCAACTCAGCATTCTTTCTCCTCCAAACACGACGTGTTGAGTTTTTACTAAAAAGAGCAAGCGAAAGAAGATAAGCGGCATACCGGGGTAACTTGAAGGTAAAATCCAGAGCTTTATTCGGTGTATATTAACACATGGCAAGGGGAGGACAAGAGTGCAGGAGGCAAATAAAATGGGCAACAATTGTTTCGCACAAATAATGTGCTTCTACTGGCCCTTGTCAGGGGCCAGTAGAAGCACATTATCCATGCAAAACAATTGTCTTCTTTCGATTGCTGTTTTCAACTGGGCTGATTTTCCTAAAGCCGTGCACCAAGAGTGACGCCAGGCTCCTACTATAGGAACAGATAAGTCCATTTACCGTATAGTTGCTTCTGCATTGCTGTGCCGCATACTGTTTTTCTATTTTGCATTTGTACCAAAAAGTTCTACTTTGGTTTCATCTGACCATATGACATTCTCCCAGTCCTCTTCTGGATCATCCAAATGCTCTCTAGCAAACTTCAGACAGGCCCGGACATGTACTGGCTTAAGCAGAGGGACACGTCTGGCACTGCATGATTTGAGTCCCTGGCGGCATAGTGTGTTACTGATGGTAGCTTTTGTTACTTTGGTTCCAGCTCTCTGCAGGTCATTCACTAGGTCCCCCCGTGTGGTTCTGGGATTTTTGCTCACCGTTTATGTGATCATTTTGACACCACGGGCTGAGATCTTGCGTGGAGCCCCAGATCGAGGGAGATTATCAGTGGTCTTGTAGGTCTTCCATTTTCTTTTTTTTAATAATTGTTTATTTTAAAGAATTTTTTCAATTTTCATATAACATCTGAGATACAAAAAGCATAAATTACTTCATATAATGAAATGAGAGAAAACAAGAAAATAAAAACAGAGTCATATATTCAATATAAAAATATGCATGACAATGTACAATGAAGGTAGTATAGTTCTTAATGAGTGTGTCGTAGAAAAACAATATGTAAGTCACTGGAGTATTTAAGTATCGGTATCTAGATTATTAAAAAGAGTCAGTAGTTCATTGAAGTTATCTTTACCTCCCCACAAGGGCCCTGTGGAAGGAGACATCTTTTATTTTATCTTACTATATTTTTTATATATATTATTGTCTAATTGTCATATGTATTTTATATTAGCGGCTATTAAAGGGGTACTTCAGTGCTTAGACATCTTATCCCCTATCCAAAGGATAGGGGATAAGATGCCTGACCGCGGGATTCCCACCGCTGGGGACCCCCGTGATCTTGCACGCGGCACCCCGTTTGTAATCAGTCCCCGAAGCGTGTTCGCTCCGGGTCTGATTACGGGCGGTCACAGGGCGGGCAGCGCGTGACGTCACGCCTCCGCCCCATGTGACATCACACTCCGCCCCTCAATGCAAGCCTATGGGAGGGGGCGTGTTAGCTGTCACGCCCCCTCCCATAGGCTTGCATTGAGGTGCGGGGGCGCATTGAGGTGCGGGGGCGCAGGCGTGACATCACATGCCGCCTGCCCTGTGATCGCCCGTAATCAGACCCGGGGCGCCGCGTGCAAGATCACGGGGGTCCCCAGCGGCGGGACTCCCGCGGTCAGGCATCAAATCCCCTAAGCACCGGAGATGCTTAAGATGATAAGATGTCTAAGCACCGGAGTACCCCTTTTAAATACATTTTCATATTCTCATAAATTTGAAGCACAGTTCCAATTTTTATTTTTAAATTCATATTATAATCATTATGTATCAGTCTTTTCTGGTATTAGTCTAGAGGTGAATGGTTTTTATTCTTTTTCTCCCTATTTCAGTTTGTGTACTTTTTTTGGTGTAAGTACTTTCCATTCATACTTCGACTAATTTTTTGTGAGCTGCACTTCCATATTCTTTTTTCTTAAAAGTTAGATTTTATTTCCATCATTTACACTTTCAAAATAACAGAAAACAAAAAATGTTGTCTGCAAAAGTTTGGACACCCTGCAGCGTTAATATCTTGTAGCCAGTCTTTCAATTCTTGTTTGAGGTATCTTTGCCCATTCTTCCTTACAAAAGTCTTCCAGTTGTTTGAGATTTCTGGGCTGTCTGTCACGCCTTGCTCTTTAAAGGTCTATCCATAAATTTTCAATTATGTTGAGGTCAGGAGATTGTGAAGGCCATGGCAAAACCTTCAGTTTACGCCTTTTGATGTAATCCCCCGTGGATTTCGAGGTGTGTTTAGGATCATTATCCATTTATAGAAGCCATCCTCTCTTTAACTTCAGCTTTTTCACATATGGCATCAAGTTAGCATCCAAAATTTTCTGAAATTTTATTGAATCAATTTTTCCTTCACCTCGTGAGATGTTCCTTGTGCCACTGGCTGCAATACAAGCCCAAAGCATGATTGATGCACCCCCATGCTTAACGGTTGGACAGAGGTTCTTTTCATTAAATTCTGTTCCCCTTCTTCTCCAAACATACCTTAGCTCATTCCGGCCAAAAAGTTCAATTTTAACCTCCATCGGTCCACAGAACTTTTTTCCAAAATGCATCAGGCTTGTCTATATATTCATTTACAAAGTTCAAACGCTGTTTTTTGTGGTGAGGACGTAGAAGAGGTTTTCTTCTGATGACTCTTCCATGAAGACCATATTTGTACAAGTATCTTTCTGGAGGGATTGTGCAGTCAAATGTGGGTTTTGAATTGTTTTTCTCACAATTCTGCGAGCTGTTCTGTCTGATATTTTTCTTGGTCTTCCAGATCTTGTTTTAACTTTCACTGTTCCTAATGACTGCAATTTCTTAATTACATTCCAAACCGAGGATATTGACACCTGAAAACGTTTTGCTATCTTCTTATAGCCTTCTCCAGCTTTGTGAGCGTCAACTATTCTCTAGAAGAACCCATAGTGCTGATTGTTGGAGCAAGGTCAGATGAGTCTGGGCATTTAAAACCTTTGAGATTGACATCCCCTGGTCTTCCCAGATGATGATTGAGAACAATCCATGACACTGGCAGGTCTCAGCTTTGCAAAGGGGGCAGTGCATTCTATAAATTCTGCAGGGTGCCCAAACTTTTGCAGACGCCATTTTTTTTGTTTTCTGTTATTGTGAAAGTGTAAATGATGGAAATAAAATCTAACTTTTGTTGACATATTATAAGATTGTCTAATCTGTAATCTGATTCCTTTTGTAGATTTTTCCATCTTTCTTGGCTTCTTTATGCACATTAATACACATTTTTACCTGGGGTGCCCAAACTTTTGATCCCCACTGTAATAGAAATAGATTAGAAAAAAATTATCTGTATCTGCTGCTAAGCACAAAAAAAAAATCTAGGTGACACATTCCCTTTTAACGATAGGGTCATACCTAGCACATCCGCAGCGTATTTGATGCTGCAGATGCGCTACTGATTGTACCTAGAGTGTGCCTTCTGCTGTACCCGTGTGTCCTGCTTCATCTGCTCGTAGCAATCGGACCCCCTGCGATCAAACAGTTATCCCCTATTCTGCGGATAGGGGATAAGTTATATACAGCTGCAGATCTCTTTTAAGTTCACGGCCATCTGACTGATTCCTTGAATTGTCAGACAAACTATAAACCCACATATCTCAGATGCTGTTTTGAGATTTTCCATTGAGATGTTTGCTTTTGAAGGTTTTTCTAAAAGAACATACCAAGTCATGATGTTAGTTAATATCATGCAGTAGTAAGGAATTCATGATGTGCGACTGTGGTGCAAATTTACATCAGCCCTGACTTGGCTTACAAAACTGACTGCAAACAACATTCTTAAAAAGTCGCACATTTTGTTGCACGTGATATAAAAGTGGCACAAAAAGCCGCAGAGTGGCACCATACAAAGTGATTTACTGATGTAAGAAATGTGATCAATACCAGATTTATCACTTGCCCTGCACCATGTAATACATCTGGTGCAGGTACACAGTTACCACCACATGAATTAATGGGGTAAAAGGATGTTCACCTACACCACTCTTGATGAATTCCCCCCACAGTGCCTGCACGGTTAAGCCATCTACTGTTTTTGTGAATTATATTTTTGTACTTTGATATTCCATTTTATTGACACGACACGCGAACCTCTCCTTATTTTGTTGATGTGCTAAGAAGTGTTTATGAGGCACTATGTGAACATGTAATCCCCCACTGTCATATTTAGCTGTTCTGCATTCCCTTGATGTACTCAGTCAACAGTAACCTATGGCTATGAAAGAAAGATTTTAGAAGACACTTGGTGATAAAACGGCTTGCATAATATAGTCCACATTTTAGTTGTGGCTTCACAGAGAGAGCTTTCTAGGGTGTTAAAGGGTACCTTATACTATTAAAATTCTGACGTCATAATTTCATGTCAGAAGTTTTGATCGATGTAGGTCCAGGTGCTGAGATCTTTACTAATCACTAGAATGAAGGGTCAGAAGCAAGAAGCACACACCTGAGCATTGCATCCCTTCTTTTTTCTTCTTCATTCTGCTTATGTTAGCAAAGTGAGCATTATATGGACTGTCAGAAAGTCTCATTGATTTACTTTAAATCTATATATCGCTTGCTCTGTTTCATGAGAAGAGCTTAGCAGAAGAACCAATGAACATAGCGGTCAGCTGAATGCTGCTTACTTTAGTTCTAATGATCAGTGGAGGTCTCAGCATCCGGTCCCACACTGATCAAAATTTCTGACATCTAGCTATGACATATCATAATATAATTTAGAGAGAGGTACCATTTTAACACCTTAGAACAGTGTTTCCCAACCAGTGTGCCTCCAGCTGTTGCAAAACTACAACTCCCAGCAGGAGTTTTAGTTTTGCAACAACTGAAGGCAAACTGGTTAGAAAACTCTGCTCTAGAATGTTAAATAACTAAAGTAGACTTTTACCCATCAGAAATATGCCGTGTTTGCATTTGACCTCAAGTACTTTATGTCACATTTGCATCAGATATACACACCCACACATACATACTTTGGGCTTCATTTATCTACTGTCTTAGATAGAAAGATCTAAAGACATAAATTATCTTTTTGTAGTGAAATGGTTTAGGCAATAGATTATCACATTTATACCCAGGGCCCTGTTTATCTACAGAAGATTTTAAAACGATAGTTACCCCTTAACCATTTCAATCAGCTTCTCAAATATAACTTTCCCTTGTGCTTTGTACACTTGAGGCCTGTAACACCACAGGAAACAACAAAATAACTATAAATGGGCTGTACAGGAGAAGTTTCCAAAACACAACCCCCTTCTCGGACATCATCTTCTGCTCTGCAGCTATTTTCGGAAGCTTTACTTCACAGACTTCCGGCTGTATCCACCCCCACATGTACTCTATTATACTGGTTATACTGAGAGCTCTCTGATCCATATTACCTGCTGTAGCTGCATAGTGTGAGCAGAAAACAGAGGAAAGTAGCTAAAAGGAATCCGAGAAATAGGAAGTGATGCCAAAGAATGGGGCATCATATTGGCAACTTCTAATCTATACGCAAGTTACATGTAGCCATTTTGTTGTTTCATGTGGTGTTATCTGGGATATCTTGGGGGTTAAACAGGTACTATGTTGCGATCATCACATGTGGACAAACATATATCTACATTTTGCTTACATGCATCAATCGCAACACAGTATATGCCCCGCTGTCTCAGCAAACCCATTTAAGTGGGGAGGAAGTTTTAAGGCTGAAATGACACCAAAGTGAGCTATCGGGGAGAGAGGAAAGGTAATACCTTTACATCTTTCTGTATAACCCCTATAAGAACCTATGGTGTACCCTAGGGTGGTTTGTTTTTCGACTTTTTTGGTTCCGATGGGACAAAACTTTCTGTCTGCAGAAGTCCTACCCAACCATGTAGAGCTTTTTCGACTACAGTAAAGATGGTAACAAATTTACCCTTATTGTGAAATTTGGGCAAGGCCTGTCTGTATAAGACAGTAGATAGAATTTGGTGAGGACATGCCTCTTGACCTTATACTCTCGTAGACACCTCTGTCACAAATTTCACAGTCCTCTCCCTTTCCACTGTATAGCATGAGTATTTAGTTAAAGACCACCCTGGCACTCGTGTCAAGAAGAGAAACATGCCTTAACACATTAGGGACTGTGGATTATCTCAGGTAATCATTCTAGTATAATCCTTAGCTCATTTCCTATATAAAACATGGAACTAATAGTGGAACCAAATTTTGCATGTGAGTTCCCCTTATGAGTGGGTAACTTTTTCAGAGTATTAGGATTTGACTAGATAAAAAATATGAAAAAACAAGCCACCCTAGTGTACAATGCATTTCTGAAAGTTGCTCTGGTATACAACCATAGTAACTCTTGAACTCCTTTGACCAACTTTATACCTTAACTAAGTTTTCTGATAACTAGTTGACTTTTTTGGGTCCTGTTGTAGTTCAGTGCTTTGATTTAAATAAATGAATAATCTTTTAATTTGAACTATATTTATCTCATAAATACTCCAAATCGTACCATTACTTTGATACCCTCTGGGAAATTATGAATAAATAGACTGCTGGCCGTTACTATTCCCCATGGCTATGGAGTGATTATGCTCTGTCAGCACTGATGCACTGATTGTAAAATGTCATGTATGACAACTCCCTTATCCTTTTAATTAGGGAACAGAGGAATGGCACAATTCAAAATCTAATATGTACAGTAGTCTCCTGACACTTCCTTCAGTGGCAGATGTTTGGGGAGAGAGGAATCAGGCATGTTGGATTTTAAAGGGGTACTCCCGTGGAAAACTTTTTTTTATTTTTTTATTAACTGGTGCCAGAAAGTTGAACAGATTTGTAAATCACTTCTATTAAAAAAATCTTAATCCTTCCAGTACTTTTTAGGGGCTATATACTAAAGAGAAATCCAAATAGAAGTGCATTTACTGTGATGACCTGACCACAGTGCTCTCTGCTGACCTCTGCTGTCCATTTGAGGAATTGTCCAGAGAAGAAGAAAATCCCCATAGCAAACATATGCTTCTCTGGACAGTTCCTAAAATGGACAGCAGAGGTCAGCAGAGAGCACTGTGGTCAGGACATTACAGGAAATGCATTTCTTTTTGGATTTCTCTTTAGTATACAGCCCCTAAAAAGTACTGGAATGATTAAGATTTTTTAATAGGAGGGATTTACAAATCTGTTTAACTTTCTGGCACCCGTTGATTTAAAAAAAAAAAGTTTTCCACGGGAGTACCCCTTTAACTACCCAATTTTTTGTTCTTAGCAAAATAAACCACTGCCAGACTTGATTGGCAGTGGTTTTCTCCCCATTCCCAATTCAGAACTCACAAATGTATTCTATTTGCCATGTTCTTGTATGTATATGCTATAATAAGTAATTATTTTCTTTTTTTCTCACAAACTGTAGGTGTTGCAGTGTTTGCATGGAAAGGCGAATCAGAGGATGATTTTTGGTGGTGCATTGATCGCTCTGTAAATGGTGATAGCTGGCAGCCAAACATGGTACTTAGGAGTTAGAAGCTACCTCTTTCATTAAAACAACAAATTAACAGGGAATATAACCCTCAGACCAGTCTATTAGCTAAGAATAAATATTGTACAATCCATTCAGTGATCTAAGCTGAAGGACATGTAGATGCTATCTATTACATGAGAGCTAATCAAAGGTCTATTCTAGTATCTGCCAAAAACATTCCAAACACATATTGTGACAAAAGACAAGAGGAGGGAAGGAAGGGGGGGTAATGGGAAAAGTAAAGACGTACCACAAAGAGAGGATCTAGTCCTATTAAGCTGGATATTATTGAGTCAGGGAACCCCTTAAACATCTAGTTGGATCCAAAAGGTGTCCCAAAGTGACCAAACTGCATTTAAATAAAATAGATTATCTTTGTTTCTTCTAGTTCTTAGTTATCAAGCAACTCCTTCTTTCATCTTACGACTCCTTTAGATTGTATTACCTGTAAAGAGCATGACTGTTATAAATATTGTACCACCAATAAATATCTTAAATATATAGAACAGAAAAATCACTGCAGCACACACAAATTAGGTTAAATGTGAAAAAAAAAGACTGGTGCTTATCTGTGATGGAATTAAACTACACTTCCACTCTACTCCTTGTTGTTTTTTATTATATAGTCCATGAAAAACATGTTAAAAAAAAATCAATTTATGATATATACTTACATAGTATGGTTATTAAAGTGTAAGGCGTCCACGTCCACCTGATGAGCTGAGGGCTCATGGACACACATGATGCATCTCACACTTACATCAGAGCAACCAATAGAAATAGCTTTCTGCCTATAGGTTCTGCAGTGGCAGAAAATACTCCTGCAGGGAAAGTAGGAACAGCCTTTATTGTCAGCTGCCGGAGCGGCAAGGAGATTGATTCTGTTGAGAACACTCCTCCAGCTCCACTCCAGCTTCAATGTAACACATAGAAACCAAAATACTGATAATTAGATTTTTAAGCTACAAACACAGTAAACTACATTAAAACAGCTATTTCCAGCCTTTAAAAAATACCCAGTGGAGGAATGGGGAAGCAAAAAAAATGTACTTACTTTTAGCTCCTTGTCATTCGAGCACTGCTGCTGCTACAGAATGCCTGGCGAAGTGCCCCAATGATTTCCTGTACACTCACAGGAGTGTACAGTGTTCATGTGCAAGGGGTGAGTATAGCTTTTTGAAAGTTTTATTATACTTCCCATTCCTTGCTCTTGGGTAAGACTGGAAACCCTTTTAAAGGGGTACTCAGGCACTTAGACATCTTATCCCCTATCCAAAGGATAGGGGATAAGATGCCTGATCACGGGGGTCCCGCCGCTGGGGACCCCCGTGATCTTGCACGCAGCACCCCAGTTAAAATCAGTCCCCGGAGCATGTAACTGGGGTGCTGCGTGCAAGATCACGGGGGTCCCCAGCGGCGGTACCCCCACGATCAGGCATCTTATCCCCTATCCTTTGGATAGGGGATAAGATGTCTAAGCGCCGGAGTACCCCTTTAACAGCTGTCAGGAGTTTTGTTAAAAACATTATTGATGTAATAACCCATTTAAACCTCTTATCACTGCTATCTTCTTTTTTCTTAGATCCTGGATGATGGAGGAGATTTAACTCATTGGGTATACAAGAAGTACCCTAATGTGTACAAAAAGATCCGCGGTATTGTGGAGGAGAGCGTGACTGGGGTTCATCGGTAAGCCTATTTTCCCTGACAATTAGCAGTGATGCTTCAATTAACAGTGATGCTTCATCTTTTGAAGCTGCCATTATATTTCGACGATATCTAGAGTCTCTAGTCGATATCTAGAGCTCAGGAGTGAGTCTAAACATTGCTGCTGTACATTTTTTTGATGGAATAAATATTTTTTCACTTTTTATCACACCCTGGAGTGCTGCATTGAATTTCTGTTTGCTTGTATCCAAGAGGGACTGACAGGGACCTGGTCTCTGATCTTTGCTTGCATCCGCACTTTATGGCCTTATCTTGGAATTGGTCAAGTTTTTCAGATTTTTTGGTTGCAAAATCTGGCGCATGCGACACAACGTGAATGCAAAACCCAAGAAAAAAAGTCAGATTACCTTTAGTAAATGAACAGGGCCAATGAACATGCATATACAGTGGGGCAAAAAAGTATGTAGTCAGCCACCAATTATGCAAGTTCTTTCACTTAAAAAGATAAGAAAGGCCTGTAATTTTCATCATAGATATATCTCAACTATGAGAGACATAATGAGAAAAAAAAATCCATAAAAACACATAGTCCTATTTGCAAATTATGGTGGAAAATAAATATTTGATCACCTACAAACAAGCAAGATTTCTGTCTCTCACAGACCTGTAACTTCTTCTTTTAAGAGTCTCCTCTGTCCTCCACTCGTTACCTGTATTAATGGCACCTGTTTGAACTTGTTATCAGTATAAAAGACACCTGTCCACAACCTCAAACAGTCACACTCCAAACTCCACTATGGCTAAGACCAAACATCTGTCGAAGGACACCATAAACAAAATTGTAGACCTGCACCAGGCTGGGAAGACTGAATCTGCAATAGGCAAGCAGCTTGGTGTGAAGAAATCAACCGTGGGAGCAATTATTAGAAAATGGAAGACATACAAGACCACTGATAATCTCCCTCGATCTGGGACTCCATGCAAGATCTCACCCCATGGTGTCAAAATGATCACAAGAACAGTGAGCAAAAATCACAGAACCACACAGGGGGACCTAGTGAATGACCTGCAGAGAGCTGGGACCAAAGTAACAAAGGCTACCATCAGGAACACACTACACCGCCATGGACTCAAATCATGCAGTGCCAGACGTGTCCCCCTGCTTAAGCTAGTACATGTCTGGGACTGTCTGAAGTTTGCTAGAGAGCATTTGGATAATCCAGAAGAGGATTAGGAGAATGTTATATGGTCAGATGAAACCAAAGTAGAACTTTTTGGTAAAAAACGCAACTCGTCGTGTTTGGAGGAGAAAGAATGCTGAGTTGCATCCAAAGAACACCATACCTACTATGAAGCATGGGGGTGGAAACATCATGCTTTGGGGCTGTTTTTCAGCAAAGGGACCAGGAGGACTGATCTGTGTAAATGAAAGAATGAATGGGGCCATGTATCGTGAGATTTTGAGTGAAAACCTCCTTCCATCAGCAAGGGTATTGAAGATGAAATGTGGCTGAGTATTTCAGCATGACATTGATCCCAAACACCTTGTCCGGGCAACTAAGGAGTGGCTTCGTAAGAAGCATTTCAAGGTCCTGGAGTGGCATAGCCAGTCTCCAGATCTCAACCCCATAGAAAACCTTTGGAGAGAGTTGAAAGTCCATGTTGCCCAGTGACAGTCCCAAAACATCACTGCACTAGAGAAGATCTGCATTGAGGAATGGGCCAAAATACCAGCAACAGTGTGTGAAAACCTTGTGAAGACTTACAGAAAACGTTTGACCTCTGTCATTGCCAACAAAGCGTATATAACAAAGTATTGAGATGAACTTTTGTTATTGGCCAAATACTTTCCACCATAATTTGCAAATAAATTCTTTAAAAATCAGAAAATGTGATTTTATGGATTTTTTTTCTCATTCTGTCTCTCATAGTTGAGGTATACCTATAATGAGAATTACAGGCCTCTCTCATCTTTTTAAGTGGGAGAACTTGCACAGTTGGTGGCTGACTGACTAATTTTTTGCCCCACTGTACATCAAAATTAAGAAATACATGCAGATAGTAGTATTTATTCATATTTAATTTGTAACTACATATTAATAAATAATATAAATGTTATATTAGTTTTAATAATCACAAAGTAAAAATATCTCCTCTGAACTATGCACTCAGTGATTACAGTTACATCCAGTGATTCACAGGTGACATTTTAGATAACCTGATATTTTGCTTGCCACTTTTGGGAGCCCATACATGTACCGATAGTGTGTCTTGACCTGCTATACATATTAAATCACCACTGAGGCCAGGATATTAAAGATTTGACATCTCCTGCAAACTCTTTGGGGGAGATTTATCAAAACCTGTCTAGAGGAAAATTTGCTGAGTTGCCCATAACAACCAATCAGGTCACTTCTTATATTTTTGACAAGGCCTCTGCAAAATGAAAGAATCGAGCTGATTGGTTGCTATGGGCAACTTTTCCTCTGCACAGGTTTTGATAAATCTCCCCCTTTATTTTTATTATATGTTCAGACAATCACTTTAAATATAGTAATGCTAAGATATTTTTATACACATTATACAATATGCTTCATGTATTCTTACAGCCTGTATCAACTGTCCAAGGCTGGGAAGCTCTGCGTTCCTGCCATGAATGTGAATGACTCCGTCACCAAACAGAAATTTGACAATTTATACTGCTGTCGTGAGTCAATACTGGATGGGTAAGAAATGTGTGTTGTAATACTGTCTATACTGTTGGTCTATACTGTCAATCCAAGTAACTTTCTAGTTTAACCTCTTAACGACGCAGGACGCAAATGTACTTAACGCACCAGGACGTACATTTACGTCCTATACATAACCGCGAGCATCGGAGCGATGCTCGGGTCATGCGCGGCAGGTCCTGGCTGCTGATAGCAGGCAGGGACCCGCCAGTAATGGCCGACATCCGCGATCGCGCGGATGTCCGCCATTAACCACTCAGATGCCCTGATCAATACAGATCACGGCATCTGCAGTATTGCGATCACTAAAATGGATGATCGGATCGCCCGCAGTGCTGCCGCAGAGATCCGATCATCCAAAATGGCAGACGGAGGTCCCCTCACCTGCCTCCACTTCCTTCCACGGGTCTTCTGCTCTGGTCTGAGATCGAGCAGACCAGAGCAGAAGATGACTGATAACACTGATGAGTGCTATGCCCTATGCATAGCACTGAACAGTATTAGCAATCAAATGATTGCTATAAATAGACTAGTAAAATTAAAAGTAAAAAAAAGTTTGAAAAAATTTAAAAAAATAATTTAAAATCCGCTCCCCCAATAAAAATTTTAATTGTCAAATTTTTCCCATTTCACCCCCAAAAAATGTAAAAAGAAAAAAAGAAGAAAAATGTAATAAACATATTTGGTATCGACGCATGCGTAAATATCTGAACTATTAAAATATAATGTTAATGATTCAGTATGGTAAACGGCGTGAACGTGTAAAAAAAAAAGTCCAAAATTGCTGCTTCTTTTATAACATTTTATTCCCCCAAAAAACTGATAAAAAATTTATTAGAAATCAATTAAAAGTACAGATCATGGCGCAAAAAATGAGCCCTTATACCGCCGCTTATACAGAAAAAGGAAAAAGTTATAGGTCTTCAAAATAGAGGGATTTTAAACGTACTAGTTTGGTTAAAAAGTTTGCGATTTTTTTAAGCGCAACAGTAACAGAAAAGTATGTAATCATTAGTATCATTTTAATCGTATTGACCCAAACAATAAAGAACATATGTCATTTTTACCATAAATTGTATGGCGTGAAAACAAACCTTCCAAAATTAGCAAAATTGCGGTTTTCTTTTTAATTTCCCCACACAAATAGTATTTTTTTGGTTGCGCCATTTTATGGTATAGTGATTGATGGCATTACAATGGACAACTGGTCACGCAAAAAACGAGCCCTCATACTAGTCTGTGGATGAAAGTATAAAAGATTTTGGATTTTTTGAAGGCAAGGAGGAAAAAAACAAAACGTAAAAATAAAATTGTTTGAGTCCTTAACCCCTTAAGAACTCAGCCCATTTTGGCCTTAAGGACTCAGACAATTTAATTTTTACGTTTTCATTTTTTCCTCCTCGCCTTCTAAAAATCATAACTCTTTTATATTTTCATCCACAGACTAGTATGAGGGCTTGTTTTTTGCGTGACCAGTTGTCCTTTGTAATGACATCACTCATTATATCATAAAATGTATGGCGCAACCAAAAAACACTATTTTTGTGGGGAAATTAAAACGAAAAACGCAATTTTGCTAATTTTGGAAGGTTTTGTTTTCACGCCGTACAATTTATGGTAAAAATGACGTGTGTTCTTTATTCTTAGGGTCAATACGATTAAAATGATACCCATTATTACATACTTTTATATTATTGTTGTGCTTAAAAAAAATCACAAACTTTTTAACCAAATTAGTATGTTTATAATCCCTTTATTTTGATGACCTCTAACTTTTTTATTTTTCCGTATAAGTGGCGGTATGGGGGCTCATTTTTTGCGCCATGATCTGTACTTTTTTTTGATACCACATTTGCATATTAAAAAACTTTTAATACACTTTTTATAATTTTTTTTTTAATAAAATGTATTAAAAAAGTAGGAATTTTGGACTTTTTTTTATTTTTTTTCGTTCACGCCGTTCACCGTACGGGATCATTAACATTTTATTTTAATAGTTCGGACATTTATGCATGCGGCGATACCAAATATGTCTATAAAATGTTTTTTACGCTTTTTGGGGGTAAAATAGGAAAAAACGGACGTTTTACTTTTTTATTGGGGGAGGGGATCTTTCACTTTTTTTTTTACTTTAACTTTTAAATTTTTTTACATTTTTTTTTACACTTGAATAGTCCCCATAGGGGACTATTCATAGCAATACCATGATTGCTAATACTGATCTGTTCTATGTATAGGACATAGAACAGATCAGTATTATCGGTCATCTCCTGCTCTGGTCTGCTCGATCACAGACCAGAGCAGGAGACGCCGGGAGCCGCACGGAGGAAGGAGAGGGGACCTCTGTGCGGCGTTATGAATGATCGGATCCCCGCAGCAGCGCTGCGGGCGATCCGATCGTTCATTTAAATCGCGAACTTCCGCAGATGCCGGGATCTGTATTGATCCCGGCACCTGAGGGGTTAATGGCGGACGCCCGCGAGATCGCGGGCGTCGGCCATTGCCGGCGGGTCCCTGGCTGCGATCAGCAGCCGGGATCAGCCGCGCATGACACTGGCATCGCTCCGATGCCCGCGGTTATGCTTAGGACGTAAATGTACGTCCTGGTGCGTTAAGTACCACCTCACCAGGACGTACATTTACGTCCTGCGTCCTTAAGGGGTTAAAGGGGTACTCCGGTGGAAAACTTTTTTTTTTTTAAATCAACTGGTGCCAGAAAGTTAAACAAATTTGTAAATTACTTCTATTAAGAAATCTTAATCCATCCAGTACTTCATAGCTGCTGAATACTACAGAGGAAATTATTTTCTTTTTGGAACACAGAGCTCTCTGCTGATATAATGAGCACAATGCTCTCTGCTGACATCTCTGTCCATTTTAAGAACTGTCCAGATTAGGAGAAAATCCCCATAGCAAGCATATGCTGCTCTGGACAGTTCCTAAAATGGACAGAGATGTCAGCAGAGAGCTCTAAACTAAACTAGTTGTACAGCTATATAATCTGTAAAAGAGTTCAAAGGTAGATATATGGCCTTTCTGCACATAATATACATAGACAATGAGTTTTTAGTACAGGTCGTATTCTGATTAATAAGGCCCGTGCATGAAATCTGTAAAATGCTATATACAGTTGCCTTAGTCCAATTATCCAACTTGCTGTTTCGTTTTTCATCCTTGTTCTGAAGATCATATGGGAGGATAACATTGGAGATACACTAACAAAAATTGTGCTGACTTTGATGTGTTGTTTTCTATGAAATTCACAAACTAAGTGAAAGAAAACAAAAACCTGTTTCTTGCTGTGGCACACTGCTCTGCTTTGCTTAAGTATTGGCTAGTGATGTGATGTCTATTGAGACATCATGAACACGACTGGCTGTAATTCAGGTTCTTGATGGATGTCACTACGTGCCAGTCTATACTGTAGAGGCCCGGAGCAGGTGAAACAGTGGGCCACAGATACTTTCAAGTCTGTTGTACTGTTCAAGGATTTTTCTCTATCGGCTCCATTGGGGGACACAGACCTTGGGAGTATATGCTGTTGTTGCTAGGAGACTTGACACTATAGTAACAAAAAAAGTTGGCTCCTCCCAGCAGGATATACCTCCCTACAGAGCCTGAGGTAATCAGTTTTAGCGTAGTGTCTGCAGGAGATAGACACTGGTCTGGTGTTCTCCCGACCTGGTAATTTCTTTTTTAAGATTAGGGATGTTTAGTTAGATTTTTCTTTCCCTTTTCCTGGTTTTCAGGTGGGGACTCAGGAACATAGCGTTCACTGATTTCCCAATTTGCGATTGAGGGGGCACAGACATCGTGGATGTACTGTCAACCCCCTCTCGCCAACGGTCAGCGCCTGGGGTTGCACCTCATTGGTCTGGGTCCCCCACTTTTCCCTGCTCGTCTCGCTGTTACAGCCCGGCATGATGCAGGGGACTAAAAGCTGGCTGAAGACTTCATTAGGAAAACTTCATTAGGTAAGTTCTTCTGACAAAAGGTGAGTATTTTCCCCCCCTGTTCTTTCAGGTTTTAGGGTTTCAGCCTCTGGAGACCCCCTAGTTTCAGCCCACTCCTTTTTCCTTTAGCTCCCTCATCCCTGGATGTGGGGAACCCTCTTATGTCAGTGGTGTAGGACTGGAACACTCACTATCAGTGGTGTTGGACTGTATATCAGTGGTGTAGGACTGTGCCCTTCTTTTTCTTCTCCCAACGTTGTCTATGCTGACATCGGCATTTCAGCGGGCTTTTATTTTCACTTCGACGGTGGAGCGCTGCCGACGGCTCACTCACGGCTGGCAGGATTTCACTATATGAAGTGTGGGCGCACACTCTCTGCTGATCAGCGCTATGTACGTGCAGAGAACTTCTAGGACCAATGAGAGGCGCCTTTTCCTAGACCAACCCCTCTCTACTTGGTTTTGCATTCCAACCCCCCTGTCTCTCTCTCTTCTCAGCTACGACCGGCTTTCTCCTTATAGCAGTGAGAGGAGCGACCGTCATGGCCTTCTATAAACTGCATTTCCATTGAACAGTCAGTAACTTAACTCCTTATGTTCTCTTTATAGCAGCTACCTCGCTGGGAACCCAGACTCTGAGTGAGGCTGTTTCTTTTTTTGATATGCTCCTTTTAGACAGGTGCCAGAGACCCTAGTCATCTATTATACTTGCAAGGGCTGCTATTCTACAATGTCTGGTTCTGCTGAACCTGCTTGTTCCGTCTGCACCACTGAAACCACTGACCACCCCCCCCAGGATGCTTCTCCAGACCCGGCGGACTCAGCTATCCTCCAGGTCGGGTATCCTCCCTCTCCCAGTCTATTTCAGACTTGGCGCAAGTCTCACGTTCTGTGGTGACTGCCTTGGAGAGGTCCTCCTTACACCAACCGTGAAGGGAGACCCTCTCTCACTCCCCCTATGCTAAACGCTCTCACAAGCGTAATAGGGGTAATTCCTCTCACTCTACAGAGTGGTAATTCCTCTGACATCTACAGAGTCTTCTAGCAGACACAGGCGCTCCCCTCACTAGTATCGCCCCTCTGCTCCGGTCTCCCTCAAGCGGACGCTCCCCTGGTTGCCACTCTGGATCTCCAGAACCGCATACCAGGTCAGCTTCTCCCTCCTCAAAGGCTTCCTCCACCCGTTCTCACGCTCTTGGAGAACTCGTAGATGAGGCTTCTGATTCTGCCTCTGCTTCAGAGGACCGAACAGACGGGACTGACACGGTGGACTCCTTCACCTAGAGGACCCAGGAACTTCGGACGTAGCTCCAGAAGTTTCCTTTCTCCGTGCCCGTCCGGCACTCAAGGTGTTCAGCTCTCATGCTGCATTTGAAGCTCTACAGGAGTCTGCCTGGAGGCATCCTGACAAGAAGTTTCAAGATACAAAGAAGGTTCAAGTGCATTATCCTTTTGCCAAGGACCTCATTACCCGGTGGACCTCCTCTCCTACGGTGGTCCCTCCAGTCTCCCGCCTATCAAGGCGGCTACCCTACCCCTGCCTGACGTGGTCCGCTGTGCTGCCCTTATCTGGTAGCGGCTAGATGAAATCATCTCAGAGGCGGCGGAGGGGGGTAGTTCCTCATTACCTCCAAAATTAAGCTTGCAGTCCTGCTTCCCGTACCAAGCCAACCTCTGGTTGGTCCTTTCATACCTTCAGTGCCAATAAGGGCCCTGGCAGGCGCCTTCGCGGAGCAAGCCAGCCCCCTCCTTCCAGGCCCGTCCATCCTAAAAACGGACAACCGTTCCGGCCGTTTTGCGGCCAAAAACGGGCACTTGCAAATACCTTCCGCCTGATTGGACTCCCCAACCCGCAGATTTTTCTCAGGTGGGAGGTCGTCTCTTCCTCTTCCGAGAGGTCTGGTCCGCGCAATGTGCCAGACTCCTGGGTTAGGGACGTGGTGTCCAATGGTTACCGGATCGAGTTGGCATCCCTGCCTGGGATCACTTTTTTCTCTCCCGAGCCCCCCAGTCCCCCTCTCTGGACAGAGCTTTTCAGGGTGCGCTCCAGTCACTCCTCATTCAGGGAGTCATTGTTCCGGTTCCTCTCATTGAATGTTTTCAAGATTTTTATTCCAACCTCTTCGTGGTCCCCAAGAAACGAGGTTCTGTACTCCCGATCTTGGATCTGAAGCGCCTCAACCAGCTTCTTTTTCACCTTTTCCGCATGGAGTCTCTCCATTCGGCCGTGGCGACCATGGATCTAGAGGAGTTCCTTTCTTCAGTGGACATCAAGGAGGCTTACCTCCATGTTTTGATTTTCCCAGGGCACCAAAAGTACCTCCGCTTTGCTTCCCGGAAGGCCATTTTCAGTTTGTGGCTCTTCCCTTTGGTCTGGCCTCTACTCAGAGGGTTTTCACCAAGGTCTTGGCATCGGTGATCGGCCTTCTGCGGACCAGAGGTGTCTCAGTGATTCCTTCTTGGATGACCTCCGGATCAAGGCTCCAACCAGAGCCCAGAATCTGGAATGTCTCACCCTCACCCTTCAGGTCTTCTCTCGTTTCGGATTGATGGTCAATGGTCAAAGTCTAACCTCTCTCCCACCCAGTCTCTGGAATTTTTGGGCCTCCAGTTCGACACGACATCTGCCCGGATTTGGCTCATGCCGGACAAGCGGCTGACTCTCTTGTCTGGGTTCGTTCCCTTCGGTACCCCACCCGGGTTCCATTCGCTTTTGCATGGAAGTCCTGGGTCGGATGGTGGCGGACATGGAGACCGTTCCGTTGGCTCAGTTTCATTTCCGACCCCTTCACCTGGTGATTATGTCCCGGTGGGACAGGTCTCCTTGTCTCTCGATCGCAGGATTGTCCATCCTCGGACGTCTCGCAGGTCCTTTCTGTGGTGGCTTCGCTCCCATTTCTTCAGGGGCGATCCTTCCTGCGCCTCCACTGGCGGGTCATTATGACAGATGCCAGCCCTTCGGGTTGGGGGGGTGTTTTCCGGGACCGGACGGTCCAGGGCCTTTAGTCCCCCCGAGAGGCCCTTCTCCCAATCAAGTATTGGAGCTGAGGGCAATCTGTCTCTGCCGTTACATTGGGACATCCTTCTTCAGGGCCGTCCGGTTCGTGTCCAGTCGGACGACTCCACTGCTGTAGCGTACATCAATCGCCAGGGAGGCATTCGCAACTCTGTGACGATGGCTGAGGTATCCAGAATTCTCCTCTGGGCGGCATTCAGAGTTCCAGCCATCTCTGCGATTCACATCCCAGGAGTACACAACTGGGAAGCAGACTTTCTTAGCCAGACCTCAGCTGACCCCGGGGAGTGGTTCCTTCTCGGGAGGTATTTGCGGAGATCTGCATCCTCTGAGGCACTCCAGACGTGGACCTCTTGGCATCCCATGATAACCAGAAACTTCCCCTCCTTGTGACAAAGTCCCGGGACCCTCGGGCTCTGGCCGTTGATGCTCTGGTGATTCTTTGGTCGGGCTTTGCCCTACCCTCTCTATTCCCTCCTCTTCCTCCTCCTCCTGGTTCTGAGGAAGCTCAAAGCTGAGGGCGTCCCCGCCATTCTCGTGGCTTGGACTGCCCTCGGAGGCCGTGGTACGCCGACGTAATCCGACTTCTGGATGACGTGCCTCTGTGCCTCCCGCTTCGTTCAGACCTTCTCTCTGAGTCCCCTGTGCCACCCCAATTTGCTGTCGCTGCTTTTGACGGCATCGCGGTTGAAACCGCAGTTCTAAGGGCCAGAGGTTTCTCAACCCTGGTGATTCGCACCATACTCAGGGCCTGGCGGTCTTCTTTTCTTTGGTGTGAATCTCAGTCTTTCTCAAGTTGTCTTCTCCCTCCCCTGACTCCTTTCCTTTTTGTAGTCGGGGCTGGGAGCAACGATTAGCTCTCTGATCCCTGAAAGGTCAGGTCTCGGCCCTCTCCATTCTCTTTAATTTCAGGGAGGTTTCCCTTGGTCTCCTTCCTGGAAGGTAGCATTCCTTATTGCAATTGCCTCTATCAGACGGGTTCAGAGCTGGTTGGTGTCTCTCTCTTGCTGCTCTTCCTTCCCGATCATCCACGAGGACAAGGTTGTTTTTTCATCTGGTTCTGTCTTTTTTTACCTAAGGTGTTTTCTGCCTTCCACCTCAATGGAGACATCGTCCTCCCGTCCTTTTAGCCCGTTCCATCTCATTCCTAGTTTGCTCCATGGGCTGGATGTGGTGCCGGCTGTACAAACCTACCTCTCTGTCACCTCTTTCGTTTGTCAATGTGACTCCTTTTTTGTTTTTTTAGGCGGGTATATCCTGCTGGGAGGAGCCAACTTTTTTGTTACCATAGTGTCAAGTCTCCTAGCAACAACAGCATATACCCCAAGGTCTGTGTCCCCCAATGGATCCTTCGAGAAGGAGATTTTACGGTAAGCATAAAAATCTCCTTTTTATTTTCTACATAGAACACAGTAAGGGGGTACTGTAAAATTCATGTGGATTTCAGAATAGCCCTTCAGTAGCTCAGTTCTGACTGTGTAATTGTCAGGTGAGCTTTCACAATGTACTTGGATAATAGATTATAATAATAATAGATAATACATTGATAAGAAACTGATTGATCATCGAACAGTGAAGTCTTGTGTTGCAGGGGTGTGGAAATTTTATAAAAAACTACTTGTCCACGGGACTAAAATGGAGCAAAATCTACTTGTCCCTCATGACGATCCACTTGTCCGGCCAATTTTCGCTTTTACGCTCTCGTTTTTTCCTCCTCGCCCTATAATAGCGATAACTACCTACTATAATGACACCTTTTAATTTTTCAATAACATATTCTCCGAATCAAAAAATATATAAATATATATTAAGGGAAGTGAAATTGAAATAGTAAAAGATAATTTTGCAGATTTGGTGGTTTTCTTTTCTGCGCCATTTACCTTGTGGTTGAGGTAACAGGTTAGTTTTATACTTTAGGCGCCTGATTACAGCGATTCCAGATTTGTATCGTTTACGTCATGTTTTACTAATTCTGGACTTTTTCAAATTTTTTTTAATTGCCATTTTTTAACCCCTGTAGCTTTATTTTTTTTCCACATACCAGGCTGTATGAGGGCTCATTTTTTGCGCCATAATCTGTTTTTTGTATTGGTACCATTTTGGTATTCATCTGACTTTTTAATCGCTTTTTTACTTTTTTTTATGGGATATTATAAAAATTTCAAATCTGTGGTTTGGTATTTTTTTTTTACATTTACCGTACGGGATACATAATGTTATATTTTAATAGGTTATACAATTACGTACGAAGCGATAACGAATAGGTTTATTTTTATTATGTTTACATGTTTTTATATAGGTAAAGGGGGTGATTTGAACCTTTAACATGGAAGGGGTTAATGCAGCGGTCTTCAAACTGTGGCCCTCCAGATGTTGCAAAACTACAACTCCCAGCATGCCCGGACAGCCAACGGCTGTCCTGGCATGCTGGGAATTTTAGTTTTGTAACATCTGGAGGGGCACAGTTTGAAGACCACTGGGTTAATGTGTGTCTTTCAAACTTTTATTAAAACTTTTATTTATTATGATTTTTTTTTTAACACTTTATTACACTTATATGAGGAATCATTAGATTCCTCAGACAGATGAATAGAGTTCTATTGAACTCTATTAATCTGTGAGCTCTGTGATCCATTGATAGAGCCGGGTCCAGCCAGGATCTATCAATGACAGAGCCGGGACAGGAGGAAGCAGAGGTAAGTCCTCCGGCTACCTCCATAGTGGATCGCCCCCCTGCGATCGCGCTGCGGGGGGGGCGATCCACCCCACTAGCCCACCAGGGAGCGTTCACATGTCCCTTTAGACGCCGCTGTCAGCTTTGACAGCGGCGATCTAAAGGGTTAATAGCCAGCTGCGGCGATCGCCGCATGCTGGCTATTAGCGGCGGCCCCCGGCTACTGAGAACAGCCGGGGGCCGCAGAGTATGGAGCGGGCAGGAATCCCGAGCCCACTCCATACATACTGCAGAGCGCCGCATACAGTCTCCCCGTGCAGACGTGCGGGGAGCGAAGGCAACGGACGCAGATCTGCACGGGGAGAAATAAGCCACGCCCCCTTCATCTCCCCCCGCACGTCTGCAGAGCAGGGGAGAGAAGACACATACACAGCTTCTCATCTCCCCTGCTCTGCTACACAGGCTGCAGAGTATGGAGCGGGCAGGAGTCGGGTGCCCGCTCCATACAGACTGCAGATCGCCACGGCACTTGTCAGGTCCGGCCCTGCTTGCCCGAAGCCGGGCTAAGGGCCGGACAAATTCACCTGCCCGGCGCCCAAAACTGCTAGTCCGGGGCGTCGGGCGATAGAAATTCCACATCCCTGTGTTGTGTCTTGTGTGCCTCGTCTGTATGTTATGTGTATGTATAGATAGATAGATAGATAAATGGATACTGTAATTTTACAAATGTAAATTTTTGTTTATTGTTTATTGCAGATTAAAAAGAAGCACTGATGTTATGTTTGGTGGAAAGCAGGTTGTGGTGTGTGGATATGGAGAGGTGAGTAATGTATAAGGCATAATCCAGTTTATTCAATGAAACACTTCTGAGTCACAGACAACAGTCTATTATTGTACATGTGTAAAAAAAAAATTATCACTAAAAAGTTTGTGTTATAGGTAAAGACAAAAATACATATATGTATACCACCTGGCTATAGGATGCGCTCAGGTTAAGACAACAAAAAATGTCATGCTAATACTTCATACTAATTAATAATTTCCTTGTGATCTAAGGAAATAGGTAAATGTTATAAACTCTGGGGTCTAGGGTAGAAGTGGTGTAAGGTAAAAGTGGAGGTTGATGCCTGTAGTCTATGTTATATTAGGTGGTCATTAGAAAGAGGTAAGATCGGCACTGCTTAGTCTGACTTAGGACTGCAACGTGGTGGGATGCGTGGACTGCTGTATTGAACCTTGGTGGTGCTCTGACTTCGTACAGTAGTTCATGTATTGTAAACAAGAAGGACTAATCAAACCAGCACCGGTGAGTGGCCGACTATTTCTTATCCTTCTTGTTTACATTATATTAGGTGGGTTGATTCATTTGTCATGTTCAGTTGCTTAAATCAATAAATGGCAAGTTTTTTTAAATCTTTTCCCACAAAGTAATATACAGATATCAGTCTTCTCAGCTCATCCTTCTCTATAACATGCCTGCAATGGCCTGCATTTTCAATGTGACAGGTTCCTGTTAAGCTCACAAAGTGCAACATAGACTGGATGTACAGAAAAGTCTACCTATTTCCTGCACATACACATTTACTTTATGTGACCAGACTTTTGAGCTCTGAAAAGTAATCGTATATATATGCAGTAAATGGCCCAGACATACAGAAGGGAATAGGGCCACTGAACGCTATGTTATGCTTCTTTTAGACAGGGTGCTGATGTAAAAAAACTGCACATAAGGGGAAAACATGATGTGAACAGCCCTTTATACATTAAGTGTCCAAAGTGTGTGTTAGATTTTATTCAGTCCGCTATCTACACGGCACAAAAATCATTTATTACCCCATCAATCTGCCTGACAGGGGACTCAACTGAGGGTTACAGAGATCTGCTCTTCTATATAAGTTTCTTCATTCTAGTTAAGGCATCTAGAAAACCATACCTGGAAGGATTCATGCTTAGTGGTAATGCATATGTATATTCAGTCTGACTTTTAGGCAATATGTTTACCCATGTATCTGTACTTATTTTATTATCTTCCCGGTACAGGTTGGAAAAGGATGTTGTGCAGCTCTAAAGGCACTAGGTGCTATTGTGAATGTCACAGAGATTGACCCTATCTGTGCTCTGCAAGCTTGGTAAGAAGTGAACACTCAAAATAATATGAATAACATCCAATATTTAGAAAGTTGAACCTGGCCTATTCAGTTTCATACAATTGATCTGTATCTATTTTGGGTTATAATACCTTGTTGCACTATTATAGCTAGCTACCGAAAAACTGGGATTAATCTTGGAAATTACAATTTTTAAGGCTGATACATAATATGTAAATTACATTTCTCTCAGCAAAGAGTATAAACATCCTCCATGACCCCACCTTCCCTTAGGAGAATTACAGTTTTCAAATACCTTTAATAAAACCATATACACCCCTCAACATTGAAATGACAACACCTAGAAGGAGAGGCATACCACGGCATACCAGTCCGGCCACAAAACTGGATATGGGGCAAAAATGAGCCGACCGGAGTCCCTATGTGACTCCAGTCTGCGCATTTAAATGAATGCGATTTGGCACCAATCCAGCTGGGATATGTGAGTGCCTGGTTTTTATATTTTCCAGCCAGATACCGGAAACTTGGTGTGAATGCAACCTTATGCAAATTGAGGAGTAGAAGGTGGCACTAAGATCTTTAAATAATCAAACTTTCAAACCCCTAGCTCCAATTTGTGGCATATGGGAGAGCCATCAGTGGCTTCAAAGCCAGATCAAAAGCAATCATTTTTTCAGCTGCATAAAAACCTCAGAAATCAAATCAAGTCAGGACAGTCTGATTGTACGATACCTCCTTTACATCAACATGCCAGTTATGGCCTCTTGTTGAAAATAAGAGGGACAGAATCCTTAAACTGAGAGACCGTATTGCAGAGCAAGATGGCAATGGAGGTTGGAATAGAGGTCTATCCTTTTCAGAGAGTCCCCCTTTTTCTCAGAGGCAATGGTAGCTGGATATTTGTCTAGAGTGATCACATGGCCAATGCCATGATAGGCCTTCTTAAGGGAACTTCAAAACGGTTCTACTACCAAGATTATGGTGTGGAGCGGCATAATGGATGGTAGCCAGACCCCTCTAGTCTAAATTCAAGGTACTTTAACAGCCTTACATTGGTTTAGTCATGGAACCAGGCAGCACCAAGCCATGTTGCTTGTGCTACTGTGAGCAACTTGCATGTAGTGCCTATTGACTTGTCTCCCATCAAACACGTCTTGAACATCATTAACTAACAGCTTCAAAGGGAGCTATTAGTAGCGGGTCTTGATGATTTGCGTGCCCAAGAGCGTTCAACATGGCAATTCCTTTATATCACAGACGGAAGAAATAGTATTACTAAAACTTAACTTTTAATTACCAATAATAAAAAGATGATAATCGCTAACCATTGGTGTTATGAAAGAAAAACCCTTAGGTTAGAAACACATGCAGATCCATGAACAAGATAGAAAAACCCTTAGGTTAGAAACGCATGCAGATCCAAGCTAGAAAAAAAACACAAGATTGATGAAGCTGCCCCATTACGTCTTAGCATATAAATGTCATGGCAGGAACCTTCCGTGATAGTTAACAGTTAGGTAGAGGCCAATGGCTAAATGACAGGGGCAAACCTTAAAATAATAGCGATTCAACAACCCAACGTGTTTCCCCCAACAATATACAGGGTTCATCAGGGATGTATAAATAATAGGGATAACCATATCCCAACAGTTCTTGTGGATAAATAGAACAGAACACGGTCCGCTGGAGGACCACTCACTCGTATAACCATGGGCCCGTGCTGCTATTGTTCTGATGAGCTAAAGCAACACGATACTCTTGTGCAGGAACATTCACGGCCGGTCATAGTGTAGATGCAAGTCCCCAGTAGCCCAGGCGGCTGTTGCTTCATCTCATCATTACAATAGCAGCACAGGCCCATGGTTATCTGAGTGAGTGGTCCTTCAGCGGACCGTGTTCTGTTCTATTTATCCACATTCTATCTAGAGCAAGAACTGCTGGGATATGGTTATCCCTATTATTTATACACCCCTGATGAACCCTGTATATTGTTTGGGGGAAACACATTAGGTTGTTGAATTACTATTACTTTAAGGTTTGCCCTTGTCATTTAGCCATTGGCATCTACCTAACTGTTAACTATCACGGTAGGTTCCTGCCGTGACATTTGTATGCTAAGATGTAATAGGGGCAACTGCATCAATCATGTGGTTTTTTTCTAGCTTGTACATGGATCTGCATGCATTTCTAACCTAAGGGTTTTTCTTTCATATCACCACTGGTTAGCGATTATCATCTTTTTGTTATTGGTAATGAAATGATAAGTTTTGGTAAAACTATTTCTTCCGTCTGTGATATGATTTATTACGTACAGCCTCTACATTATCATAGAGCCTGATGTAACATATAGCAATGCCTTCCTCAGACAACCAGTATTATAGGGGTACTCTGCTGCTCAGCATTCAGAACAAAATGTTTCGAACGCTTACAGCCAAGGGGCATCTTGTTCTGAATTCTGAGCAGCGGAGTACCCCTTTAGCCTCATTGATAGCAAACACAGGCATGTAAGTGTGTGTAAGATCCTTTGGTTGCCATAATTTCTTTTTTTCCTTCTTGATGTTGCAATTTTCAATGTAGAGGGCCCAAATATAGCTTTTGCATCAGAGCCCCAAAGCTTCAAGTTGGCCTCCTACCCAATCCAAAATTTTGAGGCTGAAACATTTCACAGGATTCAAGCCTTTTTTATAGTTAAAGGTGTACTCCAGCGCTAAGACATCTTATCCCCTATCCAAAAGATAGGGGATAAGATGCCTGACCGCGGGGGTCCCGCCGCTGGGGACCCCCGTGATCTTCCACGCCGCACCCCGTTAGCATCAGCCCCCAGAGCGTGTTCGCTCCGGGTCTGATTACTAGCGATCACAGGGACGGAGCATAGTGACGTCACGGCCCGGCCCCGTGTGACGTCATGGCTCTGCCCCCTCAATGCAAGCCTATGGAGGGGGCGTGACAGCGTGAATTATCATTCCCTGCATTAGCTCAGTGTCAGAATTGCTAAAAAGTTTTTATGCAAGCCCCTTCCCTTCTTTGGACAAAAAAAAATGTTGAGCAAACTCCCATTTTGCACTAAAATAAAATTGCACAGAGCTTGTGCAAAGTTTTGTGCAATTTTGCCACTTTTAGCTGGCACTGGGAAGGATAAATCCCCTCACTCTATGTTACATTCCTGAGAGAGCTGATAAAAATGAAAACTTCATTGGATCCACTGGCTCATTAACAGGTTCTCCACCTGAGACCATCGGCGATCATCTGTAATTTGTTGGCAAATTTGGAAAGTTTTTAGTTTCCCTGCAGTGCCACCACTGGAGAAAATGACAGTATCCATTCAGATAGGTGGACTGTCTACGCAATGCAGGACAGTATAGGTCCCACAGAGAGAGAAATGCTCTTTGTAACCCTTCTCCACTCTGGTAAAGAGATGAGAATCCTGAACAGACCCCCTCTACTAACTACCTCATAGGATACATAAAAATGGGTTTTCAAAACTAGACGACCCATGTAATGATAATCTGAGTATTCATAGAGTATTAATACCCCTTTGTATGTTCATGGGCTGTGGCTGCCTGTGGTCTCAAGTACAATACTTTTCTCTCCAATGCAGCATGGAAGGTTTTCGTGTGATGAAACTCAATGAAGTTATAAGACAAGTGGATGTGGTCATCACTTGTACAGGTAACCAGGTATATGAATATTGGGATTTTTAGTTATAGCCCATGAAATCCCATAACTGGTAGACATGCAGTCAACATTGAAATTGACTAAATAGGAAAAAAAAAATCGTACTAGATTTTAAGAGGTGAGATTTGCATTTATTTTCCTCTAAACTTTGTGATCTTTTTCACGTTTATCCATAGGTAACAAAAATGTCGTAATGCGGGAGCACCTTGACCGTATGAAGAATGGTTGCATTGTATGTAATATGGGACACTCTAATACGGAGATTGATGTAGTAAGCACAATATAATTTTTTTCATTAACAGTAATAGTTGTGATATCATTGGTATTTTATAATATTAGCAGGTGATATACTAAATAGCTAGCAAAAAGTAATGTACTGCAAAAAAGTATGCATATATAACTGTCTTATGAATGACCCTTTTAAAGGCATTGTCCAGAAATCCGAACAGCAGAAAATGTTATCAAGTAAAAAAAAACGAAACATCCAATCGAGTTAGGTGCCTTGCCAATCATGTATGGTGCTCCATACCTTCATAGATTCGGAGGCACACAGACACAGGTGATGTAAGGAGGGATGGAATGGGGGCTGTTGTGGGGAATGTAATCCACCTTCTTCTTACTTCAGCTGTCTCTGTGTGCCTCTGACGTTATGCAGAAATGGAGCGCACAGACACAGCTAAAGTAAGAAAAGCAGCCTTTGGAAGAAGTGAAACTCATTGGATCCAGGGCAGCATGGAAGGTTTTTAGTGATGAAACTCACTGAAGTTATAAGACAAGTGGATGTGGTCATCACTTGTATAGGTAACATGGTATATAAATATTGGGATTTTTAGGTATAGATCATGAAATCCTTTGTAAACATGTGTATATGTGAAAATTATTAGTTAGTATATATAAGATCTTATAGTGATAGGGCAAGTGGTTCTAGCATCCAGAAAGGGTATCGGGATTTGTAGTTGGATGTGCAGTCCAGTTGGATGCGAGTGCTTCATAAGAGCATCACAGGCCCTGGGCGAAACAGGGAAGAAGCCCATTATAGCAATAAAAATTAAAAAATAAGCATGAAATTATATATGTGAAAATGATAAGTAAATATATATAAGCTCTTATAGTTTTGCATCCAGTAGAGGTATCAGGATATGTAATATACACTTCTGGAGGACACATGAGGAGCAGTCCAATTGGATGTAAGTGCTTCATAAGCGCATCAGATTTTCTAGTCCAGAGGGGGATGAGGCCTTTTTTTACTAATACATGTGAAACTCAGATTTGATAATAAGAAAATGAGAACACAGATAAATAAGAGAGAATGTAAAGGGTATGAATGTAGCCTTAAAATGTAGTTAAGCATGGGTGTAGAAATTGTTGTTTGTTTTTTTTGTTTTGTTTTTTCTTGCCCTGGATGTTTTTTGTTTTTCCTTTTATTCTTCTTTTTCTGTAGAGAAAGAATTGTTATTGAATTGGCTACAGAACTAGTTATTTATAATTGAGTAAATATGGTCATGGTTAAGAGGGGGGGGGGGGTAAGGGTTATGAAAATAAACATTTTCAAACCAGCCTTTACCTTGTTACCATTAGCTGGACAGAGACAAACTTATTGTACTCTACGGTGTATTCATGAAGAGAGTGTGCTCTTTACCACCCCTGCTCCTTTTATCTGTATGCGTAGCAGCCCATCAACACTGCTGAGAGGAGCAGGGGGACTGCTTCATGAATACAGCAGACCGTGGAGTTATGCAAGCTTTTTGCAAGTAATAAAACTCTGCTCATAAAGCATCACATAACTCTTTCTGCCAATGTTTTCACTGTATCCTTTTTTTTCAGACCAGTTTACGCACTCCTGAGCTCACATGGGAGCGTATCAGATCTCAAGTGGATCATGTAATCTGGCCAGATGGAAAAAGGATTGTCCTATTGGCTGAGGTAAGCACTGTGCTCAAATTAATGTGTACCTGTCATTTCAAGGGACTTTTCAGGATAAACTGTTATGTATGTACATGAGAAGCAGCACTATTTCTGTTCATTATATAAATTGCATATGGCATATTTCAACAGATATCTGCTCTGCAGACTCCATCTTTAATATCAGTTCTCCCAGAGCTGGTGGGTGGAGCCTAACATTTATAATTTCTGCCATACACTGCATACATAGAGGAGGAGATCTTGCACTTCTGTGTCTCTATACACAGTCCAAAGTGCATCAGCAGCATGGAAAGCATGATAAAGTAGTAATGAGCAGTCTAGACTGTGTCTCAGACACACCTCTAGCTTGTACGGGGTTTCAATAGAGTATGCCATATCTTATATCTGTACACAGCACACTACAATTAAACACTGCTTTGTCTTTCAGGGTCGTCTCCTCAATTTGAGTTGCTCAACCATTCCAACATTTGTACTTTCAATAACTGCAACTACAGAAGTAAGTTGACAAAATCTGATTTTATGTTTTGTTTTAGAGATCTTCTTTCCATACACCCAGTTAAGATAAATAAATATACAACAGCAAAAGAAAAATGTTCAGCTCACCATCCACTTCGTAGCATATTATGGAGACTTTAGCTGGGTAGGAGCACCTGGAGCTCGGATGAATCCCGTAGATGAGAACCATGTAGACAAAAGGCATCCAGCTCACAGGAATGAAGGTGGTAATTAAAACATAGCTTACTGGCTCATGTTAAAAACATAATGAACAAACAAAAAGAAAAAGGGGGAGGGGGGGACGCACCCCTACACATAAAAACAGTACGCCAACGTGTTTCGATCTACTGGTAGACTTGATAGACTAAGAGCTCTCCAGTAGCTCGAAACGCGTCGGAGTACTGTTTTTATGTGTAGGGGTGCGTTCCCCCCCCCCTTCCCCCTTTTTCTTTGTGTTTTAATTACCACCTTCATTCCTGTGAGCTGGATCCCTTTTGTCTATAAGACAAATATATATCATTAATGGTCATTGCTCACTGTAAGCTAGAGAGGAGAGCTGGTTGAAACGAATGGCCCTCACTTTTCGAGACCTGGCCTGCAACATGTCATGAATCCAAATAGATATCCACATCACTTTGTGCACACATGTAACATAAATATTTCATGTGAATAAATACATTGATGTGAATAGTGGTTTTTGTTAGCTTAGTGAACTGGAACCTTGCCAAAGCACAGGTTGTAAGTGTTGTCATAATGACGTCAGAGCTGCATGTTTTGGGTTGATAGCATCTCAGGAGTCATAGGGATCACTATATCCTGGGTGGGGATGACTGGCACATCTAAAACTTCCAATTCAACATGATAGGATAGTTTTGACACTAGCAGTGACCCGTCTCTCTGCCCCTTTCTTCTCCAGCAACCAGCCATGCCAGTTATTGATGGGGCCTACCAGCTGCTGACAGCAGCCACCTGGTATATAGCGGGCTCTGCTTCTTAGTTTTCTCTGTACCTCCTTAAGGGGTCAAATCCCTTCTGTATTTTGAAAGTAGAGTGCCTGGAATTTAAAGATGCTCTATATAAATAATATTAATTCTGCTTATTAACTATGTAACTATATACAAAATTGATTTAAACAGCAGATCCTTTTCTGATGGCATATTTTCTTTAAAGAGAAAAAGCAGGGTCACTCGCACTAACCTGAATATTCAGGTACATAGTGTGAGTGACCCTGTTTCTAATGCTTCTTACCATATGTATTACATACATAATAGGATTTTTTCCACAAGGGCCCTGTAGAATAAGTGATTAGAGTTTGATCGGTGGGGGTCCAATCATTGGTCCGACTCACCAGATCACCAGAACACTGTTCGACTATCCTCACCTAACCCACAGAGTTTAATGGAGGGGCAGCACACATGTCCAAAGGCTGGGGGCACCAGATCCATGCTCTTGGAATCTGTTGGGGATCCCAGCAGTTGGACCCCCACCAATCAGACACTCGGCATAATCTGTAGAGAGGTGTCCTTTAATGATCTCTCAGTCAGCCTACAAGCTACACCTTTAAGAGCCTTATATTATTGACATGTCAAAGAATTGTGTAATTTGAGTATTCCTTTAAAAGAGTTGTCCAATTTTATTTTACAACTACAGCTTACAGTGTTGAAGAAAAGCAAATACTTATACTTCCTGGGCTGTTCCTAAGCTGTTTTTTGTTTTTAAATCATGGGGTTGGACAAATCCCCCAATAGGTGGAACTTGATGGACTTTGGTCTTTTTTCCACCTTATGAACTATGTTACTATGTTAACAGTAGCAATCTGCTCCTTTTACCGGTAATACAAATATGCCATATTTTTTGTCAAAATCTCACTCTTCTCCATAGGCATTAGCTTTAATTGAACTCTACAATGCCCCTGAAGGCAGATACAAGCAGGATGTGTACCTGCTACCTAAAAAAATGGGTAAGTTATGGAATATTTAATTTAATCATTTGGGAAGATTACAACTTTGTATACATACACGTGTATATTTGAACTATTAATTTAACAAAAAAAAAAACCTAAATAAAGTAAAGCATGTGATAACCATCTCAATGTTCTTTTCTTAAGATGAATACGTTGCCAGCTTGCATCTACCTTCTTTCGATGCCCATCTTACTGAGTTAAATGATGACCAAGCCAAATATCTTGGACTCAACAAAAATGGACCATTTAAACCCAACTATTACAGGTAAAGCATAATACTGGATATATTACCTTGTGAATCCTTGGCAAGGTTCACCCAGCAGAAAAATTGGCAACATATTTTATTTTACGCGCAGATTGTCTCTAATCAGCACATAAAATATAATCTTCCCTACATAGACTTTGTGTGGTAGACTTGATAGAATCTTGTTTCCACCCACTTTTTAGCTGAGCTCAGAGAAAACTAGAAACAGGGCAGTTTCTTAGCATTTTAGCGAACAGAGTGAATCTCAAAAACATAATACCCTAAAAAATGCCACCTTGCCATGTCTGCTTCCATTACCACTAAAGACTATATACACTCACTGGCCACCTTATTAGGTACACCTTGCTAGTGCCAGGTTGGATTCCCTTTTGTAACTGCCTTCATTTTTGTGTATACTTTCTGCAAGGTGCTGAAAACATACCTTAGAGGTTTTGGTCCATATAGACATGATGGCATCATGCAGTTGCTACAGATTTGTGGACTGCACATCCATGATGCAAAATTTCCATTCCACCACATCCCAAACGTGCTGTATTGGATTGAGATCTGGTGACTGTGGGGGCCATTGGAGTACAGTGAACTCATTGTCATGTTCAAGAAACCATTTTGAGATGATGTGAGCTTTGTGACATGGTGTATTATCCTGCTGGAAGAAGTTATCAGAATATGGGTACACTGTGGTCATAAATGAATGGACGTGGTCAGCAACAAAGCACCAATTTAGACCATTTAAATGTGACTGCCCAACTAAGGGGCCCAAAGAGTGCCAAGAAAATGTCCTAACAACATTATACTCCCATCATTCTGAAAAGGGGTACTCCGCTGGAAAACATTTTTTTTTAATCAACTGGTGCCAGAAAGTTAAACAGATTTGTAAATTACTTCTCTAAAAAATTATTAATCCTTCCAGTACTTATCAGCTGCTGTATGCACCACAGGAATTTCTTTTCTTTTAGAATTTCCTTTTTGTCTGACCTCAGTGCTCTGCTGACACCTCTGTCCATGTCAGGAACTCTCCAGAGTAGGCGCAAATTGCCATAGCAAACCTCTCCTGCTCTGTACAGTTGCTGACATGGACAGAGGTGTCAGCAGAGAGCACTGTGGTCAGACACAAAAGAAATTCAAAAAGAAAATAACTTCTTGTGGAGCATACAGCAGCTGATAAGTACTGGAGGGATTAAGATTTTTGAATAGAAGTAATTTACAAATCTGTTTAGCTTTCTGTCACCAGTTGATTTAAAAAAAAAAAAAGTTTTACAGCAGAGTATCCCTTTATTACAAGGCAGGATGGATCCATGCTTTCATGCTGTTTACGGTCTTCTACTGCTGTAGCCCATCTGCTTAAAGGTTGAAAATATTGTAAGTTCAGAGATAGTATTCTGCATACCTTGCTTGTAACAAGTCGTTATTTGCGTTACTGTGGCCTTTTTTGTATTTCAAACAAATCTGCCCATTCTTTACTGACATCAACAAGGTATTTTCCTGAATTCAGCTGCTGCTTACTGGATATTTTCGGTTTTTGGACCATTCCCGGTAAACCCTAGAGATGATTTTGCGTGAAAATCCCAGTAGATCAGCAGTTTCTAAAATACTCAGACCAGCCCGTCTGACACCAACAACCATTCACGTTCAAAGTCACTAAAAATTCTTCCTCATTCTAATGCTTGGTTTGATCTTCAGCAAGTTGGTTTTTTTTACACAAAATGAGTTGCAGCCATGTGATTGGATTATTAGCTATTTGTGTCAACAAGTTACTGTACAGGTGTACCTTATAAAGTGGCCAGTGAGTATTATTTCAGTCCTGTTCCATCTAATGACTCACAGGGTGTATCTTCTATATTATGTATATTTTTTTTGTCATCATTACCTGCTCGATAAGCACCGTAGTCTCCTCAGTAATAATGTCCCCCTTTTTTACTGCATAGTAGAGTGGGTAGGTAAGTGGGTTGGGGAAGGAGTAGGATGCCCCTCCATCAGGTACAGCAATTTACGGAAAAAGGTCTACCAGTTATATAGCTGGTTCCTATAATTAATATGACCCATTAGGTAGGTGGTCCCTGCAAATAATATCCCCCATTAGGTAGGTGGTCCCTGCAAATAATATCCCCCATTAGGTAGGTGGTCCCTGCAAATAATATCCTCCATTAAGTAGGTGGTCCCTGCAGGTAATAGCCCCATTAGGCCCTGGAGATAAGCCTAATAAGCCCTAATAGGTAGGTGATCCATGTAGATAATCTTTTCCATTATAGGTATGGGGTGGGTGCAGCTCACTTATTCTAAATATAACTTAGGTTACTGAGATAGACTCCCACACCCTGGGAGTGTATAGACAAAGTGAGAAAACAAAAGATATCTCAGTCCTCTAGGTTATATAAGTGAAATTAGTGGAAAAAGATAAAAATAAAAATATAAAAAATATGTGATATTAAGAATCAGGTATATAGGAAATGGTATTGGAAAATAGTAAGTAACTTGGATAATATTCTATGCAAATAAGCAACATAAATGGATACAATATATAAATACCTTTATTAAGATATTGGTGAACTAGGCGATGTAGTCACAGGGCCCTTGTGACTCACAACCAATACATATCATAATGTGTATAAAATACAATCCTAAAACAATAAGAATATATAAAATGCTGCTTGTATATATCTAATTTGTTCAGAATGAGCTGGGATCTAGAATATAACCAGCCCTAGAACGGTAACTGCCTTTTGTGTGATACAGCTTGAACAGTACTTATTAGGGCATGCTGGGATTTGTAGTCTCTGTGGTAAAGTCTTTATCAAATATCCATATATAGCTTATACCCACTTAATATAATTGTTGGTGGTATAGTAGATAACAAATGTGGGTAGTGACTGTTATTGCCGGTTTTTGTAGGGCATGCTGGGATTTATAGTCTCCCCAAGTGAGATTGTTGATGGTATAGTGCAGTGGTCTTCAACCTGCAGACCTCCAGATGTTGCAAAACTACAACTCCCAGCATGCCTGGACAGCCAACGGCTGTCCGGGCGTGCTGGGAATTGTAGTTTTGCAACATCTGGAGGTCCGCAGGTTGAAGACCACTGGTATAGTGGATAACAACCAAAAAATAGCAACAGTTAATGCCGTTGTGCACCACTGGCAGGCTCCAGTATTCCACATAGGCTGCTGAAGAAAGGATGTCTGTCCTGAAATACGTCCAGCCAATTGATCTATTTTAAACCTACATTGCTGCCTTTTACTACTATTAGTATCTCAGTTCTAACTGCCTTTCCTACACCTGGTTTGTAAAAAGACCAACATCCTGCCAGGCATCCATGAGGACGGTGTCCCACCTGTCACATTTCCTATCACTAATCATTCTACCTATTTGACCGGCGCAGTCCGCAATTCTACCAACAAAGCGACGCAGATCGCTAATCTCCAGGAAGTGGCGCAGTCCGCAAATCATTCCTACCTTTCAGATCTCCCTGTACCTGCTACCAGCTAGTGCCGCATGCGCGAACTAGCGAAACCCCATCGGACAGTTACATTGCGGGGAGAGGACTCACACAAGAGCGGGTAAGATCTATCTTGTTTTCTACCTTTTGGATTATCAGTCTATTTGTTAGGCGGCTAACAGAGGAGCCTGCCAGTGGTGCAAAACAGGCATGAAATGTTACTGTTTATTGGTTGTTATCCACTATACCATCAACAATCTCACTTGGGGAGACTATAAATCCCAGCATGCCCTACAAATACCGGCAATAACAGTAACTACCCACATTTGTTATCTACTATACCACCAACGATTATATTAAGTGGGTATAAGCTATATATGGATATTTGATAAAGACTTTACCCACAGAGACTACAAATCCCAGCACAAATCCCAGCTTTCCCTAAAAAGTACTGTTCAAGCTGTATCACACAAAAGGCAGTTACTGTTCTAGGGCTGGTTATATTCTAGGTCCCAGCTCATTCTGAACAAATTAGATATATACTAGCAGCATTTTATATATTCTTATTGTTTTATGATTGTATTTTATACAAATTATTATATAAATTGGTTGTGAGTCACAAGGGCCCTGTGACTACACCGCCTAGTTCACCAATATCTTAATAAATGTATTTATATATTGTATCCATTTATGTTGCTTATTTGCATAGAATATTATCCAATTTACTTACTATTTTCCAATACCATTTCCTATATACCTGGTTCTTAATATCACATATTTTTTTATTTTAACACCTTTCTTTTCCACAAATTTCTTATATAACGTAGAGCAGTGGTCTCCAACCTGTGGACCTCCAGATGTTGCAAAACTACAACTCCCAGTATGCCCGGACAGCCGTTGGCTGTCCGGGCATGCTGGGAATTGTAGTTTTGCAACATCTGGAGGTCTGCAGGTTGGAGACCACTGGCCTAGATTAGCGGTCTTTAAACTGTGGTCCTCCAGATGTTGCAAAACTACAACTCTTAGCATGCCCGGACAGCCGCTGGCTGTCGGGGCATGCTCGGAATTGTAGTTTTGCAACATCTGGAGGTCCGCAGGTTGGAGACCACTGACCTAAAGTACTGAGATATATTTTGTTTTCTCAATCTTTCCCATTAGGTCAGTAGTCCCTGCATGCAGAGGGAAAACATAGTAAAATTGCCAGATAGTAGTCATATGATGGCTAGAAATACTGTTTATCCTCCCAGGTTTTTTTCTTCTGTTGTTCTATATAAAACTGCCACTGTAGTTTTTAAGCCAGAAGTGGATCCAGTAGCAAGGAGACATAAAAGTTATTTCTTTATATTTGCCATGCTTTTTAAATCCACTTTTGACTTTGGCTCAAAAACTGCAGTGGCAATTTTCCACAAAATGGTGGAAAGAAACCCTATGTGGAAATGTAGCCTTAGGGTACGTTAACACGAGCGGACCCACAGCGTATTTTACACTGCAGATGCGCTGAAGGACCCCTGCATGGTGGCTTTACATGTGCCTGCTTGGAGCGGCAATACGCCACTACGAGCAGACACACTGCTATGTGCGAGTTGCCGCGCATGCGCAGTGTACTCGCACACATCGCGGCCACTCCCCCTGCTCCATGAGCTAGGCCGAGAGCTGCCGCGATGTGCGAGTATACTGCGCATGCGCACTGTGACTCGCACATTGTAGTGTGTCTGCTCGTAGCGGCATATTGCCGCTCCGAGCAGGCACATGTAAAGCCACCATGCAGGGGTCCTTAAGCGGCAGATCTGCAGCGTAAAATACGCTGTGGGTCCGCTCGTGTGAATTTACCCTTACAATGTTACTTCAAGCACATACACATTACAACAGTGAAGCTGAGGAGAGTACAACTCACCTCAAATATATAATATTGTTGGCATTTTAGGATCAGTCAGTGAGCCATATGAAAACTGAAAACAATAAAGGCATTGCTGTTTTCAAAGGTGAAAAAACATTTCCGGAATATAGCATCATTTTTATTTCAATTTGTTTTTATGTATAGTGTGCTGTTAGGGTGTACAAAACAAATGAAACTTACGATTGGAGGGTAAATTCATCAAAATTAAACCAAAAACCACCTAGATGGTCATTAATACCCTATGTTCCCAAACACTAACTTATTGTAAAAGGTAAATCAAAACTTTATTAAAAAAAAAATCATTGTATAAAATTATAGTGTGCCCCTGATTTGGATAGTGTGCCAAATGTTTTGTAGGAATGGCCACAGCCGTTAGCCAATCTATATACTTTTCATTTATATCAGGGCATATCTGCAGATTATGTCCCAGTATTTGATGGGGATAACGTGCTCCAATTTATAAAAAACATGTAGGGTTTTTAAAATGGGAGTATGTTATCCCTGTCAAATACTGGGACATAATCTGCTGATATGCCCTGATATAAATGAAAAGTATCTAGATTGGCCACTATGTTAAAGTCATTTTCTTCTTTTCATAAAATAAAGTACAATCTATAGTGGGATATGCTTTTGTCAGTAAAAGAAAAAAAAATATTTAGTTAAAAAAAAATGTTTATGTGCACAGAAGGGGAGCAGTGTCTTTTTTATATAGCCTATAGTTTAGTTAGTTAATTTCTCTAAAAATGTCTTTTAAGCAAGCAGTACTTTCGTACGCCTCACAAAAAATAGAAAATATATAATTTAAGTAATACCAGCGCTTGAACCACAGGGTTAAAAATAGAGAAAAGTAATTATATATATATATATATATATAGTGCTTACTTTCGTGTGTCCCCTGCAATGCTATTCAAATGGGATCCTCCAGATGTGTCTATAAAAACATGAATATGAGGAGCTATTTAATACATACAACCAGAAAAAAGAAGCGACTGGGCACTGCAGGCAAGGAAGGTAAGTGGATATAGCCAACACAGGTATCTATATGGCGGTGGGGGTGGGATGAAGCATGAAGCAGGATACAGTGTGGTGCTCACATATAGCAATTGCAGTAATCTTCAAATATGTGCAGAAAAGAAGAAAAGTTGGAGCACACACCTGTTTGACTTGCTTGAAGTGGTGACCGTGGACCTGAAGAAATGCCTGTCAACATGAAACTGTGCGGTCCTCCAGGTGAATAGCTCTTGCCGCTCCAGCTCTGTTTGGTCTAGGGGTGTCGGGATGTTGGATCCGAATTTACTGAAATAAACCACTTCAAGCAAGTCAAACAGGTGTGTGCTCCAACTTTTCTTCTTTTCTGCATATTTAATACATTCGCTAGTTTTAAGGGCAGCAGGTAAACTGAAATAGTGAATATTGGAATTCAGCTCACTTGCAGCGGAGCGACGTTCTGCATCTGCTGCTAGGATTTTCTTAATAAAGTGACTCGTGCAATCTCAAAAGGTGTCCAATATCCACTGGGTATAGATTGTTAGGTATCTACAAGGTCAAAGCAACAACTATTTAGGGATAAAATACAACAAAATAAGTAAAGCCAATATTTCTACACTGGGAGAAACATTCTGCAGACTCACTTATTTTATTGCGATCCTAGGTGCGCTGTCTGCCCAAGGTATAAGATTCTCCGTAATAGCATAGAATATGTTCACAGGGTGGTCCGATTTATACTGCAGAAAAGAACAAGCTTAGCTAAAATACTGTTTGTAGGAATAAGGTTATAAACACATTGCCAGAACAAGAGTAGTTGCAAAAAATGCTATGCTCTAAGTAGTTGTAAGTTGTTTCATTCGTACTACCGATAGTCTATTATACAGCGCAATGCTTTGTAGAGTTCTTGTGCCGTATAGAGTTAAAATATGTATTAGCGGTACCTGAAAAATATCTTCCGTTGTCTTCACTCCACTTCCAAGATTGCTTGCGTGGTTGTGTATATGTTGTAGGATCGGGAGACAGCCCCAGCCAGCAGCGTCTCAACCGATCTCCTGCCCATTAGAACGCCAGAATCGCGCTTTTTGACTGTGAGTGATGTCACTACTGGTTGCAGAGGAGGACAAAAAAGAGCCAACGCGTTTCGGTGACCGGCTTGTCTCCTTCGTCTGGGATGCAATCTCCTCCCTTCCTTGGATTCCTTTCTAGTTCCAGATGCAACATTAGTGCGACTTTTCACAATAATATTTCACCTTGTTTGTGGGACATTCTGTATATGAAAGGCACCTAGTATTCAGAAACATATTTTTATAAGCAGGCAAAGAGTTCAAAATATATATATAACCCCTGAGGGGCCAGTGTGTCAATTCGAAAATCCATTTGCCCTCCAGGTTAGACATCTGGGCAATATGGTTCCCCCTCTCCAATGTGGGGGTACTTTTTCAGAAGAAAATTGTCCTCTATGCTGATCCTCCATGTAGATGTTTATAATGGGTGGATAATGGGTGTCCTTTGAATTTTCTGTTGATATTATATATATGTTCACCCACTCTTTTGCTGAACATCCTTTTGGTCTGTCCTATATATAGTTAATTACAAGGACATTTAATCCCATTAATAATACCTTTAGTTTTGCAGTCAATGTGTTCTTTAATTTTCCTGTCAATCCCCTAATCCATGTTTGGAATTGTTAATATGGGGGTTTTATTTTCTGTTATTTGGCATGCTCTACAATGTCTACATGGGTAGAAACCAGGTATTGGGGCCAATTGACACCTCGCTTCTGAGTTGTTTTTCCCTTTCTGGAATTTTACTGCTGGAGATATATAATTCCCCACATTTTGTGGCCTTTTAAAAATAAAAGCCAGTTGTGATGATAGTTGTTCTCCTATTATTCTGTCCCCCAGCGATATATTCCAATGTCTCCCGATGATTTTTTGTATGAAAATACCCCCTGAATCTGGAACTAGAAAGGAATCCAAGGAAGGGAGGAGATTGCATCCCAGATGAAGGTGACAAGCCGGTCACCGAAACGCGTTGGCTCTTTTTTGTCCTCCTCTGCAACCAGTAGTGACATCACTCACAGTCAAAGAGCGCGATTCCGGAGTTCTAATGGGCAGGAGATTGGTTGAGACGCTGCTGGCTGGGGCTGTCTCCCGATCCTACAACATATACACAAGCACGCAAGCAATCTTGGAAGTGGAGTTCTAACGTATGAAGACAACGACAGATATTTTAACTCTATACGGCACACGGAACTCTACAAAGCATTGCGCTGTATAATAGACTATCGGTAGTACGAATGAAACAACTTACAACTACTTAGAGCATAGCATTTTTTGCAACTACTCTTGTTCTGGCAGTGTGTTTATAACCTTATTCTTACAAACAGTATTTTATGAGCTAAGCTTGTTCTTTTCTGCAGTACAAATTGGACCACCCTGTGAACATATTCTATGCTATTACGGAGAATCTTATACCTTGAGCAGACAGCGCACCTAGGATTGCAATAAAATAAGTGAGTCTGCAGAATGTTTCTCCCAGTGTAGAAATATTGGCTTTACTTATTTTGTTGTATTTTATCCCTAAATAGTTGTTACTTTGACCTTGTAGATACCTAACAATCTATACCCAGTGGATATTGGACACCTTTTGAGATCGCACGAGTCACTTTATTAAGAAAATCCTAGCAGCAGATGCAGAACGTCGCTCCGCTGCAAGTGAGCTGAATTCCCATATTCACTATTTCAGTTTACCTGCTGCCCTTAAAACTAGTATTGTATTAAATAGCTCCTCATATTCATGTTTTATAGACACATCTGGAGGATCCCAGTTGAATAGCATTGCAGGAGACACACGAAAGTAAGCACTATATATATATATATATCATACACACACACTTTTCTCTATTTTTTACCCTGTGGTTCAAGCGCTGGTATTACTTATATATTTTCTATTTTTTGTGAGGCGTACAGAAGTCATCACTTATACTAGCAGCTGTCCCTCGGGGTATAGTTATTAGAAGTGCATGTGTATATTTATATATTTAAATCTGTATACCTGTTGCACCCATAAGTGTTACCTTATATAGCTATCAATAACTTTCAATATGTATCATTTTTTTTAGATACTGATACTTGAATTTGAGCAAATCATCTGTGAAATCTCAAGACAGCTTTAGAGTGAAAACTACCAGGCTCATTTGTCTTCATTTCTACATGTCTATCATGCCTAATTCTGTATGTGTTTGCATGTTTTCACTTGTGAAAAAAAAAACTATGTGAAAGAAAAAAAAAAATATGTTTATTTTGCAATGCAGAGCTCCAGGAATATTCTTATATTCCAGTGACAGTATTTAAGTTTAAAGGGGAAGTATCACCTGAATAAAAAAATAAAAATAAAAAATATATATATATATAGAGAGAGAGAGAGAGAGAATACATAATATTATTTTATATATTTAAATGGTAGCAGATTGGCTTTTAAAAAAAATAAAAATAAAATTACGTAAACCCAACTATGCATGAACCTGGGCCTGTGGTCACCAATAGACAAGGTGTAACTGTGACTTTAGATAACTTGGTGATGGGGGGCTGATCATGTACCTTTTTATAGTATGTTGATTATCTGCATGATATGGGAGATATTACCCACATGACCGTACTCTGCAATGTAAACCTGGCAGTCACGTGGGTAGTAACTCGAACATCATGCATAGGAAGGAATATTTATAAAGGAGGCAGTATTGTCAGCCAGAACGGCAGGATAAACATTGCTCAAAGAGGCTGGAAAAAGACCCCATCAAAAAAGGCAATTAGCATATTACAGAACTGGCAGAACTGACTTTTATCAGGTGAACTACTAACCTATCAGGTGTATCACTGTCAGGTGTATATTTAGGTGATGATGCTGTCAGTTTCCTTTTAAGTACAGCTAAGTATGGCTTTATAATGTCCTCCATGCTGCTGAAACATCTGGGGGCTTGATACAGCGCAAGGTAGAGAAGCAGGTTCTCCTGTTTTCTGTGCATATGGAAAACTGTCTGGTTTTCCCATACCCTATCAGTGCTTAGATTTGATTTTACCAGAGGTTAAGAAAGCTATGATTGGTTGCTGTGGGAAAAACAGACAGTTTACGGTATGTCCTCATACAGATTAATCATATGTGTTTTTAAGTCCTCAGACTTTCGCATTGCTGAATCTGGTAAGCCACCATTCAGGTTATACTGAACCTTTAAGCACTTTTTTAATACCAAGAATGTCTCCTAGGAGCCCTGGCAATATTTCTGCCTTAATACACTATAGTACCTCTTTTATTTTTCATTCTTGGTTATGCAGTTTGATGTTTGTCTATAAGCAGATCTGGAAAATTCCATGAAGACTTTGTGTGTGTTTAAGTAAAATTTAGCACTAAATGTTATAAAGGTAAATATTGGGTATGTGGCCCAGGGTATCAATGCTTTTCTTTTATCACCTTTTGGTTGTAAAGATAACCATACATTTAAGATATTTGTTTGCTAAACATGTTTGGCCAAGTGCCACCTTCTCTGATCCTCACTTATACATGTATTCTCATTAGGGGGAATTAAGAAAGCTGCCAGACTTATCTGACGGCTGCTTATCACACCAAGAACAAAAGGATCAGACTTGTTAAAATCCAGCATGCCAAATCTCCTCTGACATTTGCTGTCAGGAGACCACATACACAATACATGGTGAGCTGATCATTGGTAGGTTTGGCCAACATTAATGGAATATGTATGGCCATTTTTAGCCCATGGTAAGGACCAGCTGCATGTTCTGTATTTATACAATCATATATATGCTGTCAAAAGACGTCACACACAACATAATGTGAATAACATGGGAACATTTATGGGAGCTGTAAGAAAAGGTCAAAAAAATATATGCAAGGGGAAATAGAAATTAAGATTTTTTTCTTCATGGTGATGGTGTTCCATTTCTCTGTGCTGTGTTGTTGATGACACAGAAAACATCAGCATCTTGGAGTTAAAGGGGTATTCCAGGAAAAAACTTTTTTGTTTAGATCAACTGGCTCCAGAAAGTTAAACAGATTTGTAAATAACTTCTATTAAAAAAATCTTAATCCTTCCAATAATTATCAGCTACTGAAGTTGAGTTGTTCTTATCTGTCTGGAAACAGTGCTCTCTGCTGACATCTCTGCTTATCTCAGGAACTGCACAGAGTAGATGAGGTTTGCTATGGGGATTTGCTTCTACTCTGGACAGCTCCCGAGACACGTGTCAGCAGAAAGCACTTAGACAGAAAACAACAACTCAACTTCAGCAGCTCATAAGTACTGAAAGGATTAAGATTTTTTAATAGAAGTAATTTGCAAATCTGTTTAACTTTCTGGAGCCAGTTGATATATATATATAAAAAAAAAAGTTTTTTCCTGGATAACCCCTTTAACAATGTACAGGAGATGTATTTCCAGATTGCTGATGACATTTCCAAAAAGGTGGCCCAGCGGGACATATGCCTTTTGGCAAAAAGATTTTTCCTAAATGACCCTTGCACTATACTCACAATTCTGCATAACACTGTGAGCTAAATGTATGAACACAATAAGCTTTGCTTTTATCCTTGAATCATAATCTCATTTATGATCTTATTTCCTTTTTTTAACACAAAACTGTTTTAAATATGTATTTTAGAAGTAGATGAACGTGATTCTTACCATTTCACCTCCTCTGCCACTCAATAACTTATAATGATATCTCCAGCAAATGCCATATTCCTAAAATGTGAATCAACAGCCCTTGATTTGGCTTTATGGTGCTCAAGAAGTTCCATGCTATGCATGTGATCAATGCCTTCTTGTAACCTCTGCCAGGGGACTCATGTAGACGTCCCTGAGAATAATAGCTCACAAATACTGCTTTGTATGTCATTCTTACTTGAGCAAAGGGCTGAAATCTAACACAACCCTTCCAGTTGTGAGACCCTTGCAGTAAATTTGATTCCTTTATCAGCATGTTATGTTGATTTGCTTGACAGAGATTTATTTTATTTATATATGTATATGTGAATGAATTCTATTGAATGCAATACTACAACAATCCATGCAGGTAAGCAATATAAAATAAAGCCAAATTAAGATTCTATTTAACCTGTGTGTGTGTGTTTTCCTTAATACTTGTATGTTTTTTGTGCATGGCACTATATTATTTAATACTAAAAGGGGTAATCATTCCAAAGATCAGAATATTTTATCATTTATATTTATTTATTTAATTAGCAGTACTATAACTTGCAACATACATGTATGTTTACATTCTGTGGAGTTGCGGATTCGCTGCAGATTTTGCCAGGTAACGTCAATATGGAAGTCAAAATTTGCAACAAATCTGAAGCGTATGAACATACCCTAAAAATGCCATGTTTCAGTTTACAAGGCTGTTATCAAATATGTAACCAAGATGATGGATGAAATAAACATATTTGGTCTCTACACAGGAGAATCGGTGAATTGTTTGAAGGGACAGCCTAGAGTGTTCACACCACATTTGCACATTCCAAGGCGTGGATACTTTGGCAAAATATCAAAATGGCAAGCCGATGTGCTCAGAGAGCCACAGGCCCTATTGATTTGAGTGGTCTGAGCACACATACATTGCCTTGACTTTTGCTGATGTATCCATGCCTTGGAGAGCGAAAACACACTTAGCATGAAATAACAAAGAATAACTTCATTCCACCAACGTAAGAATATATTATTCACTGATGCAAGCACACAATTATTTGTAGTGTTCAGCTAGGACTCTACAGTGAAGCTGGGGTGCCTGCCGTTATCAGTAATATAATTGTATTGCTACGGATCACGTGGTTTTAATGTTTGCCTATGAATAAAATTAAAACACCCATGCCCAATGTTTTTGCAGTCTTATTTACATGTAAGTTGCAATTTGGGTTTTACAGGATAAAAGTAAATATGACTTTCTTTTAGAAACAGCACCATACAAGTGCAGTGTTTGGTATAGTTGTTCAATGCCATGAGGCTATGTTCACACTTATTACATCCAAAAATATGTGCTGAAAAACATGTCCAAAGTATGCTTATTGTTTTCAGTGACAATGCATGCCACAGTGCACGGAAGAGCAGTGCCATATATTGGGATCCTTTCCCTTAGAACTTTAAATGATTAAAGGAGAAGTATCATGGCCAAAAACTTATCCCCCGCTATCTAAGGTATGGGGCCCTGACTCTCCCTGGGAATGGAGCATGCACGAGGCGATGGCCGAAATGCCCCCCTATATATCTCTATGGCATAGTCGAACATCTCTCCCATAGAGATATATGGAGGGGACATGAAAGACACCACTTGGTGCCCCATTCTCAGAGAGAGCCAGGGCCCCATAAAGGAGAGTGGAAGGGGGGGTCCAGCGGTCGGACACCTCGCGATCAAAAACTTATCCCCTATCATGCGGACCGGGGATACGTTTTTGGGCATGATATATCTCCTTTAACCCCTTAACGACGCAGGACGTAAATGTACGTCCTGGTGATGTGGTACTTAACGCACCAGGACGTACATTTACGTCCTGAGCATAACCGCGGGCATCGGAGCGATGCCGGCATCATGCGCGGCAGGTCCCGGCTGTGGATCGCAGCCAGGGACCCGCCGGTAATGGCGGACACGCGCGATCCCACAGATGTCCACCATTAACCCCTTAGATGCCGTGATCAATACAGATCGCGGCATCTGCAGCATCGCGATCACTTAACAGGATGATCGGATCGCCCGCAGCGCTTCTGCGGCGATCCGATCATCCTGCACGGCAGACGGAGGTCCCCTCACCTGCCTCCGCTGTCTTCCCTAAGTCTTCTGCTCTGATCTGCCTTCCCGCAGACCAGAGCAGAAGATAACCCTGATCAGTCCTGTCTCCTATACATAGCACCGAACAGTATTAGCAATCGAATGGTTGCTATAAATAGCCCCCTATGGGGACTATAAGAGTGTAAAAATAAAAGTAAAAAAAGTAAAAAAATTAAGTAAAATAAATTTGAAAAACCCCCTCCCCCAATAAAAACGTAAATTGGTCCATTTTCCCTATTTTACCCCCAAAAAGTTTAAAAAAATTATTTTATTTACATATTTGGTATCACCGCGTGCGTAAATATCTGTACTATTAAAATAAAATGTAAATGATCCTGTACGGTGAACGGCGTGAACGTAAAAAAAAAAAGAAAAAGTCCAAAATAGCTGCTTTTTTTATAACATTTTATTCCCAAAAAAATGTATAAAAAATGTATATAAAAGTTTTGTATAAGCAAATATGGTATTAATAAAAAGTACAGATCACAGCGCAAAAAATGATCCCTCATACCACCGCTTATACGGAAAAATGAAAAAGTTATAGGTCTTCAAAATAGGGGGATTTTAAACGTACTAATTTGGTGAAAAAGTTTGCGTTTTTTTTTTAAGCGCAACAGTAATAGAAAAGTGTATAATCATGGGTATCATTTTAATCGTATTGACCCAAAGAATAAAGAACACGTCATTTTTACCATAAATTGTACGGTGTGAAAACAAAACCTTCCAAAATTAGCAAAATTGCGGTTTTCTTTTTAATTTCCCCACAGAAATAGTATTTTTTTGGTTGCACCATACATTTTATGGTAAAGTGAGTGATGGCATTACAACAGACAACTGGTCGCGCAAACAACAAGCCCTCATACTAGTCTGTGGATGAAAAAGTATAAAAGAGTTAGAATTTTTTGAAGGGGAGGAGGAGGAAAAAACGAAAGCATAAAAATAAAATTGTCCTTAAGGTCCAAATGGGCTGAGTCCTTAAGGGGTTAAGATATACTAAAAAGGGAACACCCCAAACTCTATCCCCTTGTGCTACATACTGTCTCTCCTAAGTAAAACTTGCTTGCAATACCTTAAACCAGGGCTTGACAAATTCCAGGTCGCCAAGGCGACTAAGAATTTCCTTCTGTGAGCCCTTTTTATTCAAAATAATGCTCTAACCAGCGGTGCACCTGTTGATTGGCAAACCCGGCTTTTGCTGGGCCTAGGCTGCCAAACATCTGGCTCACTCACCCCATGCTGGGCAGCTGTCCCTTACAAGCAGGTGGACTGTGTAGGGCCTCCTGGGGATCAAGAGCTCTCGCATCAGCTGCTGTCCTCATCAGGCTCCAGCTGGCTGACCACAGTAATATTGGCAGCTTTGGAAGGCCTAGGGGTAGCCAAAGATCTAGAGGCTGCTGCCTGCTGCCATACCACTACAGCCTATGATCAGTCTAGAGGCCAGGTACTGATCGATCCTCTCTCATATGAAGTGTTGGGAGACAAAGTAGCGACACAGAGAGATCCTCATTGTTTAACATTGTCAATGTGGCTCCAGGAGTTAAAGTGGTACTCCCCTGGAAAACATTTTTTTTTTTTTTTTTTAAATCAACTGGTGCCAGAAAGTTAAACAGATTTGTAAATTACTTCTATTAAAAAATTGTAATCCTTCCTGTACTTATCTGTTGTATGCTCCACAGGAAGTTAATTTCTTTTTGAATTTCCTTTTTGTCTGACCACAGTGCTCTCTGCTGACACCTCTGTCCATTTTAGGAACTGTCCAGAGTAGGAGCAAATCCCTATAGCAAACCTCTCCTGCTCCAGACAGTTCCTAAAATGGACAGAGGTGTCAGCAGAGAGCACTGTGGTCAGACAGAAAGGAAATTCAAAAAGAAAATAACTTCCTATGGAGCATACAACTGATAAGTACAGAAAGGATTAAAATGTTTTTATTGAAGTAACTTACAAATCTGTTTAACTTTCTGGCACCAGTTGATTTAAAAAAAAATGTTTTCCAGGGGAGTACCCCTTTAACCACATAGGGACCCAGGGCGTACAGGTACGCCTTCGGTCCCTGGTACTTAAGTACCAGTACGCCGCGCGCCGGGCGGGGAACGGACCAGGGTGACAGCTGATATCGATCAGCAGGCACCCCGCGCAAATGCCCAGGGGGGTCATCAGACCCTCCCATGTCGGCGATCAGCGCAAATCGCAAGTGAATTCACACTTGCGATTTGCGCCGATTCCGGGTCATTAGGGGTCTATGGTGACACGGTGACCCGGAATATAAGGGGGATCGCGGTTGTCCAAGACACCTACGATCCCCCTGAAGGGATAGGAGTGAGGTGGCAGGGGTGCCACCCCTCTTATCCCTGCTATTGGTGGTCTAGACGCGACCACCAATAGCAGATCGGGGGGCGGGGGGGTTAACTTTCGTTTTCCCCGTTTTGCCCACCCACAATAGGCGGGACAGGATGGGAAAATGACAGAGGACCGGGCGCCGAAGTCCACTTACCCATCGGCGACGGCTGCGGGCTGCGATCGGGACGGGGATTGGCGGAAAAAGAGGACGGCGATGCGACTCCCTCGATCCTACGGAGGCCGGTGAGTTGCCTAGCAACATCTGGAGGGCTACAGTCTGAGACCATATATAGTGGTCTCTATACTGTAGCCCTCCAGATGTTGCAAAACTACAACTCCCAGCATGCCCAGACAGCTGTTTGGGCATGCTGGGAGTTGTAGTTTTGCAACAGCTGGAGGGTCACAGTTTAGAGATCACTGTACAGTGATCTAACTGGGGCCCTCTAGATCTTGCAAAACTACAACTCCTAGCATGCCCACACAGCAGTTTGCTTTCTGGGCATGCTGGGATTTGTAGTTTTGCAACATCTGGAGCTCCACAGTTTAGAGATCACTGTTCAGTGGTCTCTAACTGTAGCTCTCCAGATGTTGCAAAACTACAAATCCCAGCATGCCCAAACGGCTGTCTCGGCATGCTGGGAGTTGTAGTTGAGTTAGCTGTTGCATAACTACATCTCCCAGCATGCCCTTCGGCGATCAGCACATGCTGGGGGTTGAAGTTTTGCAACAGCTGGAGGCACACTGGTTGGAAAATACTGAGTTAGATAACGGAAGGTTTTCCAACCAGTGTGCCTCCAGCTGTTGCAAAAGTACAACTCCCAGCATGCACGGTCTGTCAGTACATGCTGGGAGTTGTAGTTTTAAATCAGCTGGAGGTTTACAGGGTACATTCACACGAGCAGGTTTACAGTAAGTTTTCTGCTTCAAGTTTGGGCTGCAAATTTTTCACCGCAGCGCAAACTCCTAGCGCCAAACTCACCGTAAACGCCCGCCAGTGCGAATATACCCTAAAAACACCACACTATACTAACACATAATAAAGGGTAAAACACTACATATACACCCCCTTACACTGCCCCCCCCCCCCCCAATAAAAATGAAAAACTTATCGTACGGCAGTGTTTCCAAAACAGAGCCTCCAGCTGTTGCAAAACAACAACTCCCAGCATTTCCGGACAGCCACTGTCTGTCCAGGAATGCTGGGAGTTTAGCAACAGCTGAAGGCACCCTGTTTGGGAATCACTGGCGTAGAATACCCCTATGTCCACCCCTATGCAATCCCTAATTTAGCCCTCAAATGCGCATGGCGCTCTCTCACTTCGGAGCCCTGTCGTATTTCAAGGAAACAGTTTAGGGCCACATATGGGCTATTTCTGTACTCAGGAAAAAAGCCCCCCAAAATTTTAAGTGAAATTTCTCCCTTTACCCCTTATGAAAAGGAAAAGTTGGGGGCTACACCAGCCTGGTAGTGTAAAAAAAAAATTAAATTTTTTACACCAACATGCTGGTGTTGCCCCATACGTTTTATTTTCACAAGCGGTAAAAGCAAAAAAAAAAAAAATTTGTAACGCAATTTCTCCTGAGTACGGAAATACCCCATATGTGGGCATAAAATGTTCTGCGGGCACACAACAAGGTACAGGAGTGAGAGGCACCATGTACATTTGAGGCCTAAATTGGTGATTTGCACAGGGGTGGCTGATTTTACAGCGGTTCTGACATAAACGCAAAAAAATTAATACCCACATGTGACCCCATTTTGGAAACTACACCACTCACAGAACATAACAAGGGGTATAGTGAGCCTTAACACCCCACAGGTGTTTGACAAATTTTCATTAAAGTTGGACGTGAAAATGAAAAAAAAAAATGTTTTCACTAAAATGCTGGTGTTACCCTAAATTTTTCATTTTCACAAGGGAAAATAGGAAAAAAAAAAAACAAAGTTTGTAACCCCATTTCTTCTGAGTAAGAAAATACCCCATATATGGATGTAAAGTGCTCTGCGGGTGAACTACAATGCTCAGAAGAGAAGGAGCGCCATTGGGATTTTGAAGAGAAAATATGTCCGGAATTGAAGTCCACCTTTGTTTACAAAGCCCCCATAGCACCAGAACAATGGACCCCCCCCCACATGTGACCCCATTTTGGAAACTACACCCCTCACAGAATGTAATAAGGGGTACAATGAGCATTTATGCCCCACAGGTGTCTGACAGATTTTTGGAACAGTGATCAGTGAAAATGAAAAATTTAATTTTTCAGTTGCACAGCCCACTGTTCCAAAGATCTGTCAAACGCCAGTGGGGTGTAAATACTCACTGCACCCCTTATTAAATTCTGTGAGGGGTGTAGTTTCCAAAATGAGGTCACATGTGGGGGGTCCACTGTCCTGGCACTACGGGGGGCTTTGTAAACGCACATGGCTCCCGACTTCTATTCCAAACAAATTCTCTTTCAAAAAGCTCAATGGCGCTCCTCCTCTTCTGAGCATTGTAGTTTGCCAGCAGAGCACTTGACGTCCACACATGGGGTATTTCCATACTCAGAAGAAATGGGGTTACAAATTTTGGAGGTCATTTTCTCCTATCACCCCTTGTAAAAATGTAAAATTTTGGGGGGAAAAATGCATTTTAGTGAAAAAAATTTTTTTTTTCATTTACACATCTGACTTTCACAAAAAGTCATCAAACACCTGTGGGGTGTTAAGGCTCACTGTACCCCTTGTTACGTTCCTTGAGGGGTGTAGTTTCCAAAATAGTATGCCATGTGGTTTTCTTCTTTTTTTTGCTGTTTCACCATAGGGGCTTCCTAAATGCGACATGCCCCCCAAAAACCATTTCAGCAAAATTTGCTTTCCAAAAGCCAAATGTGACTCCTTCTCTTCTGAGCATTGTAGTTCGCCCACAGAGCATTTTACGTCCTAACATGGGGTATTTATATACTCAGAAGAGATGGGGTTACAAATTTTGGGGGGCATGTTCTCCCATTACCCTTTGTAAAAATGATAAATTTGGGGAAAAAACTGCACTTTAGTGAAAAAAATTTTTCATTTACACATCCGACTTCCGAAAAGTCGTCAAACACCTGTGGGGTCTTAAGGCTCACTGGATCCCTTGTTACGTGCCTTGAGGGGTGTAGTTTCCAAAATGGTATGCCATGTGGGGGTTTTCCGCTATTCTGGCACCATAGGAGCTTCCTAAATGTGACATGCCCCTCAAAAACCATTTCAGCAAAATTCACTCTCCAAAATCCCATTGTTGCTCCTTCCCTTCTGAGCCCTCTACTGCGCCCGCCGAACACTTGACATACACATATGAGGTATTTCCTTACTTGAGAGAAATTGGGTTACAAATTTTGGGGGGGCTTTTTGTTCTATTACCCCTTGTAAAAATTAAAAAACTGGGTCTACAAGAACTTGCGAGTGTAATGTAATTTTTTATTTGCACAGCCCACTGTTCCAAAGATCTGTCAAACGCCAGTGGGGTGTAAATGCTCACTGCACCCCTTATTCAATTCTGTGAGGGGTGTAGTTTCCAAAATGGGGTCACATGTGGGGGGGGGGGGGTCCACTGTTCTGGCACCACGGTGAGCTTTGTAAATGCACAAGGCCCCCGACTTCTATTCCAACCAAATTCTCTCTCCAAAAGCTCAATGGCGCTCCTTCTCTTCTGAGCATTGTAGTGCACCAGCAGAGCACTTGACATCCACACATTGGGTATTTCCATACTCAGAAGAAATGGGGTTGCAAATTTTGGGGGGCATTTTCTCCTATTACCCCTTGCAAACATGTAAATATTTCCTTACTCGAGAAATTGGGTTTCACATTTTAGGGTGATTTCTCTCCTTTTACCCCTTGTAAAAATTCAAAAACTGGGTCTACAAGAATATGCAAGTGTAAAAAATGAAGATTTTGAATTTTCTCCACCACCACTTTGGTGAACACTCGAGGAGCAGACGTGATGCTGAATGGAAGGCATGTAAACTGAAAGTGCTGTATTTGATGGTGAACAAGAATGGCGATTCTGAGAAATCTCCTGTGGGCTTGAAGAATCGGTATGTGGAGATATGTGTCTTGCAGATCGCAGATCTGGTGGACTCCATTCTGAATTTCCTCTTCAAGAAGAACTGGTTCAAGAAAGAAAGATCTACAGCCAACCTCCAATCCCCTGAGGCTTTGGGGACTGCAAAAATAGAAGAATACAGGCTTTTGAACCTCTCTTCTGCCAGAACCTCTTCTAGAGTGTTTTTTAGAATTAAGACTTTTTATTATGGGATTATAACCTTTGTTGAGGACAAACTTGTTCAGAGGAAAGGCTTTCAGTTCCAGAGAGTAACCTTTTGATACAATGTCCGTAACCCAAGAATCTGATGATGTCATCCGCCAAATTCTTGAAAAAACCCTTAGTCTGCCCCCGACAGGAAGAGACATACCACTGGCATCATAAATCTTTGTCTTTATTGAAGGGCTTCTTTTTTGCTGAAGAGGCTGGTTCTCATTTTTTCTTGTATGCAGCTTTCTGTTCCTACGAAAGGAGTAATTTCTTCTAGGAGAACTTTTGGATCTGCCTTAAAAAGCCCTGGAAGGCTTTTTCTTCTCAAAGGGAAAATGAGAGTCCTTATCTTCATTGAATGACTTTAAGATTTCTTTTAGACGAGGAACAAATAAAGAAGGATGAAAAGGGAGTCCCATGAAACTAAACTTACATGAGATGTCACCTCCCCACTGTTTAATCCATAATGCACCTCTAGTTGCGTTGGATAGGGCCAGTGTCAGGATCCGGGTACTGAGAGGATACTGGTGGTGGATCCTCTGTGTCAGTGGGGTGATGACGTGGGCCGTACCAGGGGAACGGAGTCTAAGGGATTACTGGTATTCACCAGAGCCCGCCGCAAAGCGGTATGGACTTGCTGCGGCAGGTAACCCCCAGGTTGTTCCACCCGATAGCGACTCAACCCCGACTGACTGCTGAGATAGGCGCGGTACAAGGGATTAGGCAAGAGCAAGGTCGGACGTAGCAGAAGGTCAGGGCAGGCAGCAAGGATTGTAGTCAGGGGCAACGGCAGGAGGTCTGGAACACTGGCTTGGGAAATACAAGGAACGCTTTCACTGGCACAATGGCAACAAGATCCGGCAATACAGGGAAGGGGAAGTGAGGTAATATAGACCAGTGCTCAGGTGAAATTACTCATTTGGGCCAGGCGCCATTCAGCTGCGCACTGGCCCTTTAAATCGCAGAGAGCCGGCGCGCGTGCACCCTAGGGAGCGGGGCCGCGCGCGCCGGGACTGGACAGACAGAGGAAAGGTCTGGTAAGCAGGCTGGGATGCGAACCGCGAGCGGGCGCGTCCCGCATCGCGGATCGCATCCCCGCAAGAGACACTATTGCAGCGCTCCCAGCCAGCTGGTCTGACCGGGGCGCTGCGAGCAGGTAAACGCTGCGAGCGCTCCGGGGAGGAGCGGGGACCCGGAGCGCTCGGCATAACAGCCAGAGCCCTAGGAGAAAACTTCAATACGCCAATGGGCGTGTCACACAGGAATTCTGAAGCCGATTTCAACATGTTTACCCCCTTGAGAAGATGGGAAACCCCATCTTCAATATCTTGAAATAATTGACTCAACCAGACCCTTAAAGGGGTACTCCGCCCCTAGACATGTTATCCCCTATCCAAAGGATAGAGGATAAGATGTCAGATCGCCGTGGTGCCGCTGTTGGGGAGCCCTGGGATTCCCGCTGCGGCACCGCGCTATCATTACAGCACAGAGCGAGTTTGCTCTGCACGTAATGACGCGCAATACAGGGGCCGGAGCATCGTTACGTCACGGCTCTGCCCCTCGTGAAGTCACGGCCCGACCCTTTCAATACAAGTCTATGGGAGGGGGTGCGGCAGTCGTCACGCCCCCTGCCATAGACTTGCATTAAGGGGACGGGCAGTGATGTCACGAGTGGCGGAGCCATGACATCATGCGGCTCCATCCCCTGTATCGCCCGTCATTACGCACAGAGCGAACTTGCTCTGTGCTGTAATGATAGTGCAGTGCCGCAGCGGGGATCCCGGGGCTCCCCAGCAGCGGCACCGCGGCGATCTGACATCTGACAAGATGTCTAGGGGCGGAGTACCCCTTTAAGGCCCTGGCCACCGGAACTGTAGTTGGAGCCACCTTGGATGTTGACGCCACCGCCAGGTAAGCTTTCTTGGCAAGTCTGTCCGCCTTTCTTTCCAAAGGATCTGTAAGTTTAGAGGATTCTTAGACGGGATCAAAGCCTTTTTGGCCAGTCTGGCTGCTAGTCAATCAACTTTTGGAAATTTTTCTTTAGGCAGAAGATAAAGATCATCCTCAACTTCTTCAATGACTTCCTCTGAATCAGAACCATCGGACACATTCTCTTTAGAGGAAGAATCTGAGGAGACAGGCGAAGTGCGTTTGGTAGACCTCTTTTTAGGCACCAAAGACTCTTTAATTTCTTTGAAGGTATTACACATTTCACCCTTGAACCAGCTCAGAAATGCACCAGGCTGCATATCATTAGGACTTCAACAGGCTTCACATGTACTCAGCTCCCATGTGGGCACATATATTGTGCTTGGTCTTTCTCCTGGATTTTCCTAACACAAGGGCAAGCAAAATTTTGTATATAAAACATTAGAGGAGAGACAGAGTACTGGTTATGCTGAACTGATATATTTGTACTTTGACTTTGTGCAACAATAAAGCTTCATGGTTTGATTATTAGAGGAAAGACAGAGGGAAAACATCACCATGCTGAACTCTAACCGGCCGAAGGATCTGCTGCCTAGGTTGAGCGCAACATCTGACAGATCCAGAGCCAGCTTAAATAACAGTGACAAGCCGCACTTCTGGTCATGCACAGAGCGTACCCTGCGCTTGATCACGTCACTCCAAACGCGTCCGTATGCCGGCGCCATCTTGGAGTCCCCACATACCTGTCCGCAATGAGACCTAGCGGCATTAGGATCGGAAACAAACCGCAGCAGAGCCCAGCCCACGAAACCTGGCTGAAATCTCTTACCTCAGGCACGTAGGAAACGTCTGAAAATGCAGCCAAAGACCCGGCTCCACAGATGGCAGCATTTACTGACTGCCGCACGAATCCCAGCAGCGGAGGGCGCAGCTAAGGGACCAGAGTTAGCATCTGGTATGCAACCGGCCTGAAACCTCAGAGACTCAGGAGCTCCAAGTATGAGGTACTTGTCTCCATGTTCTTCCTCCGAGAGAAGAAAAAAATACAAGTGTTGGTTGTTTTATTAGGGTATTTATATGTTCTACCCAGGTGTTCATGTTTTTGTGTTAACTTGTCTTTAATTACATTGTTAGTAATTGCTCTTCTTCCGGGTCAGCTAGAAAGCATTAACCTATTTGTGCCACCTTAAGGACAAACAGGAAAACCTCATTTACATGGTAACAAAATAACACTGTCCCCACCTCTCTCAAGCTCACTCTAAACTGGACCTCCGGGCTAAATACTCTCCTTAATTTAGGACCTTCAACCCTATAAACCACAGGGTTGTCCTTTCATCCAGGTATAGTGTCATCGCCTTCAGTGTTTATCATATATGATAATATAGTATTATTCTATCAATATGTTCTATGATGTTCACTCGAGTGTTGACTCATATGTGGGTCAGAGTATAATGTCCTAGTGGAAATGTAAATTAGATTACAAATTGAATATAAGAAAGAAAAGAGATAATAAAACCCAGGAGAAAATGCTACACATTTATGTGCATATAATGTCATTCAATCTATTTTGAGGTTAACAAGTGCTATCAATGATACCCTGACAGCAAAAATAAATCACTTTTTTTTTTTTTATCCTACAAGATTTATTCTATGAATGTAGGAGAAATATTTATATTAAATATATAATAAAATAAATATTTTATTAAGTATCCTATTGTGTATGAAACTGTTGGATATTCTCGTCTATCTTCTTGCTTTTGGCATATATCTACAGGTGGGGTGAAAGGAGGACCATGAGGTCTATGGGGGTTGAAGGTCCTAAATTAGGGAGATTGTTTAGTCTGGAGAGCCAGTTTTAGAGTGAGTTTGGGAGAGGTGGGGACTCTTCAGATATAAAAAACAAAAAAAACAAACTTGGATTAATAATTAGTATCATGCAGTATTAAGTTATTCTGTTACCATCTTAATAAAGTTATCTAATACAATATTATAGAAATGATTACAACATATTTATAATTATTACTGTGTATTACCATGCAATGTATATTCACTACTGACTTTTAGTCAGATGGCTATTATCAAAGTAAGATCATTTTATAAAATAAAACATGCATTCGGGGATAACAATTTATGAAAAAGTGAATATATTTATACCTTAAATGTCTGTAGATTTGGGATAACTATGAAATAATATAGCAAGCATCATGGTAAAAAATAACTGTACAGAGAATCTTAGAAGGCCATCTTAATCCACACCTTTATCCTTTAGCACCAAGTAGAATTAGGTATGAGGTCAAATGTCTGTAGAATGGATAAGGTAGGAAATTCTACATGCACAGGCAATTGTGAATGCATGGGGATACTTAAGTCCTGCACCCATGCGCACTAGAATGTCCCATCGGGGAGATGCGCACTAGAATGTCATCTGGAGATTTTTGTCCCAGACTAAGGGGGAAATTTCTCAAAACCTGTGAAGAGGGAAAGGTGACCAGTTGCCCATAGCAACCAATCAGATTGCTTCTTTTATTTTAAAGAGGCTTTTTCTTTTCACAGGTTTTGATAAATCTCCCCCTAAGATCATGCACACTGGTAGGGAAGGATAAAGATGAGGTACTATTGACATATGATGATTGGTGTTTCCAGCTCACTAATAATGACAACACAACATGAGGATATTTAACCAGTGCACAGCATCTCAGCTCCATTAGTATTTTACCCTTGACAATGTCGGCACGCCAGTAAAACATCAGGGAGGTGGGAGAGTGTGTTCTTAATAACGGCAGTCACAGCACAGGCAGCATAGACAAACTTCAAACGTTGCAAAAATACAGCCCTAACATTGGTTATTATCTAATAGGCAGTAGCTGTGATATTACATATTGGTAGCATATAGAAGCTTAGGTTAATACATTATACTGTTCGGAGCAAAGGAAGCAAGACAGGAGACGGCATGTTCTTGTGTTGTTCCTCTTGGCAATACTATTGTCAGTACTGTTTAGTCAATGTCAGTATGTAAGAATACACTAACACGTGTACTCCACAAGGGGTGGGGTTACTAATGACTAATACCACTTAGCTCATATGGGCCACAGACATGCACTAAAAGACATATCTTTTGTTAAATTACATTCCCAATTCTTAGACACAAAGAAAGTTTAAGAAATACCATATTAACCAATAGTGTAGTCAACCTAAATGGGCACTATCACTTAAAAAAAACTTTTGACATGTTGTAGAGACAAGAAGGGAGCTTAGAAGCTGTTCTAACTTCATAGGCGGTGAGTGACAGATACAATCAGTAGCTAGGCACTCACCGCTAATGACGGACAGCAGCGATACCGCTGCTGCCCATCATTAAGCCTTTAAACACAGCGATCGATGCTGAACACAGCATATAAAGGAAGGAAATACAGGTCCTGTATGTTGGTGGTCCTCACTGGACCCTCACTATGAGAATGCGGGTGTCTGATGAGTTAAAATGGCATCATACCAAAAAATACCAAGTGCCAGAATGTATGATTTTTGGTCCCTTCATATATTTAAAAAAATTGAATAAAAAGCGATCAAAAAGTCCCATCAAATCTGAAATGGTGTTTGAAAGTACAGATCATGCTCCATATATGGCAAAATTAAAAATTTCCCAGTAGTACAGTAATAGAGAAGTTATATAACTTGGGTATTGTTTTAAATGTATTGACCTACAGTATGAAGAGAACAATTTTTACCATAAAGTTATCCCCCCCAATGATAGGGGGTGCTTTTTATATCAACGGGGTCCGACTGCTGGGACCCCACGCAGTCTCCTGCATGGGACACTGGCTCTCCCAAGGAAGCTAGTGTGTCAACCCCTGCACAAAGCAGGAGAGCCAGAGATACCAGAACACTGTATTTCTGGCTCTCTCATAGAGATACATAGAAGGGGCGTGTCAGCCACTGTTTTGACACCCCCTGTTCCTGGGGAGAGCTGGGGCCCCATTCAGGAGATCGCGAGGGGTACCAGTGGTTGGGCTTCCCACAATCTTACATTTATGATATGTTTAGCTGCTGAAGAAAGGTCCTATGGGGGACCTGAAACGTGTCCAGCCATAACTACCATTAATCCAAAGTGCCACACACCAAGCTTCACAAGGATACAGCGTTTTACAGGATCCACAGCACCTGCCAATCAAACATAGGACAGTACGTGCTATCCTTGCCTCGAGGACGCCGCTGGCTTTCCTCTATTGCTAGCAGGAGAACCGCTGCCCAGGGAGCCGGGACCCGACTGACGATCAGGACAACTTACAAGAGGAACCAACTATTTAATTTTCATATGTGAGAATAAAGCAAAGTAAAGCACACGTGTTTTTCAAGCTCTTCCATGGAATTCATAGAAGAAAATTACACTGTTTACGGGTAGAACCGCACCAGAAAAAGTTAGGGATCATTCACACTACAGAACCTCCGCTCAGAAATTCTATTGTCTGAATGGACAATAATTCTGCGACACAACCACATATTTGACGTTACAAAGAAGTACCACATGTCAACAGCCATGGTCGCATGGTACAGGAAGCTGGAAGACTCCTAACAGTGGCACATATGGGGTATTTTGCACCCGTGGAACTGGTTAGGATCGGTGGAATTTTAATGACACACCTTCAAGTAATTAACATTTGGAATCCTCCAACCTCCCCCATAAAGGGAGGGGAGACACCTAGCCCCCTGGTGTTGTAGCAAGCAAAGAAACATACAAAAAAATATATAGGGAGGGATTGTTGTTCCACTGTTAGGACTAAGGGAAAACAAATTATTGTTACAAATTAACGATTACCTTACACCCTAACCAGTGGGACATATGGGGATTTGGCAAGCAGATACCCCCATGGGAGGGCACTCATGGGTCGGAGAATAATACCGACAGCCCAAATGAGAAATAGCTCCTGGAATGCACTCTACAGGTGAGCTTTAACAAATTCAGGGGGCTCCAGGCCCAAAGAAGCATGAGACTCCCGAATAGCTTCCTGATTGTTGGTTTGGAAGCCTTGTGGCCCTCACGGCCACTAGAAAAAAGGATTAGAAGGTTTTCATCCTTACGGAACTCCTTGGATCTATTCAGGTAAATCCGAAGACATCTCGATAGGTCTAGGCTGTGAAGGCCTCTGTTTTCTTCCGCGGAGGTGAGTGGAGCTAACACAGGAAGAGAAACTATGTAACACTCACGTTTCAGAAGACAGGAACCCCGGTGGATGTGGATCCGCTGGACCTGTGTGGCAGATGACTCGAACCGTACCAGGGACCGGAGTATAAGGTGCCACTGGTTTTCACCAGAGCCTGCTGCGGCAGGCGGTACTCAGGTCGCTACCCCTGGCATGGCTCGACCACACAGGCGGCTGAGGAGATGCAAGGCACAGGATGGATAAGGCAGCTCGTAGTCTGGATAGCAGAAGTTCAGGGCAGGTGGCATGGTTGCGTAGTCATTACGTAGCAGGAGGTCAATAGGCAGGCGGCAGAGAAGCAAGATCGGTTCACAAAGCGAAGAATCAGATACACGGCAAGGCAGAAACAGGAATGCTTTCTTTCAGGCTCAAGGCAACAAAGATCCGGCAGAGGAGCGAGGAGGGTGAAGGTATAAATAAATGAGCCGCAGGTGAATCACACTAATGAGCGCACTGGGACACGCGAGCCAGAGCAGTGAGGCAGAGGCTGGGGCAGGAGAAGCACTAGGTGAGTGACAGACTGGGGCTCGAATGCGGGCGTGTCCCGCGATGCGAGTCCCAGCCCCAACGGCAGCAGCAGGTAACGGGACCATTCGCTCATAGCGGAGTGTATAACGTAACAAACAACCTGTTTGATATTAGCAAAAGTTGGCACTTTAGGAATGAAGGATGGCAAAAACTTCAAAAGAACCCGGTCCGGGAGGAACTGAATGTAGTGCTCAAATGCTGAGAAAGCTTGGAGTTCTCTGACTCGTTTTGCAGAGGTAATGGCCAACAAGAAGGTAATCTCTAAGGTGAGATATTTAAGATCTACCTCCTCCAAAGGCTGGAAGGGGGGAGATGATAACCCCCTGAGCACGACTGATAAATCCCATGCAGGGATAGGTCGAATGATTGTAGGCTTGATTCTAGAAGCTCGGTTAAGGAATCTTCTAACCAGGGGATCTTGAGAGAGAGAGAGAGACCTGTGGAGAAAAGCTGAGATGGCAGACACTTGCACTCTTAAGGTGGAAGGAGATAAACCTTTGTCTAGTCAGTCTTGTAGAAACTGAAGAACTGCAAATGTGGCAGGATTCTTGGTAGACAGTTGGCGTAGCCGGCACCAGGATGAAAATATATTCCATATTCTTTTATAGGATCTTGACATGGCTTCAGATCTGGAGTGCAATAAGGTCCTCAAGACGGCCCCTGAAAGCCCTTCTACATTTGGACATTTGGAAGGGACTGGTCAATCTCCAGGCTGTCAGGTTGAACATTTGGAGACTGGAGCAGCTGTGAGTGTCCCCTGCTCTGGGGGAAGCCTCCAAAATTTACCTCGACTCATCAGAATAAGCTGGGTGAACCAAGCTCTTTTGGGCCAGTATGGAATGATGGCTATGACACTATGAGACTTGGTCTTGCCTGATTTTCATCAACACCCTCGGAATCAACCTCGTTGCCATCGATCGATCTCTGGCATACCCCACCTGAGCGAAATCTCCTTGAAGATGTCTGGATGAAGAAACCACTCTCCGGTAGGAAGACCTCTGCTCAGGCAATCCGCAATCACATTGTGAGTGCCCCAGATGTGGACAGCCGACAAACGGGTGAGGTTCACTTCTGTCCAATCCAGAATCACACCTATCTCTCTCAGGAGACTTTGTGACCTCATGCCTCCCTGCTTCTTCCCTGGACTGTTTTGCCCAACAAGTGCGCTCCCCAGCATACAAGGGATGCGTCTGTGGTAAGTATGATCCAATTGGTTTGGATCAGGGACTTGCTGTCCTGGAGATGACTCCACCATCTCAGAGAGGACCGGACTAGAGGAGGCCGGGAGTGCACGGAATTTAGTCCCTCCGGACTGTGATCCCACTTAGCTAATACTTCCGACTGAAGCGGAAATAGGTGCCATAATGCCCAAGGAACCGTTTCCGCGGTTGCAGACATTAGTCATGGCTACCGAGTCTATCAGGAACCCCAGGAATCTCACTGAGGTGGCTGGCTGAAGATTGGACTTGTTCCAATTGATTATCCATCCTAGTTGATGGAGGAAGGAAACAGCTGTTGGGACAGGATCGCTTGAGAAGAGGCTTGAGAAGCCAGTTGTCTAGGTAAGGGACTATACATAGTCCCTGAAGTCTTAGAGCTGCCACCACAGCAACTACCACCTTGGTAAAGGTGTTTGGGGCCGAAGAAATTCCAAACGGGAGGGCAACGAACTGATAGTGCTTTAGCACTCCCTGAATTTGGACAGCGATCCTTAAGAATCTTCTGGACCCAGGATGGAAAGGAATATGAAGGTAAGCATCCTTGAGGTCCCAGGTTGCCAGGAAATCCCCTGACATGAGAAGATTGATGACAGACTGTATTGTTTCCATGCGGAAACATTTGCATCTGATAGACCGGTTGAAATACCTTAGGTCTAGGGATCGACCGATATCAATTTTTTAGGGGCAATACCGATAATCTGTGGAGGTTAAGGCCGATAGCCGCTAATTTATACCGATATTCCGGTATAAGTTATCGGCTATTCATCCCCCCCCCGGCGACGCCGCTGAAGATCATTGATTTAAAGCGCCCTGACTACGGGCCTCCCCGAGGCTCTTGGATTGTTGCCAGTGCTCCCATTCTGTCTCAACTCCCTTTTCCTTCAATTCCTGTAGGCGGTCGCCTTCAGCATTTCCTGTCTTCCTAGGAAACTCATATTCGGGACCCTTGGGTCCTTCGAGTAATCTCGGAAGATTACAAGGTAGAGTTGGACAGTTCTCCTACAGATAAGTTTGTCAGGACCAAACTTTTACCTTCCAACAAACAAACAGTTTTGGAAGCTTACATTCTAGAGTATCTCCAAAAGGGAGCTTTGGAAGAGGTCCCTCTTCAGGAGAAGGGGGCAGGAATATATTCTCCTGTGTTCCTGGTCCCCAAAGTCAATGGGGACTGGAGAATGATAATAGACCTAAGTAGGGATCAGCCGATTATCGGTTTAGCCGATATTATCGGCCGATATTCACGATTTTGGACGTTATCGGTATCGGCAATTACCTTGCGATAATCCGATAATGCCCCGCACCACCCCCGCTGCACCGCAGCGCACCCCCCACCGCAACCCCCCACCCCCCCCACTACACCTCCCTGGCCAGAGACCGCCACCACTGCTGCCCCATTGCCTCCCCCATCCCCAGTTTTATAATTACCTGTTCCTGGGCTCCGCACTACTTCTGGCTCCTGCGGCGTCCTGTGTTACGCTGTGCGCTGCGCAATGACGAATGATGTCCTCAACGCAATGTCACCGTCAATGCTCACAGTGACAGCTCAGGATGCCGCCAGAGCCAGAAGTAACGCGGGCCCCGGGAACAGGTAATTTTAAAACCGGGAATGGGGGAGGCAATGGGGCAGCGGCAGTGGTTGGACTAAGGACCGGCAGGGGGAGAGAAGCGGCAGTCTCTGGGCAGAGGATAGGTAGGGGGGGCAGAGGATAGGGGGGGGGGCAGCGGCGGTGGTAGGACTCAGGAGGACCCCAGGACAGGCAGGGGGAGAGAAGCGGGTGGCGGCGGCGGTCTCTGGTCCCGCAAAAGCCGCTGCAGTTCATTGATTTAAAGCGTCCTTTTGTCTTTGGGACCCCCAATCTTTTTGGATCTGGTTTTGGGAGCCTGACCTGGCTCCGTACCTTTTGCCTCGACCACAAAAGGACTGCTGAGGAAGAAATTTCCCCTTCCTATCAGACAGCCCCTCCATATTGCGGTCGAGTTCGGTCCCAAACAAAAGGCCAGGCTCATAGGACATAGCACAAAGTGTATGCTTGGAGGATGTATCCGACCTCCAAGGTTTAAGCCACAGAGAGCGACGGCCCACAGAGGAGAGAGCCATGGATTTGGCAGCGAGCTTTCATTGCTGGGGGGCAGCATCACAAAGAAAATCGATCGCTAAGCTAGCAGTCTTACAGGAGGCAAGGATGTCGTCTCTAGAGACCCCATGGTCTAAGTCAGACTGGATCCAAGAGAAACGGTTTCTCAGAAACTTTGCTGCCTCGGCAGAAGAAATAGCTACTGAAGCAGCAGATGAGGCAGTAGAATAGGCGTGTCTTGAGGTCCATCAGATCCTGGAGGCTAGAACCATCATCAGATCCATTTGGACAGTTTTGAGATGGTCAAATCCACCTTTGGAACAGGTCCCCAGGAAGACACCTGGTCCTCCTGAATGGGAATCATCTGCTTTAAAGGCATTGGGCCCATTAGAGGCAGAAGTAGAGGCTTCACCCTCACCAACATCATGGTCCCCCGACCTGAGAGACCTAAGCAGACGCTTGGTCCTTTTTAGGAAAGAACATATACTGAAATGTATCCTCCTCCTCAGATTGGGAATCTTCCCGAGCAGCTACCCCCGACACCTGCATAGACCTAGGTGGAGACGATGGTCTGGCACGCTTGAAGGTCACGAGTTGTTCCAATTCCTCAATGGAGGCCCCATGGTACTCATGTTGGATGAGACAAAATCTTTCACCCAGACGACCATGTCTTGAATGGTCAGCTCTTGCTGGGCTTGACTCCTAGCACGACAGGACGGGCAACGGGAAATTTGATAGCCATCCTCTAGTAGTTCCAGGCAATTGTGGCACTGGAGATGTTTCCTCTTAGAGGTAGCCTTCCTAGAGGAAGCATCCCTAGACCAGTCTGCTGAAGACATGCTCTGAAAAAAGAGCAAAAAGTGTTAAAGAAGGGAGGGGAAAAAAAAGAAAAAAGATAAATTTTCAAAAGAAGAAAAAAATTCTACCGAGTAAAGCACAAAAAAGGAAATTTGAAGCACTAAATAGAAAAAGCTACTTAAATAGACTTAAATAGTCTCCTAGGCACCAAAACCCTTAAAGCGTACCCGTCAGATCCAACAAAAAAACTATTTTTTCAATATATCACTCAGTACCTAATCCTGACCATGTACATCTAATTTTTATGTGTCTAGCATCTTTATCTTTTTTTATTTTTTATTACACTTTTAATTTAGCTCACTAGTCTGAATTCCTCTCAAAGGGAGGGGGCGTGGCCTCACTGTGCAGGTCTCCGCCCCCTCCCTCAGTATGCTGTCTTCTCACATCTCCCTTAGCATTAGCAAAACTATAACTCCCAGCTTGTCCTCACTGACAGTAGCGGGACACAAGCTGACAGTGGGAGGATTTTTCCTCCAGCTCTGAGCCCTGCACTCACAGCTGTCAATCAAGGAAGTGTGTCCATGACGCATGGACACAGCAGGACTAGTATGTGTCCAAGCAGACAGGGGGGGGGCAGTTGTTTGACTGTCTTTTTCAGTATGAAATACTGAACATTTTCTAATGAAAGCAATTGCAAAACCTATTGGTTTTGCATGTTTTACAACATATCAAAAGTTTTTGTATCTGACAGATTAAAGAGAAAGAAAAACAGGGCTAAAGAAACATTCCTGGCATCGCCAGGAGGCATAAATAATGATAGCAAGCTCAAAAGTATATTTTGAATATCCTAAAAAAGATAGCAGGTTCTTACAGAACCAGGAAGTGATGTGCGACACGATCCCGCACCTCCGCTGGCACAGCGTAAAGCCGGAGCAGCAGGAGGACGCCCAAACCGACGAGGAGCCCAGATCCACATAATGCGGCTCCTATATATATAGAAAAGAGAGGGGCGGCAGAAGCCGCAACCGCCGGGACTAGCTCCCGATAGTAGGAAAGAGAGAGGGGCAGAAAAAGCCCCACAAAGTATGTCAAACAATTCAAAGGAAGAAAAAATAGGGGGTCCTACAGGATCACCACCGATCCTAACACTGTCCAGAGGACAGTAAAAAAAACACAAGGGGGCTGGGTGTCTCCCCTCCCTTTATGGGGGAGGTGGGAGGGCTTAAAATGTTAATTACTTGAAGGTGTGTCATTGAAATTCAGCCGGACCTAAATAGAGATGAGCGAACTTACAATAAATTCGATTTGTCACAAACTTCTCGGCTTGGCAGTTGATTACTTATCCTGCATAAATGAGTTCAGCTTTCAGGTGCTCCCGTGGGCTGGAAAAGGTGGATACAGTCCTAGGAGACTCTTTCCTAGGACTGTATCCACCTTTTCCAGCCCACCAGAGCACCTGAAAGCTGAACTAATTTATGCAGGATAAGTCGTCAACTGCCGAGCCGAGAAGTTTGTGACGAATCGAATTTACTGTAAATTCGCTCATCTCTAGTCCTAACCAGTTCCACAGGGGCAAAATACCCTATATGTGCTACTGGTTAGGACGTCAGGTAATAAGAGCGTCTGCTGATACGGGAAATTGCTTCACTACGCCACGGCCTGGTCACATGGTATATGGACGTAAGCAAGCCTGGTATAGGGACGTCAGCAGGCCTGGTCACATGATACAGGAAGACGCTGCACTGGTCACGTGGTATAGGGGCGTCACCGGGCCTGGTCATGAGGTACAGAAAGCCGCTGCCCTGGTCACATGGTATAGGGGAGTCAGCAGGCCTGATCACATGGTATAGAGACGTCAGCAGGCCTAGTCACGTGGTACAGAAAGCCGCCGCAGTATGCCTGGTCACATGGTGTAGAGGCGTCAGCCGGACGCTGTTTACGTGACTCGCGGAAGCTGCCTGGAATGCTGTAGTTACAGTTGACGGAAGATGTCACGTCATTAGTTATCGCGATACTTTGAGATTTCGTGGGCGTTTCCTATGAAAGATGGAGGCCTCCGGGTCGCTGACTGTCAACAATAAAATGAGAGCCGGTGTCGGCGGGGTTGGTGCCGGGAGTCCTCAGCCGGGAAAGGGACGAGAATATAATCGCAACCAGCGGAAGGATTCGGAGGTTCGGATGCTCATACTGTGTGAATGATACATTGCTGGGTGTCAGTAACACCTGAGAGCTATGAGGAGAGTCAGTCCAGCTCTTACCACTGTGGTGTCCATACACCTGCAGAGTGGACCCTGTGCATTGTCTGTGCTCCATACAGTGATGCTATTCTGTATTCACATTATGGGGGGTATAAACTATGATGCCACATAGGGGCAGCCTGTATAGATTGTGGCAGGCTCTGCACTGTAATGGTCACATTATGGTAAGCAACGACTTCACAGGGTGGGTAGGGGCTCAGCGGTGCTGACCAGGATGGACAAGTCAGGGAAGATAAAGCAGGTTTATTGGATAAAAATGCGACGTGTTTCACCGCGCTTGCGCGGTGAAACACGTCACATTTTTATCCAATAAACCTGCTTTATCTTCCCTGACTTGTTTATCCTGGTCAGCGCCGCTGAGCCCCTACCCACCCTGTGAAGTCGCTGCTTACCACTGTCCATTCGGTTGGGGAGGCTGCAGAGCAGACATTACTCGTACACGCTGACCACACAACCGCCTATCATAAGAGTTCCTCCTATAGTTGGTGGATTACCTAAAGGTGGTTTTACTCGATGGAGCGCTCTACTGTTTTATTTAAATTCTCACATTATGGCATGCAGTGGCGCTTTGTCCTGGTCATGCCAGTCTATGACCATCCTTTCAGTCACTGCCCAGCAGACATGCTGAGAGTTTGTTTTGCAACAGCGGGAGGCACACTGGTTGGGCAACACTGGCCTAGACGCTATCTAGCATGTTGTGCTTTATTACTAATGGCAGAGAACGTTGCAACCCAAAATAATATATTATTTATGTGGGAAAATTGAAAAGAAAAACGCAATTTAGCAAATTTTGGAAGGTTTTGTTTTCACGGTGTACACTTTATGGTAAAAATGAAATGTTTTCTAATATTCTGTGGGTTAATACGATTAAAATTATACTCATGTCATATGCTTTTCTATAATTGTACCACTTAAGAAAATCTCAAACTATTTTAACAACATTTTTATGTTTGAAATTGCCCTATTTTGACCACCTATAACTCTCTCATTTTTTTCCCTATACAAGGCGGTATGTGGGCTAATTTTTTTGCATTGTGATCTGTAGTTTTTATTTATCGGTACCACCTTTGCTTAGGTTTTACTTTTTATTTCCATTTTTTTAATAAAATGTGACAAAAATGCAGCAATTTTTGACTTTATTTTTTCACGTTTACACCGCTCACCATACGGAATAATTAACAATGTATTTTGATAGTTCAGACTTTTAAACACTCAGCGATGGCAAATATGTTACATTTTTTTACGCTTTTTTGGAGGGTAAAATGGGAAAAACGGATGATTTACATATTTATTGGGGGGGGGGGAGGGGTTTTTCACATCTTTACTTTTTTTTTTTTTACACACTTATGTCCCTATAGGGGACTATTTATAGCAATCATTTGACTGCTAATACTTTTCAGTGCTATGCATAGGACATAGCACTGATCACTGTTATGGCTGATCTTCTGCTCTCGTCTGCTCGACCAGAGCAGAAGACCCCTGGAGACTGACTGAGGCAGGTTAGGGGACCTCCGTTAGCCATTATGGTTGATTGTATCCCCGCAGCAGCGCTGCAGGTTATCCAATCATCCAATTAAAGTACCACACTGCCGCGATCTGTATGGATCACTGCATCTGAGGGATTAATGGCGCACAGCCACGCGATCGCGTATGTCCGCCATTACGGCAAGTCCCTGGCTGCTGATAGCAGCCGGGTCCTGCCGCGCATGATGCGAACACTGGTTCGGTGCTCGTGGTCATGGCGGAGCGTAAATGTACGTTATGGTGCCTTAAGTACCATGGCACCATGACGTACATTTACTTCCATTGTGGTTAAAGGAAACCACAATGGAAGTAAATTATTATTATTATTATTTTTCAACTGGCTCCAGAAAGTTAAACAGATTTGTAAATTACTTCTATTAAAAAATCTTAATCCTTCAAGTAGTTATCAGCTGCTGAAGTTGTGTTGTTCTTTTCTGTCTGACAACGGTGCTCTCTGCTGACACCTCTGCATGTCTCAGGAACTGTCCAGAGCAGGAGCAAATCTCCATAGCAAACCTCTAATGCTTGGGATAGTTCCTGAGATAGTATCAGCTCACCTGGATCCAAGGTGCACGGCAATCCTCAATACGAAGACCATACAAGTGGAACAACAGCCAGCGCCTGTTAAAACTTGAGGTTTATTGGAATCTTTAAAAATCCATATGGACAGCAGTGGGGGGAACAATGGACTTGTTCCCCAACTGCTGTCCATATGGATTTTTAAAGATTCCAATAAACCTCAAGTATTAACAGGCGCTGGCTGTTGTTCCACTTGTATAATTTACCAATCTGATTAACTTTCTGAAGCCAATTGATATACATTTTTTTCCTGGAATACCCCTTTAACGGAGAAAAAATACTGCAAGCAACTTAAGCTAAAACAGCTAACACTTGACGGAAACTCAAAGTCAATGGGACCCTTTGGTGTCAGTTCTGCTCTGACTGGTTGTTGGTCCGTTCGGCATAAAAAAATTTCTAAATGGACATCGAGAGGAACGGAGCACAACGCTGATGTGAACTTGGGTGTCTCCCACCTTTGACTTCTGTGTTTCCCACAGCAGACTAATTCACATGTTTTTCATATACTGTTTTGTCCTTATAGGGTTGCTCAGAGTCTCCAGATATCGAATTTATTTATGCTGACGCTGATAAGTGGGCCGCAGAGCTCTCAGGTAAGGCACTATAGTAGAATAAATCGCACTTCATTGGGGGACACACATGCTGATGGGTATATGCTGTTGCCACTAGGAGGCGCTGACACTAGGAAAGAAATCGGCTCCTCGCTGGCAGGATATACCCACCCAATGAAAGGTGAGGTAATCAGTTTTAGCTAGTGTCAGTAGCAGGCAAGACACAGGTTTGGTGCTCTCCAGACCTGGTCTTTTTTTACTTTCTAGTAAGGGCTGTTTAGTTAGCTTTATTCCTCCCTTTTGTTTCTCATTTTCAGGTGGGGGTTCAGGAGCATGGCGCTACCTGTTCTCTTCTCCCCCCCCGCCCCATATTTTACACCCAGAAAAAGAACTAGAGCAATTGAGACTGAATAAAATATATGCTTTATTAATCAATATATTAAATATTCATATTCTGTCACCAGACAGTAGGGGAGAATAATAAAGCAGCAAGGTTGAGCAGCAATATATAACTAGCATTCAAGTAGTGTATCTATAGGGAAAACCCGGGCCTAAGCCTCAACTAGTAACCAATCGTGCCTGTACATGCTGGTATAAAAAACACCCTATATACTGTGAATAGGTCTACCACATGCTACCTCACTCACCCATGGTTAGGTCCTGTCACCACCGTCCCAATGTAAGTTTCATCAACTTGACGCTTCCCTTGAGAAGGTCTATCAAGTTGACAAAACATCTGTTTGACAAAGGGTCCCGTGACCCGAAACGCATCACATCCTATCCGGAGTGCCGGTATGTGTATCATCCTGTTACCTGCTTATACCTCTTGAATAAATCTGAAGACCGTGCGCTGGCTCCTGCTTGCTTTCTTCCTATATCCGAGGAGATTGCCGGGCGCGGGGAAAGGAGTAGCTGACTATCTTCCATTTCAGTTTTTGACAAAACATACGTTTTATTCAGTAGCCATTGCTCTAGTTCTTTTTCTGGGTGTAAAATATGGAGCTATACTGCATAACCTTTATATAGACCCTCAGTACTGCATACAACTATGAGGTATAAATATTGGTATACATCCTCTTGGTGCTGTTTTACTCTGTGTCTGTTCCCCCATATGCGACAAAGGGACACAGAGTATGTACTGTTAACCCCTTCTCGCTAATGGCCAGCGCATGGAGGTTGTACCCTGGGTTCGGGTCCCCCACTGCCCCTACTCGCCCCGCTATCTTAGCCTGGTATGATGCAGCATGGCCATAAGCTGGCTGAGTGAGTCTGTACACCCCACCCCCCCCCCCCTTTCTGGCAGGGCCTGTGGATGGACTTGAGGGGTTAATATTCTCCCTGGGTATCTTGCACTGTCACTTTGTGCACTTGTGCTTGTGGTTTGAGGATATGCCGGTCCTCAACAGGACACTTAAGGGGCCATGATCCCGGTCTTACAGGGGTCTGGATTCCCACCAGTAGTCTCACCTGTCTATATATAGGTTGGGAGTTATGGCGGCCGTTCTGGCTCAGGGCAGTTGCCAGCTTTTGCGACTGCTTCCTGTACTTTCTGTGGCCACAGACTTTTCCCAGCTTGGTCTCAACTCTTAGCTCCTCCAGCACTGTGCTGGCTGGTGGTAGCCACAATGGTGGCAAGTAGCTCCACCCCTTTTTTTTTTTTTTTTTTTCAAGCTCAGCGCCCGGAATCTTGGGGTTCAACTGAAGGGGGACTCTCTCTCTCTGCTCTGTCGGCACTGCCTTCAGAGTGCCAGACAGGGAAGCTCGGCGCCTTTCTGCTCTCCTCCACCCCTCTTCTCCTCGCAGCAAGCCCTTCTGGCTTGGCGCTGCAGGGGTCATAGTGCTACCAGGGATGTCAGAGGCTGTGTTCCTCCTGACTCCCTGGTTCAGGGCTGTGGTTTCCTCCAGCCCGGCAGGATCCCTCCCACCCGGGCGCTACAGTTACCCCCCCCCCCTGACTCGGAGTGGCAGGGGCTCCTACAATATGCTTCTCTCCGCTCCTGTAAGGGAGCATCCACACCCAACTCTTCCGGTACCAGCTGCTTCCGCAGCAGATGCCCACATGCCTTCTATTTAGCCACAAGCAGCTGAGGTTGGTTGCTCTCCCTTCCACCGCTGGCTGGCCGAGGTCTTGGAGCTTATCTCTGCCCCCCTCTCCTTGAGAGCGGGACCGGGGGGTTTTGTTTTCTCCATGGCTCCAAGGCCTCCCGCCCTCCCACATGCTTCAAGGGCACACAGTTCTCGCCTATCTGCCTGTTGCCCCCTTTTCGCCAGTGCTCTGAGGTGTACTCGCTAAGCCAGACTGTTGTCTTCCACCTCTGGGCTGCTGCCACTTGCATGGCTGGGGTTTCCCGTATCTCTCTGGTGGGAGAAATCTGGCCACGGGTCCCTGCCGGTACACAGAACTGATGCCAGTAAGCCAGACATTCATCTGCATGGTCTCCTAGAGTTTGAAGGAGTGACCCTGTGCTTTCAAGAATCCCATTCCAGCCTAGTGCTGGGCGGTATACTGAATACCGAATTTTTTCCCCCCTCCATGATATGAATTTTTCCCATACCGCAATACTGGTTGGGCCCTCGAATGACTTATCAGTGCTGTGCTGTCCCCCCACATCGGGGAACTTATCATGTCACCTCGTCCTCCTGTGAGTTGCGGGCCGCCGGCGTTGGAAATCTGTTCTGTTCTACATATTCCTTGTGCCCGGGCTGCAAAAATAAACAAAAAAACTTTAACTCCCCTTTCTACGTCCCCCCCCGTCATCGCTCCGGTAACGGCCTCACGCTGGGGATGGGAACGTCACAGAGCCGTCAGCCTATCACCGGCCGCAGCGATGTCCTGCGCCGGCCGATGATAGGCTCAGCCTATCACCTGTACTGCTTTGTGAAAAAACTGATTACCTCACTTCCAGTGGGCGGGTATATCCTGCCAGGGAGGATCTGACTTTTTTTTCCTAGTGTCAGCGCCTCCTAGTGGCAAGAGCATATACCCATCAGTATATGTGTACCCCAATGAAGAGAGAGAGAGAGAGAGAGAGAGATTTTACGATTTTACGGCTTATTCCCAGCACACATGTAGCAGTGTTATTTCAGCATAGAATGAGGGGGTGCACATATGGCTGCTAGTGACCTCTGGTACTGTGTGTATATGTATATGTATGTATATGTGTGTATATGTGTGTATATATGTATATATATATATATATATATATATATATATATATATATATATATATATATAAAAATATAAATTTTTATTTTTTATTTTTTTTGGGTGGATTTAAGGAGTTGTTGTAAATCTATCATGTCTGATCCATTTCATGTCATAGCAATTGTTGGGCCTTCTAGGCTTTGTATTGTTCGTGAATCCTGTTGAAACCATGTCAGCTATCAGGTATTCAATGTATGTGTCGTGCACAAAGGTATTTACACACAACAAGGCAAGCAGGCTCAGCTATATCAAGACTCATCTAGTATAGGGGTGCTGACTTACAGTACCCCTGAGGAAGTTGCCGACGGGCAACTGAATGCGTGGGGTCCAGGGGGGCACCTGCCTTGGATACTCCCTCTTCTGTCTGCCTATACGCTGATTACACTGTTACCTGGATGCAGGTTGTAATCTATATTACCTTTTAGCCAGGGCTGTTATCATGCAGGTTTACTTATTATAATATAGGTTAGAGTGATTGGCATACATATTTATCTATATTGAGATTTGCAGGTGCCCTGGGCGGGGTCTCCTTTTTTTGGGGTCCCCTTCTTGTGTGTGCCGTGGCCCTTTTGGCCTTTTAGAGGTTTTAAAATGTGTGTGCTTGCTGTGTATTTTTGTTAACTGTAATAAACTTGGTTATACTTGTATATATTTTTGGGTGTACGCTGTATTGTGTATTGCTTTTTTTCTTGTGGTGCAGTGCAGAAAGGTATTGACTGGTTTTAGGTAATGTGTGTTGTTCATATAAAGTTGTGTCTTAAGATGACTTCTTGCAGTCAGTGTTATCGGACATTCTTTGTATTCTGAAGTTGAAACCCCCTTAATATCCCATAACTCTCCCAGCTGGATACAGGAGTATCCTTTATCTAGCATCTTTTTTAAATACATAAGAGTACAGATTTGCTACACTGTATCAGTGCAGGTCAATATCTGTTCAGGAGTGCTGGCTGTTTACTTCAGGGGATTGCCTGTGTTGGATACAACTGGAACAAACTTTTCAGGGACTGTATATAAACAAGAATGTTTCCATTCACTAACATTAAAAATGATCATGGTATGTGCCAATGGGGGTCCATAGCCCCTCTTGGCTCTTATTGTAGCCATAGTTGATAGCTCTATCAGAAATCCAGAACTTCCATTCCGCAGGGGTTATGAAAGGCATTTCAGTGAATCAGATACAGGAATTCTTAGTTGCTATATCAGGCAAGATATGGGCAAGTAGTCATTAACTTTACTGTACAGTTAACCTGATGGAGCACATTGATGTCATGGGTAGAGTTTAATCTTTGTCTACTATTACAGAGCTTTACAGTTACACTGAAGGCCCCGAGTTTCAATGGAACAGGAAATGTTTTGAGGAGGATTTGCAATTACATGGTAAGATTGTAAAGCTAGCATTTTATTATCCATATGCTAGCCATCTGGTTTGCTCTGCTTAGAATGTTTTTTGTATATTTTATATCTTTTCATACTTTAAGTGCCTGACAAAAAATGGACAGAGTTAGATGTGTCCCAGCAGCGTGCACACACCATGCGGCTCCTTGATGCTTTGGAGGTCACAGGCAGAGAAAAAAGGCTAAAAGTGGCCAGGGCAATCCTGTATGTTGCACAGGGTAAGTCTGGATATGCTTGTTTTTTTTCCCCCTCTTCTTAGTTTGCTTTTTGGTTTGTCTTCTAGTCACTTTGATGCAAATTTTCACTTATTTGCTTAGGCACTTTTGGGGAGTGCACATCTGAGTCTGAAGTGCAGACCTGGCAACGCCATAACATCTTCCTGCTGCTAGAAGCAGGAGCATTCAATGCCCTTGTGGAACTTCTTAACATGGAAGTCGAGTGAGTATTAATAAGGGATTTGATATCCATTTGCATACGTAGACATTGGTTTCCTTGATAAGTGTCTTTTAAAGGGATTATTCCGGTTTAGAGAAACAGAGCTGATTTCTTCCAAAAACAACACCACACTTGTCCTCAGCTTGTGTGTGCGGTATTGCATATTATTTTCATTGAAGTGAAGCCAAGTTGTAATACCACACACAACCTGAGTACAGGTGTGGTGCTGATTTTTGGGGGGGAGAAATTAGCTTTGTTTATATCCCTGGATAACCCCTTTAACTTTGGGGGTTGTTCCACAAAGCAAGGATGGTACAACCAGATATATATGACATACATATGTAAAGGAGAACAAATGCGCTATTTTTCAGTAAAGTAACTTACGTCCCTGTACAGTTCTTCTCCCCCATGGATCTGATTATTTCCTGTCTTACTCTCTGAACAGTGACCCTGCTGTATACAGGCAACAGAGAGGATTCACTTTCCCCAAATCCCTTGCTTGCACATGCAGTGGAGGCTAGCTGCTCTTAACTTTTTAGGCGACTGCAGCATTTAACTGAGCATGTGTAACCCACCTTAGTAGGTTGTAGCCAAGGGTGACGTTTATTAAAACAATGCACGCACATGGGAGATAGTGTATATATCTCTTAAACAGTACATTTTCAGAAATACTTTAACATTTTAAATATGTTTACTTTTACATATTGCATAATTTTAGATCTTTTTTTCTTAATGGGACAACAAATATGCAATTTAACAATGAAAAGGAATTTTCAGCTCACCTACTTGTTGGAATGCCCAAATAGAAACATTAAAGGGGTACTCCGCCCCTAGACATCTTTTTCCCTATCCAAAGGTTAGGGGATAAGATGTCTGGCTGCTGAGGTCCCCGCAATCTCCCTGCAGCACCCGTCTTTTGTTTAGAACGCCTGATGCGGCACTGGAGTTTCGTGACGACACGGTCACTCCAAACCCCCCCCCAATGAAGTCATGGCCATGCACCTTCAATGCAAGTCTATAGGAGGGGGCATGGTGCCCCCTCCCATAGAATTACATTGAGTGGGAGGGCGTGATGTCATGAAGTGGCATGGCCATGATGTCAGCGCTGCATCGATAGTCATCAGGCACGGAGTGAAGATGCACCAGATGACTGCGGTGCTGCAGCAGAGATCGCAGTGGTTCCCATCGGTGGGTCCCCCGCGATCAGACATCTCATCCCCTATCCTTTGAATAGGGGATAAGATGTCTAGGGGTGGAGTACCCCTTTAAAAGAAAGATATTAAAACCAAGACCCACGGGTTGGAAAGTCATTGCAATTCAGTGAAATGTTGTCTAATGAGCATTAGGACAGACACTGCTTGTAAGTACTGAAAATCACAATGAAAATTTTCATCTGAATAATGTGAACATGTCTGATGTCATTTAGGAACAGTGCAGCTTGCAGTAATGCTGTAAGAAAGCCCGCAATCTCTCTGGCTGACAGCACAGATCTTCGGTAAGCAATAAAATTTACTAATATTATCAAGACTTTTTGGGGAATTTAATTAAAGGAGAACTGTGGTGAAATATTTTTCTTTCCTCTGTTCCCAGGCTGCAAAAAAAATAAAAAATAATCCCCTTCCTACGTTCCTCCGTTGTGCCAATGTCGGCGTCCCGGTCCTCTGGTGCTGGTCTTCTTCCTGGGGACGGTGAGTCATACTGTGTTCAGCGTATCACTGGTCGCGGCGATGTATTACCTCGGCCGGTGATGGGCTGAGCGCACTGTCATGTAAGGAACCTAAGCCCCGCCTTCTCCCTGCTGCCCGCGCTCCTTACATGACACTGCACTCAGCCGATCACCGGCCGAGACAGGATATCGCTGCGGCCGGCAATACGCTGAGCGCAGTATGACTCGCCATCCCCAGGAAGAAGACGAGCAACGGAAAACCAGGACGCCAATATCTGCGCAATGGGGAAACATAGGAAAGTGAGTTAAAGGTTTTTAGTTCTTGCAGCACGGGCACAGGGAAAATGTAAAATGTTTCACCACAATTCTCCTTTCAAGTATCTAGTTCTTAGACAGTTTAAGAATGCTCCAGAATGATCACAGTGGCTCAGCCTGTTTGACAAATCTGTACACTGTCTAGTTTACTCTGTCTAGTCTAAGTTTAGACCAGTTATTTGCCAATGTTTTGCCGCTTTTTTTGCTGTATGATGTTTCATTTTAAGCTATACCCCATTCTGACAGTAAGTAAGCAATGCCTCTTTGTCAAGTGAGGAACATGATAATATTCAGGAATGGCAAAGCAGTAAACCTGCAAAACGGTGGTGCCAACATGAGCTTTGCAGTGTGGAGCTCTCCTTTTCCCCGAATTCTGCATTTGGATTTATGAAGTTTGTTCAAATTACTTCCTGCTTTTTCTCTATCGGCTCCATTGGGGGACACAGACCGTGGGTGTATGCTGCTGTCTCTAGGAGGTGTGACACTATGGCAATAAATGGGGTCCCGCAGCCCCCCCCGTCGTCTGGGCACAAACGTCACTCTTCCGGAAGACGTTCTCGGAGTCGCCGCTTACCCGGTCAGGGGCGCCCCCCTCCAGGACTGCCTCTACTCCTTCACATTCTCCTGGGGAACTGGCGGACGAGGCTTCCGAGCCGGCATCTGACTGAGAGGACCGCTCGGATTCAGTTGAAACGTTGAACTCATTGGTGACAGCCATAAGAGACACCTTTCACTTAGAGGACCCAGGATCTTGGGATGTCACTCCAGGAGTATCCTTTCATCGTGCTAAGCCAGCACCTCAAAGGTTCAGTTCTCACGCTGACTTTGACGACATTCTGGAATCTGCATGGAAACATCCAAACAAGAGGTTCCCGGGAATCAAGACGATTCAACAACGTTATCCATTTGACAAGGCCTTTGTCACTAAGGTGGTTCCCCTCCCTCTGTGGATCCACCGATCTCCCGGATCTCTAAGGCGACTACACTGGCAGATGCCGCTGCCTTCAAGGATTCCACGGACAAGAAGGTAGAATCCTTAGCGAAGTTTGCCTCTGAAGCAGCTGGCTCTTCTCTTCTTCCCATCTTCGCCTCGACATGGGCAAGGCCCTGTAGGAGTGGTACCAAAAGCTCCATCAGGATATCTTAGCGGGATCCCCCCCAGAGGATCTATCTGTCCTGGCTCTCCAATGCTCTAAATCTGAAGACTGCCTGTGCGCAGCTTCCATGCAGTCAGCCCGTTGGTCACCTAGCGGCTCTCCACCGCTCTATGTGGCTTAAAGCTTGGAATGCTGATGCCGCTTCCAAAAGGTCTCCCACTGTGCTTCCCTTTCCGGGTGGCTGTCCTTTTGGCAGGAGCCTTGATGAGATAATCCCTGAGGCGACGGGAGGTAAGAGTTCCTTGTTCCCTCAAAATAAGGCTCGCCCTACTTCCCAAAGGAAGTCCTCTTCCTTCGAACCTTTGGCTCCAGCAAAGGGTCCTGGCAGGTGCCTTCGCGGGACAAGAAGGCTCCCTCGTTCCGGGCGCGCCCGTCTTGGAAGTCGGACTCCAACCAGTCCGGCAGTTTTGCGCCCAAATCAGGCAACCGCAAACCCACTTCTGCATGAAGTGAGGCCTCCACCTGCAGCTTTTTTCTCGGGTGGGAGGTCGTCTCTTACTTTTTCGAGACATCTGGACCTTGGGTCAGGGACGTGGTGTCCAACGGTTACCGAATCGACTTCACCTCCCTTCCGGGGGATCGCTTTTTTTCGATCCTGGGTCCCCGGTCGCCTTCTCTGGCGAAGCAATTTCGAGAGGCTCTCCAATCTCTGCTTCTCCAGGGGGTTATCGTTCCCCTTGCTCCAGGGGAACGGTTCCGGGGTTTCTATACCAATCTTTTTGTGATTCCCAAGAAGGACGGTTCTGTGCGACTAATCCTAGACCTCAAGCGTCTCAACCGTCATCTTCTCATCAGTCTCTTCCGAATGGAATCTCTCCGTTCGGTGGTGGCGTCCCTGGAACAAGGGGAATTTCCTTCATCGGTGGACATCAAGGATGCCTACCTCAATGTGCCAATATTTCCAGGCCATCATCGGTACCTCCGCTTTGCAGTTCCGGAGGGGCATTTTCAATTCGTAGCCCTCCCCTTCGGTCTGGCCTCGGCTCCTCGGGTCTTTACCAAGACCCTTGTGCCAGTGATGGGCATGTTACGGTCGAAGGGAGTCTCGGTGATACCTACCTGAAAGACTTCATCAAGGCTCCAACCAGAGCCCAGACTCTGGAGAATGTGGACGTCACTCTCCACACTCTGGATCGCTTCCGGTGGATGGTCATCCGGGACAAATCAGTCCTCTGTCCTACCCAGTCTATAACCTTCTTGGGACTTCACTTCGACATGGCCTCTGCCCGAATTGCCTCCCGCCGGACAAACGTCTTGCGCTTCTGTCGGGGCCCGCTCCCTTCGGACCCAGGTCAGTCCCCATCCGCACTGGTATGTAAGTCCTGGGTCGGATGGTGGCAACTATGGAGGCCCAGTTTCATTACCGCCCCCTTCAACTGGCGATTCTCTCTCGATTGGACAGGTCTCCTCTGTCCCTCGATCGTCAGATTGTTCTCCCTCGCAGGGTCCGTCAATCTCTGCTCTGGTGGCTCCGCTCCCCCCTTCTTCTCCAAGGGCGGTCATTTCTTCCCCTTCACTGGCAGGTGGTTACAACGGATGCCAGCCTGTCGGACTGGGGCGGCGTGTTCAGGGTTGGACGGTTCAGGGACTCTGGTCTCCCCGAGAGACTCTTCTTCCGATAAACATATTGTCTTCATTGGGAGTCCCAGCTTCAGTCCCGTCCTGTCCGCGTCCAGTCGGACAACGCCACGGCCGTGGCGCATATAAATCGTCAAGGCGGCATTCGCAGCTCGGCAGCCTTGGCCGAGGTGACCAAGATTCTCATCTGGGCTTAAAGCAAGTCCCGGGACCCTCAGGCTCTGGCCATGGGCGCCCTAGTGTTTCCTTGGGCGGGGTTTACCCTACCCTATCTGTTCCCTCCCCTTCCGCTCCTTCCCAGGGTTCTGAGGAAGCTCAAAACAGAGGGCGTCCCCGCCATTCTGGTAGCTCCAGATTGGCCCCGAAGGTCGTGGTACGCCGACGTAGTCAGGCTTCTGGACGGGGCTCCACTGCGCCTTCCGCTCCCTCCGGACCTGCTCTCTCTCGGTCCTCTTGGCCACCCCAATTTACAGTCGCTGCATTTGACGGCATGGCGGTTGAGACCGCGGTTTTGAAGGCCCACGGGTTCTCTTCCCAAGTCATTCACACCATGCTCAGGGCTCGTAAGCCCTCCCTCGCAAGAATTTACCACCGTACTTGGTGGTCTTATTTTCGTTGGTGTGAAGCCCAGGATTTATCTTCTGTAACCTTCTCGGTTCCCCGTCTTCTCTCCTCTTTGCAGTTGAGTTTGGAACTGGAGTTGTCTCTCAGTTCCCTTAAAGGTCAGGTTTTGACCCTTGCTATTTTTTTTCAGCGGCCCCTGTTTCTTTTCTCATGCCTGGACCTTCCTTCAAGGAGTGGCGCATGCTGTTCCTCCTTATCGGTCACCCTCTCCCCTTGGGACTTGAATTTGGTTCTGAGTGCCCTCCAGGGTGAACCCTTTGAGCCCCTTAGAGAGGTGTCTCTCCGCCTCCTTTCTTGGAAAGTGGCGTTTCTTGTTCCTATCACCTCCATCCGGAGGGTGTCTGAATTGGCAGCTCTCTCCTGCCTTCTCCGTTTCTGGTGATCCACCAGGACAAGGTTGTTTTCCGGCAAGATCCTTACTTTTTGCCTAAGGTGGCTTCAGCCTTTCAGCTCAATGAGGACATTGTCCTCCCGTCTTTTTGTCCTGCTCCTTCTCATCCTACGGAGCGCTTACTACACAAGCTGGATGTAGTTCGGGCTGTTCGGTCTTATCTCTCCATCACTTCTCAGTTTTGTCAGTGTGATTCCTTTTTCGTCCTTACGGAAGGTCGTCGTAAGGGACAACCTGCGTCCAAGGCCACCATTTCTCGGTGGATTCGGTCCGCCATTTCGGAAGCCTATCGCTGTACGGGGAAGATTCCTCCTTTCAGGGTTGTGGCTCATTCTACCCGTTCTGTTGGGGCATCCTGGGCTCTCCAGAATAGAGTCTCGGCCTCGCAGATTTGCAAGGTGGCTACCTGGTCGTCTTTGCACACTTCTCGAGGTTCTACCGAGTTCATACCTTCGCATTGGCGGATGCTAGTCTGGGTCGTAAAGTGTTGCAGGCGGCAGTGGCTTTGCCGTCTGCCTGACTGTTTATCTGCCCACCCAAGGGACGGCTTTGGTACGTCCCACGGTCTGTGTCCCCCAATGGAGCCGATAGAGAAAAGGAGATTTTTGTTTACTTACCGTAAAATCTCTTTCTCGGTGGATCCATTGGGGGACACAGCTCCCACCCATTTTGGGTTTTCCTTTGGTTCTCTGTCCGAGGGTGTGTTTAGTTATGTATGTTTCTTCTGGTTCTCGGACAGTTTTTTTTTTTTTTTTTTTTCTTTGACCTGTTGGTCTCCTCCTATTGCTCTGGAACTTAAACTGATTACCTCAGGGTCTGAAGGCGGGTATATCCTGCTGGGAGGAGCCGACATTTTTATTTATTTTTTGCCATATTGTCACACCTCCTAGAGACAGCAGCATACACCCATGGTCTGTGTCCCCCAATGGATCCTCCTAGAAAGAGATTTTACGGTAAGTAAACAAAAATCTCCTTTTGTAGGGAACTGTGGAAGTTTTAATTTATTTTCTCTGATTTTGATTTTAGAGTTCTTCTGAATATCATGTACCTTATGGTAGATACATTACGAGAGGAAGGTGATGCCGATAGTGAAGACTGGAAAACCTCGAGAAATACTTTCCGTGCAGAACTTGGTATATGTACAACTGTCTTTATAAACAGCTTATGAAATGTTTAAAGATTTGAGTTTGCAATCTGTTCACACTAGTTTTTATCACATCTGATTTCTGTTACTTTTTCCTGGAGATCCACTAGAATTTCAATACTGATCATGTTAAAGAGAATTTGTCTTTGGAAAAGGATCTGTTGTTTAAATTAAGTTTTATCTTAAACATTTTTTATTCATGGTGACTTTTTTTTTCCATTCTACTCTCTTGTACTATAGAATTCTAAAATCATGTAGTTCTCACTTTGGCCACTAGGCCTAATAAGCTGGCACTTCCTGAACTGTAGCGATTGCTTTTTACCAGTGTCCTCCTTATCATTGCAGTAAAAGGTGATTTTAGTATATAGATTAAATGGAATCTTATCACTCACAATAAGTGATGACCAGAGCTTCCCTGCTCCCCCTCTTCCTGCCCAAAGATCTGTGTGCATCACAGAGCATTACTAGAAAACTCTCCTATAGAAGTCCCCTCTTGTCTATTGCTGCCTATGTTCATATGGCTGCCCTCATAATAATGTACAAACAAATAAAATAAGTTAGAAAAAAAGGAGCAAATTAGAAATAAAGAATTTCCATAAAAATGTAATGTGAATGTAAAAAAAAATCAATGAATCCACAGGTTCCATGACCTCAACAGTAAATAGAACTTACATGATTTTTATATGACTGATATGATTTTTTCTTTTTCCCTTGCAATCAACATAAGCATTTAAATACTAAGGCTGTATTTTTTAAACTACTAAAATGCATGTAAATATAATGGGTATAGTAGTAGGTCCTATTCACTCTAGTTTATAAATGATGAACAAAGGCCATGGCCCTTATTTGGACAGAGTTTAGACGTTTCCGAGAACTATGGTAAGGTATTTACTTTTAGGATGATATGCCTGTTCTTATACTTCATAAAACTTTTTTATGATTCGAAAGTAAAAAGGTTATGAATTGTTTACTTCTCTTTAGGATTAATCACTGTTTGTATTATCATTCTAATTAAGGATCCCCTGTATACAACGGTGAACCTTTTGCAGTGCTACTTTTTGGAATGGTCACAAAGTTCTGTAGTGGTCATGCTCCACATTTTCCAATGAAAAAGGTGCTGCTGCTGTTGTGGAAGACTGTGTTGGTAAGTTTACTTTTTCCAGTTAAAAGTATGTGTGTGTTTTACTGATAAAATTAAAATGTATTTGTTTTTATATTCAATTATGTTTTTTTGTTTAAGCGATTTATATTCCATTGTGTGTAATAAAGCATGGCAACAACTAAGGCCAACTCGGGAGTTAAGTGAACAACATAGTTTGCAGCACTATGCCACTTGCACAACTCCTTTTTAAAGTCAATGGGAGTTATGCAAATTGCATAACTTTCCCACATCAGCAACTTTCAGCTTTTCTAACCATCTTCAGTTGCCGCAAACAGGCAAAAGATGGTCAGAAAAAGCAAGATGATGAGCTGAGAAAACCCTTTTAATGTACCTGTGATATTTCCTTCAATAAAAAAGTTTAAAATATGTCTTGCCTCTCTACAGTGCACACTGGGTGGGTTTGAAGATTTGCAGAAAATGAAGGCAGAGAAGCGGGAGATCTTGGGGCTTCCACCTCTTCCGGAAGATAGCATTAAAGTTATACGCAATATGAGAGCTGCATCACCCCCAGCTTCTGCATCTGATCTCATTGAGCAACAGCAAAGAAGAGGCCGAAGGGAGCATAAGGTAAGCAGTGCCTTGTTTTATGGCATATACTCTGCTATAATAGAGCACCTTGACAGTATGCAGTATAACATTTTCCAAACTATCATAGTTTAACCTAGTATGGACTGTAAGGGTATGTTTACACTGCAGAATTCCACCATTGGAATTACACAGTGAACATTAGCATCAGTGTGAATGGATCTATGAGACCCGTTCACACTGAGGAATTTCAGCGGCGGACAATTCTGCCGCTGACATTGTTCTGCGCAAAGAAAGAAGGTGTTCGTTCTTTGTGCGGAAGTCCGCGAGCACTGCATACCAGTCCATGGTGGCGGCACAGTGCCGCATGGTCCTATTGCCGAAATATTTTTGGCAGTGCACGCCAGATGAAATCTCCGCTCGCGGAATTCTGCGAGCGGATATTCCACAGTGTGAACATACCCTAACAATGCACTAGTGGACTTCATGTGCAATAAGAGATGCAAGGAATAACTGTAGGTGCATACATAATACAGTTTGACTTTGTTTCCAGGCTCTCATTAAGCAGGATAACCTTGATGCCTTTAATGAGCGGGATCCATACAAAACAGATGATTCTCGGGATGAAGAAGAGGAAAACGATGAAGACAACAGCTTAGAGGGGGAACCTTTTTCTATTGAACGGGAAGAAGTGATGCCACCATCAATTACTCAGCCTCCTGCTGATCGTCTTGCTCTGCCAAAAGGTTTACCTTGGGCACCAAAAGTGAGGTAGGAGCATAACAAGATTAAATGGAAGGTCCAACATGAATCGCCTCTTAAGGTTTTAATAAGAAAAATACCTAATAAAACTATATCCACTATATAAAAGCTGTGTATATATGTAACGCAGCCATATCTTTGCTGCTTCTTCTGTGCCTTTTTTAGAACGCTAAAATTCTCTTTTTCAGACCGCAACAGTCGGAGAGGCATGGCCAGGGATCCGTAATGCCTCGGGGCTGCCACGTCTTGGTCAGTGCTTGGCCCACTATGTGATTGACGCACAGGCCCACCATGTATACATCGTCACTTATTAATAAAGCTACTCATCATTAGTGAACAACGGCGCATGCACAGAGGACCTGTGTGTCAATCAGTCAGCGGGCCAAGCTTTGACATAGAGGAAAGAGAACTGGCAGCGCAAGAACATTGCAGACCCCTGGCGATGCCTCTCTGACTGACTATTGCTGACTTTCTTAAAAGGTGGATTTTAGCGTTATAAAGACACAGAAAAAGCAACCAAAGGTATAGCTGCAATATACATTTATAATGTGTGTGTGTGTGTGTGTATATATATATATATATATATATATATATATATATATATATATATATATGGCATAGTTTTAAGGGGTATTTTTAAAATGCACTTAACCCCTTAAGGACCGGGGGTTTTTCCGTTTTTGCATTTTCGTTTTTTGCTCCTTGCCTTTAAAAAATCATAACTCTTTCAATTTTGCACCTAAAAATCCATATGATGGCTTATTTTTTGCACCACCAATTCTACTTTGTAATGACGTCAGTCATTGTGCCCAAAAATCTACGGTGAAACGGGAAAAAAAATCATTGTGAGACAAAATTGAAAAAAAAAAACGCCATTTTGTAACTTTTGGGGGCTTCCGTTTCTACGTAGTACATTTTTCGGTAAAAATGACACCTTACCTTTATTCTGTAGGTCCATATGATTAAAATGATACCCTACTTATACAGGTTTGAATTTGTCGCACTTCTGGAAAAAATCATAACTTCATGCAGAAAAATTTATACGTTTAAAATTGTCATCTTCTGACCCCTATAACTTTTTTTTTATTTTTCCGTGTATGGGGCGGTATGAGGGCTCATTTTTTGCGCCGTGATCTGAAGTTTTTAACGGTATCATTTTTGCATTGATAGGACTTATTGATCGCTTTTTATTCATTTTTTCATGATATAAAAAGTGACCAAAAATGCACTATTTTGGACTTTGGAATTTTTTTGCGCGCACGCCATTGACCGAGCGGTTTAATTAACGATATATTTTTATAATTCGGACATTTCAGCACGCGGCGATACCTTTTATGTTTATTTTTATTTACACTGTGTTTTTTCTTTTATGGGAAAAGGGGGGTGATTCAAACTTTTAATAGGGAAGGGGTTAAATGATGTTTATTCACTTTTTTTTTGCACTTTTTTTTTGCAGTGTTATAGGTCCCATAGGTCCCATTAACCCTTTAGACGCGGCTATCCCGAACAGCCCACTGAGCTAGCCGGCATGCTTTCGGTTTCACTTTAGACGCGGCGTTCAACTTTGAACGCCGCGTCTAAAGGGTTAATAGCGCGCGGCACAGCGATCAATGCCGCGCGCTATTAGCCACGGGTCCCGGCCGTTGTTAGAGGCCGGGCCCGAACCGCTATGACGCGGGGCCACGCCGTGGCCCCGCGTTATAGATCGGGAGTGGACACATGACGTTCCAGTACGTCATGTGTCCTTAAGGGGTTAAAAGGGGGGTGCTCCAGTGAAGTACAGATTTATTAAAACAACGAAAAAACTCTAGGTTCAGACTACGGAATTTCTGCCTGCAATTCTGCTTTGAAATTGCAGGCGGAAATTCCGCTTGCTAAAATGTACTGTATAGTGCAGTGGTCTTCAACCTGCGGACCTCCAGATGTTGCAAAACTACAACTCCCAGCATGTCCGGACAGCCTTTGGCTGTCTGGGCATGCTGGGAGTTGTAGTTTTGCAACATCTGGAGGTCCGCACGTTGAAGACCACTAGTATAGTGAATGGGTTTCCGTTCACAAATTCACACTTCGGAATTTGTGAACGGAAAATCCGCTTGGAAATTTCCGCCTGAATAATGGCGGTGCTCGTTCTTCAGGCGGAAATCCGTGCGGAACACATTGCAGTCTATTGGAGGTCCTAGCGCCGACTGATTCAGTCTGCGCTGACCGCACTCGGAATCTCTGTGCGGAAATTTTCTGCCAGTAGATTCCGTAGTTTGAACCTGGATATGTTTCCTGTAAATGATCCTGCCTGATATGCATGGCTCCTGTGACCCCTGTTGTCTTCTCTTGCTGCTTGATATTCTTTGCCATCCTTTCCTCCCTTTCAGCATGAATAAATTTCCAGGCAACCATTGCAGCTCTGCTCTCATTGCCTGCCAGCTCCCTCTCTGAAAGCAGACCTCCCCCTTATGCTCTGTGCTCAGAGATATTTCAGTGTGTGATTGACTGAGGCTGCACACACCTCCCAACTGTCGACACTAAAGGGTGCATGACTCATCAGTGTAGGGCAGAAACCATGTGGTCATGTGGTCTATGTCTCTCAGGAGAGTGGGGGCTGCTGTCAGAGAGGGACTTCTATTTAAAAATCTTAATCCTTCCAGTACTTATCAGCTGCTGTAATGTTTCACAGGAAGTTTTTTTTCTTTCTGACCACAGTGCTCTCTGACACCTCTGTCCATTTTAGGAACTGTCCAGAGTAGGAGCACATCCCCATAACAAACCTCTCCTGCTCTGGACAGTTCCTGACATGGACAGAGGTGTCAGCAGAGAGCACTGTGGTCAGACAGAAAGGATATTCAAAGAGAGAAGAACTTCCTCTGTATTATACAGCAGCTGATAAGTACTGGAAGGATTAAGATTTTTAAATGGCAGTAATTTACATATGTTTAACTTTTTGGCACCAGTTGATAAAAAAAAAAAAAAAGGTTTTCCAGCAGAGTACCCCTTTAAGGTTGTTGCTTAGCAAACAGCAGGGACAAATATTGTTGGGGATGCTGAATCGCTTTAATTTTAATGAAAAATTCCTAGTTTTCATCAGTTTCTCATCATTCTGCTAATACTGTGCTATCTGTTTGCAGTTTGCTAGTGTAGGAAACTGAGCAGGTTTATATGCTTAAAGGGAACCAATCATCAGATTTTACCCTATATAATGCTTGGCAAAGCGTTATATAGGGTAAAATCTTTATTTTCACCATTCCCGGGGGACGCTCCTGCCCCCAGGGATGGTGAAGATATGAAGTTATAAACTAGTCGCCGCCGCCGTAAGTAGTCACCTGGGCGGGGAGCTCTTCTCATCTACTCCCGTTCTTCGGCCGGGAGCGACGCCCCCTCCGCTTGATTGATGGGCCGCGTCATCACTCTGCTCCGTCTGTTCAGTGAGCGGAACAATGCTGCGGCCCATCAATCAAGCGGAGAGGGCGTCTCTCCTGTCCGAAGAACGGGAGTAGATGAGAAGAGCTCCCCACCCAGGTGACTACTTACGGCGACTAGTTTATAACTTCATATCTTCACCATCCCTGGGGGCAGGAGCATCCCCCGGGAATGGCGAAAATAAAGATTTTACCCTATATAACGCTTTGCCAAGCATTATATAGGGTAAAATCAGATGATTGGTTCCCTTTAAATATGGTAAAACATTCAATATGACTTGTGTTGTGGTTTTTCTTTCAAACAGGGAGAAAGACATTGAGATATTTCTGGAATCAAGTCGCAGTAAGTTCATTGGCTACACTCTTGGAAGGTAAGATAATGATGCCTTATTGTGATTCCTAGTTTATAGTATTTAAATGTAGTCTTTGCTAACTTCTCTCCAATTTCTCAGTGACACAGATACAGTAGTTGGTTTACCACGCCCTATTCATGAGAGTATTCGCACTCTAAAGCTGGTAAGTCTCCCGTGATTTTTAGCTGTCATTTTCCTTTCTTATAGTTTTGCTGTTTGTTTAGCTATCCCCACTTTTTACTGAATAACCAGTTAGATAGTAACTTTATTGCAAAATAGGATGTGACATCTACGCTGAAAGTGGTAAATACGAGTGGGCATGAATTACGTTCATGTTAAGAGCCTAGCATTCCCGCTCATTTTTGCAATAAAGTTCCTGTCCAACTTCTTATTCATTACAACATTGCAATATTCCTGTATCTCGGATAATTTAGCAAGAAAAATACATTTGGAATCTGGGCACCTGAGGCTACGAAATGATATCGTTTTTGGAATCTTCTCAGATCCTCTACTTATGTGTGTCTACAATCCATGTTACAAGAAAATACATAATTCAGTCATAAGATTAAAGTCCTCAAGCACATTTGATAAAAAAAAAGCATTGTCATGTGTAAAATGGTTGTTGGCTACTTCTTCATAAAAATAAAAAAAACTAATAACGGTTAATTACAGTTAATACATTTGCCTCTTCCACAGCATAAATACACATCTATTGCTGAGATTCAGATTCGCCTTGAGGAAGAGTTCATAATGTGTCCGCTCTCTGGCGTAAGTAGTATTACAGTGATAAGCTCTCATTGTTGCAGCTGGGTCATGTGACCTCTATTCAGACTACCAGGAAATTGCACGCTTTCATATATAACAGGAAGTTGTCAGTTCTGTGCACCATAATTGGAAACCTTCTTCTGGCAGCTCTGTCCTCCTTTTGTACACTTCTCATGTATAGTCTACTGCTGTTGATAGAATCTCTGCTCTAAGAGGTGTGATCTAGCAGGTGAGTCCATACTTGGATTAGCTATAGAGTTGTACAAGTTCATTGACTCGCGCTGTCTCTCTATGTGCAGATTTTTGTTATTGCCCTGTGTGTGGCAGCCTGGCATCTTCTCTCATGTGTTAGAGCTACAGGGAGAAATAGAAAAATTTGTTCTCTAATATGATACTCTGTAGTGTGAGTTAGGGAACAGACTTTTTGTCTCTTATCTATCACTTGCTGAAAATCACTAAAATAAGGGAAAGCGCTCCATGGTGTGATAACGCAATAAACAAATGCAGGCGAACACAATATTGGAAGTGCTCACCCTTGGTGGCTGTACTAAAGCCAAGTACAACAATGGAATAGCGTGTAAAAGATCAGTAGATCCGGGATCCAGCAGCCGCTCCTAGGATTAAACAGCAAACACAATGAAGACCTCCAAAAGATTCAGGATCAAGCAGGGCGCATGGGACTCAGGTCAAACAATTAGGTTTATTAACCGCAATGCAACGCGTTTCGCGGTAAACCGCTTCATCAGGCATGCCTGATGAAGCGGTTTACCACGAAACGCGCTGCATTGTGGGTAATAAACCTAATTGTTTTACCTGAGTTCCATGCGCCCTGCTTGTTCCTGAGTCTTTTGGAGGTCTTCATTCTATCACTTGCTGCGCTTAGATAGGACTTGTCTGCAAAATAAGAGGTACCATGGGAAATGTAGGTGGTATTAAAAGAGCCATACCGGAAGGGAAATAGGAATCAAGATTGGAAACAAAGCCATAAAGGGAATGCCAACTACAATTAGTATGCACAAGGCTTGCTTAAGTGCCTCTTTATTATTCTTTAATAATTGCATGTTTTGTAATGGGCAGGCAAAAACAATTCATAGTGCTTCTTTAGTCTATTTTTAACTAGTTCCATTTAATTTAAATTCTTTGTTACTTAGGGTGAAGAAGAGGTTGAACAAGTTCCTGCAGAGATCTTATATCAGGGTCTTCTCCCCAGTTTACCTCAGTACATGGTAAGTACATAATGTTTGTCCCCAGAATCTTAGTGAGTGAATTTTTCTCTCTCAATATTTGCATTTCCAGCCTTCCACAGGACCAGGGAGATTATTAGCGAAGGTCAGCTATCATTGGCAATTGTCTTTTTCTATAACATCCATTTATATAGGCGTTACAGAATCAGTTTTCCCGAGCCATGACAACATTGGGGGCATTTCCATCTTATGTTCTTTTGGGATTGAATTCCTGGTGTTGGCTTTCACTTTTGTTATGCTTTTACCTTTAAAAAGTGTAAGTTCTTTCTGTTATGTTAAGCAGTATATATTTGTATTTAATCAATAAGGAATGCTCTTTTGGTGTTGGAAATTCACTGAGACTGGAGATGAGGTTTCCTGTCCCTAGGGCAGTGTTTCTCAACCAGGGTGCCTCCAGCTGTTGCAAAACTACAATTCCCGGCATGCCCGGACAGCCTTTGGCTGTCCAGGCATGCTGGGAGTTGTAGTTTTGCAACAGCTGAAGACACCCTGGTTGGGAAACCCTGACCTAGGGGTGGAGTCTCTCCCTCAGGTTGTGCTGTCCTACCTTAGGGGAAAAAGAATATCCAGTGAGTATTTACCAGCTTTTAGCATCCTCATTAGGTTGCTGCTTGAGCTAACACTCAGAAGGGGCATGAGTTGGTCACTGTACTGTTAGTTGAGGGAAGACTACAGTATACAGTAATGGCAGCACCTGAATCCTTTTGTGAGGTACCATTGTGACCCCATAAACTTTTCCCATAAGATTTCTAATGTTCTGTTTGTCACTTGTTACGGGATATTGAGTTCAGAATGATAGGGGAAAACTTGAATATAAAGAAATGTAAAAGGGTTAGAAAACTTTCCGAATGTCTTAGATCCTAGAATGGGTATAGACAAGGGTGGGATAATACTTGCCCTCCTTTCTTTAATAAAATCAGTATTTTCCGTCATTAAAAATAGGAAAATCTCCAATTTTATTACAAGACGAGGAAGCTCACATTATGCTTGTTTAACCCCTTAATGACTATGCCAATTTTCACTGTAGGACCACAGCTTTTTTGCACATCTGACCACTGTCACTTTAAGCATTAGTAACTCTAGGATGCTTTTATCTTTTCATTCTCATTCCGAGATTGTTTTTTCGAGACATATTCTACTTTATGTTAGTGGTAAAATTTTGTTGACACTTGCATCATTTCTTGGTGAAAAATTCAAAAATTTGATGAAGAAAAATTGAAAATGTTGCTTTTTTCTAACTTTGAAGCTCTCTGCTTGTAAGGAAAATGAATATTCCAAATAAATTATATATTGATTCACATATACAATATGTCTACTTTAAATGTTTTTTACTTTTGGAAGACATCAGAGGGCTTCAAAGTTCAGCAGCAATTTTCTAATTTTTCACACAATTTTCAAAATCTGAATTTTTCATGGACCAGTTCAGTTTTGAAGTGGATTCGAAGGGCCTTCATATTAGAAATACCCCATAAAAGACCCCATTATAAAAACTGCACCCCTCAAAGTATTCAAAATGACATTCAGAAAGTGTGTTTAACCCTTTAGGTGTTTCACAGGAATAGCAGCAAAGTGAAGGAGAAAATTCGAAATCTTCATTTTTTACACTCACATGTTCTTGTAGACCCAGTTTTTGCATTTTTAGAAGGGGTAAAAGGAGAAAAATCCTCTAAAAATTTGTAACCCAATTTCTCTTGAGTAAGGAAATATCTCATGTGTATGTCAAGTGTTCGGCGGGCTCAGAAGGGAAGGAGCAACAATGGTATTTTGGAGAGTGCGTTTTTCTGAAATGGTTTTTTGGGAGCATGTCACATTTAGGAAGCCCCTATGGTATCAGAACCATTTTGGAAACTACACCCCTCAAGGCACGTAACAAGGGGTCCAGTGAGCCTTAACACAACTTTTTCGTTTAAAGTCGGTTGTGTAAATGAGAAAAAAAAATTTCACTAAAGTGCATTTTTCCCCCCCAAATTTACCATTTTTACAAAGGGTAATAGGGTAAAATGCCCCCCAAAATTTGTAACCCCATCTCTTCTGAGTATGGAAATACCCCATGTGTGGACATCAAAAGCCCTGATGGCGCACTACAATGCTCAGAAGAGGAGGAGCGCCATTGAGCCTTTGGAAAGAGAATTTGTTTGGAATGGAAGTCAGGGGCCATGTGCGTTTACAAAGCCCCCCTGTGGTGCCAGCACAGTGGACCCCCCCCCCCCCTACATGTGACCCCATTTTTGAAAGTACAACCCTCACAGAATTTAATAAGGGGTGCAGTGAGCATTTACATCTCACTGGCATTTGACAGATCTTTGGAACAGTGGGCTCTGCAAATAAAAAAAATTAATTTCTCTATCGGCTCCATTGGGGGACACAGACCGTGGGTGTATGCTGCTGTCTTTAGGAGGTGTGACACTATGGTAATTAAAAAGTCGGCTCCTCCCAGCAGGATATACCCGCCTTCAGGCCCTGAGGTAATCAGTTTAAGCTTAGTGTCTGAAGGAGGTGGACATGGTCTGGAATTCTCCAGACCAGGTCTTCTGATTTTTGTTTTCCTAGTTATGGACGTGTTAGTTTTTTATTCCTTTTTCTTTCCTGTTTTCAGGTGGGGACTCAGGGACTCCGGTTCCCTGTTTCCCCATTGAGAGTAAGGGGGCACAGACATTGCTTATATGCGCTGTTCACCCCCCCCCCCCCCCTCGCCAATGGTAAGCGCCTGGGTTGGTACCTCATGGGTCCGGGTCCCCCTATTTACCTGCTCGCTCGCGCATAGCAGCCAGGCGTGATGCAGGTGACAAAAGCTGACTGAAGACTTCACTGAAGACTCCATTAGGTAAGTTCTTCTGACTGAGGTAAGTACTTTCCCCCTTTTCTCCTTAGGTGCGGACTTGCAAGCTCTGAAGACCCCCTGTTTTTGGCCCACCTTTTCAGGTTATAGGGCTGGCTTATACAGGGGCTGGACTTTTATTCTGGGGGAGCAGTGGCATTTTAGGGGGCATGTAATCTGTTTTACTTCACTGTGTGTGTGGTTACTTTGACCGCAGCGCCTTGTATGCGGCTGACAGCCGTGGCGCTTGTACGGGCCGGGCGCTCTGAGCGCCGGCTTACTTTCACTTTCTCCGGCAGTCTCTGCCGGCGTATAGGCCGCCTGCTCTATTCCCCCGAGCGCATATGCGGCTGACGTGCGCTCGGGACAAGGAGCGGGCGCCATTACAGCTTCTTCTCGGCCAGTCTATAGCTCCGCCCACATGGCTGTCGGAGCTCTTCAGAGGCACGAAGTAGCCTCCAATCAGCGCCGTGGGCGCTATTTTCAGTTAGAAGGGGCCAATTAGTTAGTGCCTCTGCTTCAGGCACGCCCCTCTCTGCTATTGGCTGGCCTGTTTCTGTCACTCTAGCTGCACTGAGCAAGTTCCTCCTCACCGCAGCTGCCAGGGGACACAGACTAGGGTGAGAAAGTTCCTGTCTCTTCTCTCATTATGTCCGTACCCAGAGCTGTTCCTCTCTCTAAACAGAAACATGGAACGTCAGTGACTTATTTTGTCTGTAAGCACTGTAATGCCAAGATGCCTGGCTCTACTGAGCCCACTTGTCCTGCCTGCTCCACTGCTCCCCCAGACCCCCTGGTACCCCCTGATGCCCTTTCGGTTCAGCCACTCCACCAGCCTGGGTTTCTTCCCTGACCCAGTTTATAGCTGACTTGACCCAAGTCTCCCATTCGGTGGCTGAGGCCTCCGACCGCTCTGATTCAGTTGAAACGGTGAACTCATTGGTGACCGCCATAAGAGACATCTTTTACTTAGAGGACCCAGGATCTTCGGATGTCACTCCAGGAGTATAGAAGTTCCTCTTTGGTATCTGAGTTGAGTAAAATCTTGTCTAAATAACCCAGTCCCTCTCTCAAATGTTGTGCTTTAAGACATTGAAGCTATGACTCGAAGGGAAACTAATTGTTTGTTCAGAAGTGATCTGATTTTCTTCGTATTATCTTCAATTTTTTGGCAGGAAAAGGGAAACCCCTGGTCCCCCTGAAGGGATAGGAGTTAGGTGGCAGCGGTGCCACCCCTCCTATCCCTGCTATTTGTCGGGGGGGGGGGGGGGGGTTAAAGTTTGGTTCCCCCGCTCTGCCCACCCACCACCCACTGTAGTCCGGGCAGAGCAGAGGAACTGTTGGTGACCAGTGCCAGAGGTCACTTACCATCGGCAGCGGGTGGCAATGACATGCGGCCGGCTCCCTGGTGCAGACTAAGGAAGCCAGTGAGTTGCCTAGCAACATCTGGAGTGCTACAGTTTGAGACCACTATACAGTGGTCTCCTCCTCTTCTGACCATTGTAGTTCGCCCGCAGAGCACTTAACGTCCACACGTGGTATTTCCATACTCAGAAGAAATGGGGTTACAAACTTTGGGGGGGCAATTTCTCCTATTACCCCTTTGTAAAAATGTAAAATTTGGGTAAAAAACTGCATTTTAGTGAAGAAATGTTTTTTTCACGTACACATCAGACTTTAACAAAATATTTCTAATATGAAAGCCCTTCAAATCCACTTCAAAACTGAACTGGTCCTTTGAAAAATTCAGATTTTGAAAATTTTGTGAAAAATGAGAAAATTGCTGCCGAACTTTGAAGCCCTCTGATGTTTTCCAAAAGTAAAAACACGTCAACTTTATGATGCAAATATAAAGTAGACATATTGTGTTTGTGAATCAATATATAATTTATTTGGAATATTCATTTTCCTTACAAGCAGAGAGCTTCAAGGTTAGAAAAAATGCTCTGGTCCTTAAGGTGAAAATGGGCTTGGTCCTTAAGGGGTTAATAAATGTGAATAAGCCCCTCACCCCCCCAAAAAAAATAAGTTACCCTCTTCCTTTTTTACAAATAAAACTGACTGATCAAAACTTATCATATCTCAAAATGTCAGACCCTCTAAGTGCAACCGCAGGTAATAAATGTTACTATTGTAATACTCTTAGATCGCCTTGCTAAAGATCCTGCTTGCTGCTGCGCCTACTTCCAAAGCAAAGACAGATTCAATTAATATTCTGGCAGATGTGCTTCCGGAAGAAATGCCGTAAGTAATGCTGGCATGTGTGGGCGCATGTGTAGGATGGTTGTTTAGTTTAGCTGCTGAATGGAAATGTGTGCCTTTCTGTGAAGGTTTAATTTTTTTTTTATGTGAATCTGGCTTACTTTCTTTTGAAACCCACCTCCTAGTTACATAGAAAACGGATTATTATGCAGGGGTAAACACAATAATTATTTCTTAGTAAACTCCCTGGCAGATTCTACCTTGGCTAGCAGCAGGGCACTAGCAGTGGCTTATGTTATGGGATTCACATAATTCTGTAGTTCAGCCAACAGGACAGCATGTAATGTAATTCTACTGTGTTGGCTGCCCTCCTTGATAGAGGACCTATTCTATTCTGATTCTAGTTAGAAGCAGAATCTGCCATGCAATGTGTTTTTTTTTTTTTTTTTTTTTTTTTTTTTTTTTTTTAAATATAGTTCACACTATATAGTTCATTCTCCTGATATCTGGAGATAAATTTTAAATAAAATCTCATGACTTTTTATTATGCTTGTTTTACTTCTCAATTTTCTGTTACAGGACCACAGTTCTACAGAGCATGAAACTAGGAGTAGATGTGAATCGACACAAAGAGATTATCGTGAAAGCTATTTCCGCTGTATTGCTGCTGTTACTAAAACACTTCAAGCTAAACCATGTTTATCAGGTTTGTATTCCTTAACCCCCTTAAGGACATGGCCCATTTTGGCCTTTAAGACGTTTTCGTTTTTTCCTCCTCCCTTTTAACCCTTTAAAGACAAAGGACGTATATTTACGTCCTCCGCCGTCTCCCGCGATATGCCGCGGGATCACGCGGTGTCCCTGCGTCATATCTGGTCGGTCCCGGCGGCTATCAACGGCCGGGACCCGCGTCTAATACAGGACATCACCGATCCCGGTGATGCCCTGTATTAACCCTTCAGACGTGGTGTTCAAAGCTGACCGCCGCGTCTGAAGTGTAAGTATCCCGGCTGCTCAGTCGGGCTGTTCGGGACAGCCGCGGTGAAATCGTGGCGTCCCGAACAGCTTACAGGACACCGGGAGGGCCCTTACCTGCCTCCTCTGTGTCCGATCGACAAATGACTGCTCTGTGCCTGAGATCCAGGCAGGAGCAGTCAAGCGCCTTATGGGACCTATGACACTGCAAAAAAAAAAGTAAAAAAAAAGTGTTATTAAAGGTCATTTAACCCCTTCCCTAATAAAAGTTTGAATCGCCCCCCTTTTCCCATAAAAAAAAAAAGTGTAAATAAAAATAAACATATGTGGTATCGCCACGTGCATAAATGTCCGAACTAAAAATATATTGTTAATTAAACTGCACGGTCAATGGCGTACACGTAAAAAAAAAAATTCCAAAGTCCAAAAAAGAGTAGTTTTGGTCACTAAAATAAAAGAATGAATAAAAAGTGATAAAGTCTGATCAAAACAAAAATCGTACCGATAAAAACTTCAGATCACGGCGCAAAAAATGAGTCCTCATACCGCCCTGTACGTGGAAAAATAAAAAAGCTATAGGGGTCAGAACAGGACATTTTTAAACGTATACATTTTCCTGCATGTAGTTATGATTTTTTTTTCCAGAAGTACGACTAAATGAAACCTATATAAGTAGGGTATCATTTTAATCGTATGGACCTACAGAATAATAAGGTGTCATTTTTACCGAAATATGCTCTGCGTAGAAACGGAAGCCCCCAAAAGTTACAAAATGGCGTTTTTTCTTCGATTTTGTCGCACAATGATTTTTTTTTTACCATTTCGCCATGAATTTTTGGGTAAAATGACTAATGTCACTGCAAAGTAGAATTGGTGACGCAAAAAATAAGCCATAATATGGATTTTTAGGTGGAAAATTGAAAGGGTTATGATTTTTAAAAGGTAAGGAGGCAAAACCGAAAGTGCAAAAATTTAAAAACCCTGAGTCCTACAGACCCATATGAGGGCTTGTTCTTTAAGTGACCAATTGTAATTTTGTAATAAGATCTTACATTTTGCCATAAAATGTAACGCAAAACCAAGAAAACTGCAATTTTGCAACTTTTGTGGGGTTTGGTTTTTACACAGTGCACTCTATGGTACAAAATGATACATTATCTTTATTCTGTAGGTCAATATGATTAAAACAATACCCAATATATAGTTTTTTTTTTTTTGTTTTATTCTACTACTTAAAATAAATGCAATCTTTTTCTGACAAAATTGGTATGCATAAAATTGTCCTATGCTGACCCTTTTTTAACTTTATTTTTTGGTATATAGGTATGACCATCACGCTGTGACATCAGAGGTTTCAGAGACTGGAACAGCAGCTCGGCATAGAATGCGGGTGCAGCACGGATATCACGGGGGTCTCAGTGGCGGACCCCCTGCGTTTGGACATCTTATCCCCTATCCTTTGGATAGGGGATAAGATGTCTTTGACCAGAATACCCCTTTAAGTCCCCGTTGGGAACTTTTATATGCAATCATTAGATCATTCGTTTACTGTGTAATGCTATCATTACACAGCAGTACACAGTACGATATATTGGCGATCCACTGATATAGTCTGGCTAAACCAAGCTACATCAGTGGATCTGCAGCAGGAGGCAGGTAAGGGAACCCTCCTTCGCCATTTTATATCACTGAACCCCTGCTATCATGTCGGGCGGGTTCAGTGAGCTACACTGAGCTACCGGCAACGTTTATTGTCACTTTAGACTCCGTAATCGTCATTGATCACTGCGTCAAATGGGTTAAATGACCGACATTGGTGGAATCGGCAGCTGCTAGTCATAGCACTGAGTGAGGCTGCACACACCCCCCTCAGCATTTCCTGATTTTGGACTTCTGCCAGGCCAGCAGGAGTCCATAATCCGTGCAAACGATGGGGGGGGAGGGGGGGGGGTGAAGAAATGTGCTCTGGAAAAGTAGGGAGACACATAGTGGCAGCTTTTTTAAACACAAATAAAACATAGAAAACATTTTTTTATTTTTTTATTTTATTTTTTTTAAGCAAAGTACATTAGAAAGATTTTTTTATTTACCATAAGGAGTGCATTTAAGTATTAGAACACCTGGTTGTACCTTTATGCCCAATGTCTCGAATGGGTTAAAGGCTGTTTGTTTCCTGATTAAAGGGGTGGTCTGGAGAGCAGTAAACGTATTACCATAGCTGTGCAATGTGATCTTAAAGGGGTCCTCCACTGGAAAAAAAATGTTTTAAATCAACTGGTGCCAGATTTGTAAATTACTTTTTATAAAAATATCCCAATCCTTCCAGTACTTATCAGCTGCTGTATACTAAAGAGGAAGTTTATTTTCTTTTTGAATTTCCTTTCTGCCTGACCGCAAGTGCTCTCTGCTGACACCTCTGTCTATTTTTAGGAGCTGTCATGAGCAGGAGAGGTTTGCTATTGGGATTTGATCCTACTCTGGACAGTTCCTAAAATGGACAGAGGTATCCGCAGAGCGCACTGTGGTAAGGCAGAAATGAAATTCAAAAAGAAAATAACTTCCTCTGTGATTATACAGCAGCTGAAAAGTACTGAAAGGATTAAGGTTTTTAAATAAAAGTAATTTACAAATCTTTTTAACTTTCTGGCACCACTTGATTTAAAAAAGAAATAAAAAATGTTTTCCAATGGAGTACCCCTTTAACATCGGCAACTTTAAGTTATTGGACTCTGGCGGGGTTTCGCCTACACCTGATGACCGTGATTCGTTACCTGCCAGGAAGCAGCTGAGGCAATACCTTTTTCTGCACTCTGGACAACCCTTTAACCCCTTAAGGACCAGGCCAATTTTATTTTAGCGTTTAGGTTTTTTCCTCCTTGCCTTCTAAAATCCATAACTCTTTTACATTTCCATCCACAGACCCCAATTGCATCACCAATTGTACTTTGTCATGACACCTCTCATTTTACCATCAAATGTACGGCAAATAATTTTTTTAATAGTGAGGAAATTTAAATCAAAACCACAATTTTGCTAATTTTGGAGGGTTTCCTTTTCACACTGAACACTTTACGCTAAAAATTACATGTTTTCTTCTGTGTGTCAATTCACTTAAAATGATACCCATATTTACATACTTTTCTATAATTGTACTGTTTTTAAAAAATATCAAACTTTTTGTACAAAATCCAGTGTTTAAAATTGCCCCTATTTTGACCACCTATGACTTTAATTTTTCCGTTTACGCAGCTTTTTTTTTTTTTTTTTTTACGCTGTTCACCATACAGTATAATTAACATTATATTTTGATAGTTCGGACATTTACAAAATACTGCTCGCAGTCATGTACAGGAAGTAAATGTACCTCTGCACCAGGATGTACATTTGTCTGTGGTTAATTTACTGTAAAGGCTATACCATTGGGCTGTTATTTTATACTCACAGTAAATCTGTGCAGTCTCTGTTCATGACCTTCTAGACATTGGCACGTATGCTTACAACAGTAGCAGCCGGGATGCCCTTCAATTCAGAAAGGGAACAGATCCATCCCTAGTATTCTTCGCTCCTGCACGCTGCTACTGTCCTAGTAATCAAAGAGAAGGAGACTTATTTCAAGGCTGTCCCTGATAATGGGCACGGTCAGATAATGTTCATGTTTTATAATGTTGTACATTATTTTATATTGTATTTAAGATTTACACCAGAAAGCCACTGTAAATGACATCAAAGGGGTATTCTGGCCCTAAGACATCTTATCCCCTATCCAAAGAATAAGGGATAAGATGTCTGACTGTGGGGGGTCTCACCTCTGGGGACCCCTGCAATCTCTCATGCAGCATCCACCTGTCTCAGCTGCACAAAGCGATGATCGCTCCGTGTCTGAAGCCTCACTACCATGGGGCAGAGTATCGTGACGTCAGGACTCTGCCCCCTTGTGACATCAAGCCCTGACCCCTTAATGCAAGACTATGGGAGGGAGGAGTGATGACCCCCGCGATAAGACATCTTATCCCCTATCCTTTGGATAGGGGATAAGATGTCTTAGGGCCGGAGTACCCCTTAAAACCACTGGTTCAGTGAATAACATTATTTTGTAACAATGGCACATGTCAAGCTTGGTATGCTAGGCAACATTCATATGTTACTAACATCTTGGTGTCCGATACCTCAGGATACCTTCAGAGGTCTCCTAGAGTCCATACCTCTGTGGACGATAGCTATTTTGGTGGTATAACGGGGCTTAATAATAAGCAGGTGGTTTAAGTGTTATGACTGATGGGAAGGAATGTGAAGATGGTTGTTCTACATACTGTGTTCCAACTTGGCTAGCCCAAAGCTGCAGCACTATATTAAAAGTACAAATGAATATGCAATAGTGTGTAGTGATTTTATTTTCAGTTGTCCAAACATCACCCAGTTATTGTCATTTTTGCAGAAGCACATGACCACTCAATTTACTTTAGTCACTGACTGTTAAATGGATTATTAATTACCTGACTACATTCCCAAAGTTTAGTTATATTTTGTAAATATTTTTGTCAACATAATACATCACTTGCCAGTAAAGTATTCTAGAATGTGTATGCCAAATAGCAAACAATAAATAATGAAATGGAAAAGTAGGTCTGGTATTCTGTGATGTCACATTTAAGATGTTTTATGAGAGCTTTTTTTTTTTTTTTTCCCCAGATGGAGTATATGGCTCAGCATCTGGTGTTTGCAAATTGCATTCCTTTAATATTGAAATTTTTTAATCAAAATATTATGTCGTACATTACTGCCAAAAACAGGTAACTGAGGTGGGAGCTGAAAATATTATTTATGGTAAACAATATGTGTAATGTTTTCTATATTTATATTTCTTTCTATAGTATTTCCGTTCTTGACTACCCATATTGTGTCGTCCATGAGCTGCCTGAACTTACTGCAGAGAGTCTAGTAAGTGATGGATTTGATATATGCAATTTGAATATTATGAATGTTTATTTACTGGTTTTGTAATGTCTTTACAGGAAGCTGGAGATAATAACCGATTTTGTTGGCGAAACTTGTTTTCCTGCATAAATCTTTTGCGCATCCTAAACAAACTGACCAAGTGGAAGCACTCTAGGACCATGGTTAGTATACAAGGGTTTTTTTTTTCCACTTAATTTTCATCCTTTTTTTATATCACAATATACATTATAACTTTACCCAGTAGTGGATACATAATTAACAAGTCAGCTTGTAGATTAGTTTGGCACTGCAGCAATGCTGAGAATCTTGTACTGTGGCTGATACTTTAACTGCAGCATGGACATATGGTGGTGCTCAGGCTATAGGTAGTATGCAGATAACAACATGAAGAAGAGAAAATGAAAGCCCGCCACTCACTATTTCTTGTCTTCAAGCTTCATTAGACAAAAAGATACTCACATAAAAAACAGAGGAGAGAGACATAAACGGGGGGGGGGGGGGGGGGGGTTGGGGGGGGGGGGGGTACAGATAGGCAACAAGTGCTTCTTCGGGCCATACAACCTTGTTTGAATTAGTGCATTGTATATACAGGTAAGAACTACGGGTGGCTATTCACTTTTAATTACACCCACACGTGATGTCCAACGTCGGGGATGGGCATGTCTAGGAATCAGAAGCACAAGCACACTGCTATGTCAGTTCTATCATTTAACCCTAGAGTGCGTGTTGCATTGGATCTAATTATCCAATGCAGCTCTCTTTGAAGGAGTTTCTTGTCCATTCGTTCTCCTGCTTTTTCTTCAACTTTTTCAAGTCGTGCAAACCACAGGACCTCTGGGTTATTCTCATGTGTCTCCCTTATGTGGGATACTAAACAGGGTGTGCCCGGTTTCCCCATACGAATAGTGGGAGTAAAAATGCTCCCTGATCCGTACAAACAGTTGGTGTCCCGTCTTCCCTACATAATAAAATCCGCATGGACAGAAAATAGCATACACTTTATCCTCAGGTATCTAGTTGACATGTTATAATTGCAAAAGTTGCAATTCTTGCATTTTAGATTTCCTTTTAGTACATGGACTCCCAAACATGTAGTTTTTGTTCTATTCTGCTCTTTCTTTTGTACACTTCAGTGCATCACCTATTGTTTTGTCCTTTTTTTTTATGTGATTACGTTTTTTTTTTTATTAGCTACATTTTTCAAGTCCTCATCTACTTCTAATATATACCAATTGCGTTTAACGGCTGATTCTAGTATCCTGTTCATAGGAGAGATATCAAAGACGAATGTAAAAGTTTTTCTTGGTTCTGTCTAGATTTGTTTTGCAGGAGATCCTGTCTTTTTTGTTTGCTCTTAATCTACTCTTCTTTTAATTTTCTGGATATGACCTTTCTCTCAGTCTTTTTATAAGATTCTTTGTTTGTGTTGTTACGTTTTAACCTAATGAATTGTCCATAAGGGACTTCTTTTTTTTTTTTTTTTTTTCGTATTTTGGTGAGAACTATCATAGTAAAGTAAGGTGTTCCTAGTCACTTCCTTTCTGTAACCTTCTGTGATGAGTGTTGTTATAACTTTTTAGTCGAATGTCAAGAAATTCTAGTGTACTCCTCCATATTCATGCTTAACAGCCATATTTACAGTATTGCTAGCATTTAAGTAAGCAACGAAATCTGAGAACTGCTGTTCAAAACCTGACCATATAACTAGGATGTCATCCACATACCTAGTGTAGGTTTTTATATACTGCAGATAATGATTGAGGGAAGTATACACGTATCTTTTCAGAAATGGCTAAAAACAAATTGGCTGGGTCCCTGTCTCTTGCCTATACAATTTTTCAGCAAACTTTAAATGTACTGTTGGAGAATATGAACTGTAAACCCCCACATACAAAATCGATAAATGCTGCAGATCTGTCTGTATATTGTAAGAACTCTCTTACTGCCTGCACACCCGCATCATGTGGGATGCGGATGTACAGGCTGGCTGACTACATCAACAGAGCATAATGTGTACCCCTCCTCCCAATGAATCTCTCTTACCATTTGTAACAAATGCCTGGTGTCTTTTTTGTAAGATGGGATAGAGGATAAGAGGATTCCAGAGCCAATCTATGTACTGAGATAAGTGCTCAGTCACGGAGCCGATGCCCGCCTGGGTCTTCCAGGGGGTCAGCTCAGTGACTTGTGCACTTTTGGTAGGTGGTACCATTTTGCTCTGTTGATGTAGTCAGCCTGTACAGAGCAGAATAGAAAAAAAACTACATGGTTGGGGGAGACCTTGTACCGAAAGGAAATCTAAAATGCAAGAATTGCAACTTTTGCAATTATAACATGTCAACTAGATAACTGAGGATAGGTCCGATCCATCATACTGTTAATGAGCTAATAACATGCTGCTCAAAAAATAAAGTGTATGCTATTTTCTGTCCATGCAGTTATTATGTAGGGAATACGGGATGCCAACTGTTTGTACGGATCAGGGAGCATTTTTACTCCATTCGTACGGGGAAACGGGGTGCACCCCGTTTACTATCCCACATAAGGGAGATGCATGAAAATAACCCAGAGGTCCTGCGCTTTGCAGGACTTGAAAAAGTAGAATCAAAAGCAGGAGAACGAATAGACAAGATACTACTTCAAAGAGAGCTGCATTGTATAATTAGATCCAATGCAACAGGCCCTCTAGGGTTAAATGATAGAACTGACATGGCAGTGTGCTTCTGGTTCCTAGACATGCCCATCCCTGACATCACGTGTGTGGGTGTAACCGAAAGTGAATAGCCACTTGTAGTTCTTACCTGTATATACAATGCACTAACTCAGACAAGGCCAGAAGAAGGAGCTTGTTACCTATCTGTACCCCCTCTGGTTGCTCAGACAAAGCCTCTACAAATCAGGAGAAGAAGGTGGTCCTATCCTTCAAGACCTGTGCCTCCTGGAAGTCTGGCCCCCAGGTCTGGATTTTTTTCCAAGTCTGGATCCTTCAAGCCTGTCTGCCTGAAGGAGTGCCCCAGTCTGGGTCCTCCCCTTTGGTGGGCAGCTGTCTGTCTTGTTTCCCGGACTGTGTTGTTGGTGCAGGTGCAGAACTCCAGTTTTTTTGCAGATTGTCTTGCAGGGCTGCACATTAATTTTCCTTCTTCCCCAACAAATGTTTCTTTTGACCCCACCCCCCCAAATACCTATTATTGGTGAACATCCAGCACACCTATATATGCATGCCCATCTTCCTAACTTGCCAATGGTTTCTTCGCTTTGCAGTATTGGGAGCACTATCAGTTTTTAGCCATCCACTCTGAGACAAGTCCACCCTTCCCCTCTGTCCCTGGTCTTTGGGGTTCTGTTGCAATACAGTATCAGGTTGATGTCCTTCTCATCATTGTGTTAGAACTTAGGACCATCTTCCTCTGCCCTTTGTATTGGCAGATCTTCCTCAAGCCCTTCCTGTTCATCATTGTTGTACGCTATGGCCATAGTTTTGTCTGTCTGGATGTGAAGGCGGCACTAGGAGCAAATCAGCCATGACTGAAATGTTGAAGATACATTCCTGGGTGGAACTCAGTGTCCCATGACCATCTCTGCACTCCAAATTCCCAAGTGAAAAACTTGGTGGCAGACTACCCAAACCGAACATGCCCTGAATACTACCACGTATTGTGCCTCTAAATATAATACTGGCATCTGAATATTTTACTGCAACACGCTATGCTCCCAAATATTATATTGCCAAACACTGTGCCCTAACACAAAATTTTTTACCTTAAAACAGTGAGGTGTCTGTGCCCTCAATAAATTATGCCACTGCCACTTAATAAACTTTGCCACCATGCCTCCCATGAGCTGTGTAACTATGCCCCCTCAAGAGCTGTCACTATGCCCCCTCAAAAGCAGTAACTATATGCCCCATATAACCTGTGCCAGAATGTTCCTTTGCACTGAGCAGTGCTTGGCTATTAATTAATATCTGTGTCTTAAAGACACAGGCACACATGAATACCCGGAGAGCCTGATGCCTCCTCAGGGAACCGGCTGGAGGTCTAGATGACTAGCATCCAATGTCTGGATCAGTTGAGTACCACTGGTCTACACAGTATTATGCATGTTTTAGCTGATTTGTGAGATTAGATATTTTTATTGTAGTAAGACTTATGTATTTTCCTTTTACTAAGTAATTTTGTGGGTGTGTAGACCTGTTGGCCTTAGTTATCGTTATAATATGTTATATTTTTATGTATGGTTCGGCGGCCAGGTACATGTACGAGTTTGTCATGATCCTTTTTGTGTTTCAATTAACTTGATTGGTTTGATACTAAGTAATTTTGTGCCTTTTTAATCTAGCCAATGTTTATCATTTATCTTGCCTTTCATAGATGCTTGTTGTTTTCAAGTCTGCTCCCATCTTAAAAAGAGCTCTTAAAGTCAAACAGGCGATGATGCAGCTGTATGTACTCAAGTTACTGAAAGTACAGACCAAGTACTTAGGACGTCAGTGGAGGAAAAGCAACATGAAAACTATGTCAGCCATTTACCAGAAAGTGCGACACCGTCTGAATGATGATTGGGCATATGGAAATGGTATGAAATTTTAAGAATTTTAGATTTATTATTTTTGTGTAAATTTCTGCAAGAGATATCATTTGTTTTGTTAATTTTTTCATTTTTTTTCATTTGACATAGATCTTGATGCTCGCCCCTGGGATTTTCAGGCTGAGGAGTGTGCACTGAGAGCCAACATTGAGCGCTTCAACTCTCGCCGATATGATCGCACTCATAGAAACCCTGAATTCCTTCCAGTAGACAACTGTCTTCAGAGTGTGCTTGGTCAACATGTGGAGCTACCAGAGGACTTCCAAATGAACTATGACTTGTGGCTAGAGAGAGAGGTGTTTTCTAAACCTATATCTTGGGAAGAATTGCTGCAATAACATGCTATTTAACATCTGCCTAAAGATGATCGGTTTCATCTGCCTACATACATTTATAACACTAGTTAATTTACAAAAATAGTGATGACCTCTTATTGACATCCTCGAATATACCTGGGCCAAACGGTTATAACATGACCTTTAGATGCAACAAAAGTATGAATTATTATTTTTTTTTTTTTAGTTTTTTTTAAAGAGGGCATTCCCTTGTTTTTTTTTTTTCTTCATACTTTGGTTCACTTCTAGTAATAATTGCTCCTCTTTTCTTGACCCTTTTTTGGTTACACATCAAGGTAGACAATAAACTACTATCTGATCTTTCATATATTGTAAAGGGCCTTTGCAGGATTGGATGAGGGTAAGATTATGTGTGACTCCTAAAATAATTTTATTTATATATTGTGTATTGCATCAAGTCGTCTGTCACTTGCAACAGTGGTATTTCTGATGCTGAGTGAAATTGTACACCAGTGGACTATTTATTATGGTTTTGAAACAACATTCCTCTTGTTTATCTTTAAGGAAAGTTTTATGTGCTTTTTATATTTGTGCTTTTATATATATATTTTATCAGTGTGTACAGAATGTATGACCACAGATAAAAGCGGGATTAAAGTTGCAATTTATCTGGACACATTTTTTTAAAAGTGGAGTAATTTGGACTGTTTTGGTGTGGGTAGTCCTCTTATTTATTCACTTAAACAGTTTTATTTATCATCATTATTATTTCTGTTTAAAATAAACAGATATACAGCCTGTTGGGCCCCAAACAATTTACGTCCAATGAGCACTTTCAGATCTGTCCAGGGCAAAATAGAATTCAATTGTCAAGTCAGTGGCTTAGTTGCAAAGAAAATGAGGTGCCAAAATACAAAGCTCCAAAAGATCACCCCTTGGGGTGTAGTGAGCATTTGACCCCCACAGTCTTATAGAATGTGTTAGGATTAGGCTTCAAAGGTGAAATATAGAATTTTTTCTGGTAAGTAATTTCAGCTTAAATAAAAATACAAAATAAGTACCCCAAAACTTAAACTCCACCTCTCAAATCATATATGGGTGTACTGCGCATTTGGGCTCAACATGTGGTGTTTGCAATCCATTCTAGGACTCTATACTCCTCACCCCAAATCTGTGAAATTTCTGAGAAACACCCCTTCGAGAAAAAAAAATCATGCTGAATCAACCTTAAAATAAAAATTTTATGGATAGAAGAAAAAAAACTCCCTTGGAGAGGACTTAACACCGCAAGACAGGAAACCTGGGAATATAAAATGGGACACGTCTCTCCACCCCAGTTCAGGTTTCCTGTCCTCCGGCAGGAGAACTGGGAGCTGTCTCCATACCTCTCCAAGGGGCTGCAGTTCCTCCGGTAGTGGGGCTTCCTGACTGGCAGCTCTCCCGTCTGAGGCCGGAACGACTCTTGCACAGTGATGCCGGCGGATGTGCGTAAGCCTGGCAGCGTAGAGTCACTTCCGGTTCAGGCCTCCTTTCAAAAAGGGCGTGGGATTTTTCCAGTTTGGATTCCCAGTCTGCGTTCTCCAGTGTCCTTGAACCCTGTGGACAGCAGGCAGCCAGCCCACAGCAATATCCACAGCAGCATTATCCAGAACCCGAGCCTGCAGCATTTACAGCCCGCAGCCGCTGAGCAGACCATTCCTGATTGCCCTGCAGTGTTGCTAAAAGAACTCCTCCAGCATGTTGGAGAATTCGACAGAGGGAGGTGGACGCTCCAGGCTATTTTGTTTTGTAGGGTAGCAAGAAGTAGTCTTCTAAAAGCGTAATAAAGAATGTGCTGAATGTAGGAAGCTGTTATACAAAATCTAGATGTGCGGCCTGTATTGAAATTATCGTGGCCCAGGAAACCTCTGCAATTGTAGAGTAATACAATACTGAAGAATAATGATCCAGGAGGAGATAGCTTCATCTCTTAAAGGACTAGGAATTGTCGGGAATGTGGGTGCTTCTGCCTCCTCTGTTGTCACCCTTCCTATTTCCCCTTCTCCTAGTGTTCAAGAAGAAAATTTTACTCTCCATTCCTCCTCCGATGAAGAGCAGGAAGAATTTAAATCCAAATGGCTCCTTTCTCCAGATGATACTGATCAGCTCCTTTAAAGCAATCTGTCTAATGGCTAATCTTGAGAGCAGAGAGAGATGGTCACGGCTGAAGATGCCCTTAATAAAGGCTTAGGCCACAAGTAGTCCCGTACTTTTAATTTACATAAAAGTATCAGGCAAATAATTGATAAAGAATGGGACGATCCTGAGAAGAATTCTTTTTTGCCACTAGGAGGCGCTGACACTAGAAGAAAAAGTCTGCTCATCCCTGGCAGGATATACCCGCCCACTGGAAGTGAGGTAATCCGTTTTAGCTAGTGTCAGTAGGAGGCAAGACACAGGTCTGGGTGCTCCCCAGTCCTGGTCTTTTTTATTATTTTCTATTGAGGGCTGTTTAGTTAGGTTCTTCCCTTTTGTTTCCTTTTTTTCCAGGTGGGAGTTCAGGAGCATGTCGCTGCCTGTTTCTCCATATGCGGCTAAGGGGCACGGGGCATAGAAGTATGCACAGTTAACCGAGTGGGTTCGGTCTCTGTTTCCATTTCTCTCGTGGTCATTATTCCCTCCCTTGGGGACTGCTTTTGTACATCCCATCAGTAAGGTGTCCCCCAATGAAGAGCGGCCGAGAAAAGGAGAATTTTTTTGTACTTGGAAAATCTTTCTCATAGCCTTCATTGGACACCGCACCCACCCATGTCTTCATTTTTTTTGTCCAGATGGTCTCTTCTGGTTCCTTTTCCATGTTTCCTTTCCAGGATCCTTCAGACTTATGTTTTTGTTGGCTTCTCCTACTGCTTTGTGACACAACTGATTACCTCCCTCCCAGTTGGTGGGTAAATTCTGCCAGGGAGGAGCTGACTTTTTTCTTTCTTCCTAGTCTCAGCACCTCCTAGTGTCAAGAGCATATACTCATCAGTAAGGTGTCCCCTAATGAAGGCTACGAGAGAGAGATTTTAATGTGAGTACAGAAAAAAAATCTTTTTCCTAAACTCCTTTTAAAAGGAAGTACCCCTTTGAATAATCAGTTACCAACTCATGGCATAGAGCACTGATAATTGATGCCCCGGTGGCTAAAATGACTAAGAAATCCACCTTGCCTTTTGAGGATCTAGGAACTGTCTGACCCTATGGATAAAAAAAAGCAGAGTTCTTTAACAAAAAGACATGGGAGGTGGCCACAGCTTCTATTAGAACCAATGTAGCTGCTACGTGTGTCACTCACTCCCTAAGAGTCTGGGTTTCACAATTACAATCCCATCTTGTTAACCAGACCCCTAGAGAAGAGATCTTAGAATCCTTACCCGTAATCTCCAAGGTGGTAGATGTTTTTTTGGCAGACTCCTTGGTAGATTCCGAAAAATTGGGTGCCAGAGCCATATGGAAGGGTGATGTAGGCTCAAAGGGCAAACTATGTTCCATCCCTCGCATTGGAGATCGCCTTCTTGGTCCCATCTTAGACGAAGTTCATGCGAAGGCTTCTGCTCGAAAGAAAGGATTTCCCACTCAGGGTTGTGCCCCTGATTCCTTTCGTAGCAAAAAACAATCCAGAAAGCTTAATCAGAAATTTAAAGTCCCTAGCAAAGGTAGAGGTCTCCTCTTAAATCCCAAGAGGTAGTCTAGTTCTAAAGATCCCAAACAATGTTTGCTTTCTCCAAGTGGGGGGGTCTGTCCAGTTTTGTGGGGGCCTGGGAGAAAATTTCCTCCAGCCCCTGGGTTCTATCCACCCTGCGATCGGGTCTCCTCCTGGAGTTCTGGTCTTTTCCTCCGGACAAAGTTTTTCACACTGGGATAGAACCTTTCACCCTGAAACAAGAGGCCATGATAACAGAAATAAAATCTCTTTTTGCCCAAAAAGGTCCTGGTTCCAGTCCCCCGGCAGGTGGGGGAGGGGGATTCTATTCCCCTCTCTTCTTGGTAAAAAAAAAAACAAAAAAATAAAATAGTGCATTTTCTTAGGCATCCTTCTTGATTCAGTGTCTCTGCTTTCCCTCCTGCCTCTAGCCAAACAGATCCTCATCAAGGACAGAGTAGAAGTTATTTTCCGGTCTTCAGGGAAGCAATGTCAGTACTAGGTCTCATGACTTCTTGTATTGTAGCAGTGAAATGGGCTCAGTACAGATCCAGGATGTTACAGACAGATATCCTTCAAAAGTGGGATGGCAATCCCTCATCACTGAACCACAAATTTTCCTTTTCCTCAAAAGCAAGGGTCTCCTTGATATAGTGGACGAACCCCAACAACCTATCTCAAGGGGTACCTTAGTCTCCCTCGGCGGTAGTGAGTAGAATTGCGGACGCCAGTCCTTGGGGTGTGGTTGCCACCTGCGGCCAGCGTCTCCTTCAAGGCAGATGGTCTCCTCAGATGTATCAGTCTACATCAAATTACAAAGAGCTTTATGCAGTGTTTCAAGCAATATCTCTGCTTATTCCAGATTTTTTTCCCTAGCAGAGGCCAGGTTGGCATCTCTCTCTCTCTGAAGTTCACCTAAAAGGGGAAGACTACAAGGTGGCAGACTTCCTGAGCAGAGTTCATCATCTTCAGTCAGAATGGTGTCTAAACAAGGAGATATTTGCAATGATAGAGGAAAGGTTTGGAAAATTCTATATAGATCTCTTTGCTTCCAGAAACAGGAAGAATCATAGGTACTGTTCTCTTGACCCTCTGGATTATCCGACAGCAGTAGACACCTCTCAGGACTGGGGAAGAGAAAGAGGGTACGCTTTACCACCTCTTCGCCATATCCCTCGGATCTTGAAAAAGATAAGACAGGTCAGAGCCTTAGTCTATTGATAGCGCCCCCTTCTGGCCTCGACGGCCCTGGTTTACCTTGCTAAGGACAATGTCAGTCTCACAACCGTGGGTCCTTCCAGAGTGCATCTACTGTACCAGGGACCAGTTAATCATCCTAAATCAGTTCACCTTCATCTAACAGCCTGGACGCTGAGAGGTCAATTCTAAAAGTAATAAACAACTTACTTGCAAGTAGGAAAGACGTAACATCCGCCATATACCTAAGAACATGGTGAGCGCTCTTTAGAGTAGTAGGACCTGCAGTCGAACCATTGGGAGATCCTAATATGCTTCAAATCCTTCATTTCCTCCAGTTAGGCCGGGATAAGAAGCTAAGTCCTAAGTAAAAATATGTCCATTTTTTGATGCCAACATAAAGTAGACATATTGGGGGATATTTATCAAAGCTATGTCCCGCATCAATATAGACCAAACTACAGAGGGCTAGGCTGGTCTATTGTGTGCCTAATTTATCAAAAGGCGCAAGGCTCTTGATAAATTCTGTGCACAGACTTCGTGATCTATGCTTTAGACTGTATTTAAACCTGCTCCAACATGGTCTGACATTTCGGCGTACTTTCAGCCGATGCGACTTGTCGCTGAAAAGTCGCTTTTGATAAATTCAGCACCAATGCATTTTCCCAATGCATTTCAGTGTAAAATAGACTAGAATGCATCATGTTCTAAAAATCCTCTAGAGCAAAAGTCGCAGAAAAGTCGCACATATTTAGACTATGACTTTCTGTGCGACAAATTTAGACAGGAAAAACCAGTCTAAATCCTTTGATAAATCTCCCCCATTGTATTTGTGAATCAATAGGAAAATGGATATTCTAAATACATTTTATAACAAGCAGAGAGTTTCAAAGTTAGAAAAATGCAAAGTTTTCATGAAATTTTGGGATTTTTCACCAAGAAAGGATGCAAGTAATGACGAAAATGTACCACTAAAATAAAGTAGAATATGTCACGAAAAAACTATCTCAGAATCAGAATAATCGGTAAAAGCATCCCAGAGTTATTAATGCATAAAGTGACTGGTCAGAATTGCAAAAAAATGGCACTGTCCTTAAGGTGAAAATGAGCTGCGTCCTTAACCCCTTAAGGACGCAGGACATAAATGTACGTCCTGGTGCGGTGGTACTTAACGCACCAGGACGTACATTTACGTCCTAAGCATAACCGCGGGCATCGGAGCGATGCCCGTGTCATGCGTGGCTGATCCCGGCTGCTGATCGCAGCCAGGGACCCGCCGGCAATGGCCGACGCCCGCGATCTCGCGGGCGTCCGCCATTAACCCCTCAGGTGCCGGGATCAATACAGATCCCGGCATCTGCGGCAGTGCGCGATTTGAATGAATGATCGGATCGCCCGCATCGCTGCTGCGGGGATCCGATCATTCATAACGCCGCACGGAGGTCCCCTCTCCTTCCTCCGTGCGGCTCCCGGCGTCTCCTGCTCTGGTCTGTGATCGAGCAGACCAGAGCAGAAGATGACCGATAATACTGATCTGTTCTATGTCCTATACATAGAACAGATCAGTATTAGCAATCATGGTATTGCTATGAATAGTCCCCTATGGGGACTATTCAAGTGTAAAAAAAAAAAGTAAAAAAATGTAAAAGTAAAAAAAAAGTGGAAAATCCCCTCCCCCAATAAAAAAGTAAAACGTCCGTTTTTTCCTATTTTACCCCCAAAAAGCGTAAACATTTTTTTTTATAGACATATTTGGTATCGCCGCGTGCGTAAATGTCCGAACTATTAAAATAAAATGTTAATGATCCCGTACGGTTAACGGCGTGAACGAAAAAAAAAATAAAAAGTCCAAAATTCCTACTTTTTTAATACATTTTATTAAAAAAAAAATTATAAAAAATGTATTAAAAGTTTTTTATATGCAAATGTGGTATAAAAAAAAAGTACAGATCATGGCGCAAAAAATGAGCCCCCATACCGCCGCTTATACGGAAAAATAAAAAAGTTAGGGGTCATCAAAATAAAGGGATTATAAACGTACTAATTTGGTTAAAAATTTTGTGATTTTTTTTAAGCGCAACAATAATATAAAAGTATGTAATTATGGGTATCATTTTAATCGTATTGACCCTCAGAATAAAGAACACACGTCATTTTTACCATAAATTGTACGGCGTGAAAACGAAACCTTCCAAAATTAGCAAAATTGCGTTTTTCGTTTTAATTTCCCCACAAAAATTGTGTTTTTTGGTTGCGCCATACATTTTATGATATAATGAGTTATGTCATTACAAAGGACAACTGATCGCGCAAAAAACAAGCCCTCATAGCGCAAAAAATGAGCCCTCATACAGCCCCGTACACGTAAATATAAAGTTATAGAGGTCTGAAGATGACAATTTTAAATGTATTATTGCACGTAGTTATGATTTTTTCCAGGACCAAATCAAACCTTTAAGTTGGGTATCATTTTAATCGTATGGACCTACAGAATAAAGAGGTGTAATTTTTACCAAAAAATGTACTGCGTAAAAAGGAAGCCCCCAAAAGTTACAAAATGGTGTTTTTTCTTCAATTTTGGCGCACAATTTATTTTTTTTTTTCTGTTTACCCATAGATTTTGGGTAAAAGGACTTATGTCATTACAAAGTAGAATTGGTGGCGCAAAAAATAAGCCATCATATGGATTTTTGGGTGCAATATTGAAAGGGTTATAATTTTTAAAATTTGAGGAAAAAAGAAAGTTAGCAGATAATATCTAGGTTAAACATTTTATTTCTGGGGCTACAAGATTAAATCCTCTATCAAGACCTACAATTCCCCCTTGGGACTTGAATCTGGTGTTAGATGCCTTATCAAGGATCACCATTTTGAACCTCTGCATTCTATTTCCATCAAACTGCTCACCCTCAAGATGTGCTTCCTCCTGGCAATAACAATGACTAGGAGGGTAGGAGAATTGCAAGCGCTCTCTGGCTTTTCTCCTTATACTAAGATATTAGATGACTGAGTAGTAATGAGAACTTTACCATCTTTTCTGCCAAAAGTGGTCTCAGAGTTTCATAAATCTCAGGAAGTTCTTCTCTGCACTGAGCTTGATTGACAGCTGCAAAGAGCCTCATTGAAAGCTGCAAAGAGCCTCAAAGAAACATGCACAGAGCCTGATGTCTATAATTCATCATAGCACTGCAACGATGTGAAGGCGGAAGTGGTCCCCAGCAGAGTGATGTCAAGCCTGCTGGAAATGCCCACTTTCTCCTGCCGGGAAATTGCACTATGTGAGCAAGAATAAAGGTAAGATACACAGCTTTTTAAAGCTCTGATTTTTTTTTAAGGGTGGGAGAGTGTTAGGGAACATAGCCTGAGTGAGTTTAGAAACGTTTATTTGGTACTTTTTAAATTTTCGGATTGACATAGCTGGTCAACCCTGCTTAAATAGGCAATGTCTTTTGAACAAACTTTTCAAAGATCAATAGTACAAGCAAATATATTGTACTAGTAAGACAAAAATGCTTCTCTCTTCTGTTAGCAAGTTTTCCCTCCTCCCTGTTTCCGTCTGCTGCTTAAGTCTTCTCTGAATACCAGCTCAGCTTTGTCCAGTGTCTGCAAGACGAGCAATACAAGTCTATTGAGGGAGAAAGAGGGAGCTCCGCCCACAAGCTCTGGGAAAACTACAAATTAGAGATTGAGCCTGCGGAGCAGAAATCAGCTATTAAATACCCTATACAAGTTATATAATAGCCATATATAGTGCTGTTCCTCATGTACACACACAAATGGCAGCTGTCATGCCCCCTCTCGTAGGCTTGCATTGAGGGGCGGAGCGTGACATCACACGGGGGCGGGGGCGTGACGTCACACGCCGCCCGCCCTTTAGTCGCCGGTAATCAGTCCCGGAGCGAGCACGCTCCGGGGACTGATTACAACAGGGGTGCCGCATGCATGATCCCGGGGGTCCCCAGCGGCGGGACTCCCGCGATCAGGCATCTTATCCCCTATCCTTTGGATAGGGGATAAGATGTGTAAGCACCGGAGTACCCCTTTAAGCCAGTTGTATCTCTGCAAAGTATAGATCACTGGAGGTAAGGTGCCTTGCCTTTCCTTATAATCCACTTACATCCTACCACCCTTAAATCTGTTCAGAAGCAATCTTTTAAACTCCTATCCTAGTGTTACTTTATTACATATCTAGACCCTGTAAATAAGGCAGACAAAAGAAACATTCATTTTGAAAATAATACTGCGGAATTCTCCCGGGGACAGTAATACCCCAGATGTAACGTGTTATCTGTTTACTGAGTAAATGGCTGAGCTCGGAAGGGACATAGCACCATGGCTTATGCCTGTGTGCACAATTATTAGAGTATTTTTATCATATCATTTTCATCTCTTCATCACATCAGCACCACAATGAGATTGCCCCCATTGATCCTAACGAACAGGAAGCACGAAGAGGTTAAAAGGCCCCTCCCCGGACAACCCCTCAGTGTTTTCTGTTCCTTTAGGAAGCATTGATGTTTTACCTCCTGGTCCTTGGGCTGGTATCAGGATCGGTGTGGGCCAAGCCAGACGGCAGAGGTTGGTCGTCCCGGAGATTTCCCCCTCATAGATGCCGCTCCGGGTCGTGCGCTCTCTGTAGCTGGCCTCCCGGACCCTCAGAGTCCCCGCTGCGGCGCTCGGTGAGTTTCTGCGGCAGGGAGATAGGCATGCGGGACCTCAGGCGCACGCGCGTGTCCCCGCTGGTCTTTTCTGGTCTCCAGCGGTCCAGTGTGACGTCACGTTGCGCGCGGGGTGCTGGGATTGCCGGGGACCGGAAGTTTTGCCTCCTCTTGTGGTGCAGATTTTGAAAATCATTGCCAGGCGGTGCTGCACATGGACACCACTGGAAATGCGCCAAATTCAAATCAGCTGGGCTATTTAAAGGTAAGACTCTGGTAAGACATGTCTTCTGCTAAAATGGACTCTGCTTCTGCAATTCGCTCTGAGTCTGTGGAACTAGGGAATTCTATCAGCCCAGTGAGTATCTGGCCCCTTGGGGTTTTCATTTATTTAATTTTGTGGGGATTATTTCTCTATTCATGGGTATTCCTTCTCTCCTTTTTTAGGGAGACAAGGACACCCCGAAAAAGTCTTCTAAAGCCAAGCTTAAGAAATGTGCCATATGTTTTGAAAAGTCCTAAAATCCTTATGTAATTCCTGTATGGCCTGGAATGTTCATCAGGAGACTCCGTCCTTTATGGAAGAACTAAGGTCACTAATTAACCAACAAGCCCAGGCCTCTGTGGCAGCTGCTCTGCCTAAGCCAAGTTCTTGTGATCCTCCTCCTGCTAAAAAATCTAAGCCTACTTTTAATGGGGATTCTGATTCAGAAATGAATGCCTTATCTTCTAACCTGGAGTCAGATAATGATATTCCTTCTTCCTCCAAAAAATTTGAAGATAAGAAATATTTTTTGGCCGAAGATACGGATACTCTCCTAAGTGCCGTAAAAGTACTATGAATATAGAAGATCCTAAGGTTACCCTTTCAATGAAATGTTTGCAGAGTTAAAACCTAGGAAACAAAATATGTTCACTATTCATGAGAACCTGAAAAGTTTAATTATGAATGAATGGAAAGATACATATAAAAAGCTCATGAAAGCTAAGGAATTCAGAGCAAGGTTCCCTTTCAATAGTGAAGATACTGAATTATGGAGTGAAGCCCCCAAAATAGATAATCAGGTGGCTAAAGTGGTCAAGAAAACATCTCTCCCATTTGAGGCTTCCTCACAGTTAACCTCCCTGGCGGTATGATTCTGTCTGGAAATGTGTACCAAAAGTGGTACAATTTTTTTTAACTGAATTTCACATCTCCCTCCGCCCATTTCACATCTCCCCCGTCACATTCCCCTCTCCCTTGTCACATCCCCCGTCACATTCTCCCCCCTCCTTGTCACATTCTCCCCCCTCCTTGTCACATTCTTCCCCCCTTGTCACATTCCCCCCCTTGTCACATTCTCCCCCTTCATGTTACATTCCCCTCCCCCTGTCACATCCTCCCCCCCTTGTCACATCCCCCTTCATGTCACATTCCCCTCCCCCCCTGTCACATCCCCCCTTCATGTCACATTCCCCTCCCCCCCTGTCACATCCCCCCCCCCCAGTCACATTCCCCCCCTTGTCACATTCCCCCCCAGTCACATCCCCCCCCTTGTCACATTCCCCCCTTTGTCACATTCATCCCCCCTTCTCACCTTGTCACCTTGTCCTGCAGCAGGATACACTAGGTTTGCCGGCAGATTTCAAACCTAGTGTATTTGCTGCAGAACAAGCCCTTTCCCCTTCAGCCAATCACAGGCTTTACACCACTGCGGCCTGTGATTGGCTGAAAAGTGAAAGGTCCTAGAAGATGAAGTGAAGAGAGGACACCCCGGACCGCACGGAGGGGAACGGCATCTGCAGGGACCGGGATTAGGTGAGCAAAAGGTTTTTTTATTTTACTACTTCTTCCTTTTACACTTAGCTCAGTGTTTTTCTACCAGGGGGCCTCCAGCTGTTGTGAAACTACTACTCCCAGCATGCCCGGACAGCCTTTGGCTGTTCGGGCATGCTGAGAGTTGTAGTTTTGGAACAGCTGGAGGCCCCCTGGTAGGGAAACACTGACTTTAAGTATTTTTCTTTACCTGCTCTGGCCGGCCCCAGCAACGGGAGCCGACCCGAGCAGATAATTGCAAGTTTTCCCGGGGGGCCGCATCGCTATATCGCATTGCTTTTGCGATATATCGTGCAGCCTGGCCAGGAACTCTGCAATTCTACCCCGAGCGTGACTCGGGGTTACCGATCCTGGCAGGGAAAATTAACCCAGAGTCACGCTCGGGAATACCGCTCAGGAGGTTAAAAGAGCCTTTGGATAGGAAAATGGAAGGGATTCTTAAGAAAAATTGGGATGCCTCATCAGCTTTATTAAATCCCAACATTGCAGCAACAAGTGTTGCAAGATCTCTTTTTTTTTTTTTTGTGGCTGGGTGAATTAGAAAACCATATTGAGAATAAAACACCCAGAGATCAACTTCTCTCCTTTATCCCTATGTTAAAGCTAGCCACTGCTTTTTTAGTGGATGTGTCAGCTGAGTCTGTGAGAATGGCAGAAAAAATCTGTGGCATTATCCAACTCTGCCAGAAGAGCCCTTTGGCTGAAGAACTGGCAGGGAGATTCTGTATCCAAAACTAAATTCTGCTCTATTCCTATTGAAGGTAAACTGGTGTTTGGATCTGTCTTATATAACATCTTACAGCAGGCGGCAGACAACAAAAAGAAGTTTCCTGAAGAGAAATCTTCAAAACCAAAGAAGAATTTTCATCCCTTCAGGAGTAGACAGAAGGAATATAAAGGAAAGGGAAAGTCCAGAAGGTGGAGTTATCCTAAAGGAGGTAAGGGGCGAGACTTCTTGCTCAACCCTAACAACTCAGACAAAAATCAGTGACTAGCCTCCGGTGGGGGGAGACTGACTCTATTCTACCATCAGTGGAAGAATATAACAACAAACCAGTTCATTCTAAATTCCATCAAGAACGGGTTCAAGATAGAGTTTGTCTCTCCTCCACCTCAATCCTTCTGCACAACAAATCTCAGCACAGAGGGGGAGATTTATCAAAAGCTGTCCAGAGGAAAAGTTGCCCATAGCAACCAATCAGATTGCTTCTTTCATTTTTAACAAGGCCTCTGCAAAATGAAAGAAGCGATCTGATTGGTTGCTATGGCCAACTCAGCAACTTTTCCTCTGGACAGGTTTTGATAAATCTCCCCCAGAGTCTCTAAACAACCAGTTATTTCAGGGAGTTCAGGATTCGTTGGCTCTGGGAGCAATCATTCCTGTTCCTCTGGAGGAACAGGGCCACTACTCTTGCCTTTTTCTTGTTCCCAAACTGAATGGTTCTTTCAGAATGATAATAAATCTAAAACATCTGAACTGTTTCATAACTTACAAACACTCTCAAAACAGCAGTTGCCCTGATACCTCACAATGCCTGGATGGCAACCAAAGATCTAAGGGACGCCTATTTTCATGTGCCAATTTTTACAAAACATCAAAAATTTCTGAGATTTGCGGAAACCAAAAATCATCTGACCTTCCACTATCAATTCCAGGCTCTGCCATTCGGAATATCCTCAGTTCTGAGAATCTTCACCAAGGTGATGATAGAAGTAGTGGCATTCTTGAGTGAGACAAAAGAAAGGGAATCCTACTCATTCCATATCTGGGCGATCTCCTAGTTATTGCCAGGTCCAAGGAACTTCTGTCCCAGCATATAAATTCAACAATTCTCTCTTTACAGAATTCAGGCTGGATTGTAGACTTCCAGAAGTCGAATCTCCTCCCTTCAAAACAAAAGATGTTTTTAGGGATGATATTGCTCTAATCCAGAAAATCAAAGTCTTCCATCAAGCAAATTTCTCTACCATCAGGAATGCAATGTCCCTGTTGGGTTCCATGACCTCTTGCATTCCAGCAGTCCCATGGTGCCAAAGTCACACAAGAATCCTTCAGAAGCATGTTCTCAAAGTCTGGAACCGTTCGCAGAGGAAAAGAAGATGAAAATTCTGTAAAAAATTCTCTCAAATGGTTTATGAAAAGAAAAAACCTGGAAAAAGGAGTATCCAGGATTCCTCTTCCCGCGGTGACAGTTACAACAGACGCCAGTCAAAAAGGTTGGGACGCACATGTTCAGGATATTTACATACAGGGCACCTGGTCAGAAGAAACTCGTCTGCGCTCTTCCAACTTCAGAGAACTGAAAGCCGTATTCAAGGCTCTGAAGGCTACACAACATCGAATCTTGAATCATCATGTGAAGATTTACACCGACAATGCTACCACAGTAGCTTTCCTAAATCATCAAGGAGGAACAAGACACAGTCTCCTACAAGCCTTGACAGAGAAAATTTTTTATTGGATGGAGGACAAGATATTGTCACTTTCTGCTGTGCATCTCAAGGGAAGCGAGTACATCCAGGCAGATTATTTAAGCCGACATCAGATCAATCCAGGGGAATGGGAACTCAATCCACAAGTTTTTCAGGAACTTGTCTTGAAGTGGGGCATTCCAGAAGTGGATCTATTCGCCACAAGAAAAAATCGAAAGGTAAACAAATTATTTTCCTTGTTTCCAGGCGATCTCCCGGAGGGAGTAGATGCCCTTCAACAAAGTTGGAACTTCAACATAGCCTATTTGTTCCCTCCTTTCCCTCTGATCAGCAGGTCTCTACAGAAGATACAGTTGGAGAGGGCCAAAGTGATATTCATAGCCCCAAGATGGCCCAAAAGAGGTTGGTACACTCTACTTCAACACCTATCGATAGGTCACCCTTACCCTCTTCCAGTAACAGAAGATCTCTTGCAGGGTCCTCTATTATTCAAGGATCTAGCAAACCTGCAGTTGACAGCTTGGCTTTTGAGCAGTCAGTCTTGATTCATAGGGGCCTGTCTCACAGAGTAATAGATACTCTATTAAAAAACAAGAAACCTTCAACTTCGGCTATCTATTGGAAACAATGGAAACAACTTGTCTCCTGTTGTGGTTCCTCCCCTCCTAATCCTCTGAACCCATATATACCGCAAATTTTAAACTTTCTTCAAGAAGGACTTGACAAAGGATTATCAATCAGTACTTTGAAAGTATAGATGGCAGCCTTAGGTGGTTTTTTTTATTCAAGTATCGTAGAACATAAGTGGATCAGAAGATTTTTTGGTGCTGTGTCGAGACTAAAGCCAAAAATATCTAACCTTTCACCACCTTGGGATCTAAATTTATTACTCACTAGTCTTACCAAAGAACCTTTTGAACCACTTTCAGACTCTTCAATAAAATTCCTAACTTGGAAAGCAGTCTTCCTGACTTTACAACAGCAAGAAGAGGAAGTGAGATTCAAGCATTGTCAATTGAAGAACCTTACCTTACTGTGCTTGAAGACAGAATTATCCTGAAACTAAATCCATCTTTTTTACCAAAAGTCGTGACAAATTTTCACAGGTCCCAAGATATTATCCTACCAATATTTTGTAATTCCCCAAAAAATAAAAAAGAAGAAATTTTCCATTCCTTGGACGTGAGAAGAACTATCCTTTTCTATTTACAACAGACCAAGGATTGGAGGAAAGATCAAAATCTCTTTATTCAGTTCCAGGGCCCTAATAAAGGGAAGAAAGCCTCTAAAGCTTCTATTGCCAGATGGGTGAAGTCATCTATTGCTGAGGCTTACAGAAGTTCTGGGGAACAAGTTCCTGAACATCTAAAAGCTCACTCAACTAGAGCAATGGCAGTCTACTGGGCTGAAAAATCATCTGCTTCTTTGGAGCAGATTTGCAGGGCAGCGACTTGGTCTACCCCTCATACCTTCTTTAAACACTACAAATTGGATGTAGCCTCGTCTCAGGATTTGTCCTTTGGACAGAAAGTGCTGCAAGCTGCAGTCCCTCCCTTGACATCATTTATCTGGTATGTCTCATTGTGGTGCTGATGTGATGATGAGATGAAAAATGGGAATTATGACTTACCGATAATTCTGTTTTCTTGAATCATCACATCAGCACCCTTTAATCCCTCCCTAAGTAGTGTACGTATGTTTAGTTTTATATATATATATATATATATATATATATATATATATATGCTTCTTAGCAATTTGTAAACACTGAGGGGTTGTCCGGGGAGGGGCCTTTTAACCTCTTTGTGCTCCTGTTCCTTTAGGATCAATGGGGCAATCTCATTGTTGTGCTGATGTGTTGATTCAAGAAAACAGAATTGTCGGTAAGTCATAATTCCCATTTTTTATGCATATTTTTAAACTGTATAAGCTGTATAAACTTGAATGTTTATTTGAATTTAAACCTATCACGTGATGTTTATCTGTGTACTGAGGGAGGATGTCTATTAAGGAATTGAACACCCTATCAAGGTGTGCATAATTATTAGGCAGCTTCTTTTCCTCAGGCAAAATGGATACTATAGATTTCGAAGCACACTAAAAGGTTAAAAACTCCTCTTTTCCTACTAGGATTAACAATTTGTAATAATTAAACAAAAAAAAAAAAAAAAAAAGCTACCCCAGACACAAAGTGTGTTTTTTGGGTAGCTTTGCATGTTTTCTTCCTTCTGTTTCCTATAGATCAGGCATACTAAGGTACTCCTTAGCTTCTAGGCCCCCACCACCACCACCATATTTGATCACCCAGAGACTCTGTGTTGGTTATAATCTATACTCATCAGTGCGGAGCCTGCAGCTGCCGGATCCTTGTATGGCTTGTCTTTGCCAGTGTCCCCTTGCTGAGGTGTGAGACTGTGTTGTTCCTGGAGGATGTGTGGGACTGGTACGTACACTGACCGGTATGTTCTTACAGTTGTGTATGGGACCTTTGTAAGACTGCAACGATTAACCAATGTTATGGATGTTGTCAACGATTTCCATCATTGATTTGTTGGTAGTAAGGGGATGTGGCTTGGCAACTAATAGACTCTGCTGGCTTACCCATACTCCTGAGACTGTGGCCTGGAATGCAGTATGGAAGCCAGCGGCAGCATCATCAATGAGCGCCTCCTTTTGTCACTAAAAGCCTTTTCTCCTGACACCCGCTAGAAGCTCCATTCTCCATCCTCCTTGCAGTGTCCTGGTGCAGGGCGGACAGCCAAGGTCTGGGAATTGCTCCTTCACGATTGCAATGAGGATCCAGCTCATAGGTTAACCCTAGGTTAAATAAAAAATTATGCCTCTTAAAAGGCAAAAAGGAAATTGTGTCCTTAAATGGGCACTGTCAGATACAAAAACTTTTGATATGTTGTAAAGCATGCAAAACCAAGCTTTCATTAGAAAATTTTCAGTATTTCATACTGAAAAAGCCAGTCAAACAACTGCCCCCCCTGCCTGCTTGGACACATACTAGTCCTGCTGTGTCCATGCGTCCCCTATGTCATGGACACACTTCCTTGATTGACAGCTGTGAGCGCGGGGCTCATAGCTGGAGGAAAAATCCTCCCACTGTCAGCTTGTGTCCCGCTACTGTCAGTGAGGACAAGCTGGGAGTTGTAGTTTTGGTAATGCTAGGGGAAATGTGAGCAGACAGCATACTGAGGGATGGGGTGGAGACCTGCACAGTGAGGCCATGCCCCCTCCCTTTTAGACAAATTCAGACTAGTGAGCTGAATTAAAAGTGTAATAAAAAAATAAATAAAGGTGCTAGACACATAAAAATTAGATGTACATGGTCAGGATTAGGTACTGAGTGATCTATAAAAAAAAAATGTTTTTTGTTTGATCTGGTCAAAATAGGCTGTCCTTGAGGGGTTAAAAAAAAAACTTTCAGGGTTCCCTAATACCCTTTGCGCTTCAGGGTGGGTCTCAGTATAATGCAGCCTGACACGTATACAGCTTACTTGAGCCCTTCTCTCCTCAGCAGTTGCGGAGGTGAAAGGGGGTGTTTCTTGTAGTAAAGTGCCATCTCCTGCAATTAGCTAGTCCGGCTTCCTTCTCCTTTGCCCCTTTACCATTGGACATGTGGCAGGGGTGGACATTTGGCACATGTTGCCTGAATCATTTTAGGCAGAAAGGTCTTTAACCCCTTAACGACGCAGGACGTATATTTACGTCCTGCGCCGGCTCCCGCGATATGAAGCGGCCGGGACCCGCGGCTAATACCACACATCGCCGATCGCGGCGATGTGCGGTATTAACCCTTTAGAAGCGGCGGTCAAAGCTGACCGCCGCTTCTAAAGTGAAAGTGAAAGTGACCCGGCTGCTCAGTCGGGCTGTTCGGGACCGCCGCGGTGAAATCGCGGCATCCCGAACAGCTGACAGGACACCGGGAGGGCCCTTACCTGCCTCCCCGGTGTGTGATCGGCGAATGACTGCTCCGTGCCTGAGATCCAGGCAGGAGCAGTCAAGCGCCGATAACACTGATCACAGGCGTGTTAATACACGCCAGTGATCAGCATAGGAGATCAGTGTGTGTAGTGTTATAGGTCCCTATGGGACCTATAACACTGCAAAAAAATGTAAAAAAGGGTGTTAATAAAGGTCATTTAACCCCTTCCCTAATAGAAGTTTGAATCACCCCCCTTTTCCCATAAAAAAAATAAAACAGTGTAAAAAAATAAAATAAAAATAAACATATGTGGTATCGCCGCGTGCGTAAATGTCCGAACTATAAAAATATATCATTAATTAAACGGCACGGTCAATGGCGTACGCGCAAAAAAATTCCAAAGTCCAAAAAAGCGTATTTTGGTCACTTTTTAGACCATTAAAAAATGAATAAAAAGTGATCAAAAAGTCTGATCAAAACAAAAATTATACCGATAAAAACTTCAGATCACGGCGCAAAAAATTAGTCCTCATACCGCCCTGTACGTGGAAAAATAAAAAAGTTATAGGGGTCAGAAGATGACATTTTTAAACGTATACATTTTCCTGCATGTAGTTATGATTTTTTCCAGAAGTGCGACAAAATCAAACCTATATAAGTAGGGTATCATTTTTACCGTATGGACCTACAGAATAATGATAAGGTGTAATTTTTACCGAAATATGCACTGCGTAGAAACGGAAGCCCCCAAAAGTTACAAAATGGCGTTTTTTCTTCGATTTTGTCGCACAATGATTTTTTTTCCGTTTCGCCGTGCATTTTTGGGTAAAATGACTAATGTCACTGCAAAATAGAATTGGCGACGCAAAAAATAAGCCATAATATGGATTTTTAGGTGGAAAATTGTAAGGGTTATGATTTTTAAAAGGTAAGGAGGAAAAAACGAAAGTGCAAAAACGGAAAAACCCTTAGTCCTTAAGGGGTTAAGACAGGGTGCAACACGTCAAGATTAGTGAAAGTACAACTTTTCATCCTTTGCAAAGAAGCCCTTTCCAGGTCCAAAGGACCCTAAACAATAAGGCTACGGGTACAGGTCCTAGGGTGGTTGCAAGATTGGGCCACCTCTTGCCTGGCTAGAGATGATATCAGACTCCTGGTTCTAGAGCCAAACAAGTTGCCTTCCAACATGTTCTATGTAAATTCCGAAAGACACTTCTCATAGAAGTAGTTCTTGCCAAAAAACCTCAACAAAAGGTTCAAGATAGAGACATTTCAACCGGTTATCATCGTTTTACAGGAAGGAGATTTTATGGCTACAGTCAACCTGAAAGATGCTCATCTTCATTTCCCAGTACTACCAGCGGATAAAAGGTTTCTTTGTCTGGCCTTTCAGAAGGGAACAGAATGAGAACCTTCATTTCACCTGCCTGCCTTTGGGCTATCTGGCATTTCTCACAAAAGTATTGGTGGTGCTGGCGACCTATTTACAAACTCAGGGCATCTTTTTCATTGCCTACTTGGACAACTGCTGCTGGATGTTGCTTTAATAAGTCATTCAGCAAGTTTCCACTACTGTTGTGGTCCTAGAAAACCATAATAATCATAAGTCTCAGGTATCCTGGCAATGCTGCTTCCTAGGATTTACAGTAGATTCAAAAAAATATGAGGCTTTTTCTGTCAGGAGAGTTTGCAAGATGGGAGCAGAAATTTTTTCTCTATCTCTCTCTGAATGAATTTTGGTCACGCCACAAATCCTACGGACCACCGATGCACCCAATTCTGGATTGGGAGCTCACCTAGGCTCCTATTGGATTCAGAAGGAGGTCAGGTTGTGAGCAGCCTGTTTAGCTTTGGCCCACTTTGAGTTGCTCGTCCATCACAACAAGGTTATAGTTCAGTCAGACAACATTGCTTCTATGTTCTATATAAACTCGAAAAATTAGACTATCGTGCAAATGTCCATTGTATTTCATTAATGCAACTTAAAAGGAAAGGAAGCATGAAGTGCTCCAAAATCTCCTGGTAGACGGATGCGTTGTCCCTGGACTTAATGAAGCACAGTGGACCAACACCAGCAGATGACATGGCTCCCCAAATCATAGTAATTGGGGGGGCAGGGGGGCTTTGGGGTTTTCATGAGCTGTAACCATAATCATCACAATTATGACAAATCACAGCTTTATCTATCATGCTTTGCATGTAATGAGTCTCTCTCATATATTAGTTTCACCTTTTAAGTTGCATTACTGAAATAAATGAACTTTGCACGATATTCAAATTTTTTCGTGTATCACCTGTAAATCTTGCGGAATGGAGCCTTCACCCGGAAGTGTTTCAGGAATTGGTAATTAGATTAATTATAGATAAATAATGTCCAATGATGGATGGAAAGGCAACCAGGGAGAACAGGCCAATAGAAACCTTCTGTTCTATCTGCCGACAAGATCAACCAGGAGATTCAGGTGTCCAAAGATGGAGACCAGGGAGAACAGACTAGTAGAGAACTTCTTTTCTATCAACCAGATCACCTGAACAGCCTGTCCTTTTCCCGGAAGGGGATGCTGATATGCATCTTTCCTGTTCCCGTTGATCCCGAGAGTTCTCAGCAAGATCTTGGAAGGCCAGGCCATAGCTATGGCCATTCTACCTTTTTGGCCCAGAAGGGCATGGTTTCCACTCGTGTTGAAACTATTGAGAAGGCATTTTTTAAAGATTCTGCAGAGAACAGATATCCTGCTACAGAGAGACATTCTACATCCAGCTCCTGACAAGCTCCAACTCACAGACTGGAGGTTGAACAGGCGGATTTAAGATCCCTTGGGTTCTCCGATGAACATATTATTAATACCTACTTATAGACAGATCGCGCCGGGTGTCACTCCTGACAACCGATGCTATCACAACGGGTGACAGGAGTGGCACCTGCTGCGATCTGTCTATTAGTACAGGTACTGGTCTATTAGTACAGGCCAAAGTTAAAACCCGCATGGCGTTTTTCTTGGCGTTTTTTCAGTCCCATAAACTACTATGGGCGAAAAACGCCAAGATTTCTGTGAAAAAACGCCATAGTCTCAACATGCTACGATTTTGAAAAACTGCCAAGGAGCAGAAAAACGCCAAAAGGATAAAAAAAAAAAAAAAAGGCCAAGCTGAAAAACGCCAAGTGGATATGGCATTTTGAAGTTCCCTATAGACCTGCAGCTAACATCTGCCCGCAGTGTTTTTTCACAATAAAAATGCCATGCGGCAGAATGGGCGTTTTTATGGGCTTTTTTGGAACAAAAAAAAAAAAGTGGAAACTTAGCCTAACACAGTCTCCATTTAAGCCTCTTCCTGATTCTGAAATGAAGTTTTTCACCTGAATGGTGGAATTTTTGGTCGCCATCTGCAAAAAGATGTACCTCTCTTGTAAAGAACCGTATCTGCGAGTGGCACAATGTTGTCTAGTGCTTTAAACTACTTCATCTCTTCACAGAATGTAGATCAAGAGGTTTACCTTTCTAAGGCTATGTTCACATGAGCATTGTGGAGCTCCATTACAAATACTGATAATAGTGCTGGGACGGAGATTATGACAGCGGGCATCAATCAAATGGACATGTCCATTCAATTTGAGTGAATCTGTTAGGGTTCCCTTACATGCCCGTTATTTTAGATGATTTTAGCAGTGAAAAACCTGACATGCCGGGTTTTCTCCCTACTAAAACCCTGTCATTTCAGCCAAATCAGCAAATGGAGCTTCAGAACAAAGCTCGAAATGCTGATTTGAACCCAGCCTAACTTCTTTGACTATCCAGTAGAAGATCAATTCACATGACATACCCTTAATGTCAGAAGGGCAGTAATCACCTACTTGCAAATATTGGAAGCCTTCAGGGCCGCATTTCATGGGCTGAATTGGCGCAATTATCTTTTAATGAACTTTGCCATGCAGTGACATGGTCAACACCCTCCCTTTGCGCACCTTTCTCTTTACTGTTTCTCTGTTCTCTGTCCTGCACACACCACAGCAGCTTCAGCAGAGAAAGGAAGACAGTGCCTCCTTCTTGACTCAGCCTGTTAGATGCTGGAGGTGTAGGACCTGTGATAGTGTCACCATCTACTGACAGTAACTAGTTGAGGAGCTTCACTTGTAGCTTAAGGACCTGTGGTGATGCTGAGCTAGAGTGGAGGTCACTGCTGCTGTGTTGTGTGTGGAGATCTCTGCTTCCCCGGTGTCACCCCAGCAGTAAAATTATTACATGAGGTGGAGGTATGTTACAGTGTGTTGTGATGATGGTAACGACATAAGTTTTTCTTATAGTGTACACTTATAGTGTATTAATATCAGAATATTAACTCCATGAGGAGGGTTTGTTACAGTGGGTTATCAGGAAGGTATTTCCAAGAGGAGGGTTTGTTACAGTACATTATTGGAAAGGTAATTCCATGGGTAAAGTTTGATACAGTGTGTTCTCTTGAGTGACAGTCACCCAAGTCCGCTATGGCCTTACTAAGAGTACAACCACCCTATGCCACTTTAAAGGAGCAGTGGCTGCTGGGAGCACATGTGCCACACAAAGGAACATCTGCTAGAAGACACGAGGCAGTGATGTTAGCAAATAGCAACATACCTCTCCCTGTCCTCTATAGAAAAGCAGAACAGCCACCGCTGTAGAGTCACCAGATGCAACTGTATGTGATTCATGCTACCTATTGATAATTTTTATTCCATATTTTTCGAGGCAAGGTGACCAAAATGACAATTCTAGTGTCATTCTTTTCAGTTTTGTTTTTCTTTACAGTGTTCAGAGTAAGAGATCAATAACATTATAGTTTTAAAAGACAAACGCTGTTACAAACGCAGCAATGCCTAATATGCATGGAGTTTGTTTTTGCTTATTTTTTTACTAATAAAGGTCCTTATTTGAAAAAAGGGAAAATATTATATATTTTTTCTTTTTTTTACATTTCTGATCACTATACTGCGGTACATCTGTACTGCAGCATAGTATAACTGTCATTGTCACGATGCCGGCTGGCAGGAGGTGGATCCTCTGTGCCAGAGAGGGATTGGCGTGGACCGTGCTAGTGGACCGGTTCTAAGTCACTACTGGTTTTCACCAGAGCCCGCCGCAAAGCGGGATGGTCTTGCTGCGGCGGTAGTGACCAGGTCGTATCCACTAGCAACGGCTCAACCTCTCTGACTGCTGAAGATAGGCGCGGTACAAGGGAGTAGACAGAAGCAAGGTCGGACGTAGCAGAAGGTCGGGGCAGGCAGCAAGGATCGTAGTCAGGGGCAACGGCAGGAGGTCTGGAACACAGGCTAGGAACACACAAGGAAACGCTTTCACTGGCACAATGGCAACAAGATCCGGCGAGGGAGTGCAGGGGAAGTGAGGTATACATAGGGAGTGCACAGGTGAACACACTAATTAGAACCACTTGCGCCAATCAGCGGCGCAGTGGCCCTTTAAATCGCAGAGACCCGGCGCGCGCGCGCCCTAGGGAGCGGGGCCGCGCGCGCCGGGACAGGACCGACGGAGAGCGAGTCAGGTACGGGAGCCGGGGTGCGCATCGCGAGCGGGCGCCACCCGCATCGCGAATCGCATCCCGGCTGGAGGGGGAATCGCAGCGCACCGGGTCAGTGGATCTGACCGGAGCGCTGCAGTAGCGAGAGTGTAGCAAGCGCTCCGGGGAGGAGCGGGGACCCGGAGCGCTCGGCGTAACAGTACCCCCCCCTTGGGTCTCCCCCTCTTCTTAGAGCCTGAGAACCTGAGGAGCAGACTTTTGTCTAGGATATTGTCCTCAGGTTCCCAGGATCTCTCTTCAGGACCACAACCCTCCCAATCGACCAAAAAAAAAGTTTTCCCTCTGACCTTCTTGGAGGCCAGTATCTCCTTTACGGAGAAGATGTCCGAGGAGCCGGAAACAGGAGTGGGAGAAACAAGTTTGGGAGAGAAACGGTTGATGATGAGTGGTTTAAGAAGAGAAACGTGAAAGGCATTAGGAATACGAAGAGAAGGAGGAAGAAGAAGTTTGTAAGAGATAGGATTAATCTGGCACAAAATTTTGAAAGGACCAAGATAGCGTGGTCCCAATTTGTAGCTAGGGACACGGAAGCGGACATATTTAGCGGAGAGCCATACCTTGTCTCCAGGAGAAAAAATGGGGGGAGCTCTTCTTTTCTTATCAGCAAACTTCTTCATGCGTGATGAAGCCTGTAAGAGAGAATTTTGGGTCTCTTTCCATATGGTGGAAAGATCACGAGATATTTCATCCACAGCGGGCAAACCAGAGGGCAAGGGAGTAGGGAGGGGGGGAAGAGGGTGACGGCCGTACACCACGAAAAATGGGGATTTGGAGGAAGATTCAGAGACTCTGAAGTTATACGAGAATTCGGCCCATGGTAGAAGATCTGCCCAGTCATCCTGGCGGGAGGAAACAAAATGCCGTAAATAATCACCCAGGACCTGGTTAATTCTTTCTACTTGCCCATTGGATTGAGGATGATAGGCAGAAGAAAAGTTTAATTTAATCTTGAGTTGTTTACAGAGAGCCCTCCAGAATTTTGACACGAATTGGACGCCTCTGTCCGAGACGATCTGCGTGGGCAACCCGTGAAGACGAAAAATGTGTACAAAAAATTGTTTTGCCAACTGAGGCGCTGAAGGAAGACCAGGAAGAGGGATGAAATGTGCCATCTTGGAGAATCGATCAACGACCACCCAAACAACAGTGTTGCCACGGGATGGGGGTAAGTCTGTAATAAAGTCCATACCAATCAGAGACCAAGGCTGTTCGGGGACAGGCAGAGGATGAAGAAGACCAGCGGGCTTCTGGCGAGGAGTCTTATCCCGGGCACAGACAGTGCAGGCTCGCACAAAATCCACAACATCCGTCTCCAGAGTCGGCCACCAATAGAAACGAGAGATGAGTTGCACGGATTTCTTGATGCCCGCATGACCTGCGAGATGGGAGGAGTGACCCCATTTGAGGATTCCGAGGCGTTGGCGTGGAGAGACGAAGGTCTTCCCTGGAGGAGTTTGCCTGATGGAGGCTGGAGAAGTGGAGATCAGGCAGTCAGGAGGAATGATGTGTTGCGGAGAGAGCTCTACTTCCGAGGCATCCGAGGAACGAGAGAGAGCATCGGCCCTAATGTTCTTATCGGCAGGCCGAAAGTGAATTTCAAAATTAAATCGGGCAAAGAACAGAGACCACCTGGCCTGGCGAGGATTCAGCCGTTGGGCAGAGTGGAGATAGGAGAGGTTCTTGTGATCGGTGTAAATAATAACTGGAAATCTTGATCCCTCCAGCAGATGCCTCCATTCCTCAAGTGCTAATTTAATGGCTAGTAGCTCTCGATCCCTGATGGAGTAGTTCCTCTCCGCCGGAGATAAGGTCCTAGAAAAAAAACCACAAGTAACAGCATGCCCGGAAGAATTTTTTTGTAGAAGGACCGCTCCAGCTTCTTCTGAGGAGGCATCAACCTCCAATAGGAAGGGTTTAGATGGGTCAGGTCTGGAGAGCACGGGAGCCGAAGAAAAGGCAGACTTGAGCTGTTTAAAGGCGTCTTCCGCTTGAGGAGGCCATGACTTAGGATTGGCATTCTTTTTGGTTAAAGCCACGATAGGAGCCACAATGGTAGAAAAATGTGGAATAAATTGTCTGTAATAATTGGCGAACCCCAAAAAACGTTGGATAGCACGGAGTCCGGAGGGGCGTGGCCAATCTAAGACGGCAGAGAGTTTGTCTGGATCCATTTGTAGTCCCTGGCCAGAGACCAAGTATCCTAGGAAAGGAAGAGATTGACATTCAAACAGACATTTCTCTATTTTGGCATAAAGTTGATTGTCACGAAGTCTCTGAAGAACCATGCGGACATGCTGGCGGTGTTCTTCTAGGTTGGCAGAAAAAATCAGGATATCGTCCAGATACACAACAACACAGGAATATAAGAGATCACGAAAAATTTCATTAACAAAGTCTTGGAAGACGGCAGGGGCGTTGCACAGGCCAAAGGGCATGACCAGATACTCAAAGTGTCCATCTCTAGTGTTAAATGCCGTTTTCCATTCATCCCCCTCTCTGATGCGGATGAGATTATAAGCACCTCTTAAGTCCAGTTTGGTAAAGATGTGGGCACCTTGGAGGCGATCAAAGAGTTCAGAGATGAGAGGTAGGGGGTAGCGGTTCTTTACCGTGATTTTATTAAGACCGCGGTAGTCAATGCAAGGACGTAGGGAGCCATCTTTTTTGGACACAAAGAAAAATCTGGCTCCGGCAGGAGAGGAGGATTTGCGGATAAAGCCCTTTTTTAAATTTTCCTGGATGTACTCAGACATAGCAAGAGTCTCTGGGGCAGAGAGAGGATAAATTCTGCCCCGGGGTGGAGTAGTGCCCGGGAGGAGGTCAATAGGACAGTCATAAGGCCTGTGAGGAGGTAGAGTCTCAGCTTGTTTTTTGCAAAAAACATCCGCAAAGTCCATATAGGCCTTAGGGAGGCCGGTTACAGGGGGAACCACAGGGTCACGGCAAGGAGAACTGGGAACCGGTTTAAGGCAGTCCTTGAAACAAGAGGAACCCCAACTCTTGATCTCCCCAGTGGACCAATCCAGGGTTGGGGAATGGTGTTGAAGCCAGGGTAGTCCGAGGAGAATTTCGGAAGTGCAATTGGGGAGGACCAAAAACTCAATTTTCTCGTGATGAGGTCCGATGCACATTAGGAGGGGCTCCGTGCGGAAACGTATGGTACAGTCCAATCTTTCATTGATAACACAATTGATGTAGAGGGGTCTGGCGAGACTGGTCACCGGGATGTTGAACCTGTTGATGAGAGAGGCCAAAATAAAATTTCCTGCAGATCCGGAATCCAAGAAGGCCATAGTAGAGAAGGAGAAGGTAGAGGCAGATATCCGCACAGGCACAGTAAGACGTGGAGAAGCAGAGTTGACATCAAGGACTGTCTCACCTTTGTGCGGAGTCAGCGTACGTCTTTCCAGGCGGGGAGGACGGATAGGACAATCCTTCAGGAAGTGTTCGGTACCGGCACAGTACAGTCAGAGATTCTCCATGCGGCGTCGTGTCCTCTCTTGAGGTGTCAGGCGAGACCGGTCGACCTGCATAGCCTCCACGGCGGGAGGCACAGGAACGGATTGCAGGGGACCAGAGGAGAGAGGAGCCGGGGAGAAAAAACGCCTCGTGCGAACAAAGTCCATATCCTGGCGGAGCTCCTGACGCCTTTCGGAAAAACGCATGTCAATGCGAGTGGCTAGATGAATGAGTTCATGTAGGTTAGCAGGGATTTCTCGTGCGGCCAGAACATCTTTAATGTTGCTGGATAGGCCTTTTTTAAAGGTCGCGCAGAGGGCCTCATTATTCCAGGATAGTTCAGAAGCAAGAGTACGGAATTGTACGGCGTACTCGCCAACGGAAGAATTACCCTGGACCAGGTTCAACAGGGCAGTCTCAGCAGAAGAGGCTCGGGCAGGTTCCTCAAAGACACTTCGAATTTCCGAGAAGAAGGAGTGTACAGAGGCAGTGACGGGGTCATTGCGGTCCCAGAGCGGTGTGGCCCATGACAGAGCTTTTCCAGACAGAAGGCTGACTACGAAAGCCACCTTAGACCTTTCAGTAGGAAACTGGTCCGACATCATCTCCAAGTGCAGGGAACATTGAGAAAGAAAGCCACGGCAAAATTTAGAGTCCCCATCAAATTTATCCGGCAAGGATAGTCGTAGGCCTGAAGCGGCCACTCGCTGCGGAGGAGGTGCAGGAGCTGGCGGAGGAGATGATTGCTGAAGCTGTGGTAGTAGCTGCTGTAGCATCACGGTCAGTTGAGACAGCTGGTGGCCTTGTTGCGCTATCTGTTGTGACTGCTGGGCGACCACCGTGGTGAGGTCGGCGACAACTGGCAGAGGGACTTCAGCGGGATCCATGGCCGGATCTACTGTCACGATGCCGGCTGGCAGGAGGTGGATCCTCTGTGCCAGAGAGGGATTGGCGTGGACCGTGCTAGTGGACCGGTTCTAAGTCACTACTGGTTTTCACCAGAGCCCGCCGCAAAGCGGGATGGTCTTGCTGCGGCGGTAGTGACCAGGTCGTATCCACTAGCAACGGCTCAACCTCTCTGACTGCTGAAGATAGGCGCGGTACAAGGGAGTAGACAGAAGCAAGGTCGGACGTAGCAGAAGGTCGGGGCAGGCAGCAAGGATCGTAGTCAGGGGCAACGGCAGGAGGTCTGGAACACAGGCTAGGAACACACAAGGAAACGCTTTCACTGGCACAATGGCAACAAGATCCGGCGAGGGAGTGCAGGGGAAGTGAGGTATACATAGGGAGTGCACAGGTGAACACACTAATTAGAACCACTTGCGCCAATCAGCGGCGCAGTGGCCCTTTAAATCGCAGAGACCCGGCGCGCGCGCGCCCTAGGGAGCGGGGCCGCGCGCGCCGGGACAGGACCGACGGAGAGCGAGTCAGGTACGGGAGCCAGGGTGCGCATCGCGAGCGGGCGCCACCCGCATCGCGAATCGCATCCCGGCTGGAGGCGGTATCGCAGCGCACCGGGTCAGTGGATCTGACCGGAGCGCTGCAGTAGCGAGAGTGTAGCGAGCGCTCCGGGGAGGAGCGGGGACCCGGAGCGCTCGGCGTAACAGTCATATATATTATATTTTACTATACTGACATTAAAATGAAAGGAGATGATCCAGCAATTCAAAAGAACAAATGGCTGGGGACCCCGCAATCTCTCATGCAGCACCCACCTGTCTCAGCTGCACGAAGCGATGATCACTCCGTGTCTGACGCTCTGTATCATGACATCACGACTCTGCCCCTTGTGACATCATGCCCCTCCTCCTCATGGGCATCACACACCCTCCCATAGACTTGCATTGAGGGGGTGGGGCGTGATATCACAAGGGGGCGGATGTGATCATCTCTTTGTGCAGCTGAAACAGTCTCTGCCTGAGAGATTACGGGAGTCCCCGCGATCAGACATCTTATCCCTATCCTTTGGATAGGGGACAAGATGTCTTAGGGCCGGAGTACCCCTCTCAAAGCTCACATACACAGATGCAATCAATTAAAAGAATCATGGCCCAGACCCATAATGGGGGTAGGGCTACGTGAAAAGCAAATAGAGACATTTAAAACCAATGTGACCACTGGTCTACACCTATCACATACACAACAACAGCATAATAAAAATGCATGTACATATAATTACAAATATTCTTCGTGTATACATACTGATAATACTTACAGCCATTAGTAATTTCCATAATGTGTCCCTGCATATGTGTGGTACATATAACATGTAGATGCAGACAAAAATTTTAATAATTGTGGGTGTGAATATGAAACACCACTATGTGAGGGTCTTAGAAAAGATTTTTGAAAGGATTTTTTTTTACTATACTGACATTAGAGTATTCCAGGAATTTTTGGGATTTGACTGTGCTACAGGGGCTGTAAAGTTAGCGTAGTTCATAATATAGTGTCTGTACCTGTGTGCGACGGTTTTCTCACAATTCTTATGTGATTTTCACCCCAATGACAGTTGTCTCAGATTTTTCCCAGGTTGCAATGCGGCCGAGACCTGACATCGCTAGTCACCTGATGATAGGGAGCCTGCCTGCTTCAATGGGTGGAGCGATCGCTTGGTGGAAGAGAGATCAATCTGCAACTAATTGAAAAACAGAGGAAAAACAGAGGTCTTTTGAAGGGATGCAGCTCATTTATGTTTCAATGGGTGGGGTGGCTAATGTGTGGGAGGGAGGAAAATTGAACTATGGGATTTGTAGGCAAAGAAGGAAACTCAAACAGGAAATACCAATTCACAAAAAGGTAGCCACAGTCTTATGGTAATCTCACAACATTTTTGACCCCTGTTCTAAATATCATCCCGCTAATTTACTAGATTACTACTTCGTTCCATATTATGGTGTAATCTATTGTCAAGTTACCCATAGTGTAGTACTTACTACCTCTCAGGTTACTTCTTTCAGTTCCATGTCGGATCCCAGCCACAGAATACTCTTCTTTTACTAATCAGTTGCAGCGGCGCCTGCTCAGCGGGCGTCGCCTAGCAACGACAGACGCTCCGCTCGACAGCAATGACGCGCCCCCGGAAATGACGCGGACTCACTAGCTGACGTCGGCATCCGGAAGCGGCGCGGGTGATTCGAGCGTGGTAGCGTCTGACTTAGGTAGGTGCTTTAAAAAGGCCCCGTTTTCACTGCTACCAGCAGCGGATAACAGACGCCAAAGCTGGGCATACCGCCACTGCAGATGCCAGCCTCTCGCCGACCACCACTGTGGTATCCGTGAGTCCATACCCAGGAGCAGGGCTCTGCCCTGGGTTTCTAGCACATCACTTTCCCAGTCAATGTATTACATAATGATGGGTTATCTATAAACGGTGGATGTAATAGTGATGTACTGATTCTGTTTAGTGCACGATACTATTTGTGATGCACCTTGTTGGCCGTGACTTTTGATCATTCTATATGGTCTATTTGTCGTGATTTCTATTGTTTAAGATTGACTACATTGGGCCATCTAGCCCCTGACGAACCCATCAACTTGGGGGAAACGCGTTGGGCAGGTTTTTTTGTTTTCTCAAGTGTAGGGGCTGACAAAGGGGTAGAACGGGGCAGGGGTCGTCCTTTCAAGGACGAGTGCCCCGACAGTTCCCTGAGCGAGCAGGGGTAGCGGCACTACATCTTCCCGCTAGGGTTTCTTAGGGCTATCCACCCTACCCTCCCTGGACATCCCCAATATACCCCTATCCCCTGACTTCTTTATTTTGGCCAATTTTTGACACGGGCTCGGACTGCTACACCAGCTATCTTGGTCTCTGGGTCATTGTTTTACATGACATTTTTCTGTTGTTGTATTGTCAGTGGGGTCTTGTGGTTTTACATTGCACATTAAATGTTAAGTTTTAAATTGCTTTACCCCTTCTGTGAATTCTGATTTGACATTGGGTATCTATACAATTTTTCTGTGAATCAATCTCACAACATAGCCATTTAGCCCCAAGACAAGTGCAGATCCTTCCTAAGCATATCCATTACTGTCTGGCAGGTACGTACTAAATTCACCTTATGGTGTTTAACCCCTTTAAGCCTGAGAAAGTCATCCTGTGGCTGGGCCTCGGAGGCTACTGTAGTTGGCAGACTAGGAGGCCGTGATTCAAATCGCATTACAGGGTATCCAATGGGTGACAGGGGAAGCTTCCTTCCCCTCTTAGAACTGTAGATGCAGCAGTTGCACGTGTTGCAGCATCTATAGAGTTAACTGTAAGGATCAGTGCTCCAGTTTACGGTCAAGGTAAAAAGTACACCTCTCTGAACAGTGTCTGGAGGCTGTGGTTACTGCTGCACACAAAAGTTGATCAACAGATCAAGAAACTGTCAGGGACCGACCAGGGGACAGGGAAAGTGAGCCCTAAACTGACCCTAAACCCGCTCTCCCTACCTACTTGCCCATCCACCCTAACCGGATCTGGGCGCCGGTCCCTCCCTGAACTAAAGTGCAGGGGCCTAATAAAAACACATACTAAGAAATAGTCAGTCACAAACCAGAAAAAAACAGGAACATAGAACTCCATCGTATAAAAGTACAGAAGGCTCAGATCAGAGAGTTAATACAGAGGACGCCATATCAGCCGTCATAAACAGAGGAATAAGAGGTCATGAACAGAGGACACTATAGATTAGCAGTCATGAACAGAGGACACGATAGATAAGTGGTCATGAACAGAACTCCAAAGATCTGAATAAAGAACTAATAAACATATAGGGGGAGATTTATCAAAGGATTTAGACTGGTTTTTCCCATCTAAATTTGTCGCACAGAAAGTCGCAGTCTAAATATGTGCAACTTTTTTGCAACTTTTGCTTTAGAGGATTTTTAAAACATGATGCATTCTACTCCATTTTAGACAGAAAAATGCATTGGTGCTGAATTTATCAAAAGCGACTTTTCGAAGTTGCATCAGCTCAAAGTATGCAGCAGGTTTAAATACAGTCTAAACCATAGATCCAGAATTTATCAAGAGCCTTGCGACTTTTGATAAATTAGGCGCACAATAGACCGGCCTAACCCTCTGTAGGTGGGTTTATATTGATGCAGGAAATAGACAACTTTGATAAATCTTCCCCATAGAGTTCAAAACCCCAGACAGTAAAACGGATAAGTCTGAACATACTCCAGAACAAAACAGGAATAAGCTTAATCCCCTAGAAAAACCTCCGGTAGGCACAGGAATAACAATACACTCTGACGGTAAACAGGATCTATCGCGGAACAGGAATAGTCGCAATCCCACATAAAACCTCCAGTAGACACGAAAGTCCCCATGGACAGGTAACAGGGATGTACAGGATATATTTATAGAACACTGTTCACACTGAACACAAGACCGGAATAATCACAATCTCTTCAGTACACCTCCAGTAGACGCAGGAATAACAATACCCTCTGAGTCCCCATGGACAGGAAACAGGGGTGCCTAAATACACAGGATATAGATATAGAACATTGTTCACACTGAACACAAACAGGAATAATCACAATGCCTTCAGAAAACCTCCAGTAGACGCAGGAATAACAATACCCTCTGAGTCCCCATGGACAGGTAACAGGGATGCCTAAATACACAGGATATAATTATGGAACACTATTCACACTGAACACAAGACAGGAATAGTAATCCCTCTGAATACCTCCAGTAGACAAGGAGTCCCCATGAATAATAATAAATCCAAATAGACTACTGGCCAGCGGCACACTCCACAGTGTGATCAGAAGCTGACCTATTAGGAAAACAGAAATATAAAACACAGAACTTCATATAAACGAATACAAGAGAAAACACAGCGTGAACAGACACACAGCAAAAAGAACATACAAATCCTAAAACTAAGACTAAACAAACACAGTTTAAAATCTACTAAGAGCATGCCACATAACAATGGCTAAAAAAAAAAAAATAAAGTTCATGCTAAAACAGAGATAGTAGATTAAAAGCTCAAACAAACAGTGTTTCATCAAGAGCTCCGTGCAGCATGTCCAGCATCTTAGCAAGTCAGGATATAATGAAGTCAATCACCAGCCCAGAGGCTAGACTGGGATGACTTTAAATAGACACACCCTAGGAGCTATTGGCTAGCAAGCAAAAGGCTATCAACTATAAAACTGTTCACACACAACCAAACCAATAGCTGTGTGTAGACACAAGCCAATGCAGACATGACAGAAACTAATAAATCTATAAATGAAAGGCTGATGACTATTATTGAAATGAAGGGCGGCTATATTGTACGTCCTACGTCCCACTACGGCTATGAAGCAAGTGCAGGAGCTATCAAGTGCTATCAGCAGCCAGATACCCACCAGTAATGGTGAGCATCAGCAAACCCATCAATATTGATCACGGCATCTGCGACAATGTGGCGGTTTGGGTGGCTGATCTGATCGCCCTCAGCACAGCTGCAGATGGCAGACAGATGTCTCCTTACCTGCCTTCTGCCATTATCATGGGGTCTTCTTCTGTAGTCTGCCTTCGAGCAAACCAGAGAAGTAGATCGCAGATAACACTGATCAGTGCTATGCTGATCAGAATTTGCAATTCCTTTAGTCCCTGTGGGGACTAAAAAAGTGTAAAAAAAAAGTTTTAATAAAAGTTAAAAAGCCACTCCCCCAATAAAAAATAGAATTCCCTTCTGTCATTTTCCAAAAAACAAGAGTAAAAAATAAAAATAAATCAACATATTTGGTATCGCCACATGCGGAAATGTCCGATCTATTAAGATATTATTTTAATGATCCCGTGCGGTAAACCGCATAAACATGAAAAAACTGCTTATATATGGTCACATCACATAAAAAAAAATATTAAAAAGAATTAAAAAAGACATATATACATATTTGTGGTACCAATGAAAACTACAGATCACGGCGCAAAAAAATCGCTCTCATGCAGCCCTGTATACGGCAAAATAAAAAAGTTATAGGGGGTCAGAATAGGACAATTTTAAACATACTAATTTCGTTAAAAAGTTTATTTTTAAAGTAGTGCAGTAATAGAAAAGCGTGTAAAGGTATCATTTTAATTGTATTGGTCCACAGAATAAAGAGACGTTCGGAACATTTACCATATTTATCGGCGTATAACACGCACTGGCGTATAACACGCACCCCCATTTTAACAGGGAAATTTAAGTAAAAAAAATAAAATGTAAAATAAATGACTTGGACTAAATGCCATATCATCCGCCCAACTTCGTTTTCTTCTGCACCTCAGTTTGGTCCTGTCCCCTCCAGTGCCACATCATTCCTTCCCTTTTATCAGTCCCTGTGCCATATTTACCCCTCTCATCGCCTCCCCCCATGTCTCATCATCCCCCCATGACTCATAATTTCCCCCTGTCATAGACCACCACTAGCCATACAGACATTTAGCATTTAGTGCCTCCCCCACCATCATTTCCCGCTGTCTCATTATCCCCCACCTTGTCTCATCATGTCCCCCATCATTTCCCCCTCATCATTTCCCCCTGTCTCATCATCCCCCACCCTGTCTCATCATGTCCCCCATCATCCCTCCATCCTGTCTCATCATGTCCCCCATCATTCCAACCTCATCACCCCCCCACCCTGTCTCATCATGTCCCCCATCATTCCCCCCTCATCATCCCCCACCCTGTCTCATCATGTCCCCTAACCTGTCTCATTATGCCCCCCATCATCCCCCCCCTCATCATTTCCCCTTGTCTCATCATCCCCCCATCATGTTCTTCCTATGCCAGTGGTCTTCAACCTGCGGACCTCCAGATGTTGCAAAACTATAACTCCCAGCATGCCCGGACAGCCAACGGGCATGTAGTTTTGCAACATCTGGAGGTCCGCAGGTTGAAGACCACTGTCCTATGCTATTCTTCCCCTCCCTCATCATTCCCCCTTTTCCCTGCTTTTCATCGTTTTTTTAATTTTCCTTACCTGGCTGCGCTTCAGCAGGTCAGGTCAGGCGGGGGTCTTGCGGACTGCGGTCAGTGAAGCAGATGAATGAAGTCCTCTCCCGGCTCCTCTGCGCGGCATCAGGGACGTCACTTTTCATTTCCTGTAACCGCCGCTAGTCAGAGTTCGGAGTGCGGCGACTACAGGAAATAAAAAATTACATCACTGATGCCGCGCAGAGAAACCGGGAGAGGACGTCACTCATCTGCTTCACTGACCGCAGCCCGCAAGACCTGACCTGCTGAAGCGCAGCCAGGTAAGGAAAATAAAAAAAAACTATAAAAAGCAGGGAAAAGGGGGAATGATGAGGGAGGGGGGAGGTAAGAAAAATTAAAAGTAAAACTGTCACTTGTTTTCTCCCGCACTATCCACAGGTAGAGCGGGGAGGAGACGCCGCTGGTCACTGATTTAAAGTGGCCGCGGCCGTGCTTCTAATACTTAACAAGCAGCCGCTTTAAATCAGTGACCAGAAGATTTATCGGCGTATAACACGCAGGCAGGCTTTTTGCCTTAAATTTAAGTTTTAAAAGTGCATGTTATATGCCGATAAATACGGTACTTTTGAATGCTGGCCAGTGGAGTACCTTTTTAAATATTCAGGTTTAAGGTTTATTAACATGTTTGATTGATGATGAGCACTGTAGTTGTTTTATAATAAAATTAATCCTCAAAAACACAACTTGCCTAATAATTGTGTGTGATAGTTATTCAGCTTTGTACTTTTTTTTTCTTTTTTCAGAGGTTTTGAGGTATATTAGAAGTGACCCCATTCTAACCTCTTAACGACCATTGACATGTATATACATCAATGTGCCATCAATGTGTGTATGGTGAAGGCTCCTGACTGATTCTTGTAGCTGAGGTTTGTCACTAATAGCCGACATGATTGCCGTGGCCGGCTATTAGCCCTTTAGATCACCACTGTCAAACCTGAGAGTGGTGTCTAAAGGGACATTAGAATGGACCCTGGTGGTCTAGTGGGGTGAATTGAAGCCCCCCCCCCCCCTGGCTTTTGATAAAATAAACGATAATAACGATATAACGGTTTAACCCACGTACATTAACCCCTTCCATATTAAAAGTTTAAATCACTTCCCTTTTCCCAAATTCCATATAAAAAAGTGTAATCATAATAAAAATAAACATATTTGGTATCGACGCATGTGTAATTGTCCGAACTATTAAAATATAACTGTACTTATCCCATACAATGAACGGTGTAAATGTAAAAAAATTCCAAACTCCAGAATTATTTTTTTTTTTTTATCTCATCATACCCCAGAAAAAATTAAGTAAAAAGAAATCAAAAAGTCCCATCAATTCCACAATGGTACCCTTAAAAGCTACAGATCAGGGCACAAAAAATGAGCCATCACAAAGCCTGGTAAAACATTTTTTTTTATAAAGTTATAGTGGTCAGAATATGGCAATTAAAAAAAAATTCTATAAAGTTTAGAATTTTTTCAAAGTAGTAAAACATGATGAAAACTATGCAAATAGCATTTTAATTGCATCGACCTAAAGTATCAAGATTACAAGGTTAGTTTGACCTGACGGTGAATCATGTTTTTTTTTTTTTTTCATCTCACACATAATTTTTTTCCATTTTGGAGCATATGTTATAGAATAATGAACGAAGATATTCCAAAGTACAATTGGTCCTGCATTAAATAAGCCCTTATATGGGTATGTAGATTAAAAAACAATAGAGTTATGGCTATTAAAGGGCGAGGAGGAAAAAAAGGAAAGTGCAACAATGAAAAATGGCCTGGTCCTTAAAGGGTAGCTCCCACCATCCTATTTTTTTTTTTTTTTTTTTTGCTAGCCCGTGACCCCCCCCCCCCCGGTACGGCACTAGCCCGTTCACTCCTCCCCCCCCCAACACCCCCACCCCCACCCTGCATACCCCGTTCCCTCATTACACTTGCAGTTACTGCAGAGTCTGGCAGCGGGGGTGCAGGGACAGCGGCGGCAACGAGGCGGCGGCGGCGATGTGCGGGAGGAGTGGCCGGGGAGCCAATGCGCTCGCTCCCACCTGTCTGATTGACAGGCAGGGAGCGAGTGCAGCCTAACTGAAAAAGGACTGATTGCCACTCCAAAATCAGTCCTTTTTCAGTGGCCGGTTTTTAAATGTAAATTAAACCTTTTTAATGAAAAAAAAATTATAAAAATATATTAGAGATATGTTGTAGTACATAAGTACTACAACACATCAAAAAATAAAGTTGGTGACAGTGCCCATTTAAGGGGTTAAAATCCACAGTCTTCAGGGAACTCATCTTGGGTTGTAGTGAGCATGTAAAGTCCACGTATTTTTTAGAAATTAAATCACACTGAATAGTACAGAGTATAAATTGCTAATTTTCCATGGCTAATTTATCTCGGTGCCAAATATGTTGAGCCCAGTTTGTGCCGAAGGAGACATACATCCCATAAACTGTGGGGGGGGGGGGGTTAGATGTATATATTGAATATATTTTTATGAATATATATTAGATGAATATATTTTTATTTATTATTTTCGTATTTCAGAGTATTACTGCATCCTGTCCAATGTGAGGCAAAATATTTGTAAGATTTTTCAGGCCCCTGGCTGCCATTGTTGTATGCCTCAATTGTGTCAAAGTGTGCTAATGGGCTGACTGAAGGGCCTCATCGATCTGTCAAAACAACTTCATTGGTGTCTTCAGAGGCAGCTCTAGACTTTGTGAGGCCCTAGATGAAACAGAAGGCCCTCATTGACAAGATGTTATGATGTAGTGTGGGTTGGCAGCACCAGGGCCAGGGGACAGAATTGTGTAAAATACTGGGCAGCTACCTAGGTACAGGTATCACAGGGCAGGTCACTACAGCGGCTCAGATTTATGGTTCTGCATTGTTGTTTAACCCTTTTTGCAACAACAACAAAAGAAAACAAAGGGAAAACCTCAGAATCTATCAAGTCTACATAAATCTCCTATACTAATGACAGACGACTGGTGCCAGGAAGTGTAACAGGAGTACTCACCACTGTGTGTGCGTTCTGCAGGGTGCAGAATGGAAGCAGCAGAAACAGGACCTAAAGGGACCTCATAGTGACAGACTGGGGTGCTCCCTCTGCTGCCCTGTATGTCTTCTCTCTGACACTCCCCTGAAGAACCTTACCCTGTCCTGCCGCTCTTAATCTGCAAGCCCCATAAATATCCAGTCACCCACCTCCCAGAGACTCCCCGTTCCCCCCTCTATACGGACCCCTCCTCCTGATCCTCCTTTATTAGGTGTCATTCCTGCATCCCCACATAGACTCTTCTGTCCCCCAATTTAAATGCATTTTTTCTCTCCTCTTCTATCCCCCCCATAGACCCCTCCACTCCTCCTGCTTCCCCCAATGATCTTCTCCTCCTGTCCCTGTCTAAATACCCCTCCTTTCCTCCTGTACCAGCTTAGTTAGAGCCCTATTCTTCTTCTGTACCCCCTTATATAGAGTCCTCCTTTCTTCCTGCACCCTCTTTATTAAGCCCTCTTTTCCTCCTGTACCCCCTTATATACAGCCCTTTTTTCTCTCCTCCTGTACCCCCTTATATAGAACCCTCTTCCTCTCCTCCTGTACCCCCTTATATAGAGCCCTCTTCCTCTCCTCCTGTACACCCTTATATAGAACCCTCTTCTCATCTTGTACCCCCTTATATACAGCCCTCTTCCTCACCTCCTGTCCCCCTTATATAAAGCCCCCTTCTGTCCTCCTGTACCCCCTATATAGAGCAATCTTATACTCCTGCCCCCCTAAAATACTTGTTCTTCCCTACCCTTTTATAGACCCCTTCTGTCCCCCCTTACAGATTCTACTTTCCCCCTTAATAGTGGCCCTGCTCTCTTTAATAATCCCAGTGTCCTATTTTCCCTTATTTCTGTTTCCCTGCTGTGATTGCCCCCTTGCCTGCTGTCCGGTGTCCACGCTCTCTGGTTCAGCAGTGCTCAGTCTCAGCTCCGGAGCTGCCAGCTGTCCTCTTCCTGGGCCTTAGACTGTTCCGATGCAGAACTTCTAGTGCAGGCCGTGTGTGATGAGATGATGTTATCACAATCGGCCTGCATGATCAGAGATGCGGAGCTGTGAGTGCAGGAGCAGGGATTCCTGTTCCTGTACAATAATGAGTGGCAATGCGTAAATTACATAGGTATCACCACACATTTTACTTTACTAGGGGGGCGAGTTAGTTGGCCTAACTTGCCTAATGGTAGAGCCACTTCTGGATGTCTTATCTGGGTCACTGAACAGTTTCCAGATGCCCAGTGCTGTTGCAAACAACCTGGGCATTGTCTGTGTACAATGCATGGTACTGCGATCTTCTCCAGAAATTCTTCTTAAAGTGGTGTACCAGAAGTCCCCTAAATGGCTGCCACTAGGGGTAATGAACTGGCTATTTACCTGATGTTATGAATGTTATTCATTTCACCTCTCGGTAAATTCAATATGTGATAAGTCTATATACAGTGGGGCAAAAAAGTATTTAGTCAGCCACCAATTGTGCAAGCTCTCCCACTTAAAAAGATGAGAGCGGCCTGTAATTTTCATCATAGTTATACCTCAACTATGAGAGACATAATGAGAAAAAAAAATCCATGAAATCACATTGTCTGATTTTTAGAGAATTTATTTGCAAATTATGGTGGGAAATAAGTATTTCGTCACCTACAAACAAGCAAGATTTCTGGCTCTCACAGACCTGTAACTGTTTTCTTTAAGAGTCTCCTCTGTCCTCCACTCATTACCTGTATTAATGGCAAACTTGTTATCAGTATAAAAGACACCTGTCCACAACCTCAAATAGTCACACTCCAAACTCCACTATGGCCAAGACCAAGAGCTGTCAAAGGACACAAGAAACAAAATTGTAAACCTGCACCAGGCTGGGATGACTGAATCTGCAGTAGGCAATCAGCTTGGTGCGAAATCAACTCTGGGAGCAATTATTAGAAAATGGAAGGCATACAAGACCACTAATAATCTCCCACAATCTGGGGCTCCATGCAAGATCTCACCCCGTGGTGTCAAAATGATCACAAGAACAGTAAGAAAAAAAATCCCAGAACGAGAGCTGGGACCAAAGTAACAAAGGCTACCATCAGTAACACACTACGTGGCCAGGGACTCAAATCATGCAGTGCCAGACATGTCCCCCTGCTTTAGCCAGTACATATCTGGGCCCATCTGAAGTTTGCTAGAGAGCATTTGGATAATCCAGAAGAGTATTGGGAGTATGGTACTGTCAGATGAAACCAAAGTAGAACTTTTTGGTAAAAACTCAACTCGTCATGTTTGGAAGAGAAAGAATGCTGAGTTGCATCCAAAGAACACCATACCTACTGTCAAGCATGCGAGTGGAAACACCATGCATTGGGGCTGTTTTTCTGCTAAGGGACCAGGATGACTGATCCGTGTAAAGGAAGCATTTCAAGGTCCTGGAGTGGCCTAGCCAGTCACCAGACTTGAAAGGAGTTGAAAGTCTGTGTTGCCCAGCGACAGCACCAAAACATCACTGCTCTAGAGGATATCTGCATGTAGGAATGGGCCAAAATACCAGCAACAGTGTGTGAAAACCTTGTGAAGACTTACAGAAAACGTTTGACCTCTGTCATTGCCAACAAAGGGTATTTAACAAAGTATTGAGATGAACTTTTGTTATTGACCAAATACTTATTTTCCACCATAATTTGCAAATACATTCTTTAAAAATCAGACAATGTGATGTTATGGATTTTTTTTTCTCATTATGTCTCTCATAGTTGAGGTATACCTATGATGAAAATTACAGGCCTCTCACATCTTTTTAAGTGGGAGAATTTGCATAATTGGTGGCTGACTAAATACTTTTTTGCCCCACTGTAGCTCTAAGCTATTCATCTGCTGATCATGCCATCAGTCACAAATGCATCACAAATTATTTTATCAAAGCATTTTGGGTCATCCGCATGTTATCATGAACACTGATTCATTAGGCTGGAGAGATTTTGGTGCCAGCACTTACAGAGAAATAATTGCTATCTTTTAGAAGATAAGCTAGTAATGTCTTTTCCCGAGATGTGAATCCTCAAAAATCTTCAAACACAACTTTTTAAACAGACAAATGAATTTCTTTAGTCTAACAAATTACTAGAACAGAAATGATACAAGCAGGGGCAGACTGACAGGCCAATCAGCTGGCCGCCACCTGCCACATAAAATAAAAATGTTATCTAATTGCCCGGCACGCACCCGGACCCGGCACACACCCGGACCCGGAGAACGGCGCTGCTGGCTGCTGTTTGGCATCTCCCAAACAGCCATGGTTAGTAGTTTAGTATCAACTGAAGCTGCAATGTTTGTAAATAACTGTGTTAGAGCAGTGTTGCCTCCAGCTGTTTTAAAACTACAGCTCCCAGCATGTCCACACATCCTTTATCTGTAGTTTTGCTTACACAATAGAAATATCCTATACTGGATACCGGTATGCTTTACGGACGGTATCCAGTATGCTGTAAAATCTAGACTAGCCTGTCTTGCTAAAAGATCGGCAACCCCTAGTGGTGGCTATTTTTAGCTTGAATTTCAGGTGAAAATTTACATTTTTTTTAACAGGTGTATATTGTGAAATGTCATATTATAATGAGTCCTACAATATATGAAAAGTTTTTAACAATGACAGTGCCTCTTTAAGTCCTTGCAGTAAGTCACGTTGACTACCACTCAGATTATCTGTTTTTTATGAAAATATTAGTATTCTATCATCAGATATGTTCTAAATTATTTGCATCTTAAACTCAGAGCCTGTATATGAAATAACATCTACATATTGGGAAAATTCTTAAGCAATAAGAATGTCAAGTTTTTTTTCTACATACAGTCGTAAACTGTGTAAGAACACACTTATTTACTTAATAAAGGTAGGATGAAACACTTCCATGTTTAATAGCAGTGTTTTTTTCTTTATGGTCTAAAGGTACCCATATTAAAGTTGCCCAAATTCGCCTTTGCCAGCAAGTTGGGCGGACTGTATAATGTGGATGGCGGCACACTTGATGATGCCAATGACATAGATAGAGGATGGTAAAAAAAAAGTGCTTACAATTATTGTGCTTTATTTATTTATTTCATTATTTAATGTAATCTAGCATGTAATTTAAGACATACCTAAGCATGAAAATGATATTCTATATGGATATATCAAAAGTCCTTACTGGTTTTAGACATATTTCAGCCAACTCTTAAATTATCATTTATTTTCTTTCTGCTTTGACAAATCCATCTTGAAGTAAAATCATAGAATGTGCTTACTTCCCTTGTTAGTTCATCTCATGAATAAAACAGAGTTTCTCTAGGAAATGAAGATCTTGTATTTCTTTATGTGTTAGGTTGAGGAAAGCCCCTGGAATCGCTCATGATAAAATGTCCTTTGCCCTATTGATAGTTATCCATAAGATCTAAATTCCTTTATGTCCAGTCAGGTCAATCACTTACACTTCTGAAAAGTCAAGTGATCTTTCACGTGTCCCTATGTCTAACGTATTGATGCTGATGTATACTGAACATTGTGCTAATGGTGAGGTTTAGCAGAACTAATGAGTGTGAATTGACAGCAGTGTGTGGGTGTCAGCCAAAGCTGCATGGAAAATACAATGCTGAAATTACCACTTGTCATTTGCACTTTCACTGCTTCGAAAATGCACAATAATGTTTCATTTTCTAAATCCAGAAAACAATCTAGTCCATCACTTGTAATTTTTTTTGTAATGTCCAGCTTTTTCTACGTAATGGACTTTATTGCACTATTGACCATTAGAACTATCGTGCCACAAATGACTGATATTTATTGCTAACTGAAGTGTCAAAGGAATATGCCAGTGCCTGAGGTTAACCCCTTAAGGACTCAGGGTTTTTCAGTTTTTGCACTTTCGTTTTTTCCTCCTTACCTTTTAAAAATCATAACCCTTTCAATTTTACACCTAAAAATCCATATTATGGCTTATTGTTTGCGTCACCAATTCTACTTTGCAGTGACATTAGTCATTTAACCCAAAGATTCACGGCAAAACAGAAAAAAAATTCATTGTGCGACAAAATCGAAGAAAAAACACAATTTTGTAACTTTTGGGGGCTTCCGTTTCTACGCAGTGCATATTTCGGTAAAAATGACACCTTATCATTATTCTGTAGGTCCATACGGTTAAAAAGATATCCTACTTATATAACTTTAAATTTGTAGTACTTCTGTAAAAAATCATAACTACATGCAGGAAAATGTATCCGTTTAAAAATGTCATCTTCTGACCCCTATAACTTTTTTATTTTTCCACGTACAGGGCGGTATGGGGGCTCATTTTTTGCACCTTGATCTGAAGTTTTTATCGGTATGATTTTTGTTTTGATTGGACTTTTTGATCACTTTTTATTAATTTTTTAATGGTATAAAAAGTGACCAAAAATACGCTTTTTTGACTTTAGAATTTTTTTGCGCGTATGCCATTGACCATGCGGTTTAATTAATGATATATTTTTATAGTTCGGACATTTACGCACGCGGCGATACCACATATGTTTATTTATTTATTTTTTTACACTGTTTTATTTTTTTTATGGGAAAAGGGGGGTGATTCAAACTTTTATTAGGAAAGGGGTTAAATGACCTTTATTAACACTTTTTTTTTTTTTACTTTTTTTTTTGCAGTGTTATAGCTCCCATAGGGACCTATAACACTGCACACACTGATCTTTCATGCTGATCACTGGAGTGTATTAACACGCCTGTGATCAGTGTTATCGGCACTTGACTGCTCCTGCCTGCAATTTCACAAACAGCCCACTGAGCTAGCCGGGAGCAATTTACTTTCATTTTAGACGCGGCGTTCAACTTTGAACGCCGCGTCTAAAGGGTTAATAGCGCGCCGCACCGCAATCAGTGCCGCGTACTATTAGCCACGGGTCCCGGCCATTGTTAGAGGCTAGGCTTGACCCGCTATGACGTGGGGCCATGGCGTGGCCCCGTGTTATAGAAAGGGAGTGGGCAGAGGGCGTACAGGTACGCCCTCTGTCCCCAACAGGTTAAATAGTACCTGTCATCAAACAATATTTACTATACTAAGATTATATTCCATAACTACTACTTATACCCCTCCTGCCCTTTAAAAAGCTCTGTATCATACCTTTCCCCTTGCTCACATTGTGAGAGCTCCCGGCAGGAGAAAGTGGGCGTTCCCCAGCAGGCGCAATGTCACTGACGCCTGCGAGAGCTGTGCCTTGCCGTGCCCCGCATGCACTTCCTGAGTTTGGTCTACGACCAAACTAACTGTTTGACTTGTGCAGGGAACGGAACAGAGCCACCTAGTGGCCGTTTTTTCAATCACAGTAAAAACATATATAAGTTGAGAATTTTAACAGCAAGTAAATAGCAAAGTGTCTTATAATTACATAAGGAACAATATATAAAAAATTTAGTTTGGTGACAGGTACTCTTTAAAAAAAAATTATGAAACTTAAACAAAATATGTGAGATGAGCCATTTAAAATTGCACTTCTCGTTACTGTAATTAGCATTTTTTTTTATAATACTGCCTTTCAAAATAAGTATTTTCTTAATTTTCTTTATTAAAATATTTGTTTGCTAAAGATGTGAAAAACTTATTTTGAAAAAACTGCCACTAGAGGTCACTAACCCTAATCATTAGACCCTGGCCTGCTTGTCTGATCCATCCTTACAACAGCAAATATGGTAGGATTTACTGACAGGGGGTACATGGTTATCTCCCTGCTCTGCTCACTTCTGACCTCACTGAACTTACCAGTGGCAGCTGAACCATTTGAGAGGGGGAGACATGGGCCAGACATCTGCAGCATTTACAGAGGAAAACAGCAATTTCCAGGCACAATGACCACTAAATACAAGGTACTACATCAATGAATTGTTTAGATGTACACTTATACGTTTCTCTGTGGGTACAAAATACACAGATTTCATTGAGAGACAAGAGAGTTTAACTATAGCATTAAAAATAGTCAATGAAGTGTACACTCACCATAAATGCCCCTTTTAATAGGTCAATGTCATAATAACTTCAGGTTAATCCACAATAGGTGTCAGGTTTTTGTTTTATGTTTGAGTCCTCTGCATATCCCCAGTATAAAGAAAATCATACAAGGTCATGCCAAGGTGTATTCCCTATATCAGAACTCCTGAGACCTTTTACAGAGAGAGTAATTCTTGTCACTGTATGCATGGCCATTCTGCTAACATTCTCTGGCCTATGTGCAGAGCATCCAGCCCAGTGAACATAGGGAGTGCCTACCACCAGGAGGCTGCACACTTTCTGCACTCGGCCAAGTAGATGTAAACTAAATGGTGAGGCCCACATTGTATGCCTCTCCTCTCAGTGTACATTAGCAGCTACTCCTGCATTTGACAGGAGTCCCTGCACCTGAATGTACTTTCCATGTTGCCCTGCGCTCAGGGCTCTATTTGCCAATGGCCCATGTGGGCCTGTGCCTAGAGTAGCAGTAGGGAGGAGGCCGCACTTCAGCGAGTTAAAAATACAAAAACAATAAAAAAGCTGAATACTTTTGATGTAGCTGCTACCATCATGCTGTGGCTGCATGGACAGCTGGAGGGACACTATAGGGTGGGGTCATCATGGATCCCCAGTGTAAAGCACGCATTACATCCGTTACAAGTGACCCTACCCTTAAGCAGACTGATTAAAACTAGATGTCTTCTGCCTATTCTAATAGATTATACTATCCAATGGTTGGGCTTACCTTAACATTAAATGCTCTCTACTTCCATTACATTTGTACTTTTTGAGCATGAGCCTCTGGGATTGTGTTCAACAAATGTAAATCTGCTAACACGCCAGCCATATCTCTTTTTTTCCTATCTTAAGCTCCATTCAGTAGAAGTTATTTAAAGAAATGGCTTAAAGAAAAACGAGAGAATGCTTGAATGAATTACATAACAGATCTATACGATGTTTTATTAACAAATAAACTTTAAAGTCATTTTAGGCCATTGCAAGTATGACCCTACCCTATATTCAAATGGTTTCAATTTTTTTTATGCTATTATGTCCCCCCTATCTCCTCTTTACATTTTTTTTTTTGCTCTTATGTGTAAAGAAAAAACTGCTCTAAAATCCCTATTTCAGTATATATAGCAGGTTGTTTAGTGAGTATATACTTACAGTTGTTCATACTGTGCATATGATCAGAATATTTCTGCATCAAAAATCACCAAAGCGTCATAATCTTGTATTTCGATCAATTTGTTTCTGCTCTTTTCCACTACTGTGCCATAAAAGATGCTTAATATTCATATTCTAATCTCTTTAATCCTCATGTGCAGAAACCTTTAGCTTTCTGCTGAGGATAATCTGCAGAGCGGTTACTGCATGTTAGCATTTGTCACTGGTGTTTTCTGGGGTTTGATGTGTTATGGAAAGCTCCCTGTTAGCTCACTTCTTCACCAGCTGGTGTTTCTCAGACACAGGCAGGAGCATCTGAAAGATGCTGATCAGGTTTCCATGGTGACAGATCCTCCGCTCTGGATGCTCCGAGTCAGAAGGGTTGAATTCACAGATCTATTTATAGCCAGCCATCAGGGCACTTATGGAAATAGGTCTGTAGAGGACATGTGTACAGAGGTCTTGTCATGACGTCCTAGGGCACAGTAACTGCAGCCAATCACATGACTTTGTGCCTTATAATCATCTTTAACAACGCACGCATTATTGTAGTGCCAAGACCCACAAGAAAGTGGTAATTGCAGATTTCATGAGAACATGAAATCCCTGAAGTTCTGTTTACTCGCACTGTGACTCAATATGTTCAGGATCCATGCCAGTCTTTTCTGGTTCGATTATTGTATACTAGCCATTTCCCTTCCTAATCCATAAATCGGCGATGGTGTTATTATGCTTGGTCATCATCAGTTTATGTGCAGGGTCAGTGACAAAATGGTAAAACTTTATCACATCTTTATATTCTTTATACTTGTACAGATCAAGATCGATCTAATAGCAGTCGACAGTATTCAATGGAGGTTCAAGTTGTTTCTTCGTAAAGGGAATCAGTCAGTTGTATTTGCTGCTATGAGCGGCATACACAGTTGGATAGCTATAAAGGTATGGGCTTCACATAGCAGATTCACCGATGCCAGTCACTAGAGTGAGCTCCCTGCTGCGGCTGGGTCGCCCTGTGTGTCTGCTTGATGAGCAGACATACAGTGCTACCCTTCTGCATGAAATTCACTGCAGATGCGCTACGTGTGACCGTACCCTTAGGGGTTAAAAACAGACTGACACTTTTCTAAAGCTGATGGTGGTTGCCAAACTTCTCAGCCAAGTGTCAATGAGGCAGAGCTCCCTGCTTAAGTGCCACAGTCTGGCATGCGCCCTCGCTTATCCTCACCTCCCAGCCTCTGCTTGAGTGATGTAAAGGGCTATGTACAGCAGTCATGGAGGGCTTAAAGGACATCTATAGTGCAAAATAACTTATCCCCTATCCGAAGGATGGGGGATAAGTTATAGATCGCGGGGGTCCAAGCACCGGGGCCCCCCGCGATCTTCGGTACGGGGCCGCGGCAATTTACAGGAAAGGGGGCGTTCCGTCCCCGCATGATGCGGCGGCCGACACACACCCTCCATGAATCCCATAGAGATACATGGAGGGGGAGTGTCTGCCGTGGCTTTCTGCTGAGGACAAAACTTCCCTTCCGGCAGACTGCCGCGGCCCCGTCCAGGAGATCCCGGGGGGCCCCAGCACTCGGACCCCCCGCGATCTATGCTCTGGAGTACTCCTTTAAGAGGTGAGGGTAAGTAAGAATGCACCCTACACAACTGCACATGTGTGGAAGAGCTTGAAGTGTGGGTAAGTGGGGAATATAAACTTCGCTAGAAAGTGGTGGGGAAAAAGATGTACAGGTGACATCTATATAAATAATTTTAATCTGACAACAAACATGCTGTATTTTAAGGACTGGAGGGTGGGGAGGACCCTTTCTCTAACCTCTACCAACAGAGCTTTTTCTGAACCTGGGTCACAGTCATGCATGTCCTCCTGGCTCAATTTAGTCATAGCCTGTGTATGTTATGCCCACTTCAGGTACTGTAATAGTTGAAAATACAGTGAAAACATTTAGTACTTATTTTGAATAATACTGTCTAATATTGCAGCACCTGGTTTCTGTTTCACTACCTACGCTGGGAATGGTGTTGATCACACAGAATACGATTGTACAGAATACCATTTAATTTAGGTTACTGTGTTTTTGTTCATTATGACAATAATGTTTTGCACTGGTTATATGAACTATAAAACATGCTGCTTGTAGTCACAGAACACTGATCTATTTTATTTAAATAACAATATTCCACCAAGGGTATTTAGGTATGTAAAAAAGAAGTCCAAAAGAAAACGGTCATGCGCTGGGTTATAGTGCGGGTGAACAGGAGACCGGTGAGGGGTCACTGACTAATATGCGTACCTTCGGTTCAGAGAAATGTTGCACCAAAGATCCACTTCTATCTTCTCTGAATTGCGCACTGTAGCTCAATTTGAATATTCATTTTCCGACTTCACGTCCTAGTGACGTGGAGTTGCTGGTCACGGATCGTCGGTGGGACTTATCTCGGGACCAAAGGTACATATATTAATCAGTGACCCCTCATCGGTCTCCTGTTAACCCACACTGTAACCCAGTGTATTGAGTTTAGTGTGCGGGAACAGGATGACCATTTTCCAGTTATATAGCATAAACAGTGAATACTGAATATACAATAGATTGTCTGGATAATAATGTAATAAACACAAATATTAGCAGAACCTTGCATCCTTAGATATAGGGGTGTACATGAAACAGTCACACCAGGGCACTTATGCCAGAGGGAATGCCTCAAAGGCCTCTCTGCCAGAAATACACTGGCCCAGATTTAACAGTGTGAGAGAAAAATTGGAGAGATTTTCCTTCAGCAACCAATCACAGCTCAACTTTCACTTTATCAGAGCTTGTTAAGATATGAAATCTGAGCTGTGATTGGTTGCTGTGGGAAAATCTTTCCAGTTTTTTTCCCACCCAATTTGATAAATCTGTGCCACTAGGTTTATGAATTTGACAGATTTTTTGCATTACTCTATGCACTCTCTTATTTTTCTTTTTAAAGATACACCGGGTTATAGTGCGGGTGAACAGGAGACCTACCTGCAGTCCAGAGTCCCGATCCCCCGAAGGTCCCCTCTTCCAGCGCTGACTTGCGCTTTGAGGGGGGCCCGCCAGCTAGATTTAAATATTCATAAGCGCTGGTCACGTGAGCACTCGGTAGGCACGAGCGTTCACGTGACCAGCGCTTATGAATATTTAAATCTAGCTGTCGGCCCGCCTCAAAGCGCCATTCAGCGCTCGAAGAGGGGGACCTTTGGCAGATTGGGGCTCCGGACTGCAGGTAGGTTTAGTAGTTCAAGACCCTGCATTGGTCTCCTGTTCACCAGCACTATAACCCGGTGTATCGGTAAATACGGGTGACCATTTTCCTTTAAATTGAAGTTGCCTTATCAGTCATCTAACTACCATGGATTTGGCTTCAGAAGCCTCAGCTAGACATACACTGTTTGGCCATAACATTAAAACTTAAATTGAAGCTTAAAGTAAATAACATTGATTATCTTGTTACAATTGCAGTAAGTAAAATGAGTATCTCCGGTGTTCGTTATACATAAAAACAAAAACTTTATCTGTTAAAAAATTATTGCAAAAACATAAAATCAGGATGTACAGGCACTCCACAAAAGCCAATGCCTTTTGGACCGCTACATCATGATCCTTAGTCATGACTCGTGAGCTTGGTTTATTTATTTTTCTTGCTTGTTAAATGACACCTGTAGAGGGATGGGATATATTAGGCAGCTAGTAAATGTGCTGCAAGCAGGAGAAACAGGCAAGCGTGGGCCAGATTGTAATGACTAGGGGGGAGATTTATCCAAACCTGTCCAGAGGAAAAGATGCTATATTGCCCATAGTAACCAATCAGATCACTTCTTTCATTTTTCAGAGGCCTTTTTTAAAAATAAAAGAAGCGATCTGATTGGTTGCTATGGGCAAATCAGCAACTTTTCCTATGGACAGGTTTTGATAAATCTCCCCCTAGGTGACTGGGTCACAGCATCTCCAAATGGAAAGTTTAATAAATATTATGGTTGCAAAATGATATATGTCCTTTAAAGGGAAACTGACAGGCTGTTCACCTGCGCTAAGCCCAATATACTGGGTTATAGTGCAGGTGAATAGCATAAAAATCAGTGGTCACTTACTTTAATTGTTGGAGTAGTTGCAGAGTCATGCCGTTTCCTTATCTATTGCGATTGAGGTGCCAGGCACTTTCGGGTGTAGTGAGGTAGCGGCAGGCTCTCACTTCCTAGTGTTGGGAGATGGAAGACATGTGAATATTCATCATGGGGGCAGGCCGGGCAATGAATTGAGGAGGCAGTGGAGCTTGGCAAGCCTGCTCCCCGCCTCCATTGAGCACAGCACCATAATAGCGATAGATAAGGAAACAGACATAACACTGCAACTAATCCACCAATTAAAGTAAGTGGACACAGTTTTTTTATGCAGGGGCACTTTAACACAGAATATTGGGTTTAGTGTGGGTAACCAGGCTGTCAGTTTTCCTTTAAGTTAAATCAAGGGACATGAAGAGAAGGAATGTGGGTTAACTTTAGTAATTTGTCCCTATTGATCAGTAGGAAGATAAAATATCCATAAGGTATAAACCAATCTGCATTTATAAAGAAAATGTATTGACTGGTTGAACTGCTATAACTAGCAAATAATGTTGTCCATTCCACAGGTTTACAGTTATGATAATGAAGATTTGTCACCTTTTCTCTACAAAATGAAGGGACCGTTCCCTTGTTATTTGAGAGGGTTTCACATGAAACCGCTTTTGACCTTATTTTTGTACAATTGATCATGTGCCCCTTTGATGTCTCTTCTCAAGACTCAATGAATGTAATTCTTTTAACTTTCCCTTCCAACTATGATGTTGCATGCCCCTTATCCATTTGGTCACTTCTCTTTGTACTGTATTTGTTCTAACTCTAGAGTATACTTTATTTAAACTGGTGTGCAAAAATCCATGTGTTCCAGTATAGAGTTATGTGCAGTAGATATGCAGAAAAAGCCGAACAAGAGAAGGCGTTGCCTGGTGCCTCTTACCTGATGGTGTTGGGCATAGAGCTCAACACCTTTGTATGCTTGTACAAAGGTGTGCCTAGTAGTTGTAAAAGGACAACACATTTTGAGAGCTTCTACTCTCTTTATCAAGTTTTTTCCCATGATGTCCGTGGTCGCTTCCTGTCACCAGTACTGTGCGCACCACCATTAGACCTTTAGTTTTCTTTTCTCTAGACGCACAAGTGCTCTGAATACCTTCAGTATGGAGTTATGTGTTCCTACCAGAAGAGAACCAAAAGAAGATAATTGGTAAACTATGGTCATGGGCATCCAAGGCTTGTTGATCTGTGCAGGGTGTGAAGGCTAGCCCATCTAGCCTGCATCCATAGAAGAGCACCTGTAGTACATGTTGTCAAAAAGTTACTGCTGACTATGATAAAAGGCTCTCGGAACACATCATGCATCACAAGTTGTTGTATATGAGGCATGCCTACCAATGTCCACTGCCATAATCGCATACAATGGGCACCTGAGCCTCAGAATTGGACCATGGATTAGTGGGAGAAGGTGACCTTGTCTGATGAACCACAGTTTCTTTTACATATGGTGCCAGTATGCATAATTGGAAGGCTGAAAGCCAGTATGGGCAGTGTGATGCTCTGGGCAATGTTCTACTGGAAATTTTGGGTAACGGCATTATAGGGATGTTACTTTGAAATGTTCCACCTACCTAAAGATTGCTGTAGACAAAGCACACCTATTTTAGCAGGCTAGTGCACACTGTCAAACAACAAAAAATGTTGAGAAATGGTCTATATTTTATGAGTAATCAGTAAGTAATCAGATCTCAGTCCAACTAAGCATCTGTGGAATGTTCTGGAAATTAAGCCCAAACCTTGCACCCTACAGGACATCCATTTTTATTATTTTCGACATATTTTATAAAAAATTTTAATTTGTATTTTTACAAGACTACAAAGAATGGCAAACATATAAACATTTTACAATAGAATCATCAGTATGAGGAGTATATGTAATACAAGAAAAGCAAATAAGTCCTAAAAAGGTAGTAAACCTATTCCGCCAACATGCTATCAGATCAAGGTAGAAAATGCTCAAAGCATAAATTCAGATTCATCATTGCAGGAAATGGCTGATCAGCAATAACCGGCTGGGGTGGGTCACCGGTGTGGCTAGTGATTGGCTAAGCAGGCATTTCCTGTGCATAGGAATGGAGAACAGGAAGTTTTAAAAGTGGGGACTGGCAACTTAGGAAGATAAATGGCAGATAAGTATCTCAGTAATGGAGAACTTCTATAGGTTTGGGTGGCACAAGTGGGACCTACATAACAAGCAGGTGCTTTTAATACAAAGTAGTGTAGATTTCCCATGAGATGCAACTTTCAACTGAATTGCCAACCTTTTAACATATGGCTGGGTCTACTAGAGTGACGCTTGGGGGGAGATTTAGCATTGCTTTTAGAGCATTTTTTTTGGTCTATGTTTAGGCGCAGTTCAGGTGCAAGCAGCATATTTTGAGACTGTTATGCTCCTTTTGATATAGACAGTTTCACTCTTTTTGCCTACCTGTAGAACTTTTTCTTTTTGACCATGCAGTGGTCACGTATTTATCAGTGGTCACGTATTTATCATTTGCGACTTTTGTCAAAAGTCGCTATTTTGTGCGCAAAGGTACATTTTTAGGCGCAAAGCTACACCACCTACCAGAAGGCGTGAGAATAATTTCTACCTTCCACAATTCAACCTTTAACCCCTTCCCGCAGAATCCCATCTATAGATGGCAAATTGCGCAGGTCTTTCGCGCATTCCGCCGTCAATAGACGGCATTCAGTTAACCCAGCGATGCGCGGCATTGCACGGGTTAACTGGCAGAAGTCCTGTTGTTACCAGCCTGATAGCCGATAACTTATACCAATATTCCGGTATAAGTTATCGGCTATTTCTCCCCCCTCCCCCCTCAGAAGCCGCTGCAGATCAATGATTTAAAGCGGGCGCTTTAAATCAATGAACTGCAGCGGCTTTTGCAGGGCCAGAGACCGCCGCCCGCTTCTCTCCCCCTGCCTGTCCTGGGGTGCTTCCTAGTCCAACCACCGCTGCCGCCACTACCCCATTGCCTCCCCCATCCCCCGTTTTATAATTACCTGTTCCTGGGGCCCGCGCTACTTCTGGCTCCAGTGGCGTCCTGGCGGTGACGTCATGTTGAGGACGTCACTCGTCATTGCGCTGCGCAGCTCACAGCAATAGTGCAGGACACCGCAGGAGCCAGAAGTAGCGCGGACCCTGGGAACAGGTAATTATAAAACCAAGGAAGGGGGAGGCAATGGGGCAGTGGCGGTGGCATCAGAGGCAGCAGTGAAGATCATCACTAATCTTCGTTGCTGATTCTAGGAGTTTCAAAACTACAACTCCCAGCATGCTCAGGCAGCCTTTGGCTGTCTGGACATGCTGGGAGTTGTAGTTTTGCAACATGTGGAGGGCCACAGTTTGGAGACCACTGTGCAGTGGTCTCCAATCTGTGCTCTTCCAGATGTTGCAAAACTAGAACTCTCAGCATGCCCAGACAGTCAAGGCATGCTGGGAGTTGTAGTTCTGTAACATCTGGCCTTGCAGATGTTGCCGAACTACAACTCCCAGCATGCCTAGGCAGTCTGGACATTCTTGGAGTTGAAGTTTTTCAACATCTGGAGGGCCACAGTTTGGAGACCACTACACAGTGGTCCCCAATCTGTTCTCCTCCAGTTGTTGCAAAACTACAACTCCCAGCATGCCCTTTGGCTGTCTGGGCATGCTGGGAGTTGTAGTTTTGCAACAACTGGGGGCACACTGTCTGGGAAACATTATCTGTTTTCTAACTCAGTGTTTCCCAACCCGTGTGCCTCCAGCTGTTGCAAAACTATAGCTCCCAGCATGCACTGACAGACCATGCATGCTGGGAGTTTTAGTTTTGCAACAGCTGGAGGCACATGGGTTGGGAAACACTGAGTTATGTAACAAACTGTGTTTTGCAACCAGTGTGCCTCCAGCTGTTGCATAACTACAACCCCCAGCATGCACGGACAGCCAAAGGGCATGCTGAAAGTTATAGTAGTGTGCCTCCAGCTGTTGCATAACTACAAGTCCCAGCATGCCCTTCTGTCACAGCATGCTGAAAATTGTAGTTTTGCAACAGCTGGAGGTTTGCCCGGCTATGCATTGACAAGTACTTGCCAGTGCATGACCAGTATTTGTCGGTGCTTTCGCATACCAATGCTCAACCCTTAGCGTACCCCTATGGGTACGTGTACCACAGGTTGAGAACCAAAGCCTCTGGTTGTTGGTCTGACTCTTTCGTAGAAAAGATGTACGTTAGACAACTTTTCACGGTAAAAGAGAGCTGCGCCTTATTCATCATTACACTGCGCACTATTGATGAATAAGGTGCACGCTAATCAAAGTATAGACAAAAAAAGGTGGAAATTTGATCTAAAATAGACATTTCTTGATAAATCTCCCCCTTGGTCTTTTGAGAATGACAATCTGTTTAACCAAGGATTTCTTTAGTCAACAATGTCAAATGTTCAATAAAGAATCATCTAATTCTTAAATGATGCCCATTTGCCCTAAAAGGCAGGGGCATGGCTCTAGAGGTAGCAGTCGCACCAGGCACTGGTGTCTAAGGGGTCCCCAAAGCACTTCTTCCCCATTAAAGACCAGTATTATAATTGGCATATGGGGCCCTGTTGCAGGTTTTGCATCAGGGCCCAGAAGCTACAAGCTACACCTCTGCTAAAAGGCCATATGGAAAGAAGTTTTCCTGGTGAGGCAGCTCAAGCTATAGACATAGGGGGAGATTCATCCAAACCAGAGGAAATGTTGGTCACCTGACCATAGTCACCAATCAGCTTGCTTCTTTCATTTTTAAAGAGGCCTGTGAAAAACCAACATTTCCTCTGCACAGGTTTTGATAAATCTCCCCCATAGACATTTTAAAATATAAGAAGAGGAAAAGCCCATGTTTCTGCCCGGTTTCAAACCAGGGACCTTTTGCGTATTAAAGGAGTACTCCGGCGCGCACTTTTTTCCTTTTATCCCGTCCGGGCTGCAAAATAAAAGAAAACAAACTTTCTCTTACCTGCCAACGAGCCCCCGGAGCTCCGGTACACTCCGGTACAGGTGTTCGGTCCCCGGGCTGTATTCTTCTTACTACCTGTTAGCCCGGCAGGTCACACGGAGCTTCAGCCTATCACCGGGCGCAGCGATGTCCCGCCTCGGCCGGTGATAGGCTGAAGCTCCGTGTGACGTGCCGGGCTAACAGGAAGTAAGAAGAATACAGCCCGGGGACCGAACACCTGTACCGGAGTGTACCGGAGCTCCGGGGGCTCGTTGGCAGGTAAGAGAAAGTTTGTTTTCTTTTATTTTGCAGCCCGGACGGGATAAAAGGAAAAAAGTGTGCGCCGGAGTACTCCTTTAAGCGAACGTGATAACCACTACACTACAGAAACCAGAAATAATATAAGATATTTGAAAATATAATGTTAAACTGAACTTATAAAGTTTGAGTTTCCAACAAATATCCTGCTGATGTGGTTTCCAAGGTGAAAATAAGTAAAGAATATTAGGTGCTAATTTTTCAATGTTTCTACCACACAAATGTGATATCTCATTGTATTTCAATACACCAATGATTTTCCAAATTCTTACTCGCTGTAAGATGCATCAGGGTTCACTACACACCAGCATTGACCACTATTCAGACATGCCTCGAAAGCCTCTAAAAATATGGGACTTTTTTCCAGTGTCCGTGGGAAAAAGTTTTTTTTTTAAGTTTTTTTTAGACTGTTGTACTTTAGCAGGGCATTGCGACGGTAATTGTCATCATTTTACAGTTCAGGGTAATGCTGGTAATGATATTATATCAGTATATTGAACTATTAACATGTAGACCTTATAATCTTCATGATTCATTATGGTTTGATAATGGAAAAAGATGGATCAGGCATCTAATCACCTATAGTATGCAGTGCCCCCAATCAACGTATATGAGAACGTGCGCTCGGAAGCCGGCATAACTGCTCGGCTCCCCGCCACAGCGGGTTAGCGCATATTGGAGCACAGACGCAGGAGCCAAAACAGGTCATCAGACTGGACCATAGGCTGACACTGCTCACAATATTGATTATGTGCTATGACAAGCAATAAATACCTATAACTAGAGTCACAACTGTATTGGCGACTCTGGTTTGTGCTAAATCTATATGCAATAGTGAATTTCTTACAAGGTCACTGCCTCCTTCTTTGCCCCTGAGGAAGACACCCTACCCATGTCTGAAACGCGTCGGTCAGCATATGGAGACGTGTACATTGGGATAGGGACTATTGTTGTATATATAAGATAAATGAGAATTTGCGACTATATTTAACAGTTGTCTCTATATTTTGCGTCAAATTGATGGTAACATATTACCAATAGAACATTCGCTATCTTGTGTTTTATTTATAATACTAGTAAAAGTTAAGTTTTAATATCACTCCCCTTTAATATTCATTATGGTTTGACAATAATTTTTTTTAAACATTGGCTGTCCATGATTTCAATTTTTGTCCCGAAAAAATTAAATTTTAGGCTGGCAGCCCTGGTACACAGCCTCCACTTTGCAGCGATACTTCCAGGCACACTAACCCTTAGGCTAGGTTCACACTACGGAATCTACGGGCAGAAAATTTACGCCCGGAGATTCCGTGTGAATCAGTCGGCGCTAGGACCGCGCGGACATTGCAGTCTCCAATAGGCAGCAATGTGTTCTGCGAGCATTTAGGCTAGGTTCAGACTACGGAATTTCCGCCTTGAAATTTCCGGCAGAAATTCCGCTTACTATAATGCATAGTGTAGTGAAAGGCTTTCCGTTCACAAATTCACACTTCGGAATTTGTGAAGTGAAAAATCCGCTAGAACATTTCCGCCTGAAGAAAGGGGTTGCTCTTTCTTCAGGCGGAAATCCTAGCGGAACACGTAGCAGTCTATAGGAGACTGCAGTGTCCGTGCGGTCCTAGCGCCGACTAATTCAGTCGGAGCAGGCGGAACTCGGAATCTTCGGCTGGAAATTTTCTGCCCGGAGATTCCGATGTCTGAACCTATTACAAACGAAAAAAAACACAGGAGGTGCACCCCTAGTGAGGACCGTTAAACAATGAAAGAAGTTAACATAAAGATGGGTTCTTACCCCTAGGTGTTGCGCTCAGAGCACAACACCTACAGTAGCATCAGTGTGTGGAAGGTAAAGGGAAACCGCTGCCACGAGGAACAAGCCCGGTGAGACGCTCGTCAGTCCGGTAAGTAGCAATAGAGATAGTCCGTGAATAGGTTCCTCTCAAGAAGGCGCTGGTACCCGGGGATAGAGGTAAAGTTCTTTTATTTGCAACGCGTTTCGATCTGCCTGACGAAGATCCCGGTTCGGGATCGAAACGCGTTGCAAATAAAAGAACTTTACCTCTATCCCCGGGTACCAGCGCCTTCTTGAGAGGAACCTATTCACGGACTATCTCGATGTCTGAACCTAGCCTTAAGACTGAAAAACGAGCAACGCCATTCTTCAGGCGGAAATTTCCAAGCAGATTTTCCGTTCACAAATTCCGAAGTGTGAATGTGTGAACGGAAACCCATTCATTATACAGTACATTTTAGCAAGCGGAATTTCAAAGCGGAATTGCAGGCGGAAATTCGGTATTGTGAACCTAGCCTAAATGACCAGCAGGCTGTGCAGAAAACGAATATTTGGTGAATTTCCATTTCAGAATACATTTTATGTCATGTCCCTTTAAATGTGCCCAGTAAGATTATTCCATATTTAGCCTCCCAGCCAGCCAGCCCTCCATCCAGAATCCCATGACTGTCCTCCCCCATCCACTCGCTTCACACTTCTCCATTCACAAGTGACAAACATCTCTGGATGACTCAAGCTTTGCGTCAGCAGCCTCCATCACTGATGAGGGAAGCAGGCGCGTGTCTTCAGGCAGGCAGGTAAGGCGACCCTGTGGTCCTGGGAGTGGTCTGGTGGTCCTGGGTGATGACGTCACGCCTGCGTGCTCTGGCCCCCTAGTGTATGGTCCCCTCTCCTCACAGCCTTGGTCCTGGAGCACGGTCCCTCCTACCTGCATTCATCCAGCCGCATCCGTCCTCGCAGCATCACATGCAAACGGTAAGGGCGCCGCGTTTTCTACTAGTCGCTGCTGCGTTTTGACTGGCAGGAGGCACCGTCCATAGCTTGTGTGCCCTAGGGTGACATTGAAGGATGCCCTCACCTGCGCTGGGCACACTGGCACCACTGGTGGGGGGTGAGTGATAAGAGAGAACGTGTTAGGTGAAGGGCTCCAGATAATGCCACCTTGGAGCAGTGACGTGCCCAGCCATGCCTTTCATTGTGTGACCTTGAGTCCCATTCTCTGAGGTGAATATTTCATCCCCGCGGCCATGACATTGGGTACAGCCCAGGGCCGGGGTGTCGTCTCTCTCCTCATGGATAGGGAACTATTTCCGTATAAATGTACATTATACAATATTTCTATAAAAATGGCCATTATGTCTGTAAACATTTATGTCTGTAATGACTTGCTGTGTGGAATGATACTACAACATATTGCTTCCTAATAGGAAGTTCTGCCAATACCATGTGTGGGCATGGCATCAATATGGGCAGTTCTGGCAGCAGTGTGCTGCCCATCCTATACCACCTGTAGATTGCAGGAGCAGGATATGTGGGGGAAAAGTAAGGCCTTGTAGGGAAATGTGCCCTTATAGCAGTGTTTGCCAACCAGGGTGCCTCCAGCTGTGGCCAAACTACAACTCCCAGCATGCCCGGACAGCCAAAGGCTGTCCGGGCATGCTGGGTGTTGTAGTTTGGCCACAGCTGGAGGCACCCTGGTTGGGAAACACTGCCTTATAGTATATAACATTATGTTTATGTTCCTCTGTAAGACACACACACATGCCTCCGAGGATTTACGCTAGCGGTTTCAAACTGTGGCCCTCCAGATGTGGCAAAACTACAACTCCCAGCATGCCCGGACAGCCAACGGCTGTCTGGGCATGCTGGGAGTTGTAGTTTGGCCACAGCTGGAGGCACCCTGGTTGGGAAACACTGCCTTATAGTATATAACATTATGTTGCTGGGAATGCTGGGAATTGTAGTTTTGCCACATCTGGAGGGCCACAGTTTGAAGACCACTGATTTACGCTATCCTATTATATATATATATATATATATATATATATATATATATATATATACATGTCTTGCAGACTGTACTTTATAGGATATTAACCCTTCTCTTTTTTTGATAGCTGAGCTAAATTTCCCATTAAAAGGGTCTTATAGCTTTAACCCCTTAAGGACCCGGGGTTTTTCCATTTTTGCATTTTCGTTTTTTTCCTCCTGACCTTTAAAAAATCATAATTCTTTCAATTATGCACCTAAAAATCCATATAATGGCTTATTTTTTGCGCCACCAATTCTACTTTGTAATGACTTCACTCATTTTACCCAAAAATCTACAGCGAAACGGAATAAAAAATATTTGTGAGACAAAATTAAAAGAAAAACGCCATTTTGTAACTTTTGGGAGCTTCCGTTCTCTTTATTTTGTAGGTCCATACGATTAAAATGATACCCTACTTATATAGGTTTAATTTTGCCGTAATTCTGGAAAAAATCATAACTACATGCAGGAAAATGTATATGTTTAAAATTGTCATCTTCTGACCCCTATAACTTTTTATTTTTCTGCGTATGGAGCGGTATGAGGGCTCTTTTTTTGCGCCGTGATCTGAAGTTTTAACGGTACCATTTTTGTATTCATAGGACTTATTATTCATTTTTTCATGATATAAAAAGTGACCAAAAATACGCTTTTTTGGACTTTGGAATTTTTTTTGCGCGTACACCATTGACCGTGTGGTTTAATTAACGATATATATTTATAATTCGGACATTTCCGCACGCGTCGATACCACATATGTTTATTTTTATTTACACTGGTTTTTTTTTGGGGGGGGGGAGGGGAAAGGGGGGTGATTCAAACTTTTATTAGGGAAGGGGTTAAATGACCTTTATTCACTTTTTTTTCACTTTTTTTGCAATGTTATAGCTCCCATAGGGACCTATAACACTGCACACACTGATCTCATAGGAAACCATTGATCAATGATTCTGCAGCTTGACTGCTCATGCCTGGATCTCAGGCACTGAGCAGTCATTCGGCGATTGGACAGCGAGGAGGCAAGGTAAGAGACCCTCCTGCTTTGTCACAGCTGTTCGGGACGCCGCGGACATCCCAAACAGCCCCCTGAGCTAACTTTCACTTTAGACGCGGCGTTCAACTTTGAACGCTGTGTCTAAAGGGTTACCAACGCACGGCACCATGATCAGTGCCGCACGCTATTAGCCATGGGTCCCGGCCGTTGTTAGAGGCTGGGCCCGACCTGCTATAATGCGGGGTCACGCCGTGGCCCCGGGTTATAGAACGGGAGCGGACTCATGACATACCGGTACGTCATGGGTCCTGTAGGGGTTAAAGGGGTACTTCAGTGGAAGACATTTTTTTTTTTTTTTAAATCAACTGGTGCCAGAAAGTTAAACAGATTTGTAAATAACTTCTATTAAAAAAATATTTATCCTTCCAGTACTTTTCTTTTTGAATTTCTTTTTTGTCATGTCCACAGTGCTCTCTGCTGACACCTGATGTCCGTAGCAGGAACTGTCCAGAGCAGGAGAAAATCCCCATAACAAACCTATCCTGCTCTGGACAGTTCCTGACACGGACAGAGGTGTCAGCAGAGAGCACTGTGGACAACACAAAAAAGAAATTCAAAAAGAAAAGAATTTCCTCTGTAGCATACTGTGGCTAAAAAGTACTAGAAGGGTAAAGATGTTTTTAATAGAAGTCATTTACAAATCTTTTTAACTTTCTGGCACCAGTTGATAAAAAAAAAAAAAATGTTTTCCACCAGAGTACCCCTTTAAATAAATAGTCTGCTGCAATACGAATTGTAATTTATAGCGTAATTAAATACGTACTGTGTTTATATAGCAAAATGTATGAATGTTACCAAATGCGGCCCCTCTGCAGCTGTGATCCCCCCATGTCAGTCTATTAAGAAGTCCCCTCAAACCTTTATCTATAAAATATTCTCTAGCAACCATGTATTTTTACTGATGCCATAAATGACAAATTTATAATCTTCGTCTTGTGTGAAGGATTTACTCACAGAGCATTGCTTAGTTAACATGCCCCTGTGTGTCGACAAGACCATTTAATAGTAAATTCATGTCAGCTATAATTCAGTAATTGCTTTGTTGCCTGGGAACTGTAATAGGCTTGTACACATTTGATTTACAGTGTATGTTATTACAGCTCACATAGCCATGCATGTTGTTCGGTGCTCTTTTAGCCTATAAATCCATGTGCTTTGCTTTATGAACAGATAGAAGGAATAATTCACAGTGCTGTTACTACAGGCGAACATTCATTAATTGCTGCACAGACACAGCCAAAAAGCTTCTCAAGAGCCATTGAAATGGAACATAATTAATAATTAATATTACAAATTAATTGTTCATCTGAATGTGTCGGAGTTTTGGAGCAATTCTATTAATACTTGTTATTTGTTGATGGTATATTTAGATCAATTTCCTTACTTATTTTGTGTTATTTTTTTGTGTTTATCTATTTTCTAAAAGTATGCCATAACCTCCCATAACCTCATGAAGACACCCGATGAGAAGAGTGCCAGAACTGTAGCAGTGTCTGACATGAGTGGGGATTGGATTTTTGATATATGGAACCTGGATGGCAGCACTCTTCACAACTCCATAGCTGCGAAAAGTGCTGTCGTACAGGTTCCATATATTACACTTTTATTACAAAAAAAATCTGTAAAATAGCCATGTGCTTAAACCGGGTTCACACATAGTACAGTGATCCCTCATCTTACAATGGCCTCAACATACAATAGTTTCAACATACAATGGTCTTTTCTGGACCATAGTAACTTGAAACCAGACTCAACATACAATGCTATGGAATCTGCAAAACATGTCAATGGCTGGAAGAACCGACCAATCGGAATGGGAATTCACTGGTAAAACCTCTGTATTCCTAGGGTGCGTTCCCACACGGCGTATACGCAGCGCAAAATTTACGGCAGCAGCGGGAAATATGCTGCGTATTCCTTGCTCACTATACACACAGGGCTTTCCGGCGGCAGCCCTATGTGTGCAGTGAGTTTTGGAGGCGGAGCCGCACGTCACAGTCACGCCGGCAAAAATCACTACACGCATACGGCTGCCACCGGAAAGCCCTGTGTGTATAGTGAGCAAGGAATACACAGCGTATTTCCTGCTGCTGCCATGAATTTTGCGCAGCTTGAAATACGCTGCGTATACGCCGTGTGGGAACGCACCCTTAAAGTGTATGCACTGACTGGCTGTCTGGTTGCGCCCCCTACAGTACAGGGAGGTATTTCATGTTCTGTACTACTTTTAACTCCTGCCATGGTTAGCTGCTTGGACACCAAGAAAGGGCAGCTCCATTTTATCCATTTTACTTTTTGAAGACATTGCGTGTACTGTACAGGACCCTGAAGAAGCTCCTGTCCTCTACATAGACCAGTGTTTCCCAACGAGAGTGCCTCCAGCTGTTGCAAAACTACAATTCCAAGCATGCCCGGACAGCCAAAGGCTGTCCGGGCATGCTGGGAATTGTAGTTTTGCAACAGCTGAAGGCACCCTGGTTGGAAAACACTGACATAGACAGTGATTTACAGCTCCCAGCAGTTCTTTCTTACTTTTATATATAAGGATTTGCTTTATCTATATTAATTATCTGCTTATTTTTCTTTAATCATCACTTTCTCCTATTTTTGGATGACATTTTGGGGCTTCAGAACCAATTACCAGGTTTTCATAGAGTTATGATGTCAACATACAATGGTTTCAACATCCAATTGTCGTCCTGGAACCAATTAATATGGTAACTTGAGGGACTACTGTATTGGGGGCCTTATTATGGTCAGTATTTTTTTTTTTGTAGATAATACCAGTAGTGGAATGTACACAGAGAAAAAATCATAATGGAAAGATGTTCAACTTTTTTTCTATGTACTGACCAAAATACTACATGGGAATAAAGCCTTCAGGGGATGACATAAATGGTTAGCAGCTGAACAGGACAATTTGTGCATTGTGCAAAAGACCCAAAGAATGGCCAGCAAACAAGAAAGCACTAATTTGGCTGATCGCTCGGGTCATGTGGCACTGGAAATCTCTATTATTTTGCTACAGGGCATGTGTGGTCTAAAAAGATGAGAGTAAGGGCAGCATGAAGGATCCGGTGATGCTGCCCTGCACTCACAATAATTGAGTAGAGGATCCTTTTAATCCTTTATTTTGTTATGATATCTCTCTGGGTTCCATTCAGCTGCGGGGCCGGTGCTCACTCCTCCCGATTGCAGGAGATCTGAACAGTCAGCTCACTAACTGAGTTGCCTTGATTGTGGATATTCCCTTCACTAGCATTCCTAACCCTGTAATATTCTGTCATCTGATCTCACCTGCCCTTTGCTTGTGACCTCAACTGCCCTTGTCTGCTGACTTTGTACTATGCAACTCGCCTGGATTGACCATTGCTTGTCCTGACTCTGCCCTTTCATCTGCTGAGTGGTCTACTTCCTTGCCCGTGTATTGCTATCCTGGCCCGTCTTATTTCCCTGATGCCCTCTGATCTCAGTGAGTGCCAGTTGGGAGTCACAATTTAGGGAATAATCTAAGTAGTGTGGTGCAGTGGGATGAGATTCAGGTCTGTACTGATCCCCACCGGACATAACACTAGATTTGCCTGTCCAAAATGAGATTTAGGCTAGGTTTCCACAAAGGTTTTTTCTGGTGTTTTTTTTGGAAAGCTGCCGCTTCAGTTTTTTAGCCAAAGCCAAAAGTGGATCCAGTAGGAAGAAGTAAACAAGAAATATTGTTCGTCTGTGCAAGGATACAGCAAGGTGGCTGAAGAATACGGCAACTGCGATGTTTGTTGTGATCAATAGATATCTCTGACCATTTGACAAACAATTAGGAGTAAATATGTCCAAGAGTCTCAAGGATTATGGTTCAACATATTTCTACAACTGCCTAAACTACTCATACAATGATTTTGACAAGCTAATAGAAGAAAGGCCAAGGTCTAATGAGATATATATCATTTAAGCTGCATTTCCTTTTTTTTTTTGGAAAACTGCCACTGCAATTTTTAAACCAAAGCCAGAAGTGGAACCATGATGAAGGAGGAGTCTAAGTCCTTCCTTTATATTTCCCTTTCCTCTCACTTCTGGCTTTGGCTCAAAAACGGCAATTTAGTGATTGACAGGCCGGGTACGCATCATCGCTCTGCTCCATTTGCTTAGGGAACAGAGCGGTCAGTCACGCCTAGGGGGCGTGATTACAGCCAGAGAAGACTGGACTAGGTAAATATAGCTCCCTGCCAAGGGGACTACCTATGGGGTTGGCGGGGAAGACTTACTAACTTCATATCCTTACCATCCCTGCGGGTAGGTACGCAGGGATGGTAAGGATATGAAGTCCCCCCTGGTATGTTGAGTAAGAAGATATTACCATATATAAAGCATTGCCACGCGTTGTATTTGGTTAAACCTCATGATTGGTTCCCTTTAAAGAGTACACATGGTCCTGCAAAAAGACAAGCCCTCATGGTTATATGACTCTGTGGATGGAAACATAAAAGTTATGACTCTTAGAAGAAGAGGCAGAAAAAAACAAAACAGCAAAAATGGAAAATGGCTGCATCAACGGAAGCAGAATGCAGCCCTCACACCTGTGTTTGACCCAGAAAACACAACATGCAGCTGTCTGAGGTTGACAGTAATCGCTCTAACCATGATGCTAAGGGGAGGCTGTGTCGAAACTCGGATAGGTGTGTACCACCCACCTGCCAGCAGAGGGGACAACATATAGTCAGACCCACAATTAAACTAAAGTAACTTGCCCATTTGGCTGGGCTGTCACTCTTCTGTCACATGACCTGCTTGACCCCCTCCCTCCCTCAGCTACGCCCCTGTACCTGTCTATCTGTGAGTATTCTGGAAATACAGTAAAGAAAGTATAGAACCACTAATTCTTGTGACAGTGCTTTTCAGTACCATAAATAGTAGGTGTTATGACACACCATTGCATAAAGCTTTACATAACTTAAAGCATTATACATAGGCTAGACTAGTCATATGCTGATCACATCACTGGGTCTATTCATGAACTGTTACTGTAAAATCAAACAAATTAAGAAAGTTACTGAAAGCTACTGTAACGGCACATTGACAAGAAAAGCTGTAACCTTGACTTTCTATAAAACATGCAGGAGCAGATGCAACTAGAACACAGGAAATATTGATCATCTGTGCAAGGATACAGAAAGATAGCTGAAGAATACGGCAATTCTGCTGATTTTTTGTGATCAATAGATGTTTCTCGACCAGTTGACAAACAATTAGGAGTAAATATGTCCAAGATTCTCAAGAAATATGGTTCAACATAATTCTACAACTGCTAAAACTATTTGGACAATGATTTTGGCCAGCTAATAGAAGAAAGGTCAAGGTCTTACAAGTTTTCTATATCATTTAGGCTGCATCCAGGGTCCATGAGGAAGGAGACGTATAAGTTCCTTTATATTTCCCATTCCTTTTTTTAATACACTTTTGGCTTTGGATCAAAAACTGAAGCTGCAATAAAAAAATAAATAAAAAAAAGCCAAGTGGTAATGCAGCTTTAGGGTGTCTGAAATTCTTTGCACAACAGGTGAAAGAGCCAGCACCATAAAATCCGGAGTTTATTGATATCTTTAAAATTCCATAATAAAAGCAGGTATAAGGAGTGCAAAAGGCGATATCACAGCAGTTACCAGCATGGATAGAGGGTCCCTTCACGTCAACGCATTTAGGGTCATAGACCCTTAGTCATGGCATGCATGTTCATTCAACAAGTAACAAGGTCCACCTTCAGACAAAGGGAGGGGGAACTTCCAAGAAGGTTCAAAAAACTTTATCACCTATGTACATAGTAAAAAAAAGAACAAACAAAAAAGAAAAAGAAAGGAACTCCAAAATAACAAAAAAGAAGAAGAAAAAAGAGACATACAGGTATTTAGAGCTCAGTAGTGTAAGATCAAATCAGTCTTGCAGTTCATTCCATTTGGTTGAATACTGTTCAATAGATAGATCCACATTGTTTCTCTGTTAGGGTGTATTCACACCACGTTTTGTACATACGGGTGCCGGATCCGGCGGGGGGAGGGGCAAACCGGGTGCTCCCGTACCCCAAAAATGAGCCATCATACTGCCCCATACGTAGAAAAATAAAAAAGTTATAGGGGTCATAAGATGACAATTTTAAACGTATAAATTTCCGTGCCTGTAGTTATGATTTTTTCCAGATTACAACAAAATCCAACCTATATGAGTAGGGTATCATTTTAATCGTATGGATCTACAGAATAAAGATCAGGTGTCATTTTTACTGAAGAATGTACTGCATAGAAACGGAAGCCCCCAAATTTACAAAATTGCGTTTTTACAATTTTGTCGCACAATGATTTTTTTTCCCATTTTTCTGTAGATTTTTGGGTAAAATGACTGATGTCACTGCAAAGTAGAATTGGTGGCGCAAAAAATAAGCCATCATATGGATTTTTAGGTGCAAAATCTAAAGGGTTATGATTTTTAAAAGGTGAGGAGGAAAAAACGAAAGTGCAAAAACCGAAAAACCCTGTGTCCTTAAGGGGTTAACAGCAAAATGCCTGGAAACATTTGATATATTATATGTGATAGTGTTAAGGTTGGCTGCTGGTTAGGCCTTAAAATGTGCGTGACTGATGCTGTATACTGCTGAGTGTCGACACAAGAAATAAACACCAGACAAAATGTTGGTATATATCTCCTTCTCAGCATACTGGCTTAGGAGCTGTCCCAAGGAGTTCTCCTTATTATACAGAAGTACATTGGTTTTTACATTTGACAAAAAGGGGAGGTTAGTTATCATGTCAAAATCATCATGTTATATTTTGATTGGTTATTTGAGTATTGCGTCTGTATATATTAGCATATTAAGCATTAATTTCTTTCTTGGCCATAGTTCACTTATGTTGCCATCCCCCTATTCTACCAAAAAAATCCGGATTTATCTGTCCTTCTGCACAGTCTATATTTCTTCATATGTTTTAACTCTTGCTTCCAACCTTTTCTTTATCTTGGTTGTTCTTCTGGCCTCATCCCAAGGTGTTCATCTTAGTTACAAGCAAATAGCAAGCTGATATGTCTCAAGGAAAATAATGTTTTTTTGCAGCATATATATCTATTTTTAATATATAAATATATATATATATATATATATTGATCAGTAATCAAAATCATAAGGGTAATCCTTATCATTAGGTCCAGATGCATGCCACAATTCTCTTTTTTAGTGACCGTTTGGTGCTACCTATATAGTTCAAATCACATTTTGTACATGTTATTTTATCAATTAAATGTTTACTATTACAATTGATAAAGTTTTTTTATGGGATATTTTTTCATTATCAATAGTACCTTCGACCACTGAGCATTTAACAGCGTACTGACACACCACACATCTGGACTCCGAACACCTGTGAAATCCTCTTACAGACAACCAGGAATCCTTTTTATTCTTTCCACTAAACTGGGGACTAATGTAGATAACAAAGTAGGCGCTCTTCTACTAGAAAAAAATACACCTCCTTGTAAGCTGTTTAAGATCCAGATCACAAAAAAGTATAGGTAAATGCTTATTAACAATGTTTTAAATTTTATTAAACTCTGCACTAAATGTGGTAAAAAATGTTAACTTATTACTATTCTCAGTCATAAGTTTTACCTTCTCTAGAAGTACGTTGCATAGGATCCACTCGCTTTATGAAGAAGCCATTGGGGGTAACCTCTTTGTCGGAGTCTGGTGCACGTATTTTTAGCTTCCCTAAGATACACATCTCTGTGGAACTGTTCTGTTTAATACGGATTAGTTCCCCTACTGGTATGCTTTCTATTGTGTGTCTCGGATGACATGAGTCAGTTCTGAGCGTGATGTAGCCTGAAATGGGTTTACGGAATGGAATTTTTTCCTCTCTGTTGCCTTTAGCAACCAAGACAATATCTAAAAAGGGTACAGTGTTTTGGTCCCAGGTGTGGGTAAATTTTAGATTGCAATTGTTTGCATTCAGATATTCAATGAATTGTATAGCTTGATTTTTATACCCATTCCAGGCAACAACCACGTCATCTATACACCTGCCATACCAAATTAAACAATGTTTGAAGGGATTATTATCTGAGAATATATACATTTCTTCCCACCAGAAGACAAACAGATTAGCGAGAGCAGGTGAGGATTTAGCCCCCATAGAGGCTCCTGTTTTCTGCAGATAAAAATAATCATTAAACATAAAATAATTATGTTTCAAAACATACGATGTAACTTCCAAAATACATTTCTTGAGATCATCACTATAATTTGAAAAACCATACATGACACTCTCAATTGCTTGCAAAGCTACCTCATGTGGTATGGCAGAATAGAGCGATTCAATATCGCAGGTGATCCACAAATACGAATCGCTCCATGTGAACTGCTGCATAATTCTCAATAAGTGTTTGGAATCTCTAATGTAGCTCGGACACTTCACTAAGAGAAGCTTGAGTACCGAGTCTAACCATTCACAAATCTTTTCTTTTAAAGAACCTATTCCCGCCACGATGGGATGCATCGGCGGCAGGAATTGGTTCTTATGCATTTTAGGCAAAATGTGAAAAATAGGAATAATGGGTTTTTCCACAATTATATACTCTTTCTTTCTCAGGAAAGACAGATAGAGACACTCCCTCCTGTAACAGGTCTCTTAGTTTAGTTTGAAAAGTGGTGTAGGGTCGGTGCCCAAAAGACGGTAAGTATTTTTATCCAAGAGCATTTCTTCACTTAGTTTTAGATATAATCCGGTGTTTAAGCACACTACAGAACCACCCTTATCTGCAGCACGAACAGTCAAATATCCATTTTTTTAAAGAGAATTCATTGCTTGTCTTTCCTTTTTAGTTAAATTATCCTTTGTTCCATTGTTTTCAATACTATGTTTTTTCAAAACTACCAGATCCAATACTGCTGGTCTTGTCTGTACAGGATAGAAATCACAGTTCTTGGTTTTAAACGTTGGAGACTTATTTTGTTATTTCTGGCTTCTACTTCCAAAATATTTAGATTGCGATAAGCCGTTTGTTCCTCAAATGATGTTAATATTGCACATGTTTCTTCCTGTGATTCAGTCCCCGATTCCAATTCCAACATTTCCGATGGACACTCCTCATTTAATGGCAATTTTTTTTTTTTTTATAGTCAACTGTCAAATTTATTTATATCCAAAATAGTTTTAAAAACGTCAAAGTGGTGTGTTGGTAAAAATCCCAAACTTTTGGATAATAATAGTTTTTCTGTAATGTTATACAATGAAAGATTTATAACTTGATATGCATCTATTTTTTCTTCGTTTTGTTTCGCTCTGAGGTTTTTCGTTCGGTGTTTCCTCCCTGCCATCCTTTGTCGTTTTTTGACTGTTGTTTTTTGTTGTTTTTCTCATATTTGGAATTTATGTCTGTGTTCACACAAGATGACACAGACTCTCCGCTGGTTTCTGAGCAGTCTGAGTAATCTGTTGGACTTTCTCTAGTTTTCTTGTTCAGTTGAACTGAAAGTGACGTGTTGGGAATTTCTACGAATTTTATTATATTTATTGTTGCGTCTTTTTAAGATAGATTTTGTATTCCTAAAAATACTCTCCCATTTGCCCCAGTCATATTGTGTATTTGTGTCATGTCTCTATTGGTCTGTATTCACACACAGCCTATTGGTATGGCTGTGTTGTGAATAGTTTTATCTTCCCTGGGTAGGGAAGAGTTAATTTCTCTGGCTGTTTCAGCCCAAGCCTCTGGTAGCCGCTAGCTGCTAGGGTGTGTCAGCCCAGGCTAGTATCTGGGCTGGTGATTACAGAGACTTCTTGATGTCTAGCTGGTAACATACTGCCATGCAGGTAATGGAGGCTGGGTGAAACACTCTGTGCTTTTTGTCTACTATATCTGTTTCTGCTTGCACTTTGTTTTTCTGGTTTCAGTCATGTGTCATGCTCTTAGTGGATTTTAAGCTGTGTTTATTTAGTCGGTTTTAGGGTTTTATTATCCTTTCTGTTATGTGTCTGTTCACACTGTTTGCTCACACTGTTTTTGCTCTAGTTTTTGTGAAGTTCTGTCTTTTAGATTTCTGTTTTCCTACTGGGCCAGAATCCTGACCACACTGAGGTGTGTGTGCCGCTGGTCAGTAGTCTATGTGGATTTATTATGGCTATTCCTATAGTGGACAGTCCAGTGTGAACAGTGTCCTAATATCTGGCATCCCTGTTTCTGGTCCATGGGACTTGGAGTCTGCTGGACGTTTCTGAGGGATTGCGGTTTTCTGGTGTGTTCTGTGTGAACAGTGTTCTGTTACCTGTTCAGTTTGTGTTTTGGCTCTCAGTTTTTCTGCTATCCCCTGCATCTCCTGAATTCTGCTGTATACTCATATCATGCTTAGTCTTGTTCATTTTTAGCATATCTGCTGTTAATCTGATATCTGGTTTATGAACTGTTTGCTATTCACTATATTCTGCCCTGTTAGCGATATATTCCTGTTTCTGGTCCTTGGACTTGGGGTCTATTGGATGTCCTGGGGGATTATGCTAAATTACTGTCTGTTTCTGAAGTCTGTTGACTTATCCGTTTTTCTTGTCTAGCCTCTTAGGGACGCAGGGCGTACCTGTATGCCCTGTGCCAGGTCCTGGTGTTTAAAACAGGGTCACACTGTGACCCCGCATCATACCGGGTCGGTCTCGGCTGCTAATGATAGCTGGGACCCTGGACTAATAGCTCGCGGCACAGAGAGTTGTTTTGGCGTGCTATTAACCCTTCAGACGCAGTGATCAAAGTTGATTGCCGCGTCTAAAACGAAAGTAAAAGCTTTCTGGCAGCTCAGTCGGGCTGATCGGGACCAGTGTGATAAAATCTTGATGTCCCGATCAGCTAGGACGTGAGCGGAGGTCCCCTTACCTTGCTCTGTCGCGTCCGATCGGTGTTTGATTGCTCCAGGCCTGAGCTACAGGCTTGAGCAATTGAGCCACTAGAATGCTGATCCATGCAAAGCCATGGCTTTGCAGGGATATGGGTAAAAGATCAGTGTGTGCAGTGTTATAGCCCCCTATGGGAGCTAGAACACTGCAAAAAAAGTGAAAAGAAAAAAAAATTAATAAAGGTCATTTAACCCCTTCCCTAATAAAAGTTTGAATCGCCCCCCTTTTCCCATAAAAAAAACTGTGTAAATAAACATATGTGGTATTGGAGCGTGCGTAAATGTCCGAACTATAAAATATATAGTTAATTAAACCGCACGGTCAATGGCGTACGTGCAAAAAAATCCAAAGTCCAAAATAGCATATTTTGTTCACTCTTTATATAATTAAAAATGAATAAAAAGCGATCCAAAAAGTCTGATCAATGCAAAAATGGTACCAATAAAAACTTCAGAACACGGCGCAAAAAATTAGCCCTCATACTGGCCCATGTGCGGAAAAATTTAAGTTATAGGGGTCAGAAGATGACAATTTTAAACGTATAAATTTTCCTGCATGTAGTTATGATTTTTTTTTTCCAGAAGTATGACAAAATCAAACCTATATAAGTAGGGTATGGACCTACAGAATAAAGATAAGGTGTCATTTTTACCAAAAAATGTACTGCGTAGAAACTGAAGCCCCTAAAAGTTACAAAATGAATTTTTTTTTTCCGTTTCACCGTGGATTTTTTGGTAAAATGACTAATGTCATTGCAAAGTAGAATTGGTGGTGCAAACAATAAGCCATCATATGGAATTTTATGTGCAACATTTAAAGCGTTAAGATTTTTAGAACGTAATGAGGAAAAAATGAAAATGCCAAAATGGAAAAACGCTGAGTCCTTAAGGGGCTAGTGTTTTGAACTTTGTTTATTAGTTCTTGTATTCTGATTTCTTGAGTTTGGTACATGTCTACTTATCTATAGTGACGTCTGTTCATGACCACAGATCTATAGAGTCCTCTGTTCACGGCCACTGTGCCCCCTGTTTATGTCCAATGATCTTTAGTGTCCTCTGTTCATGTCCACTGATGGTGTCCTCTTTGATAGAGTTGAATGTTCCTGTTAGTTTTCTGGTTGGTGACCGACTATTTATCAGTGTGTGTTTTTATTAGGCCCCAGCTCTTTAGTTGAGGGAGGGACCGGTGCCCAGTTGTCGACTCACTGGTTAGGGTGGGTGGACAAGTAGGGAGGCAGAGCAGTTTTAGGGTCAGTTTAGGGCTCACTCTCCCTGTCCCCCGGTCGGTCCCTAACAACTTGTTTGAAAGTCATTATTTTGAACAAGCCTTTGCTTGGTCTTTAATCATTCACCCCACTATCGCTGACAGACCAGCCCTGTTACAGTCAGGAGTTCGACATCATTTACACTTTCAGGATTCACACCAATACGTAGCTAAAATAAAATCTGCTGACCTCTTTTCTCACCGCACAATTGTTCTTCTGTGTTTTTTCTCTCATTTAAAATCTGTTTGGATGTGCAGACATTTATTTATTTTTTTAATTATAAATAACGGTTCTGGTTGGTCTAAACATCCTCAGGAAAAGTTGGAGTGCATAAAGTCAAGGTCATGACTAGTCCACCAACATAGACTCATTCGGCACTGCATGTAATTAGTAGAGATGAGCAAAGTTGCAGTAATTCGATTCGTTGCAAACTTCTCGGCTTGGCGGTTGCTGACTTTAGCTTGCATGAATTAGTTCAGCTGTCAGGTGCTCCGGTGGGCTGGAAAAGGTGGATACAGTCCTAGGTGAGAGTCTCCTAGGACTGTATCCACCTTTTCCAGCCCACCAGAGCACCTGAAAGCTGAACTAATTTATGCAGGCTAAAGTCAGCAACTGTCGAGAAGTTCATGACTAATGGAATCACTGTAACTTTGCTCATCTCTAGTAATTGAGGTACCTGCTTAAGGATGCTAGTGCAGATATACGGATCCCCCCTTCCTGGAAAACAGGGCTGTGCTCACTCTATGAAGAATGGCAGTCTACAAGTATAGTCCATGAGAACAGAAAAACGGGGCACTCACCACATGATTAGATGCTTCAGTGAAGGGTTTATTTGCAGATCCTGATAACATCAAGTGCTGTGCAGACGAGAATCTGTGCAGGGGTGTCTCGTAGGGCAACAGTGCCGTTTTGCGCACTGGCCGCGCTTCAACTGGCCCACACTATGAACACAAAAGGAAAAAAGTTGCACACCAACTACCATATATATGTATAATGAATAAAACATTTTCTTTATTGAAAAAACACACATAAGAAGGGGTACAGACACCATTAAAACAACTTAAAAAACATACAACTAAATTCAGAGAGCCTAGGAACATAATCCTATCTCTATCCCCTGACTCGTGCAAAATGAGCAGATAAGGTGACCATATTAAATTGCATATATGTAAACAGCCATATAGGCACGCCAGAGCCCCACAATGTGGCAAAAATTTAAGACAACACAATCCCCATATGAAGTGCCTAATGCATAAGAACTGATCACAACATTATGTACCATGAAACAAGGAAGAAAAAACCCTTACAAGGTGGAAACCATGCACTGACTAACTATAAATAATGTATGTGACAGAATACCTAGGGCCCCCCTATAAACTAGTAATAAGCCCCAATAACCCTGTGAAAAGCTAGGGCATCTGGCTGCAGAAAGAATACCAACTACTGTAATCGACAGTCAAACATAAGAATAGTGTCACCCAGAGTCAGGGGACTGGCTTGCTCCATGCGTTCCGCAACACTAGACGGTGGCTTCCTCAGGAAACTGGCCCACACATCTTTGCCTTCCGAGACACGTTATATAATCCCCAACCCGAGTGTCCATGGTTACATGTAAACAACATTGGACAGGTAAGTGATCATAAAAACATATCTAAAAACGCTATAGAGACTCATAACAGTACATTTAGCTCAGTTCTATCACTTAGACCTGTCGTACCCATAGCCTCTAGCCGTAAAATCCACCTTACTTATTTTTTGTCCAGAATTTCTTCTTTTGTCATGCCTCCGTGTGCACGCTTGACCCTTTTAATGCCGGTGAATTGAAAAGTATTTTTTTCTCCTTTTTTGTTTTTCATTTATATGTTGAATAAATCGAGCTGCTCCTACTCCGGTTTTGGATTGTGCGTGTTCACAGATGCGGTGGAATAATGGCCTTTTTATATTCCCGACATAGAACAAATGACAACTACATGTTAAAGCATATACAATATGAGTAGATCAGCAGGTTATTAGTTGGTTTATCTTTATATCATACCCATTTAACGTGATTTTTTTTTTTTTTTTTCCTTTCGAGTTCAGATGGCAAAATGTGCAGGAACCACAGCAGTAATTGCCAATTAGTCTCTATTCAGAAAGCCAATCTTGTTTCTCGTATATATATATATATTTTTTTGTAATCTCTAATGGTAATGTTCTTTTTATATGTTATGATGGGTTTTAATTCCATTACTTGTTCTAAATCCTAATCTACCTGCAACAAATGCAAGTTGTTAAAAATGGCACTTTTGATTGTATTTAACAGGGAATTTGCAAAAGAGAACACCATTCTGGTTTCATCTGTTTTTTGGTTTTAACAACTGTCTCCTTGGAATCAATTCTACTTTTTTTCTTGCCTCATCAATAGGCAGCAAGAAAGAGGCAAGAAAAAAAAGTAGAACTAATTCCAAGGAGACAGTTGTTAAAACCAAAACCGAATAAAAAACAGATGAAACCAGGATGGGGTTCTCTTTTGCAAATTCCCTGTTAAATAATACAATCAAAAGTGCCGTTTTTAACAACTGGCATTTGTTGCAGGGAGATGAGGATTTAAAACAAGTAAAGGAATTAAAACCTATCATAACATATAAAAAGAACATTACTATTAGAGATTACATAAAAAAAAAATAAAAAAAAAAAAATATATATATATATATATATATATATATATATATATACACATTCCAGCAGGTGGAGCAGCACTCAAGTATTGGTGATGGAGTGCAAAGCGGTGGTTGAATCCTGGCCACGGATTCCAAAGGTATACAGCAAATGGAAACACAGCAGCACTTCCAGATGGTGATTAATTAGTGGCTTTATTAATCACAGAGTGAATATGCGACGTTTCGGCCACCTCTCGTGGCCTTCATCAAGCCTGTTGATGAAGGTTGATGAAGGCCACGAGAGGTGGCCGAAACGTCGCATATTCACTCTGTGATTAATAAAGCCACTAATTAATCACCATCTGGAAGTGCTGCTGTGTTTCCATTTGCTATATATATATATATATATATATATATATATATATATATATATGTGTGTGTATGTGTACAGAAAAAAGAGAGAAACAAGATTGGCTTTCTGAACAGAGACCAATCGGCAATTACTGCTGTGGTTCCTGCACATTTTGCCATCTGAACTCTAAAGCGAAAAATCTCACGTTGAATGGGTATGGGTATGATATAAAGATAAACCAACTAATAACCTGCTGATCCACTCATATTGGATATGCTTTAACATGTAGTTGTCATTTGTTCTATGTGGGGAAAACAAAAAAGGCCATTTTTCCACCACATCCATGAACACGCGACATCCTTAAAAACAGGAGTAGGAGCAGCTCCATTTATTCAACATCACCGGCATTGAAAGGGGGGAGCGTGCACACGGAGGCATGACAAAAGAAGAAATTCTGGACAAAAAAAGTAAGATGGATTTTACGGTTAGAGGCTATGGGTACAACAGGTCTTAATGATAGTACTGAACTGTACAGCTCAAAACGCGTCAGTGACCACTGCGACTGTATGTCTTGTCATTAATAAATGCATTAAGTTTTATATCTTAACCCCTGGTGCCGGACATTGTGTTTCTACCTGGATAGTATCAGTGAAGCCGGGGCGGTGCTGGCGGGTTCGCCGCAAAGGTGTGCTCAGAAGGCGGGACTAAGCTGACTTCAATACAAACTATAATCCATTATAGTCTATGGCTGTGTTTTCCAAGCATACAAAAAGTGATACTGTCAGTGGTGACTGGCCCCTGTCACCATGTAAGGACACACCTCTGTGAAGGAGAATGGTAATGTTATGAGTAGCACCGCTGACCGTGGGCACTCTCCCTGCTCGACTTCCCGCATGGACTGTACTGAGCCTCGCATGATGCGATGCAAAAGCGCGCGGTCCACTGCTTCTCACCTGCACGCATACCCACCTCCTAGGGCGCTTGCCGGTTCTCAGAGATTTAAAGGGCCAGTGCATCATTGATTGGTGCTTGTCAGGAACTTACCCTATTTAACCCCACACTTCCTCCTGTTCCCTGCCGGATCTTTGTGCTCACTAGCCTAAGAGAAAGAGTTCCCGATTTTGTATTGTCTTACTGTGTACCAGACCTCCTAGCTGCGTTCTTGACCTTGCACATGTGCCGCTTGCCCTGACCTTCTGCCGGTCCTGACTTCGTAATTGCCTCATCCTTCCTGTGCCACGTTACACCTCGACTGCCTGTGTGGACGAGTCGTATCAGGGGTAGCGACCTGGGTGCCACCTGCCGCTGCAAGTCCATCCTGCTTTGCGCCGGGCTCTGGTGAAAACTAGTTGCACCTTAGACTCCACTCCCTGAAACGGCCCATGCCATCATCCTCATGGGTTCAGCAGATTCACTTCACTGCCGTTACAGGTAAAACACAGTAAAAAAATGATTCAGATCTTTTTAATAGGAATTACTGAAGAACAACAATGGCCCAGGTTTATCAATCTGCCTGAAACCAAATCTGCTTGGTTTTTACAACATATCGCAGCTCAACCTTCATATCTAAACAAGCTGTGGTAAAATGAAAGCTGAGCTGTAATTGGTATTGGCAAAATCAGACAGTATGGGTTTCAGGCAGATTGGTTCATCTGGACTAATGCATGAGTGACTGAGAATTCATTCTAAGACAAATATCTACAATTCTTTTATAATGCAAGTATTCACTAAAATAAGGTCAGGAGACCTGAAAGATCCTCTGTAGTTGTTCTGCCTGTGACTGTATTCTCCTGTATAGTCTGCAGGGTGATGAATCTCTGCAGAGTGCCTGGTGTCTGACCCCTATATAGTCACTGTATGGCGGTATTGTTGGCTATATTGGTCTGTGTATAGTCTAGCATATACTGGTCCCGGACTGAAACAAGTGTACACCTGGCTCAGACATGTTATAAGTTGTTTCTATGCTCAAATTTTACTTTCTTCCTATGTGAGATAGTGTTGAAGGGCTTGGTGAGTTTTGTGTGCCAGGGCTGCTTTTCAGTCCAAGTCGTCCCTGTTCTCACTGACTGTGTGGCGTATATATAGGGTTTCATAACTGTCCCCCTATTTTTGCCCTGGCCCTCAGTGTGCCAGATTAAGGCTGCCTGGAAGACGGAGCACTTCATTATGATGCCGTCCCCCTCCCCTTCCACTGAGTGGAGCAGGAGTCAGGCCCCCGTTAAAATAAAATGGCCTGCATGGTCTAAAATCACTTCAGTTCAAGTCACTCTTTCCAGCTGTTGCAAAGCTACAACATCCATTATGTCTGGAGAGCTGCAGGCATTATAGGAGTTGTTGTTTTGTAACAGCTAGAGCCTAAAATTGGGGTACAGTTTCATCCATTATTACTGCAAAACTTAGAAGTAACAAGAGACCTAATGGGACAGTCAGGAGAATACACAAACATAAAATGACTCACAGGAGACGTCTTCTCTGTTGTCTTTCCTTTTCTTCTACATCTGGTCCAGACCCCATGTCTTCTTCCAGCTCAATCTTCCTCTGTAAAGTTCGATGACTGGACATCTTTGGTTCCTCACTTTGACAGCCGATCCTCATCCTCTGTATAAAGTCAACAATCATTATAACCCTACAAGAGACTGTGCTTCCTAAATATAATACTGCCAAACCCTGTGTACCCTGCTATACTGCCAAACATCATGCCCTCTAAAAATAATACTACACACACTGTGTCCTCTGTAGTGTGCACAGAGCAGCAGCATCCCATTGAAAACAAACAAAATTCTGCTGGCGGAAGTTCTTAGTGTGGACGAGCCCTAATTCCCCCAGACCCCTAAGTCCTCCTCCAGACTCCTGCTCCGAGAGACCCCTAAGGCTAGGTTTCCCCCCCCCCCCCTTTTTTTTTTTCCTGCAAAAACATACAGAAAAACTGCTACTTTTTCCTGTGTTATGGTAATTTTTTAGCATTTTTTTTTCTTGTGCTTTTGCCTTCTCTGGAAACTTAGCCTTAGTCCTCCCCTTGTCCTTAAAGGGGTACTCCACCCCTAGACATCTTATCCCCTATCCAAAGGATAGGGGATAAGATGTCTGATCGCGGGGGTCCCGCCGCTGGGGACCCCTGCAATATAGCATGCAGCACCCACCTGTATCTGCTTCCGGCAGCGCTGGAGGTTCTGGCTCCCGACCACGGGAACGGACGTTACGGAATGCCACGCCCCCTCAATGCAAGTCTATGGGAGGGGGCGTGACAGCTCCCCCACAGTAGGTTGCAGTTCCCCCGCATTACGTTGGCAGTGTCCCCCACAGACATACAGCCTCCAGCCATATACAGTGTATGGCTGGAGGCTGTATGTCTGTGTACTGCCCCACTTCAGTGCTCCGACCACCGCTCCTCTGGTCCGGGGTCATGATCTACTGCTATGGCCTAGGGGCCAAAGCAGTAGGTCCTGAGACCGGAGGAGCGGTGGTCAGAGCACTGAAGATGATGCGTAGGTAACTTACCATGCGTGCATCCTCACTGCTCCGCTCCTACGGGCGCACGCACGGGACACCAGTGATGTCCGGCGGCCCCTGCGTTTTTAAAGTTAACGCGGGGCCGCATAAAGGTAACCGGGACATCCTTGTATCCCAAAAAGATCTTTCAGGACACAGGGATGTCCTGCTGAATGTGAGGGGGGGGGGGGGAATATGACAGTATTTATCTGCATATAACACGCACTGGCTTATAACACGCACCCTCATTTTCACAGGAAAATTTGAGGGGAAAAAATAAATGTAAAATAAATGACTTGGAAGCTCTGAACTACATGCCTCATCATTCCCCCCCCCCTTTGATTCCCTTGATCCTCAGTTTGCCCTCCCCCTCTTATCAGCCCCTGTGCCATATTTACACCCCCCCCACCTCCTTTCCTGTGTTTTCCCCTGCTCATCATTCCTCACCTGCTCTTTCTATTTTTCATATTTCCTTACCTGGCCGCGCTCGGCAGGCTCAGGTAATGCATCGGGTCTTGTGGGCTGTGACGAGTGACGTCTCCTGCGGCTCCTCTGCACGGCGTCAGGTATGTTACTCCTCATTTCCTGCAACGCTGGGGTGTAATGAAGAAAACTGCCCTGTAGCGGCTGCAGGAAATGGTGAGTGACGCCGTGCAGAGGAGCCGTCTCTTGTCACAGACCCACAAGACCCGATGCATTACCTGAGCCTGCAGAGCACGGCCAGGTAAGGAAATATGAAAAATAGAATAGGCAGGAGGAGAAGTGTCTGGGCCCACAGGAGCCACCGCTGGTTACTGTTTAAGTGGCCACGGCCGGGCAACTCTGCGGCCACTTTAAAACAGCCCCCCCCCCGATCCGCTACTGAGCAGCCCGCAGGGATGTCCCGAATGTGACGGGGCCCCCTGCGGGCACGGGGCCCGGAGCAGGTGCACCAGGAGTGCCAATGATCCGGCCCTGGACACCACTCCTTCCTGACTCCAAGTCTGACAATCAGAATAAATCACGAGATCAACAGCCCACTTCCAGAAACTAGTAATTGTAACCTGTAATATTTAATCTAGAAATACATCCAGGCCCCTTTTGAACGTTTTTATTGTGTTCACTATGGCCACTTACACTGGCAGAAAGTTCCCTAGTCTCACTGCTTTTACAGTAAAGAACCTGTCTGTGCTGGTGTAGAAACTTTCCTCTAGGTGTAGAGGATGCCCCCTTGTTATAGATACAGTCCTGGGTATAAATATGTCATGGGAGAGTACTAAATAACCCTAATTCTGATAATCTTTCTGGGTACTGTAGACCTCCCATTCCCCTTATTACCCTGGTCTTTGAACCCTCTCCAGCTCCACTATATCTCAGTACTGTATACAGTATTCTGTGTGGTCTGACTTGTGATTTGTACAGCGGTAGAACTATTTCCTTGTTGTGGGCATGTATGCCCCTATTGATGCACCCCATGATTTTATTTGCCTTGGCAGCAGCAGCCCAACACTGGTCACTACAGCTAAATTTACTATTAACTAAAACTCCTTTCTTCTTGTCAGTTTTTTCCCCCCAGTGTTTTCCCATTTAACCCCTTAAGGACCAAGCGTTTTTCTTTTTGCACTTTCTTTTTTCCTCCTTACCTTTTAAAAATCATCACCCTTTCAATTTTGCACCCAAAAATCCACATGAGGGCTTATTTTTTGCACCACCAATTCTACTTTGTAATGACTTCAGTTATTTTACCAAAAAATCTACGGCGAAATGGAAGAAAAATCATTGTGCGATAAAATTGAAGAAATAACACAATTTAGCACATTTGGGGGCTTCCGTTTCTACGCAGTAAATTTTTAGGTAAAAATTACTTACGGTGTCTTTATTCTGTAGGTCCATACTATTAAAATGATACCCTACTTATATAGGTTTTATATTGTCGTACTTTTGGAAAAAACAGAACTACATGCACGAAAATTAATACATTTAAAATTGTCCTCTTTGGACCCCTATAACTTTTATTTTTCTGCGTACGGGGTGGTATGAGGGCTCATTTTTGTGCCATGATCTGACGTTTTAATTGGTACCATTTTTTGTTTTTGACGAACTCTTTGATAACTCTTTGATAGCTTTAAAAAAAATTTTAATGGTATAAAAAGTGACCAAAAATACGCTATTTTGGACTTTGGAATTTTTTGGCGTGTACGCCATTGACCGTGCGGTTTAATTAACAATATATTTTTATATTTAGGACATTTACACACACGGTAATACCACATATGTTTATTTTTATTATGTTTATAGATTTTTTTTATATGGAATTTGGTAAAAGGGGGTGATTTAAACTTTTTTAATAAGTTAAACTTTATTTTTTATTTTTTTACACTTTTAGTCCCCTTAGGTAGGGGCATAGACGTACATGGTCGTTAACAGGTTAATACATAATTCCTGGATTTTTCGGCCCCATGTGCATAACCTTACATTTATCAGTGATGAATCTCATCTGCCACTTCCCAGTCCAAGTTTCCAACCTATCCAGATCCAGTTCTCTCTACAAGGTAATTAATAAGTATGAATGTGAATTCAGGTAGAGAAAACAGACATGGTCACACATCTACATATTGTATTACGATCTTCTTGCTTCTCAGCATAAATTCTAAAACTAACAGGTTGTTAGTATACATTTTGATCAAAAGGTTCAAGGCCACCTTTTTAGAGTTGGTCCCTAACGTCCCTAGCATAAAATGGTATAGCACTGGTCTGTGACCACCACCGCCGAAACACCTGTGCCCACAGGGGGAATTACCCACTGGCAGAGCAGCCCCAATGCCACTCAAACCAGTCCTAGGGCCTTGCCTCCCCACAGACAAGGTGCCACGGCAGCAATAGACGCCGCACAGCACCACACCAGTGTGAACAAGGTGTAAAAGCTCACTTACCATGTACTCCTAGTCAGACTGGGAGGCTGCCAGAAATGAAAGGGCCCTCTATAGCTACCTGCTACTTTATATAGGGTTGGGCTGAGGAGGTGGGGAAGAGTGCAGACCAAGTGAAACCAACAAAAAAAAGGAGGGGATAGAAAACACAATGTTAATTCAGATAGAGAAAACAGACATGGTCGCACATCTGCATATTGTAGTTCAATCCACTTGCTTCTCAGCATAAATTCAAAAACAAACAGGTTGTTAGTATACATTTTGATCAAAAGATACAAGCCCACGTCAAGGCCACCTATTTTAAGTTGGTCCCTAACGTTCCTAGCATAAAATGGCGTAGCACTGAGTGGCGGCCTCCACCTCTGCAACACCAGTGCCCACAGGGGGAACGACCCACTGGCAGAGCGGCTCCAATGCCACTCAAACCAGTCCTAGGGCCGCGCCTCCCCACAGACACGGTGCCATGGCAGCAATGGACGCCGCACAGCACCACACCAGTGTGGATAAGGTGTAAAAGCTCACTTACCATGTGCTCCCAGTCAGACTGGGAGGCTGCCAGAAATTAAGTATATTAACAAGAATAAGGCCCAGAACTGACCCCTGTGGTACCCCACTAGTAACGGTCACCCAATCAGTGTATATACCACCCTCCTAATAACCACCCTCTGTTTCCTATTACCAGTTACTCACCCACTTACATACATTCTGCCCCCACCCAATCCTTCTCATTTTATGTAGGAACCTCTTATGTGACACAGTATCATATGCTATGGCAAAATTGTGTTGATGCCCGGCTTGTGCAAGCCAAGCCTGGTAACATTTAAAAAGCCAAATATACCCTAAAGTTCTGAGCTAGACTGGGTTCACTGGGCTCAACTCGCTCATCTCTAGTAATATAAAATATTTAAAAAAAATGTTCCTCTATATTTTAGGAGAAAAGGGCACCTAAAGGAATTTTTTTTAACCTGTAGCTCTGACACAAGGACCTTGAAAATCTTTTTCTTTGCACTGCATAAGCACTGGTGCATGATGTCACTTGCTTCTTCCTGTCCTACATAAGAGGCTGTGCTGGCAGCTTATATTATGGGTCAATATGGTCTTTGGAGGCTGTTTCACATTACATCTTCTACATCTGTCCCATGAGTGTAAAGGGTAGTATGAGTCTTAACCCCTTAACCCCTTAAGGACCAGGCCATTTTACACCTTAAGGACCAGAGCGTTTTTTGCAATTCTGACCACTGTCACTTTAAACATTAATAACTCTGGAATGCTTTTAGTTATCATTCTGATTCCGAGATTGTTTTTTCGTGACATATTCTACTTTAACTTAGTGGTAAAATTTTATGGTAACTTGCATCCTTTCTTGGTGAAAAATCCCAAAATTTGATGAAAAAAATGAAAATTTTGCATTTTTCTAACTTTGAAGCTCTCTGATTGTAAGGAAAATGGATATTCAAAATAAAACATTTTTGGGTTCACATATACAATATGTCTACTTTATGTTTGCATCATAAAATTTATGAGTTTTTACTTTTGGAAGACACCATAGGGCTTCAAAGTTCAGCAGCAATTTGGAAATTTTTCACAAAATTTTCAAACTCCCTATTTTTCATGGACCAGTTCAGGTTTGAAGTGGATTTGAAGGGTCTTCATATTAGAAATACCCCATAAATGACCCCATTATAAAAACTACACCCCCCAAAGTATTCAAAATGACATTCAGTAAATGTTTTAACCCTTTAGGTGTTTCACAGGAATAGCAGCAAAGTGAAGGAGAAAATTCAAAATCTTCATTTTTTACACTCGCATGTTCTTGTAAACCCAATTTTTGAATTTTTGCAAGGGGTAAAAAGGAGAAAATTTTTACTTGTATTTGTAGCCCAATTTCTCTCGAGTAAGCACATACCTCATATGTCTATGTTAATTGTTCAGCGGGCGCAGTAGAGGGCTCAGAAGGGAAGGAGCGACAAATGGTTTTTGGGGGGCATGTCACCTTTAGGAAGCCCCTATGGTGCCAGGACAGCAAAAAAAAACACATGGCATACCATTTTGGAAACTAGACCCCTCGGGGAACATAACAAGGGGTAATGTGAACCTTAATACCCCACAGGTGATTCACAACTTTTGCATATGTAAAAAAAAAATAAAAAATTTTTTACCTAAAATGTTGGTTTCCCAAAAATTTTAGATTTTTAAAAAGGGTAATAGCAGAAAATACCCCCCATAATTTGTAACACAATTTCTCCCGAGTACGGCGATACCCCATATGTGACCCTAAACTGTTGCCTTGAAATACGACAGGGCTCCAAAGTGAGAGCGCCATGCGCATTTGAGGCCTAAATTAGGGATTGCATAGGGGTGGACATAGGGGTATTCTACGCCAGCGATTCCCAAACAGGGTGCCTCCAGCTGTTGTAAAAGTCCCAGCATGCCTGGACAGTCAGTGGCTATCTGGTAATACTGGGAGTAGTTGTTTTGCAACAGCTGGAGGCTCCGTTTTGCAAACAGTGGCGTACCAGACGTTTTTCATTTTTATTGGGGAGGGGAGGGGGGCTGTGTAGGGGTATGTGTATATGTAGTGTTTTTTACTTTTTATTTTATTTTTTGTGGTAGTGTAGTGTTTTTAGGGTACAGTCGCACGGGCGGGGGTTCACAGTAGTTTCTCGCTGGCAGTTTGAGCAGCGGCAGAAAATTTGCCTCAGCTCAAACTTGCAGCCGGATACTTACTGTAATCCTCCGCCCATGTGAGTGTACCCTGTACATTCACATTGGGGGGGGGGGGGGGGGGGGGGAACATCCAGCTGTTGCAAAACTACAACTCCCAGCATGTACGGTCTATCAGTGCATGTTGGGAGTTGTAGTTTTGCAACAGCTGGAGGCTCCGTTTTGGAAACGGTGGCGTACCAGACGTTTTTCATTTTTATTGTAGGGGTATGTGTATATGTAGTGTTTTTTTACTTTTTATTTTATTGTGTGGTAGTGTAGTGTTTTTAGGGTACAGTCGCACGGGCGGGGGGTTCACAGTAGTTTCTCGCTGGCAGCTTGAGCTGCAGCAGAAAATTTGCTGCAGCTCAAACTTGCAGCCGGATACTTACTGTAATCCTCCGCCCATGTGAGTGTACCCTGTACATTCACATTGGGGGGGGGGGGGGGGGGGGGGGGAACATCCAGCTGTTGCAAAACTACAACTCCCAGCATGTACGGTCTATCAGTGCATGCTGGGAGTTGTAGTTTTGCAACAGCTGGAGACACACAGGTTGTGAAACACTGAGTTTGGCAACAAACTCAGTCTTTTGCAACCAGTGTGCCTTCAGCTGTTGCAAAAGCTACAACCCCCAGCATGTACGGACAGCGGAAGGGCATGCTGGGTGTTGTAGTTATGCAACAGCGGGAGGCATACTACTTTGGCTGGGGATGCTGGCGATTGTAGTTATGCAACAGCTGGAGACACACTGGTTTGCTACTTAACTCAGTGTGCCTTCAGCTGTTGCAAAACTACAACTCTCAGCAGTCACCGACAGCCAACGGGCATGCTGGGAGTTGTAGTTATGCAACCACCAGATGCACCACTACAACTCCCAGCATGCACTTAAGCTGTTTGTGCAAGCTGGGAGTTGTAGTTACACAATAGCTGAAGGTACATTTTTCCATAGAAAGAATGTGCCTCCAGCTGTTGCAAAACCATAAGTCCCAGCATGCCCATAAGTGCATGCTGGGAGTTGTGGTGGTCTGCCTCCTCCTGTTGCATAACTACAGCTCCCAGCATGCCCTTTTTGCATGCTGGGAGCTGTTGCTAAGCAACAGCAGGAGGCTGTCACTCACCTCCTGCTGCTGCTTGATCGCCGCACAGGTCAGTCCCGCTGCCGCCGCCGTCGTCGCTCCTGGGGCCCCGATCCCAACATTAACGCCGGGGATCGGGGTCCCCAGCACCAGGGGTGCACGTCCCGCACCCGCTCACGTCCTCCGGAAGAGGGGCGGAGCGGGTGCGGGAGTGACACCCGCAGCAGGCGCCCTGATTCGTCGGCCGGTAATCCGGCCGACGAATCAGGGCGATCGTGAGGTGGCACCAGTGCCACCTCACCCCTGCAGGCTCTGGCTGTTCGGGGCCGTCTCTGACGGCCCCGATCAGCCAGTAATTCCGGGTCACCGGGTCACTGGAGACCCGATTGACCCGGAATCGCCGCAGATCGCTGGACTGAATTGTCCAGCGATCTGCGGCCATCGCCGACATGGGGGGGCATAATGACCCCCCTGGGCGATATGCCGCGATGCCTGCTGAACGATTTCAGCAGGCATCGGGCACCGGCTCCCCTCCGGCTAGCGGCAGGGGGCCGGGAAAGGACAGGACGTACTCCTACGTCCTCGGTCCTTAAGGACTCGGAAACGGGGGCGTAGGAGTACGTCCATTGTCCTTAAGGGGTTAAGGACCGGAGGTTTTTCCGTTTTTGCATTTTCGTTTTTTGCTCCTTGCCTTTAAAAAATCATAACTCTTTCAAATTTACACCTAAAAATCCATATGATGGCTTATTTTTTGCGCCACCAATTCTACTTTGTAATGACGTTAGTCATTTTGCCCAAAAATCTATGGTGAAGCGGGAAAAAAAATCATTGTGCGACAAAATTGAAAAAAAAACGCTGTTTTGTAACTTTTGGGGGCTTCCGTTTCTACGTAGTACATTTTTCGGTAAAAATGACACCTTATCTTTATTCTGTAGGTCCATACGATTAAAATGATACCCTACTTATATATGTTTGATTTTGTCGGACTTCTGGAAAAAATCATAACTACATGCAGGAAAATTAATACGTTTAAAATTGTCATCTTCTGACCCCTATAACTTTTTTATTTTTCCGTGTATGGGGCGGTATGAGCGCTCATTTTTTGCGCCGTGATCTGAAGTTTTTAACGGTACCATTTTTGCATTGATAGGACTTATTGATCACTTTTTATTCATTTTTAAATGATATAAAAAGTGACCAAAAATGCACTATTTTGGACTTTGGAATTTTTTTGCGCGCACGCCATTGACCGAGCGGTTTAATTAATGATATATTTTTATAATTCGGACATTTCCACACGCGGTGATACCACATATGTTTATTTTTATTTTTATTTACACTGTGTTTTTTTTTTTTATTGGAAAAGGGGGGTGATTCAAACTTTTAATAGGGGAGGAGTTAAATGATCTTTATTCACTTTTTTTTTTCACTTTTTTTTTGCAGTGTTATAGGTCCCATAGGGACCTATAACACTGCACACACTGATCTTCTATGTTGATCACTGGTTTCTCATAAGAAACCAGTGATCAACGATTCTGCCGGATGACTGCTCATGCCTGGATCTCAGGCACTGAGCAGTCATTCGGCGATCGGACAGCGAGGAGGCAGGAAGGGGCCCTCCCGCTGTCCTGTCAGCTGTTCGGGATGCCGCGATTAGCCGCGGCTATCCCAAACAGCTCGACTGAGTTGGCCGGGAACTTTCACTTTCACTTTTAGCCGCGCGGCTCAGCTTTGAGCGCGCGGCTAAAGGGTTAATAGCGCGCGGCGCCGCGATCGGCGCTGCGCGCTATTAGAGGCGGGTCCCGGCTTCACTATGACGCCGGGCCCGCCATGATATGACGCGGGGTTACTGTGTAACCCCGCGTTATATCAGAAGAGCAGGACCAAGGACGTACCGGTACGTCCTTGGTCCTTAAGGGGTTAATACCAGATTTTTGGTGTTCAGTTTTTCCCAGAATTGTAAGGTCATAGGTAAATAAAACAATTCAGCCTGAAGTGCTATGAAAACTGATTGAAGGGTCACTTTCACAGAAAATCCACCTTTAAGTGATCTAATGGCGTAGATAACCTTTCTGAAGATGAAAACCATGTGGACCTTGTGACAGCACTGACAAGAACACTGCAGTTGTTCATAAAGCTCCTAAATCTCTGACACTTTTACAGGAAGCCTCCGACAGCTAAGGCTGCACTGATGTGAACTTTTGACATCGATACAATGTATGGCCAATGCTATGTGACCACCTGACCATAACCTATATTATCACCCACCTATCTTCATATGCAATTCCAAAACCATAGCTTTTCTGGGAAGGTGTTGGTGTGGTTTGCAGTTTGGGTTCGGTGCAGGCCATTTGAGTTCTTCTACACCAAACTCGCCCATACATGTCTATATAGACCTTGCTTTATGTAGAGAAACACAATCTTGCTGGGACAAGAGTCTTTCCTAAACTGTTACTACAAAGATGGTAGCAAAAATGTCTTTGTATGCCGTAAACTTTAAGGGGTTGTCCAGGGATATCTGAGTACTAACCCAAACCTGAAAAACAAAACCATACCACTATGCCTCCTCTGCCAACACTTACAGTAGGCACTATGCATTCTGGTAGGTAGTGCTCCAGGCATCCACCAGAATCAGATTCTTATTCCAGATTGTTAGATAAATCAGTGAAATATGATTCATCATAGTAACAAAGTTACATAGTTTGTAAAGTAAAAAAAAAGTCCACCAAGTTTAACCTACAACCCTACTGTGTTGATCTAGAGGAAGGCAACCCCCCCCCCCCCCCCCCCACGAGAGTGATGACAATTGCCCTATTTATACAAAAAAAAAAAATATTCCCCCGTGACAGAGGAAAAATTCTGTTCTGATTCCAATATGGTAGTATAAATCCCTGGATAAACATTCTATAAGTCTCTGGATCACTTCATCACTTCTATTACTGCTCTAGAATCCAGTGGTGGCCACTAATGTTGGTGTGGTGGCTAATGTTTGGCAGTATTCTTGGTGATCTTAGACTTGTGTATAGCTGTTTGACCACAGAAACCCATTTTATGAAGCTTTAGACACACTTTTAGACATACTATTTTTGGGTTTATGCTGAACAACATCATCTTTTCACCTGATGTTAACTTTCCCAATTTGTACTCCGATGGAAATGTATTTATTTATGTTTTTAAATCAACTGGTGCCAGGAAGTTAAACAGATATGTAAATGACTTCTATTAAAAAAATCTTTACCCTTTCAGTATTTTTTAGCAGCTGTATGCTACAGAGGAAATTCTTTTATTTTTGAATTTTTCTTTTTTGTCTTGTCCACAGTGCTCTCTGCTGTCACCTGATGCCTGTATCAGGAACTGTCCAGAGCAGCATTGGTTTGCAATGGGGATTTTTTCCTGCTCTGGACAGTTCCTGATACAGGCATCAGGTGTCAGCAGAGAGCACTGTGAACAAGACAGAAAAATTAAAAAAGAAAATAATTTTCTCTGTATTATACAGCTGCTAAAAAGTACTGGATAGGTAAAGATTTTTTTTTTTTTTTTTTTTTTTTTTAATAAGTCATTTACAAATCTGTTTAACTTTCTGGCACCAGTTGCTTTAAAAAAAAAAAAAAAAATTCCACCAGAGTACCCCTTTAAAGAGTTATTGGCATCTTGTAAAGTAATGGCATATTGCTTCATGATTACTGAGGATATGATTTCTGGGACCTACATCAATCCTGAGAATGAATGGACCACAGTACTGATTCTGCACTAGACCTTTTTCATGGTCTTCCTCCACAGCATCACCAGGTCGGCTGTTGTACTGTGTAGTGCCAAACTGTGAATCGCTAAATCAGAACTGCGTCCCCTTCTTCCTCAGCATAGGTGGGGATCCTGTAGTCCAGTGATGTCCAAACTGTAGCCCTCCAGATGTTTTAAAACTACCAGCATGCCCAGACAGCTGTTTGCTGTCTGGGCATGCTAGGATTTGCAAAGCATGCTGGGATTTGTAGTTTTGCAACATCTGAAGGGCCACAGTTTGGACATCACTGCTGTAGTCATACCCTCACTGATCATACAGTTAATGTAAATAGTCATCAATTTGAGATGGGAACACCCCATGGTATTTTGTTACTTTTGCTTTAACTGCAATTAGTGATATACAGTAATATTATTATTATTATTATTATCATGGCTTACACTGTTACCAGTTTTGGGGATAATAAAATGCAATGCCATAAGTGTTACCTGCCTTTTTGCCAACAGGTTACAGGCTGCTAACTACAGTTTGCAATGTGTTATAGCTGAGTAGGATCCAGACCTACTGTGTATGCAGCCTGATAATAGATCACTACCCTAAAGAGAGCTATAGCAATGTCGTATAGTTGTGTTAATATTATGGAATTTGGTAAAAGTGGCACAAATCAGGGGTGTAGCTAAAGAGGTAGTAGTCACACCAGGGCCCTGGTACCCAAGGGGGCCCCAAACCACATCTGCCCCGTAAGAGGCCAGTATTATAATTGCCATATGGGGCCCTGTTTCAGAGTTTACATTGGGGCCCAGAAGCTACAAGCTACACCTCTGGCACAAATGGCTAATATTACTAACCCTTTACCGACCCTTTATACAAAGTTTATTTACTGAGTTTGGAGAAATACTAAATGTGTCTTCTTTTCAGGTCGGTATTGCATGGAAGCCAGTATTAAATAACTCCTTTTTGCTGGATTACATCTGTGCAGAAACATCTGCCTTGGTTTTCTGGAATCTACACTTCTCCAAATGCCTAAAAACAGTAAAGTGACTCAGCGAGAGCACAGCAACCAACATGTCACCGAATCTGTTGCTGACTTGTTGGCCCATGAGGAACCAATAGATCATAAAGCAAGTGCTCTCAATGTTTCTGGTGAGGAGAGTGTAGGAAAACAGCTGGAAGATAATTCAGAGGTAGAGGACAGGCCAGCATGGAACAGCAAGCTACAGTACATATTAGCGCAAATTGGATACTCGGTTGGGCTGGGCAATGTTTGGCGATTTCCGTATCTTTGCCAGAAAAATGGTGGAGGTAAGTGCAAATAATCGAATAATAGGATGTTGAATCTACTTCTAAACACTTCTGTTGTTGTATGTGCTATTGCTCTTTGGATATCTAGACTTTTGATCGGGTCTGGGGTGCTGGCACCATGCATCTAGAACTGATGTAGTGCTACAACTTTTTGTTTTTACTTGCAACCTGTGGAAATAAAGCTGGCAAGGAGTCAGACTTGTATGAGGAACTGTGGTCTGTGGTGTTATTGTGAGGAACGTGTCCCGTGGCAAGTGACTATGTATATGTATGTATGTATATATATATAATTAGTGACGAATCGTCTCAGGGATTAGCTCTGGGATCGTCCTGGTCACTTGCCACGGGACACGTTCCTCACAATAACACCACAGACCACAGTTCCTCATACAAGTCTGGCTCCTTGCCAGCTTTATTTCCACAGGTTGCAGGTAAAAACAAAACATAAACAGGAACAGAATAAAGTCCTAGACCGTCTGGTCGCTGACTCTAACTCTCAGCATGCCCTGTCTATCAACTGGTGAGCTTCCCTCATCCAGTTAAAACCCGTGCCACCTGCAACCTGTTTTACTACCAGTTCACACCCGAACTTGGACCACTCGCAGCGCCTTCTGCGTGTTACCTAAACAGGGCCCGTGTGTCTCCCCTCTAACAGCCAGCATACTGTTTCCAAGGGAGAGCACAGATTAGACTGAATCTCCATCTTATACACACCTCCCTTCCCTGCTGCCTCATTAATTAAGAAGCAGGTGAGCCAAGGAAATACACCCTTTCCTTGCCCCTAATCCTAAAATTATAGCATAATCTAGACATTGCATACCCTAGATGAGAATACCCTTTCAGCCTGTATATTTATAGATGAATACAAAGAGCTTGTGTATGATGTTGTGGTACACCACGGGGTGTGATGTGAGGTGTAAGGGGCAGATGGTGTTGCCCAGGGGTAGATGGTATTAACCCCTTTGTTTGCCTATGTAACCACCCGAAGGTAGTACCCCTAGTCCTAGGTTAGGCAGGGGCAATAAAGAGTCCAAGGCCAGGTTAAGGGTAACAGTAGCTTTTACTGAGGTTAGACAGGGTTACAGTCTATACAGTTCAGCCAGTATCCCAGAGAGGTGGCCAGTGACACAGAGACCTTGCAGGCTTGCTGGGACTTGCAGTGACGTGACAGACTATAATGCATGCCACAGTGACTAGACAGTAGACTTTACTTGACTCATTTCATGACCATTAGATGACTTGAGCTTACTTGCAATTGACAGGTGGCTGCAGACTTTAGGTTTGAGGCCTCCAATGGCTGTACACAGGCACTGAAACGACTTGACTGCACTTGACCTCAGCATCAGCAGAAGAGCAATGAAAGAGAGAGATTGCAGCTCCTCCCCATATATCGGGGGCTGTCCAAGGAGCCCATAGGTCACCTGGTCACTGGGGTTCTCTGGGTAACAATGCAATCATGTGGTACAGATTTAAAGGCACATTATACTTATAATACATAACTACATATAACCTGTAAATACTATAGAGTTTGCTGCAGGAGAGCCCCAAGGACATGCAGGGACTCTGCTTGACAGGGCAGAAGTACAGTACGGCAACATCCCGTACTGGGACATTACAATGTCATGAAATATATATTTAGGCCCAAATATTAGATTGGATACAGAGGGGGCATAGGAGCTATCCTGCTTATCGATGTTGTGTAGGCAGCACACAGTTTTTTTTTCTAGGCTGCAGTCAGTACAAAAAAACACTAAAATATGTTCAATATAAGAGAAATAAATGTGTTATTCTAGATTCACATAAAATACAGATTCTCAACACACATAGCTTGTACAGTAGCCTGCTACACCATGGAAACAGACAGCTCTTCTACATTATTAAATATCTTCAGCTAGCAGGGGTTACTAAGAAACTTTAAGCTAGATAGTGTAGGGTCAGAAAAACAGGAGGGAAATAGACTGGGATCACACTGTGTCATGTGTGTGTTTACATTTAACATATGTTTTAGATGTATAATAACATATATGTTAAACAGATGCAACAAACAATTGACTTACATTATAAAAAAGAACATTACAGTGTATATTTTTGCCATGTACATTATACAGTTTATCTATTTCCCTTTAACTTATATTTAAAAAAGGCATTGCAATGTATACTTTTTTGCTGTATAAAATGCTTCAGTATACAGCAAAATTAAGTTTGTATGAAAAATTGGGAGCAGAGTTTAAAAGAGATGAGAAGTATTGTAATAATATAAACATCTATTCTTTTCTTTATCCATAGCATATACCTTTTTTAACTTTTTATATAATGTAGATAATATATCTCTTTTTGCAATATACATTATTTAAAAAAGTATATATTTTCGGATTAACAAATGCTGCTCCTATTGCCCGGGTGTCTCAGTGCTGAGACAAAATACAGGAAGTGTGGGTGGACAAGAAGGGCTCTGTGCAGTGAGGACAAGAAGGGCTCTGTGCAGTGAGGACAAGAAGGGCTTTGTGCAGTGAGGACAAGAAGGGCTCTGTGCAGTGAGGACAAGCAGGGCTCTGTGCAGTGAGGACAAGCAGGGCTCTGTGCAGTGAGGACAAGCAGGGCTCTGTGCAGTGAGGACAAGCAGGGCTCTGTGCAGTGAGGACAAGCAGGGCTCTGTGCAGTGAGGACAAACAGGGCTCTGTGCAGTGAGGACAAGCAGGGCCCTGTGCAGTGAGGACAAGCAGGGCCCTGTGCAGTGAGGACAAGCAGGGCCCTGTGCAGTGAGGACAAGCAGGGCCCTGTGCAGTGAGGACAAGCAGGGCCCTGTGCAGTGAGGACAAGCAGGGCCCTGTGCAGTGAGGACAAGCAGGGCCCTGTGCAGTGAGGACAAGCAGGGCCCTGTGCAGTGAGGACAAGCAGGGCCCTGTGCAGTGAGGACAAGCAGGGCCCTGTGCAGTGAGGACAAGCAGGGCCCTGTGCAGTGAGGACAAGCAGGGCCCTGTGCAGTGAGGACAAGCAGGGCCCTGTGCAGTGAGGACAAGCAGGGCCCTGTGCAGTGAGGACAAGCAGGGCCCTGTGCAGTGAGGACAAGCAGGGCCCTGTGCAGTGAGGACAAGCAGGGCCCTGTGCAGTGAGGACAAGCAGGGCCCTGTGCAGTGAGGACAAGCAGGGCCCTGTGCAGTGAGGACAAGCAGGGCCCTGTGCAGTGAGGACAAGCAGGGCCCTGTGCAGTGAGGACAAGCAGGGCCCTGTGCAGTGAGGACAAGCAGGGCCCTGTGCAGTGAGGACAAGCAGGGCCCTGTGCAGTGAGGACAAGAAGGGCCCTGTGCAGTGAGGACAAGAAGGGCTCTGTGCAGTGAGGACAAGAAGGGCTCTGTGCAGTGAGGATGTATGACATGCACAGCAGGATGATTGACAAGCCAGGAGCCTGTACAAAGCCCTGCTTGTTCTGTCCTCACTTCCTGTATTTGCCTCCACACAGGGACACACAGGCAGTAGCTGCAAAGACAAGAGAATTATTATTTTATTTAATTTTTTTAACCCAGAATATACACATTCTTACCAATATATGTTACAAACATACATATAGGGGGCGATTTATCAAAACCTGTCAAGGAAAAGTTGACCAGTTGCCCCTGGCAACCAATCCGATTGCTACTTTTATTTTTCAGAAGCCTTTTCAAAAATGAAAGCGATCTGATTGTTTGCTATGGGCAACTGGTCAACTTTTCCTTTACACAGGTTTTGATAAATCTCCCCCATAGTGTTATTATCTACATCATATAAAAAAAATTTGCAAATTACAAGTACACTTAAAGAGGTACTCCGGTGGAAAACTATATATATATATATATTAATATATATATATTTTTTTTTAACTGGTACAGTTTGTAAATGACTTCTATTTTAAAATCATTATCCTTACAGTATCAGCTGCTGTATGTTCCACAGGAAGTAGTATAGTTCTTCTCTGTCTGACCACAGTGCTCTCTGCTGACACCTCTGTCTGTTTCAGGAATTGTCCAGAGCAGGAGAGGTTTGCTATGTGGATTTGTTCCTGCTCTGGACAGTTCCTGACATGGACGGAGGTCAGCAGAGAACCCTTTTAACACAACTGATGTAGTAGACCATGCCTTCTGATAAGGCCTTACTGCTAGTATTAAATGTCTTCACATACTACATTCGTGATAAATACTGTACATAATTCATACACATTGAAAAAAATAACATTTCTGTTATATTTATTGTTTTTCTTTGTTTGACCTGAGTGAATTTTTTGTTACAGGAGCATACATGGTCCCCTACCTGATCTTACTTATTTTGATTGGCATCCCTCTCTTCTTCCTTGAACTGGCTGTGGGGCAGAGAATTCGCAGAGGTAGCATCGGAGTATGGAATTACATATGCCCTCGGCTTGGAGGAATTGGCTATGCTAGCTGTGTTGTAAGCATTGGCTTCCAATAGTTATGTTTCCCTATATTCCTTTAGGTCAGGTTTACACACTCATTTTATGGTTTGGCATGTAACTGCACCTCCATAACAGCTTGTGGATTTGCTGTCATTGTCTGTGCACTAGTAGGTAACGTTCTTAGAACCTGTCGCTAGACTTATCTAACTCCATGATAATGGTAGCAGACTACTGTTCTTTCTAACATTTCCATAAATTAACCCCTTAAGAACGCAGGGTTTTTCCGTTTTTGCACTTTCGTTTTTTCCTCATGTTCTAAAAATCACATTGCTTTCAATTTTGCACATACAGACCCATATGAGGGCTTTTTTTTTTCTTTGCCCCACCAATTGTACTTTATAAGGACAACAATCATTTCACCACAAAATTTATGGCGAAATCAGAAAAAAATATTTGTGGGGCAAAAAAACACCATTTTGTCAATTTTGGGGGCTTCTGATTCTATGCAGTGCACTTTTCGGTAAAAATGACACCAAATGTTTACTCTGTAGGTCCATACGGTTACAAAGATACCTAATTTATATAGGTTTGATTTTATTTTACTACTTACATGCACCAAAATTAGTATGTGTAAAATTGTCATCTTCTGACCCCTATAACTTTTTTTATTTTTACATATACAGGACAGTATGAGAGAATTTTTTTGCACCATGATCAGAAGTTTTTAGCAGTACCATTTTTGTTTTGATGGGACTTTTTGAGCACTTTTTATAAATTTTTTTTTTTTTTTTTTTGGGGGGGTATACAAAGTGACCAAAAATACGCAATTTTGGACTTTGGTATTTTTTTTTACATGTACAGCATTGACCGTGCTGTTTAATTAACATTATATTTTTATAGGTCGGACATTTACACATGCGGCAATACCACATGTTTGTTTATTATGTTTACATATTTTTTACATGGAATTTCGGAAAAGGGGGGGGATTCAAACTTTTAATATGCCCTGCCATGAGATTACATGTGGTCACAGGATACGCTCAACTGCTATTGTCCCTTGAATCACTACTAGGGGTGACAGACTGTTGTATGCGATGGTTCCCCAGATCATCATACTAGCAGTTGTGGCAGTGCATTTCGCTCCACAGCTAAGGCAGCATTGAAGAGCTCACTGCAAATCCTTCATACTCACACTTGCTCTGTGTTGGATCCATAAAAGACCCTGGATTTGCAGCTAAAGACAATATAAGTCCAGTGTGTAGCAGTCCAGTGTTTTTTATTTTATTTTATTTTTTATTCAGGACACCACTGCAAATGAAGGTTACATTGACTGTCAATTATAGGACATGTAATGAGCATTTCTTTCTGCTAGGCCCCTAGAAATAATTCAGGCATAGAGAGTGGTGTGTAATGAAGGTGCTACCAGTGTCTGGATGGCGGACAAGGAAACTATAGGAGCAGTTCGTGCTTGTCTCTGGATTAAACAGCGGATTAATTTCCACTGGTGGTCTGTCTGGGATGTTCGACCTGTTTGCTGTGTGTGCGTGCCCTCATGTAATCATTGCTTTCAACACCTACTAACAGCTTAGTCAAAACAGCACATGGGCAGAAGCTAAAGAATATTGTTCAAATGGGGGAAGAACTAATACATTATAATCTATGCAAAAAATGCAGAATATAACCTATATGTGAAACCATGACACTTGCGCTTCCATTATGCAAGCTCAATAATAACAGCACAATAATGCTAGATGTAATATGAAATCAAATATGTACTTCCATGTGTGTTATCCCAATGCCTACACTGCACATGTGCTGTGTCAGACTGATACAAAGTATGATCAAAATGTTACATGCATGCTTAAAATGGGTTCCATTTTGGTTTACAAATGCATAATGACATTGATTATGTAATGCAGCCTACATTTCCCATGAATCCTCTGGCTTTGGCTGGGGCATTTGATTAGTGCAGCTGGTCATCTTATCAGGATGCTAGTGCTGGAGATCACCCAAGCAGAAAAGCAGCAAGAAACGCAATGTGTAAACACACCCTCATGGGAGGTGTATAACTAATATACATCCTGATACCATAGTGGGGATAGGGGATAATAGGAGGGGGATCTGGTAAGTGATAGTGTCATTCTTTTTAATATATTTTTTTTTAATGACCTTGTAGAGGGATTAGAGAAGATTACAGTAGAATTTCAATATTTGTGGATGATACTAAACTGGGTAGGGTGATTACCACAGAGGATGATGACACAATATTACAGAGGGATCTGGGGAAGCTGGAGGCTTGGGCACAGGCATGGCAAAAGTTTAATGTGGATAAATGTAAGGTTATGCACTTGGGCAGTAAAAACAAAATGTACAATTATGTGCTAAATAAGAAATTAGGCAAACTTCTACAGAAAAGGACTTGGGGTACTTGTGGACAGTAAACGCAACTTTAGTGATCAACGCAAGGCAGCTGCTGCCAAGGCTAACAAAGTCATGGGATGTATCAAGAGAGGCATAGAGACATGTGACAGGGACATACCATATTTTAGTATGGGGGGCAGTGGCACTCATCATTTGGACACTGTTAATCATGAGGACAGTGGCACCATTCATTACGTTGCACGTTACCTGACGACCCACTCCAGCCCAGAAAGCGTCGTTTTTTGTGCCACATAAACAAGTTTATTCAGTATTTGAGGAATAAAGTGGCTGTGAAGTACACAGAACCAGCGCTATTAGACCCTATTTTCCATATTTCTGCTTGCGGACATTTGGGCACAGTGACAGTGCTCATTATAGGCACAGTGGCACCACTCATTGTGTGGGCAGTGGCAAAGATCTTTATGTGGTAGTGCCACAGATCATTAAGTGCAGTTGATTATGGGGACTGAGGCATACTTCATTACTGAGGCATTGACACAGATCTTTAAGAGCACAGTGGCATATTCATTATGGGGACAGGTGTACTTCAATGTGGTGGCAATGTCACACATCATTATGGGGGCAGAGACCCACTTCAATATGGGTACAGTGGCACACTTCAATATGGGTACAGTGGCACACTTTATTATGGGAAGCATGGCATAGTTTATGAGGGGGAGCATTGGAACAGTTCATTGTGGAAAGAGTGACACCTTTCATTATGGGGAAGTGACCTAGATTATTATAGGGAAAGTGGCACAGTTCATGATCAAGGGCACGTGATACAGTTCATTGAGGTAGAGGGGCACACTTTATTTGTGGGGAACAGTATTAATTGTTTGAGGTGGCACAATGGCATTATCAGTTTTATAAGGGGCACAGTGGCATTATTGGTTCTGGGCAAAATGTGTGACATTTGTATGTATTGTATATAGGGTGCATAGCGTGTGGCAGCATTAGGTGCAGAGTGACAATATTTGGAGCTAAATAAAGAGTGTAGATCTCAGGCCAGATGCTCACATTGAGAGCTGTAGATTTACATCTTACACACTGCAAAAGCATGTTTTACCATGTGACTTATCATGAGGGTAAAAATTTTCCTCATCAAGCAGCGCCTCTTGTTGCTCAGACCTTCATCCAATGGCGGATTTAGATAAGCCAACCTAAAAGTAGTTGAGTTCCCATGCTATAAAATAGTTAACTAGGGTATCTATGGATGACCCATTTACAGTGGAAAACTGCATAATAAACAAATAAAATAAAGTGTTAATGTTCCCCAGAGGCTATTTATGAGCTCTTGGGGGACAAGCTGTGCATACAGAATTTACAGAAATTCACTGAAAAAAAAGTATGTACATCGCCTGTGCCAACCCAAACCATCATCGTAACTGCACCAAACAAAATAGAGAATCCATTTAGGTACTTTATTTTATCGTGATTATGCAGATTAAAAAATAAATAAAATAAAGCAATGACCCAGGTTTACTAAAACTGTTTAATTCTTGGCTGGGGAGTGTCCAGTCCAACCACAGGTTTACAATAATGCTGTTACTTTACTATAAAGCTAAGGTTGGACCGATACACTGGGTCACAATATGGGCACAAAAATGCGCTCATAATGTGCTTGTGTGAATTGCCCTAAAGCATACAATAGAAATCCCCTGTTTTGATGGTACTTTTGTAAGATGAAGAATTTTTTTTTCCCGATTGCTGAGAAAATTCCATGTACTCATTACAGTAATTACACCGTGACTTAGCTGGGAGCCCACGTAATTACATTTGCCATGGCACAGACGTTTTCATGATCTGCATAAAATATAAAATTCTTTTCACATTTTCCTTAGGTCTGCTTCTTTGTCGGACTTTACTATAATGTTATCATTGGATGGAGCATATTCTACTTCTTTCAGTCTTTTCAATATCCTCTCCCTTGGAACGAATGTCCAAGCACGAAAAATGGCTCTGTAGTCCGTAAGTAAACTATTATTTTGATGTTCAGCAGGAAGCCTCTTTGTTAAATTCTTTCGATAATTTCCTGTTATTTCTGCTTATCATGTTTAGGTTCCATAAATATTTCTAAATGTTCTAAAAAGAACAACATCTAAAAGTAGTTGACATTAAGGGCTCATGTATATGGATGAAGGCAGAGGGTCCAGCACTTTGTCACATTTTTGACAAAACCTTTTCTGTTCAGACTAGTGGTGTTTCTATGAGGGCCAGACACTCCCCATCCCTTGCCAATTTGACCTTGTCTTATTGGGAATCTAAATATATTTTCACTCCAGACAATCCGTTTGCAGATAGCATACAGTGTTACGGCCACTTTATAGATGACCTTCTTCTAGTCTGGAGGGGGACCTCGCAGCTGTGCCACTGTTTGTAGAATATCTGAACTAAAATCCCGACAATTTGACATTCACACATCAGGTCAATACTTTATCCATAGTCTTCTTAGATCTAGCACTTACCATTACTCCTCAAGGTACCATCTTCATTGCTGCCCACCACAAGTTGATATCAGGGAGCACAGTACTCAGAGCAGACAGTAATCACCCTCATCATACTACTAGAGCTATCCCAGTAGGTGAATTCACCAGACTTAAAAGAAATTGCACAGACATGGAAACTTTCACGAGACAATCTTCTGAGTTAAAAACCAGGTTAAAATTTAGGGGATATTCTTCACATACATTGAGAGCCAAACACATAGTGGCTGGCAAGGAGAGAGAAACACTCATTTATCCTCAACATATTGTCACTTACATTTTCCCTCACTTTAATAGTATCAAACAAATCATACAGACATTTACATTTATTGAAACGTGATGAAATATTGTCTATTTTAAGTGAGGGTTGTCATGTAGTCTCTAAAAGGGCACCCACATTGGGGGACCAATTGTCTCCCAGTGTGGTGAATACTCACAACTAGCAGAACCAATTGGTTAGCCCAGAAGTTTTTTTTTTTTAAATGTATCCAGAAAATCTGCCGTACGTTCCAATATTCTAAACTAACCAATTTGAAAATGCAGATTGTACAGACATTTTCTATTAAATCTTATATTAATTGTAATTACAGTAATGTGGTGTACGTCATTGTACTGCATGGAAGTTGAAGTATAAAAATTGAAAACGCAAGCATTAGAGCATCTTAATGACAGTAGCACCACATCTGTAAGGCACTATCTGTGCCTGCAGCATCGGCTCATTTTCAGACAGTGCATAATGGAAATGTGAATTCTTTAAAAATTTATGCCATTGAACATGTGAATGTGGGCATAAGAAGGGGATGCATTCGTAAAAAAACTGTCCGACAGAGGCATATTGGCAGTTCCCTTTGGGGACTCGTGCCCCAATGGGTTTAAAGCCCGCTGTGAATTATTATTTCACTATTAAATTCAATCCCTTTTTTGTGCCGCATACATTGGTACTTTTTTCTATTAATGTGCATTTATGAATTTTAGAATCTTTTTACATTTTGTATATTGATCCTCCAGTCAGTTGCATCTCCGGTGAGGTGGGAGGTATTATCAGCATATTCTCCACCCTATTCCCAGGTATTTAAACCTCACCTGAATATACACTGACGTCACTGAGGAAGAGCGCATGCGCTCAAAACGCGTCTGACTGTCCCTTTTACCGTGTGTTATCCACTTCAATAAAGCTGCAAATCATCAAAGTGCTGGACCCTCTGCCTTTATTCAGTATTGTTTGTGCCTAGCTGGGCACGGTCCGTGCGCAGTCAGGAGAGGTGTGCTGGACTGTCTTCTACATTGCTCATGTACATGGATGTATTATGGAACTATGTTTGAGCCATATACAGATGTGTACAAATTTGTTGGTACTCTTTCATTAAAGAAAGAGAAAGAAATACCCATATTGCTCCCTGAAATAACTTGAAATGACTAGTAAGGAGGAAAAAATCACAGAAAATAACTCATGAAAATCAGACATTGCTTTTGAATTGTGGTTCAGCAGAATCCTTTTAAAAAACAAAATAATGAATCTGTCCTGGACACAAATGATGGTACCTGAACTCAATATTTTGTTGCACAACCTTTTGAGACAGTCACTGTAGTCAAGTGATTCCTATAACTCTCAATGAGACTTCTGTACTTGTCTAGTTATCTTGGCCCAGTCCTCATAAGCACATTGTGGGAAATGTGCCTTCTCCAGACAGCTAAAAATACCCAAGGAGTGCAAAACATTGGGCTACTGTGAAGTTGCCTTCTATGAGACCAGATCTGAATCCTATTGAACATCTGTGGAAAGAGCTGAATCTGAGGAAGGCAACTTTCAAACTTTGGATAGCTGGAGCGGTTTGCTTGTGAGGATTTGGCCAAAATACCTGTAGACAAGTGGAAAAGTCTCAATGAGTTACAGACATTGCTTATATGGACCTGATGAAGCGCTAAGGTAGTGTGAACCCGACTGTCATCCAAGTAACACCCCCACTACATGTACTGCTTGTTGTTCTACCCACTGCATGTTATGTATCCAGTTATTGAATATAGTTTATACAAGCAAGATCACAGTGGTAGGAGCCCTGTATATTTTCTTTCTTTGAATGGATTATAATATAAAAAAAAAATTAATACTAAAATATTAAAGGGAAACTGACAGCTGGTTTACCCATACTAAATCTAATACATGGAATTATAGTGCAGGTAACCCACACTAAAATGAGGTATAATTTACCCGGATCAGTGGCTCATTTAATGTACATAGATCCGTTATCAGCCTCCATTGCTTTGCACAATGGAGGTGGTACCTGGCATACCCAGCATCCCTGCTTTAATGCCGGGTCCCTTCTCCATCGAGCAAAGCCAGCAATTAACATATTAGCCATGTAGGGTAAAAAAGCCGGACCATGGATCTGGGTAAATTATACCTCCTTTTAATCTGGTTCACTCCTGCACTATAATCCTCTGTATTGGGTTTAGTGTGGGTGAATCGGCTGTCAGTTATCATCATTTATTTCCAGGTCAGCTTCATTTTTATTTTTTTATTATGTAAAACCACAATTTTTCTTTTACTGAGCATTGTCAATTTTTTTGTCTTTACCAGAAGGGTACCAACAGTTTTGTCCAGATCTGTATTTACATTAGATTCATGCCCTATGAGGTAAGAACAGACCTTAAGGAGGACAGGATCTGATCATATAGTTGACGCAAAAACCGCCATAATAATGCTGTGTATAAGCCTAAAAGTGTATAAAAGGCAGAACTAGTCATATCATTAAACCAAGCAATGCAATCCAATCACATCTAGATAATGCAACATTGAAACAAAGTGTTATGTCTTTTAGTAGTGGAAGCGGAATGTGAGAAAAGTTCAGCTACAACATACTTCTGGTATCGGGAGACTCTGGATATTTCAAACTCCATATCACAGGGAGGAGGTCTAAACTGGAGGATGACCTTGTGCGTATTGACTGCATGGTGTATTGTGGGAATGGCAATGATTAAAGGCATACAATCTTCAGGCAAGGTGAGGTAATACAGACTCTGGCAAAGACTAGTAACCAAAAGGTTATAAGGAAAAAGAGTATTCTTTCTAGTTATAGTATTTATGTCAGCACAAAGCTGAAAGAGGTTTTTGGTTCAGGGCATCACAATTATTTTCTCCGGGGGCCAGAACATGGTGGTGCCTGAGCCTCGTCACAAGTCATAGTCATGCAACAATTTATAAAACTACACTGACTTAAAATGTGTCTTCTGAACTCAGTATAACATTAAACCCAAAAAAGGTGGCAAGAAAAAGTACAATTTGTTCTGTGAAAAAAAAAAACCCTCATATGGCTTTGTTGATTAAAAAAATAAGAAAGTTGAAGCACTTTGATGGCAAAGATTGAAAAAAAAAAATGTTTTGCTTGGGCGCAAAGCCCAAAAAGCATGACCGGGGGAGGGGTTAGGCCCTTAGCGTTTCGGATCTGTGCGATCCTTAGTCATGGCCATGACTAAGGATTGCACAGATCCGAAACGCGTTGGCGTTCTTGTCCCTATGCTGCATGTTTTTATGACTTAATAAAGCCGAAGAATTTTTGCATCCTAAAGCGCTGGACATTTCCATTATTACCTGTCGTTTCCATTCGGCCAGGTGGGCTGCTGGCCCGTCCGAGCGCAGGTGCGGGAGAGTGGAGTGGTCGAGTTACTACACAGTGTTTAATACAGTTACAAACTAAACTTTACAATCCACTGCTGGGGTAGCCGGAGGGCTTACCTCTCCTTCACTGCCGGCTCCTGCACTCTGAATGATGAAGCCAGGCTGTATCAATCGAGCGCAGAACACACAGATCAGTGTGGTTTTATGAAACCACATTGATCTGTATGAGGAATCAAAATGATTCCTCCTAAAAGTCCGCCAAGTTTAAAAACACACACACATTAAACCATTCCTTATTAAAATTTTAAATCACCCGCCTTTTCCCAAATTCCATATAAAAGTTTGTAATCATAATAAAAATAAACATATGTGGTATCGCCGCGTGTGTAAATGTCCGAACTATAAAAATATATCATTAATTAAACTGCACGGTCAATGGCGTATGCGCAAAAAAATTCCAGAGTCCGAAATAGCGTATTTTTGGTAAAAAAGTCAGATCAATACAAAAATGGTACCGCTAAAAACTTCAACTGCAGAAAATGAGCCCTCATACCACCCTGTACACGTAAAAGTAAAAGTTATAGGGGTCAGAAGATGACCATTTTAACCCCTTAACGCAGAATGACTGTTATACCCGTCTGCTGCTGAAGTGCATTCGCGCAGAGCGACGGGTATACCCGTCATTCACATAATTGCAGCTGCTGCTGCATCCCGGGGGCTGAACTTTTCACTTCCGGTTGTCTCCGGCAGGTGAGAAGTTCAGCTTAACCCCCGTTGCGCTGGACGCTGCATTTATACGGCGGGTAACGCGATACCTTCCGCATTCCGCCGTAAAAAGGCAGTGTTCATTGTGCGCACTCGCGCGGCGCGGATTGGTTTAATTAGCTAAAGTCCCGGGGTGTCCGGCAGGAGACCACTCCCGCCCGGGACCCCATTTGATTAACCCGATCAGCGATCGGGTGTGTAGGGACGGCGGGGTGTGTGTGGCGGATGCGTGGCGATCCAGGTGTCCGGCAGCGGCGATCCGGAGGTCTGGCAGCGGCGATGGCGGGGGTAAGTGCACCCGCCATCGCCGCTGCCAGACCTCCGCCCACATGTGTTAGTCCGGGGAGAGCGGGGCACAGAGGGAATAAGTCCTTGCTTACCCGGTGGCGGATCCTTCAGGCTTCAGCGGGATCTGACTGTGAGTGATGCTCCAGATGTTGCAAAACTACAACTCCCGGCATGCCCAGACAAGCATTGGCTGTCTGGGCATGCTGGGAGTTGTAGTTTAGCAACATCTGGAGGACCACTGTTTGGAGACCACTGTGTAGTGGTCGCCCAACTGTGATCCTCCAGATGTTGCAAAACTACAACTCCCAGCATGCCCAGACTGCCTGGACATGCTGGGAGTTGTAGTTTTGCAACATCTGGAGAACCACTGTGTAGTGGTCGCCAAACTGTGATCCTTCAGATGTTGCAAAACTACAACTCCCAGCATGCTCAGACAGCCAAGACATGCCTGTCTGGGCATGCCGGGAGTTGTAGTTTTGCAAGATCTGGAGGATTACAGTTTGGAGACCACTACCCAGTGGTGTCCAAACAGTGGTTCTCCAGATGTTGCAAAACTACAACTCCCAGCATGCCCGGCTGCATTTGCTGTCTGGGCATGCTGGGATTTGTAGTTTTGCAACATCTGGAGGGCCACAATTTGGAGATCAGTGTGCAATAGTCTCTAAACTGTAGCTCTCCAGATGTTGCAAAACGGCAAATCCCAGCATGCCCAAACACCTGTCTCGGCATGCTGGGAGTTGTAGTTGCGTACCTCCAGCTGTTGCATAACTACATCTCCCAGCATGCCCTTCGGCAATCAGTACATGCTGGGAGTTGCATGCTGGGAAAATACTGAATTAGGTAACAGAACCTAACTGAAGGTTTTCCAACCAGTGTGCCTCCAGCTGTTGCAAAAGTAGTTTTGAAACAGCTGGAGGTTTGCCCCCCCCATGTGAATGTACAGGGTACATTCACACGTGCAGGTATACATAAAGATTCCTGCTTCAAGTTTGAGCTGCGGCAAATTTTCTGCCGCGGCCCAAACTCCTAGCGGGAAACTCACTGTAAACCCGTCAGTGCGAATGTACCCTAAAAACACTACACTATACTAACACATAATAAAGGATAAAACACAACGAATACACCCCCTTACACTGTCCCCCCCCCCCCCAATAAAAATAAAAAACATATCGTACGGCAGTGTTTCCAAAACAGAGCCTCCAACTGTTGCAAAACAACAACTCCCAGCATTTCTGGACAGCCACTGACTGTCCAGGCATGCTGGGAGTTTAGCAACAGCTGGAGGCACCCTGTTTGGGAATCACTGGCATAGAATACCCCTATGTCCACCCCTATGCAATCCCTAATTTAGTCCTCAAATGCGCATGGCGCTCTCTCACTTTGGAACCCTGTCGTATTTCAAGGAAACAGTTTAGGGACACGTATGGGGTATTTCCGTACTCAGGAGAAATTGCACTACAAATTTTGGGGGGCTTTTACCCCTTATGAAAAGGAAAAGTTGGGGGCTACACCAGCTTGTTAGTGTAAAAAAAGAAATAATGTTACACTAACATACTGGTGTTGCCCCATACTTTTTATTTTCACAAGCGTTAAAAGGAAAAAAAGGCCCCCAAAATTTGTAACGCAATTTCTCGGAAATACCCCATATGTGGGCGTAAAATGCTCTGCGGGCGCCCAAAAAGGCTCAGGAGTGAGAGCGCATCATGTACATTTGAGGCCTAAATTGGTGATTTGCACAGGGGTGGCTGATTTTACAGTGGTTCTGACATAAATGCAAAAAAATAAATACCCACATGTGACCCCATTTAGGAAACTACACCCCTCACGGAACGTAACAAGGGGTATAGTGAGCCTTAACACCCCACAGGTGGTTTACGAATTTACATTAAAGTTTGATGGGGAAAATAAAGAAAAAACTCTTTTCACAAAAATGCTGGTGTTACCCTAAATTTTTCATTTTCACAAGGGAAAATAGGAAAAAAGACCCCCAAAATTTGTAACCCCATTTCTTCTGAGTACATCCACATATGGGGTATGTTCTTAAAGTGCTCTGCGGGCGAACTACAATGTTCAGAAGAGAAGGAGCGCCATTGGGATTTTGGAGAGAAAATTTGTCCGGAATTCAAGGCCACGTGTGTTTACAAAGCCCCCATAGTGCCAGAACAATGGACTCCCCCTCCCCACATGTGACCCCATTTTGAAAACTACACCCCTCACGGAATGTAATAAGGGGTGCAGTGAGCATTTACGCCCCACAGGTGTCTGACAGTATTTTGGAACAGTGGTCCGTGAAAATGAAAAAATAAATTTTTCATTTGCAAAGCCCACTGTTCCAAGGATCTGTCAAAAGCCAGTGGGGTGTAAATGCTCACTGCACCCCTTATTAAATTCTGTGAGGGGTGTTGTTTCCAAAATGGGGTCACATGTGGCGGGGTCCACTGTTCTGGCACCACGGGGGGCTGTGTAAATGCACAAGGCCCCCGACTTCTATTCCAACCAAATTCTCTCTCCATAAGCTCAATGGCGCTCCTTCTCTTCTGAGCATTGTAATGCGCCAGCAGAGCACTTTTAGTCCACTCATGGGGTATTTCCATACTGAGAAGAAATGGGGTTACAAATTTTGGGGGGCATTTTACATTATTACCCCTTGTAGAAATGTAAAATTTTGGGGAAAAAACTGCATTTTAGTGAGGAAAAATAAATAAATTCATGTACACGTGCAACTTTAACAAAAAGTCGTCAAACACCTGTGGGGTGTTAAGGCTCACTGGACCCCTTGTTATGTTCCCTGAGGGGTGTAGTTTCCAAAATAATATGCCATGTGGGGGGTTTCTCGCTGTTCTGGCACCATAGGGGCTTCCTAAATGTGACATGCCCCCCAAAAACCATTTCAGAAAAATTCACTCTCCAAAATCCTATTGTCGTTCCTTCCCTTCTGAGCCCTCTAGTGCACCCACAGAACACTTGACATACACATATGAGGTATTTTCTTACTCGAGAGAAATTGGGTTACACATTTTAGGAAGATTTTTCTCCTTTTACCCCTTGTAAAAATTCAAAAACTGGGTTTAAAAGAACATGCGAGTGGAAAAAAGGAAGATTTTGAATTTTCTCCTTCACTTTGCTGCTATTCCTGTGAAACACCTAAAGGGTTAACAAACTTACTGAATGTCATTTTGAATACTTTGATGGGTGCAGTTTTTATTATTTGTGGGGTATTTCTAATATGAAGACCCCTCAAATCCACTTCAAAACTGAACTGGTCCCTTAAAAAATTCCGATTTTGAAAATTTTGTGAAAAATTGGAAAATTGCTGCTGAACTTTGAAGCCCTCTGATGTCTTCCAAAAGTAACAACGTGTCAACTTAATGATGCAAACATAAAGTAGACATATTTGTATATGTGAATCAATATATAATTTATTTGGGATTTCCATTTTCCTTATAAGCAGAGAGTTTCAAAGTAAAAAAAATGCTAAATTTTAAAATTTTTCATGAAATTTTGGAATTTTCCACCAAGAAATGATGCAAGTATCGACGAAATTTTACCACTAACATAAAGTAGAATATTTCACGAAAAAACTGTTTCTGAATCAGAATGAAAGGTAAAAGCATCCCAGAGTTATTAATGCTTAAAGTGACAGTGGTCAGATTTGCAAAAAAGGCCTGCGTCCTTAAGGTGAAAATGTCCTTAAGGGGTTAAATATTTTCTTGATTCCTTTTTTTATTAACTTCTTTGATTTTAAAATTTGATTGTCATTTATTGTTTTCAATTTTAAAGGTAAGCCGTTCACCGTACAGCTTTGTTCTACTAGACTACAAAATAGCATGCATTGTCAAGCAGCTGCTTCTAAGGGCAGCAGGTTATTGTCATGCATTAAAACAATCATGGACTCGCTGGACTGGGACATAATACTATCATGTTATAAAGCATTGGTGCCACCTCACCTGGATTATGCAGTTTGGTTTTGGGCAACAGTTCATAGAAAGGATGCCTTAAAGCAGGAAATGGTTATAAAGGCATGCAACTAAATATAAGGGAAAAGAGCATCCTAGTTATGAGGAAAAATTGAAATAATAAAATTTGTTTAGTCTTCAGAAGAAACATTCAAGGGAAGATATGATCAACTTAAGTATATAACTTGATCATACAAAAATTATAGGAAAAAACTGTCCTAGATATATAAAAATATTATGGTAAAAAAGACAAAAGGACTGTTAATTCATGGAATAATCTAATCACAACAAAAACATTTCAGGGCTTCAAAACATAATTATTTTTTAAACAAATTAACATTAATGTGTATGTAGAAATATAGTATCACATGTCGTCCTCTTCATCCATTCATACCTCTTCCCTTTAGCCATCTCTTTCCTACCTTGGTTAAACTTGATGGACATGTGTCTTTTTTTAACTGTACTAACTAAATAAGTTTGCATTCACAAGATTTGTGCCTGTTGCACAAAAATGATTTCTTAAGCTAAAATCAGCTGTAATCATATCCGTGCATGGACAGGCACAGACGCCATTCAATCCCATGACCTGAACAGACATGAGTGTAGTCAGCTAGTGACTATGATAAGGTAATTTAACAAGAAAATCCAACTTTTTACTTTGACAAAAAATTCTGCCACGTTTTTCAGTCCGATCTAAAAGTCGGAAAAGCTGGACAAAATGGCTCAAAGGTAGTCACTAACTTACTACAATTGGGTCCATTCAGGTTATAGGATCAAATGGTGTTTGTGCCAGGCCATGCACAGATACGCTCGAAGCCGATTTGAGCTTCCAAAATCGTATCAGTGTCACAGAGGCACAAATCATGAGGTGAAAGCACCGTAACTATGGACAGAGGATGAAGCTTCCTTTTTTAACCTAACCACAGCACCTCCACCTTGATTGCAGGGTGCCAGTCAATTACTTTGCCAGCCAGACCCTGATGGCTTTCATAAATCCCTATAAAGTCAATATACATCCACATTTCTGTACTGATTCATCTCTTAAAATATATTCATAGCAGTCATTAATCTGTTGCAACAAAGTAAATACAGATGAAAAAGGACATATCTTTAAATACAGACTAAAGCTGTAGATCCAGTCCACTAGCAGATAAATTTTACTGTATTTCAGGGTCCAGATGCCAAATAATCAGCATGCTTTTCTTTCTTTCAAAGCAAAAGTATAGATCAGACAATAATAATCTGCAGAAATGAAGCCAGACCAGTTGTGTAACACTACAACAAAGAACTGCAACTAGGAATGTAGCATGATCAGTTTGTAGTAAAAATCATTCAATTATATGCTTTTTAAATTTAGTGCTGAGCAGACATGTTTTTTTTTTTTTTTAAGCTGTATGTTTCTTAGGCTAAGTTCACCTGGCAGAATTTCTGCTGCAGCAGAGTCGTATTGATTTCAATAGGATTCTGCTGCTCTGTACACAGGGCAAATATTCTGCAGCAGTTGTATCTGCTGCGGAAATCCTGATTCCGGCATCTGCAGAAACATTGAACCTGTTCAATATTTCTTCAAATCCCGCTCAAAAATGCATTGCCTTCCATGGAGACGGCGCATTTCCGAGCGGCCCTAGTGCCGCGGAATCAAGCAGATGTGCGAAGTATCCACCCATATTTTCCTGCAGACATTCTGCACATTTTTGGCTGTGTGAACATGGCCTTAAAGTGACTGTATGAGTCACTCCCATTTAAGCCTCATGCTCATGGCTACATTACAGCTCTGGTTACACAGCAAAGTCACATTATAAATGGTGTAAACAGGTCCATAAAACACCTAACCATAGGCTTTTTAGTGGGCCCCGTGGAACACTGCAGAAGCCTTGCTTGTATAACCATTCCACACCACGATGAACAGAGTTGTCAAAGCTCCATAGGACAGAGCCTCGTGTACTCCATGTGCCAACCTGGGGCTCAGTCATAACTCCAAGATTAAAAAACAGCCAAGCCCTCTGAACAAAAAGAAAATAGCCGGTTAACTGCACTTGAAGAGTTATTGACTTTAAGAGGGCCTGTGCCCAAATATTGGCCAACCCCAAAGATTTTACGGTCGTTAAATATCTAAGGGTGCCCTGATCACACACCTTAAAGTTTATTGAAATGCCCTCTAACACCTGAAATGTGGGTTTATAGTTTTTGACAATTCAGAGGGACTGTATAATCCTGCCCATCATCTGAGAGTCCATCCCATTATTAAAATTACGTTCACACACATTTGACTGATTTATAAACCTATGTATCTCATAAACAGATGGGTGTATCAAAAGTTGTGGATTCAAGAGACAATCTCATTTTTGGAGTTGGCCACAGGTTCTCTTTAAACATTATTGTAATGCTTATGATCATACATTTTAATGCTTTTAAAAAGCTACTGAACCATTTTATTCTCTCTTCGCAGGTAATGTACTTCAGTTCGCTTTTTCCCTATGTGGTTCTTATTTGCTTCCTTGTCCGTGGATTATTACTAAGAGGATCTGTTGATGGTATCCTACATATGTTAACACCAAAGGTAATGCTCATCATTTTCTCTAGTAATTCAGCTTCCATGATTCTGTTTTCTGAAAAAAGGAGTCTGATATGTCTTTTACCTGTCCTAGGTTGAGAAGATGCTGGATCCACAAGTTTGGAGGGAGGCAGCAACTCAAGTTTTCTTTGCTCTAGGTCTTGGCTTTGGTGGTGTCATTGCTTTTTCGAGCTACAATAAGCAAGATAATAACTGTCAGTTTGATGCAGCGCTTGTCTCTTTCATCAACTTCTTCACATCCGTACTAGCCACTCTGGTTGTATTTGCCGTCCTTGGGTTCAAAGCCAACATGATGAATGAAAAATGTGTGGTACAGTAAGTACTCATGCTACATTATTTACTTCAAGGTTGTTACAGGCATGTAGAACTATATATCCAAAGCTCAGATTCATGTAACAGCAATTTACAACATGAACTTTGATCTACCTGTAATTATATTTTATGTATCCAGCTTTTGTATCATACTAAAATTTGGGTCTGCAATGTCTTTCAGTCTAGTAGAAAATTCAGATACACTTGGAAAATTACCTGAATATAGGCGCTAGCTAACTGTAGTCAAGTTATGGGGTTAAATGGCATCTGTGGCTATCCATGCATGGATACGATTGCAGCAGATTTGAGTTTCAGAAATCATATCTGTGCCACGTAGGCACAGACTGTGATGTGTATGCACCCTAAGTAATAGCTTTGTAACCATGCATAATAAAAAATTATAAAGGGGAAAATATATTTTCATTCCATTCTCAGTTTCCTTTTTGGGCGCAGGGAGAATTGAAGTTATGACTGAAGCTAAGCAAATTTTCAATAAGTTTAGATTCATCAGCAAACAATGAATTTTGTTTTGTCTGAAAAAAGTTGTGACACATGGAAAGTTTTACGATTGCATGGAACAGGCCAGTGTGACATTCTGAAATCTTCTACAACTGTGTCTAAAGTGTTCTGTGTGGATAAAACAATCCAGTGTGATATTTGAAGGTCTCTGTATCCAAAGTGAGGACTATATCCAATGTGGATAGATGTGGAAAATCCTTTGGACAGGACAGTCTGGCATGATAATCCTAGGTTTCCTAGAACTGTATCTAAAGTGTTCTGATTGGATTGATTGGATACAGTCCCAAGACCCCTAAGAATGTCATGCTGGACTAAAGTGTTCCAATTGCACCGAACAGTCCAGTATGACATGATAAGGTCTTCTAGAACTGTATCTAAAGTGTTCAAATTGCATAAAACACTCTCTCATATGATACTCTGTTCATCCAGGACTGTATCCAATGGATACAGTCTTAACAGACCTCAGGGTTTCATACTAAATTGTTCTGTGCATTTGGAACACTTTGAATGAGGCACAATTATAATTTTTTTTTGTTTTTCTTTTTTCGATTGCAACTCCGTGAATCTGAAATTACTGTAAATTTGTGCATATATACATACACACTACCTATACAAAATGAAACGTGCTTGCCAGCTATATATAGTTCCAAAGCCATAGAAATGCAAGGCAACCATGTTAACCACTGAGCCTTTGTGACATCAAATGACATATACTGTATCATATTTTTATACCCAAACATTTCTTGGGGCCTCTAATGTTTATCCCAAAGATAGTATTTTTACCATGAGTGAAGAAAAGATCATATTCATGTCCTAATTTGCTCTATATATAAACAGACCTTTTCCTTCTTCCTGCTTCTTTATCCATTGTTACAGCTCTAACTCAAGAATATAAAAGGAGCAAGCTAGTAAAATATTCATCATGCACAACCTGATTGTGGAGATAATGGAATGAAAAGAAAGGGATACTGCATCCTGCTTCTTATCTCAAGCTGCCATCGTATGCCATCTCATGGCAACATTAATCATCTTCTTGTTCTTTAAGAAAAGGGACCCTAGCTGCAACAGTTTGCCTTATTTTGTATGAGAAAACAACCAATCACGGCTCGGCTTTCACTTTACCAGAGCTTGTTAGCTGAGCTGTGATTGGTTGCTGTGGGAAAGTTACTTTTTTTTTTTTTTCTCTCTCACACAGTTTGATAAATCTGGGCCATCGTTCTTTTATTAGGGTATGTTCGCACATTGAGGTTTTTAATTGTAGTCATTAATCCCTTCCCGCTATAGGACGTATGCATATGTCCCAGCACCCGACACGTTCGCGTGGGACGTATGCATTCATCATGACGAGATCTCCTGCTCTGCTGCGCGAAGCTCAGGAGGTCGGCGGCAGGACCCGGCATTCAATCACAGCCAGGGTCCTGCTGCAGCTGCCGGGGCCGCGATCGTGCCTGTCCCCGCAGCATTAACCCCATAGATGCCGTGATCAATCCTGATTACAGCATCTGTGTTGTTGACCAACGGCAGCGCCGCCGCAATACGATCGTGGGTCCCCGTTGGTTGCTATGGCAGCAGGAAGTCAGATGATGACCTCCTGTCTGCTTGCTACAGAAGCCTGTGAGATCCAGCCAGAGGCTGAAGTGCTTGCCGCTCATCAGGTCCTACTGTGCTGCAGTACAAATGTATTGCAGCATAGTATTTAACCTGTGAAAAAAATTAAAAGGTTCTTCAATAAAAGTATGAAGTGTAAAAAAAAAAAAATGCCCCTTTCCCAATAAAAGCCCTGCATTATCATAAAAAAAAAAAAAAAAAACACAAATCATATAGTTCATATACAAATCATAGACATTGCAGGAAGTACTTCCCAAGGGGAGGAAACCAGCACTCCAGATTCCAGTCAGGATGTAATAAAAATCACAAGCTTTATTTTCATCTTGTTAAAATAAATCACAAAGGGGGGGGGGGGGAAAGAATAAAAACATCGAAACACTGATGCGTTTCGGGAAGAACCCTTTATGCCTTGATAAAAGGTTTCTTCCCAAAACGCGTCAGGGTTTCCATGGTTTTTATTCTTGTTTTTTTGTGATGATTTTAACAAGATGAAAATAAAGCTTGTGATTTTTATTACATCCTGACTGGAATCTGGAGTGCTTGTTTCCTCCCTTGGGAGTTACTTCCTGCAGTATACACCATGATTGAGGCCCCATGCACCTGGCCAGCCTGGGACTATTGGACTCGTTGTGGAAAGGGCGAGCGGATCATCTCCTTCTGTTTGTAAAATCATAGACATTGCCATGTCTGTAATGACGTGTACTATAAAGCTATAATGTAAATTATCCCGCACGGTGAACGTCGTTAAATAAAACCACCAAAAAAGCACAAAATTTTGGTGCAAATAGCGGAATAAAAAAGATCAAAAGGTAGCATGTACCAATAAAAAGTACAGCTTTTCCCGCAAAAAATAAGCACTCACTCAATGGTGTCAGATGAAAAATGAAAAAGTTATGGCTGTCGGAAAATGATAACACGCTCCGAAAAGGAAAAAGAACATAAAAAATATATAAAATGGGTATCATCATAATCGTACCCACCCACAAAATAAATATAACATCACTTTTTCTCAAAAAATGCTGCATGTTTAAACAAAAATGCACCACTTATATAAAGTACAATATGTCACGAAAAAGAATTATCAGAATCTCTCCGCTCAGAAAAAATGTTCTAAAGTTATTACTATTTTAAAGAGACACATGTCAAACTTAAAAGAAAAGAGCCTGGTCATTAAGGTAAAAAATTAGTCCATCCTTAAGGGGTTAACTACAAAGCAAAACACAAAGCCGTGTTTTGCATTCCAGCCCAGCTGGATTTTTGTGTTTTATTACTGTAACTGGGTCATGTGATTATCAGCCTGACCCACAGAAAAGCAGTGTTTAATGTGTCTGAGGAAGTGGTCAGTCCTGGGTTAGCTAAGTTTCTGTAACTACAGGATGACATCATCATCTAGTCACCTTCCCACCCACCTCCATCTGTATACTGCTGCTGCTATCTTTATGGGATCAGGATTTATTACATTTATACCTATCTTGATGCTGTGTTCAATTGTTACACTCTTGCCGGATTTTTTCTGGGTTCAGCGGTCATTATCCTGAAATTTCAAGAAAATGCAACTGCACAAATCACTGTAAAAGCTGCTATTTTTTTTTCTATGATTTTTGAAAATTACTGCAAAAACAAAGCCAAAACGCCGGAAACATGCTACAAAATGCAGTAAATATACAACTTTTGAACAAAAACAATGGAGACTTAAAATCTTTACAAAACACCTGAAGTGTGATTATAGGTCAAATCACTTTCCCCTTATGACAATACTTCTATAAAAACACACTTTGCGTAAGAAAATGCATCAAAACTGAACTTTAGGAAAACTAACCCCAACCCACTTATAAGTCTTATTAGTTCACCTGGCTGTACTCCAGCACCAGAAACCTTATGTGACCTGTAGTGATGAGAATCCACCCCTCCCTCTGCAAAAGCAGAGGATTCATGGGAAACGTTGGTAGCATTACAAAATTCTTTCAGGGAAATGGGGATCAATATGGCTGAAATCCAATGCCTGTTACATCAGCTAAAACAGGTAAACCCAAGCATGCACCAGAACCTCTGTATTATTCTCTAATAAAAGCCCATGCTGCTATGCTGCATTATACAAGGAAGAAAATCCTGTTTATTTACATAAGACAAGCATCCAACCCCATTAAATTTCATTTTTTGGTTCCTTATCATATATTAATATATTTTGTTTCTCAATAGAAATGCAGAGAAAATCCTTGGTTACCTGAGTTCCGGAATTCTAAGCCAATACATTATACCACCACATGTGAACTTTTCTCACTTGACAACAGCAGATTATGCGGAAATGTATGGCGTCATTAAAACGGTGAAAGAGGATGGATTTCAAGATCTCCACCTGGATGCCTGTTTGTTAGAGGATGAACTAAATAAGGTATTTATATTGCATATTACATGTCACTGAAACCAGTTTCATGTATGGTCAACCAGCATTCATAGTTTAGACTATATTCACATTGTATCAAAAATGTGTAGCTCACTTAGAGTATGGGGAAGAAGAGGGGAGGGGGGTGCTCGAGGTTAAAGGTGATGCCTTCACCTAATAGGCCTAAGAAATATATGTAAAGGAAGGATGTATATATGATATATATACAAAAACCAGTCCTCAAGAGCACTGAGGGTAGGAATGAGGAAAAGAAAGAAAAGTTTAGGATCCAATAAAAGTATATTTATTATGATAAAAATATGACCGATCGCCCTGCAGGGCCCTTGCAAAAGCGAAAGGTGTATGTGATATTAGGTAAAATAAATGTAGCACTAATCAAACGATAATAAAAATATATATATCCACTATAACGAGTTGTGTTGGTATAAATAGATATATGATCCACAGTTCGTCACAACCAACAATATTGTAGAAAAGTAGTAGCAATAAATTCCAATGGTACTGAAATTATATCAGAGTCTCCAGTAGCATAAATCGTGCCGTTTGTGACTGTATTGCCATGCGCAATTGTATCAATAAATCCAGAAGTAAAGTTTGTAACCTTGTTGCAGTTTTGAGATAGTTATAACATAACTGTATCAGCGGTGTTTGTAAAGGTAATGTTCGTAACGGAACGGTGCACAGCACCACTCACCCTCCTCGGCAGATCTCGGATGCAGGCTTAGTACGGCAGTATCTTAAGCGATGTCTGTCTGTACTTGCGGTGCCTTGTTGAGGTGCAGTCTGGGTGAGTGGCTCTCCGGTGGGCTAAGAAGTTCCCGGGTTGGCACGGAATGGCGTCCGGCCTCGTGGGGTGATGTCCGGGAGTTCCGCCGCCCGGGGCTGTGATGGAAGATTACAGGAAGCAGGTGCGAATCTGAATAGGGCGCTAGCAGTTCGCGCGTCACAGTGGTCCCAATGATAGGGGCATCCAGCAGTTGCAAATAAATAAAAATAGTGGATATAGTCTATTTTCAAGTGATGTACACTTAATAGAGTAGTGCTTGATCACGGGTCAGACGCGTTTCAAGGCCGCGGGCCTTTTCTTCAGTGACAAGAAAGAAAAGGCCCGCGGCCTTGAAACGCGTCTGACCCGTGATCAAGCACTACTCTATTAAGTGTACATCACTTGAAAATAGACTATATCCACTATTTTTATTTATTTGCAACTGCTGGATGCCCCTATCATTGGGACCACTGTGACGCGCGAACTGCTAGCGCCCTATTCAGATTCGCACCTGCTTCCTGTAATCTTCCATCACAGCCCCGGGCGGCGGAACTCCCGGACATCACCCCACGAGGCCGGACGCCATTCCGTGCCAACCCGGGAACTTCTTAGCCCACCGGAGAGCCACTCACCCAGACTGCACCTCAACAAGGCACCGCAAGTACAGACAGACATCGCTACCTTAAGATACTGCCGTACTAAGCCTGCATCCGAGATCTGCCGAGGAGGGTGAGTGGTGCTGTGCACCGTTCCGTTACGAACATTACCTTTACAAACACCGCTGATACAGTTATGTTATAACTATCTCAAAACTGCAACAAGGTTACAAACTTTACTTCTGGATTTATTGATACAATTGCGCATGGCAATACAGTCACAAACGGCACGATTTATGCTACTGGAGACTCTGATATAATTTCAGTACCATTGGAATTTATTGCTACTTCTTTTCTACAATATTGTTGGTTGTGACGAACTGTGAATCATATATCTATTTATACCAACACAACTCGTTATAGTGGATATATATATTTTTATTATCGTTTGATTAGTGCTACATTTATTTTACCTAATATCACATACACCTTTCGCTTTTGCAAGGGCCCTGCAGGGCGATCGGTCGTATTTTTATCATAATAAATATACTTTTATTGGATCCTAAACTTTTCTTTCTTTTCCTCATTCCTACCCTCAGTGCTCTTGAGGACTGGTTTTTGTATATATATCATATATACATCCTTCCTTTACATATATTCACATTGTGTTTAGACAGTACATTTCAGGTTTTTGTTTTGTGGGATATATGATGTATACGGAGTTGTCATAGAAAAGCCGGTCCAAGCAGAGGCCTACCCTCTGTGACATCCAAATGATTTAATAGGCATTTGGGCATGGGCTGGCCCATGTGTTCTGTCTATGAAGTAAAGACACATGTTGTGTAATGAAAAATTGTCTTTTTCATTTGCAGGCAGTACAAGGTACTGGATTAGCTTTTATTGCATTCACCGAGGCAATGACTCACTTTCCAGCATCTCCTTTTTGGTCTGTCATGTTTTTCTTTATGCTGATCAATCTTGGTCTTGGGAGTATGATTGGCACCATGTCTGGTATTACTACACCTCTTATTGACACATTTAAAATAAAAAAAGAGGTTTTGACAGGTAAGTCTTAGAAATCAGCTTTTTATAAATATCTATGCATGAAAACATTCTAATTCAAATAATTGTCTCTAAAATGTAAAATATCTATAGGAACTAATATATTAATACAAATATGCTGTTACAGATATAAAAAAAAAAATGCTAAGACTGTTTTTATCCTTCAATGGATGTAACATATACAGTGGGGATCAAAAGTTTGGGCACCCCAGGTAAAAATTTGTATTAATGTGCATAAAGAAGCCAAGGAAAGATGGAAAAATCTCGAAGGCATCAAATTACAGATTAGACATTCTTATAATATGTCAACAAAAGTTTCACTCTCAAAATAACAGAAAACAAAAAATGGCGCCTGCAAAAGTTTGGGCACACTGCAGAGTTAATATCTTGTACTGCCCCCTTTTGGCAAGTATCACAGCTTGTAAACGCTTTTTGTAGCCAGTCAAGAGTCTTTCAATTCTTGTTTGAGGTATCTTTGCCCATTGTTTGAGATTTCTGGGCTGTCTGTCACGCACTGCTCTTTTAAGGTCTATCCATAGATTTTCAATTATGTTGAGGTCAAGAGATTGTGAAGGCCATGGCAAAACCTTTAGTTTACGCCTCTTGATGTAATCCCCCATGGATTTCGAGGTTTGTTTAGGATCATTATCCATTTGTAGAAGACATCCTCTCTTTAATTTCAGTTTTTTTTACAGATGGCATCAAGTTAGCATCCAAAATTTGCTGAAATTTTATTGAACCCATTTTTCCTTCTACTTGTGAGATGTTCCCTGTGCCACTGGCTGCAATACAACCCCAAAGCATGATTGATCCACCCCCATGCTTAACAGTTGGACAGAGGTTCTTTTCATTAAATTCTGTTCCCCTTCTTCTCCAAACATACCTTTGCTCATTCCGGCCAAAAAGTTCAATTTTAACCTCATCAGTCCACAGAACTTGTTTCCAAAATGCCTCAGGCTTGTCTATATGTTCATTTGCAAAGTTCAAACGCTGATTTTTGTGGTGAGGACGTAGAAGAGGTTTTCTTCTGAGTACTCTTCCATGAAGACCATATTTGTATCTCTTTATAGTGGAATAGTGTACCACAACTACAGTGTCTGCCAGATCTTTCTGGAGAGATTTTGCAGTGAAACATGGGTTTTGAATTGTTTTTCTCACAATCCTGCGAGCTGTTCTGTCTATTTTTCTTGGTCTTCCATATCTTACTTTAATTTCCACTGTTCCTGATGACTGCCATTTTTTAATTACATTCCGAACAGAGGATATTGACATCTGAAAACGTTTTGCTATCTTATAGCCTTCTCCAGCTTTGTGAGCGTCAACTATTTTTAGTTTCAGATTTCTAGACAACTGCTTAGAAGAACCCATGGTGCTGATTGTTGGGGCAAGGTCAGATGAGTCTGGGCATTTAAAACCTTTGAGATTGACATCATCCGGTCTTCACAGATGATGATTGAGGACAATCCATGACACTGGCAGGTCTCAGCTTTGCAAAGGGGGCAGTGCATGCTATAAATTCAGCAGGGTGCCCAAACTTTTGCAGACGCCGTTTTTTTATTTTCTGTTATTTTGAAAGTTTAAATGATGGAAATAAAATCTAACTTTTGTTGACATATAAGTATGTCTAATCTGTTATTTGATGCCTTTTGGAGATTTTTCCATCTTTCCTTGGCTTCTTTAGGCACATTAATACAAATTTTTACCTGGGGTGCCCAAACTTTTGATCCCCACTGTATGTATATGTGTGTGTGTGTGTGTGTGTATATATATATTTATCACACTCCCTAGCCCATTCCCCCATTTAGTTTCCATTATCTGTCCTTAAAGGGTTACTCCGCTACCCAGCATCCGGGACATTGAGTTCCGAATGCTATGTGTGGCCTTCAATGTTCACGCCCGCCCCTCGTGACGTGACACCCCGTCATGTGACATCACATCCCGCCCCCTCAATGCAAGTCTATGGGAGGGTCCGCCGCGCCTCCTTCCCATAGACTTTCATTTAGGGGGCGGGTGTGAACACGGAAGCCTGCACACAGCATTCGGAACTCAATGTTCTGGACGCTGGGGAGAAGAGTAACCCTTTAACCCTTTAATGCAACGGAGACACCCACTTAGCCATGTCCTCAAAGGATGCTGTTTTCAAGGTGTATGCCATGTTAGACTGTTACTTGATGGTCTAGCTATAAGTGATTATTATAACATCTATTACTCCATAGCCTCACTGCGTACGTCTAACAGTTACTTAACACAATCCTCAAGGTCTGTATAACAATGTTATTGTGTGGGAAACATATGTGCTGTTGCATTGGACTAAAAGAGAGAGAATCTATGGAGCATACAAAAAATGACATTTCCTTTACATCCTGCAGCAGCACAAAAAGGGGATTTAGCAATTAACCATTAGAGTAGTTTTCACATACTGTATTACCACTCTACTGCAGTACTTCACAAGCATGTGAGACAAAGATCAAGAGGCAACTCTACATGTCTGGTCAGTAAGGACACATTTATTTTCAGTTTTTTTTTATCTCTTTGGTGTGCTCCACATAGGGGTTTAAGGCCATGTCTACATAAAGAGATGGAAGGCTCTTCCTCTCTTTAGTAGAGAGATCAGGAAAACCCAGTAATTCAGTCTGATTATTAAAGGGGTATTCCAGGTTTTATTTTCTTTGAGCCCTTATTCTTTTGATTTGAATCATTTATCCTTCCAGACTTGCTTTCTTGTGTCCATAACTTCTGCTAAGTGCATTAGCGAGATCCAGACTTTATCAGACATTGAGACCTTTAACCTCTTTCACCAAGGTGTCCCTCTTCACCAACCACAATAAAGGGATATTCCAGGATTTCTTTTCTTCAACCTTGGAGCCCATGATACCATGATAGGCAATATGCTTCTATTACCTCCATGTGCTGCTTTGAACTGTTTTCATGCACAGAAGTGCTGTAGTGAAAGTCTTTTTTATTTTGCCATTGTCCTTGACCATTCCCAGCATTTAATGCGGGCAGAGACAATATGTCATTAGTTACATGGTTTCAGGGGTGTGGCTATGCTGCATTTAGTGAGTGGATAGCAGGGTGGAAGCGATTGTCTCTGGCCACATGAAATACTTGGAAAAGTCAAAGACAACAGAAACTTCCGGATGAAAAAGGGGGGAGTGGCGCACAGATGTAATAGAAACATATTGCACAGTATGATAACTTTATTTCATGGGCTCAAAGGCTGAAGAAAAAATCCTGAAATACCCCATCAATGTTCTTGGTGGGCAGCTTAGCGAAAGAGAAAACTCTGTCTTGAATAACAATTAGGTAGGGGTCAATGTCTGCTAAAGTTTGAATGTCCCTAATGCACTTAGCAGAGTTTATGGACACAAGAAAGTATGCCATGAAGGATACGTGTTTCAAATCTGAAAAAGCTCAAATTTGGCTTTACAGAGTTGGTATAGAACAAGGCAAAGATCCTATTTAAGAACCAGATCAGTAATCACTGACTAAATCATAGAAACCAGCTTAAAACATCTCTGTATGAGTGGCTTCTGTAAAAGCCTTTTCCCCAGAGCTGTTGACCATGCCAAAATATGCACTTTAATAGTCTGAGATTTAAAGGGAAAGTGTTATCAGAAAATGACCTGTTGTGTAAATCTGTTTTATGTTAAACATATTTAAGAATTTTTGGTGACTTTTTTTTTTTCTAATTTTCCTTTTTTCACTATCTATATATTAATCCTGAAACTTTTATTATTAATAATAATAATAATAATACTAATAATAGTAAAATAAGAATACCAATAATAATTAATATTAATAATAATGATAATAAAATTTCCTGAAACTTTTCTATTCAGGCCACAATGTTTCCATTTAGGCCACTGTAACAAATATTTAAGATGAGACTTCCTGTTCTGTGCAGATAATTTCCAAGTAATGCCTTTCTTCTCGGAGCAGACAAGGAGCACAGTGAAAGGTGACACCAGTGTATATAGATACACACAGCCTTTTCTTTTACAGCCCTTCCCCTCTCTGTAGAATGACCTCTGAAAAGGTACCAATTCGAATGACCTCTGAAAAGGTACCAATTCATCTGAATGGGAAAGGTCCTGTCCATTCTCGTCTATGTCCATAGATCCTGCCATAAAGTATATCAGTAAATGCACTAAAAAAACAGCTCAGGCAAGATGACAGCCCCCATAATAATGCACAAAAATAACTAATAAAAATACAATCATAAAATAGATCTGTACAGAACACTGGTGAGACCTCACCTGGAGTTTTGTGCACAGTACTGGAGACCGTATCTCCAGAAGGATATAGATACACTAGAGAGATTTCAGTGAAGAGCTACTAAACTAGTACATGGATTGCAGGATAAAAATTGCCAGGGAAGCTTAACCTCTTCAGGACATAGGGCGTATGGATACGCCCTGCATCCCGAGTCCTTAAGGACCGAGGGCGTATCCATACGCCCGTGGGAATTCCGGCCCCCACCGCTAGCCGGTTGGGGACCGGAGCCGGATGCCTGGTGAAATCGTTCAGCAGGCATCCCGGCATATCGCCCAGGGGGGTCATTATGCCCCCCCATGTCGGCGATCGCCGCAGATCGCTGGACAATTCAGTCCAGCGATCTGCGGCGATTCCGGGTCAATCGGGTCTCCAGTGACCCGATGACCCGGAATTACTGGCTGTTCGGGGCCGTCTCTGACGGCCCGAACAGCCAGAGCCTGCAGGGGTGAGGTGGCACTGGTGCCACCTCACGATCGCCCTGATTCGTCGGCCGGATTACCGGCCGACCAATCAGGGCGCCTGCTGCGGGTGTCACTCCCGCACCCGCTCCGCCCCTCTTCTGGAGGACGTGAGCGGGTGCGGGACGTGCACCCCGGGTGCTGGGGACCCCGATCCCCGGCGCCCCTGTTGGGATCAGGGCCCCAGGAGCAGCTGCGGCGGCGGGACTGACCTGCAGCGTCTGGATCGTTGGAGGTGAGTGACAGCCTCCTGCTGTTGCTTAGCAACAGCTCCCAGCATGCAAAAAGGGCATGCTGGGAGCTGTAGTTATGCAACAGCAGGAGGCAGACCACCACAACTCCCAGCATTCCCTTATGGGCATGCTGGGACTTATGGTTTTGCAACAGCTGGAGGCACATTCTTTCTATGGAAAAGTGTACCTTCAGCTGTTGTATAACTACAACTCCCAGCTTGCACAAACAGCTAAAGTGCATGCTGGGAGTTGTAGTGGTGCATCTGCTGGTTGCATAACTACAACTCCCAGCATGCCCGTTGGCTGTCGGTGACTGCTGAGAGTTGTAGCTTTGCAACAGCTGAAGGCACACTGGTTGTGAAACTCAGAGTTTTTTTTTACCTAACTCAGTGTTTCACGACCGGTGTGCCTCCAGCTGTTGCAAACTACAACTCTCAGCAGTCACCGTACACCATGCACCGTACATGCTGGGAGTTGTAGTTTTGCAACAGCTGGAGGCACACTGGTTGTGAAACACTGAGTTAGGTCACAAACTCAGTGATACATAACCAGTGTGCCTACAGTTGTTGCAAAACTGCAACTCTCAGCAGTCACCGACAGCCAACGGGCATGCTGGGAGTTGTAGTTATGCAACAGCTGGATGTTCCCCCCCCAATGTGAACGTACAGGGTACACTCACATGGGCGGAGGATTACAGTAAGTATCTGGCTGCAAATTTGAGCTGCCGCAAACTTTCTGCTGCAGCTCAAATTGCCAGCGAGAAACTACTGTGAACCCCCGCCCGTGCGACTGTACCCTAAAAACACTACACTACACTAACACAAAAAATAAAATAAAAAGTAAAAAACACTACATATACACATACCCCTACACAGCCCCCCTCCCCTCCCCAATAAAAATGAAAAACGTCTGGTACGCCACTGTTTCCAGAACGGAGCCTCCAGCTGTTGCAAAACAACTCCCAGTATTGTCGGACAGCCGTTGACTGTCCAGGCATGCTGGGAGTTTTGCAACAGCTGGTGGCACCCTGTTTGGGAATCACTGGCGTAGAATACCCCTATGTCCACCCCTATGCAATCCCTAATTTAGGCCTCAAATGCGCATGGCACTCTCACTTTGGAGCCCTGTCGTATTTCAAGGCAACAGTTTAGGGTCACATATGGGGTATCGCCGTACTCGGGAGAAATTGTGTTACAAATTTTGGGGGGTATTTTCTGCTTTTACCCTTTTTAAAAATGTAAAATTTTTGGGAAAACAAGCATTTTAGGTAAAAAAAAAATTTTTTTTTTTACATATGCAAAAGTCGTGAAACACCTGTGGGGTATAAAGGTTCACTTAACCCCTTGTTACGTTTCCCGAGGGGTCTAGTTTCCAAAATGATATGCCATGTGTTTTTTTTTGCTGTTCTGGCACCATAGGGGCTTCCTAAATGCGGCATGCCCCCAGAGAAAAATTTGCGTTCAAAAAGCCAAATGTGACTCCTTCTCTTCCTAGACCTGTAGTGTGCCAGCAGAGCACTGTTCACCCCCATATGGGGTGTTTTCTGAATCGGGAGAAATTTGGCTTCAAATTTTTAGGGGTATTTTCTGCTATTACCCTTTTTAAAAATAAATTTTTTTTGGGAAAACAAGCATTTTAGGTAAAATTATTATTTTTTTTTTTACATTTGCAAAAGTCGTGAAACACCTGTGGGGTATTAAGGTTCACTTTATCCCATGTTACATTCCCCGAGGGGTCTAGTTTCCAAAATGGTATGCCATGTGTTTTTTTTTTTGCTGTTCTGGCACCATAGGGGCTTCCTAAATGCGACATGCCCCCCAAAAACCATTTCAGAAAAACGTACTCTCCAAAATCCCCTTGTCGCTCCTTCCCTTCTGAGCCCTCTACTGCGCCCGCCGAACACTTTACATAGACATATGAGGTATGTCCTTACTCGAGAGAAATTGGGCTACAAATACAAGTAAAAATTTTGTCCTTTTACCCCTTGTAAAAATTCAAAAATTGGGTCTACAAGAACATGTGAGTGTAAAAAATGAAGATTGTGAATTTTCTCCTTCACTTTGCTGCTATTCGTGTGAAACACCTAAAGGGTTAAAACGCTGACTGAATGTCATTTTGAATACTTTGGGGGGTGTAGTTTTTATAATGGGGTCATTTATGGGGTATTTCTAATATGAAGACCCTTCAAATCCACTTCAAACCTGAACTGGTCCCTGAAAAATACTGAGTTTGAAAATTTTGTGAAAAATCGGAAAATTGCTGCTGACCGTTGAAGCCCTCTGGTGTCTTCCAAAAGTAAAAACACGTCAATTTTATGATGCAAACATAAAGTAGACATATTGTATATGTGAACCAAAAAAAAATGTATTCGTAATATCCATTTTCCTTACAAGCAGAGAGCTTCAAAGTTAGAAAAATGCAAAATTTTCAAATTTTTCATCAAATTTACGGATTTTTCACCAAGAAAGGATGCAAGTATCGACAAAAATTTACCACTATGTTAAAGTAGAATATGTCACGAAAAAATTATCTCGGAATCAGAATGATAACTAAAAGCATTCCAGAGTTATTAATGTTTAAAGTGACAGTGGTCAGATGTGCAAAAAACGCTCCGGTCCTTAAGGCCAAAATGGGCTCCGTCCTGAAGGGGTTAAAGGACCTTAACATGTATAGCTTGGAAGAAAGAGACAGAGGGATATGATAGAAACTTTTAAATACATAAAGGGAATCAACACGGTGAAGGACGAGAGCATATAATCCCCCAAAAATGTACCAGAGTGTTAATAATGACCTTGGACAGTCCAGCGCTTGTTAGATTTGGCCTAGCAACTTTTCAGGAAATCTAGGTGAGGACAACATGAACCGTACTAAATCTGTGGAAGCCTCGGATAATATCCACTGGACATCAGCATTAGCAGTGTAAACCAGATCCTGTTGGGCCAACAGAAAATGACAATGACCATTTCATGTTCCAGTTTGGTCCTCTTGTAAACTTTTGGGATAACGGTATAGAAGGAAAAACATATGCATGATGGAGGTTCCCCTGGATGGAGTTTACATCCAGGGCCCATGGTTTATCTCTCCTGAGTAGGGAGCAAAATCATGCAACCTTGGAATTCTTGCAATTGGCCATTATGTCCACTTGTTGCAGGTCCCAGAGGTCTGCGATCAGCTAGAAGATCATTTGGTCGAGATACTATTACTTTAGAGGGGCAGATTGTGATGTAGTCTGTTTTCAGAGCAGTTGGAGCTTCCTTTAATGTCTACAGCTTACTGTTAAAGGAAAGTCTCTGGCCAATTTTAGCTTATAAAGTACCTGTCACCAAAAAAACTTTTGTAAACTAACTCAGGCTATGTTCCCTAACTATTCCTAACACTCCTTCTACTCTTAAAAAAAAAGTCAGGGCTGTGTATCTTACCTTTTTATTCTTTCTCTTAGTGCAATCTCCCAGCAGGAGAAAGTGGGCATTTCCCAGCAGGCATGACATCTCTGAAGCCTGCTGGGGGAACACTTCCGCCTTCACATCGTTCCAGTGCTGTGATGAATAGAAGACCTCAAGCTCTTTGCAGCTTTCAGTCTGTGTATCTTTCCCTGAGACTCTATGCATGGTTCAATGAGGCTCTTTGCAGCTTTCAGTGATGCTCTGTGCAGCTGTAAACCATGCTCGGTGCAGAGAAACACTTCCCGAGTTTGATCTCCTGCTAGGCCAGGAGGAGACCAAACTTACTGTATTAATTGTGGCAGGGAACAGAACCACCTAGTGGCCGTTTTTTCTATTACATTGTATACATATTTATGTTAATTTTCAAAGCAAGTGAATGGGAAAGTGTCTGCTAAGTACACAAGGAACATTATATTAAAAGTTCTATTTGGTGACAGGTACTCTTTAAGCAAAAAGCAGAGCTAAAAGATTCTGCAGAAGGCATTGTAAATTCTGTGATTAGCCAAACTTTACCCATGCTTAAAGAGATTAGGAACAGCAATATTCACGTTCAGGAAGATTTTGTAACCATTTATGGTCTATTCACATGTACAGTATTTGGCGCAGTTTTGATGCGCAGGATTTCAAGCTGTGTTCAGATTACATTGAAATCTGCAGCAGAAAATCCTGCGCATTAATCTGTGCAGAATACTGTACATGTGAATAGACCATTAAGGACTCAGGGCGTACCTGTATGCCCTGAGTCCGCTCCCTTTCTATAATGTGGGGCCATGGCGTGGCCCTGCATCATAGCGGGTCGCTGCATAACAACGGCCGGAACCCGTGGCTAATAGTGCGCTGCACTGATTGCAGTTCCGTGCGCTATTAACCCTTTAGATGTGGGCTTCAAAGTTGATCGCTGTGTCTAAAGTGAAAGTAAACTACTCCCGGCTAGCTCAGCTAACCTCAGCCCTACTTTCCTCCTGCGTGTCCGCTTGCCGCTTGACTGCTTATGCCTGGATCTCAGACACTGATCAGTCAAGCGGCAGAATCATTGATCAATGTTATCCTATGGGATAACAATGATCAATGTAAAATATCAGTGTGTGCAGTGTTATGCACTATGGGGGTTATAACATGGCAAAAAAGTGAAACAAAAATTAAAGATCATTTAACCCCTTCCCTAATAAGTTTGAATCACCCCCCTTTTCTCATTTCCCATTCAAAAAAACTGTAAATAAAAATAAACAAATGTGGTATCGCCGCGTGCAGAAATGTCTGAATTATAACAATATATCTTTATGTAAACCGCAGGGTCAATGGCGTACGCGCCAAAAAATTCCAAATCCAAAATAGCGTATTTTTGGTCACTTCTTATATTGTGAAAAAATGACTAAAAAGGGATCAAAAAGTCAGATCAATACAAAAATGGTACTGCTAAAAACTTCAGATCACGGCACAAAATAAAATGAGCCCTCATACCACCCCGTACGTGGAAAAATAAGTTATAGGGGTTAGAAGATGACAATTTTAAACGTATTCATTTTCCTGCATGTAGTTATGATTTTTTCCAGAAGTACGACAAAATCAAACCTATATAAGTAGGGTATCATTTTAATCGTATGGACCTACAGAATAAAGGTGTAATTTTTACCGAAAAATGTACTGCGTAGAAACGGAAGCCCCCAAAATTTACAAAATTGCATTTTTTTTCTTCAATCTTGTCGCACAATGGTTTGTTTTCCGTTTCACCATAGATTTTTGGGTAAAATGAATGATGTCACAAAGTAGAATTGGTGGTGCAAAAAAATAAGCCATCATATGGATTTTTAGGTGCAAAATTGAAAGAATAATAATTTTTTAAAGGTAAGGAGGAAAAAACGAAAGTGCAAAAATGGAAAAACCCTGAGTCCTAAATGGGTTAAAAACAGTTACACAATGTAGACTTTACATTCCTCTAATGCATCAAGTGGGAAATCTTTCATCCACAGCAACATTTTATGTTTGGAAAGTGGTTGATCTTCAACAGAAAAATCATTAGACCTGCAGGCTGCACAGAAATGATATTCATTACTATCGGGCAGTGGGGTATCAAAGGATCTGCATGCATTGGGGGAGATTTATCAAAGGATTTAGACTGTTTTTTTTTTTTTTCATCTAAATTTGTCGCAGTCTAAATATGTGCAAACTTTTTGGGACTTTTGCTTTTAGAGGATTTTTTAGAACATGATGCATTCTAGTCTATTTTAGACAGAAAAATGCATTGGTGCTGAATTTATCAAAAGCGACTTTTCAGCGGCAAGATGTATCGGCTGAAAGTACGCCGAAATTTCAGACCATGCTGGAGCAGGTTTAAATACAGTCCAAAGCATAGATCCCAAAGTCCGTGCGCAGAATTTATCAAGAGCGTGCGACTTTAAATTAGGCGCACAATAGACCGGCCTAACCCTCTGTAGTTTGGTCTATATTGATGCGGGACATAGACACATTGGGGGAGATTTATCAAAGTTGTCTATTTCTTGAAAGCCTTCTAGTTCTAGCCCCAGAGCCTTTAACTGCATATAGGCATTTACAAGCTTAATATCCCAAGAAAAAGAGGTATCCATGGTAATCATCATCGAATCTATTGTCATAAGGAGTAGCAAATGAGTAGACTCATTTGCAGCTCAGCACCGCTTTGTCATAACCCCCCCCCCCCCCCCCCAATCCTATATTGGGGGAAAGGAAATAGAATATAACTTTCCCAGATTTGATCTGTCCCACAGAAGAAAAAAATAAAAAACACAGTGAAGCTATGAAGCAGTAGATTTAGTTCATATAATTTGTCTTATTTTTGCAGGAAGAGAATCTTCTTCATTTGTGCTGCTGCAGGATTTCATTGAAATAACAATGTGACATAAAAACACAGATGAAAGATTATAATAATGCTTGGAATAGAAGTTGAGAATTAGATTTATTACAAATCTACTGTAAATAAAAAGGTAGCAATCATTTAAAGATGTCCTCGATAGTCTACATGTTGATGTACATCTTCAGAATGTGTATTAGGGTGAATCCACACAAGACACATCTACACAGGTGGACTATGGCAAGAGGTCATTATGCTATTAAGGTCACTGAGCATGTCCAGACACATGTTCTATTTATCTGAATGTTACAACTCCTGTCTATTGTTGCCTATATCCATGGGGCTTGCTATAAAGCATATGATTAAATGCTGTTAACAGTTCAGGCAAGATGGCTGCCCCCCATAATTATGCACAAAAAAAATATATAAAAAAAATTACAATAGAAACAGATTTGAAAAAAGAACACTCCTCAGTATCTGGCTCTAATCAGGAAAAAATAAAAGTCTAGGTGATACATTCTCTTTAAGGCTGTATTCACACGTACAGTACCCTGCTCATATTTGATGTGTAGGATTTGAAGCTGTGCTCAGTTATTAAGTTTACATTGAAATATGCAGCATTAAATTAGCAGCTTCAAATCTTGTACATCAGATATACTGTAGGGTCAGTTCACACGTCCTTATTTTTTCCCCCCAGCAAATCTTCAGCAAAAATAAGGACGTGCGAACTGACCCTTAGAGAATTTTTTTTAAATTATTTTAATGACAGTCCTAGATATTATAATAATGTTAAATGTTTGCAGTTAATAAATCATGTTAAAATAATATTTATAGGAATTTTATTAAAATGGGCAACCCTGCTTGTTTGCTACCATGGTACAGGGTAACATTTTGCCCTCAAGCGTTGCTGACACTTTGACAATATAATATTGTGTTGATGTATTCTTTTCTAGATTTTTTTATTCCTTACCTGTGTGGTAGAATTACAGCTAAGCAGACTGGTATTAACAATGACAACACTAAACAACCAGTAGAGATGAACCAATACTAATGGGAGGTGATGAACACCTACTGTACCTTATGTCAAAAACAGATGTGTGTACCAGGTTTCCCTCTTCAGACAATGCCTGTGTGACTGCCATATAAGCATGTTCACCAACCAGACCATAATATATGTATACGAGGAGGGACAGAATCATTACCATTAATGACTGCTGATATAGAGTTCCTTGTTGCACATTATTAATAATGGATATTTACAGTCATTCTTTTCAGAATTCCAGTTCATCTGCTGGTGTATTTAGTCATGGCATAGCTTTTCTGCCATCTAGAAGATTATGTATCTGCATCAGTCTGTGGAGTGCAGACCTTTGGCTTAGCATGTTTACGAATGGTCGATTCAATTGATTTAACATTTACAGCAAAACCATGTGGATCCTGAATGAGGAAGTTCTGCTGAAAGCAGAACTGTCCCGATCCGCTGTGGGTTGCATGTATGACTTGCATGCATGTTTATACTGATACATTCATGTTCCAAGCACATCATTTCACTGTCTAATTTTTCTTTCTGCTAATACTTGTAGTCAGCTGTTGCATCCTTGCCTTCCTGCTGGGCTTGATCTTTGTTCAACATTCTGGAAATTATTTCGTCACCATGTTTGATGATTACTCCGCCACACTGCCACTCACCATTGTGGTCATCCTGGAAAACATTGCAGTAGCTTGGGTGTATGGCACAAAGAAGTAAGAATCCTCCCACTCCTTGTCTAACAAACACCTCCAACCTGAACCTTCTCTCTTCAAGTAGGTTCCATCTGAACTGTACTCCTCTGGAAGGACGACAAAAGGCAGCAATGCAGAAATATCAGCAAGTGGAAGAATATTTTATTCTTAACACTTTCTATGTTGTATGTATAATTGAGCCTCTACATAAAATATGACAGCTGCAAAGCTACATTTAAAGTGGTTGTACAGGAATAGAAAAGCAGAGGTAATTTCTTTCAAAAAACTTTCCCCGTCTGTCTCCAGGTTGGGTGTGGTTCTACAGCTCAGTTCCATTTAAGTGAATGGAGCCAAGTTGTAATACAACACACAACCTGGGGACAGACGTGGAGCTGTGTTTGAAATAAATTAGCTGTGTTTTTTTATTTATTTTTTTTATTCCTGGATAACCGCTTAAATTTTACATTCCACTTGCAAAAGAGATTTTTTAATAAAGACATATTAAGATTGACATACATTTTAAGATACTTACGTAGTAATGTAATGGAAATACCAGCAGAATTGTCTTGAAGACCAATTCAGCCATATGTTGTACTTCCCTTTGTCTCCATTTATCTGTTACTCTTGTACTAAAATAATATTCTTATTTGGAAAGAACCACCTGCAGTTAGCTGTATGGATATGGAGGAAAACTAGTGGAAAGGAAATAACTGCATTACCCATAGCACCATGGAATCTTGATAACATGTCCTAGGCCATTTACAACATGGCATTTTGTGGGCCAAGGGCCACATTGTTAGGAAGTACTGTTTATATGAGCTCCAATAAAACTTAAAGTGGTATCTCTATCTGTGACACGGATAGTAGATAGACTGTATATACCATAAATGTCTGGGAGTATTACTTTAAAACACAACTCCCATAAACTAAAGTGGATATGGCAACATGAATGAACCTATGCCCTCAGTCTCTGGAGTGCTGATCAAGGGATATATCATAAGGTGGCTCAGGAAATATGCCTTTAAAAATTATTCTGGGTAAAGCTCTGTTCACACCTTGCTTTCTGATAGCCCTGCCGCCAACATTGTGCTCAAATTATTTATTTATGGTTTTATATTCATTTTACTATATTTTCAGAGCCTTTTTGACTGATTCCTCTCCTTATAGTACAAATATGAAAATTTTCATATGAGTTAATTAGTTAAGTCTTTGGAATAAGGAAAAGGTTTTTTTTTTTGTTTTTATTTTTTAAGAACCAATTATTCGAATACATCCAGGCAGCAATGCCAGACAAAGCCCTTGCACAGGAGTGGTGCTCTTTCTGGAGAAGACCCCCCCAAACCCCCCGCCCCCCCAAAAAAGCAAGCCTTTTTTCCGTATCCTAGACAATCCCTTGCCTTAACTGTTTTTACTTTGTCCAATAGCAAGACTTACTCTGTTGGATGACACACTTTCTCTGTGTACATTTTCAGGTTTATGCAGGAGCTCACAGAGATGCTTGGATTTCGTCCATACCTCTACTACTTTTATGCATGGAAGTATGTTTCCCCAATCTTTATGGCGCTTCTGCTATCAGCTAGCGTGATTCAGCTAGCTTTCAGTCCTCCGGGATACAGTGCTTGGAACAAAGAATTGGTAAGTAACACATACCCTTTATGAACTGTAGGTTTTATTTCTAGGATTAGGGTTTTGATTTTTTTCCCCTATGTTTTATCTACTCCCAATTTTTTTTTAAACATGGTTAACGGGATTTAGTATGCGAGAAGATGAAATAAAAACAAAATATTAGATGGAACAATATGGACATATAAGGCAAGGGGCTGTAGGGAATAAAGAGGTATATAAAGGATTTGGACAATGCAGTTGGAAAGGGAAAAGTAATAAAAAGTAGCTTGTGGGCCCAGCCACACTCTGCAGCCATTGCTAAATAAAGCGATTACAAATTTTATATACCGGTAGCTACTATTAAAGTGTACCTGTCATCAACAAAAACTCTTTAAATAAAGTAGATAGTACCATTCTATGTATATTTGTAATATACATTGGTTAAAATTGATGTACATTTTCATCCTTGCAGCTTTTGCCTTTGTGTCTCTGAGGAGTCCAAATACAGGAATTGACAAGTGGGGCTCTGTGCAGTGAGGACAAGCAGGACCGTGTGCACTGAGGCTCTATGACATGCTCCTGGCCTGCACAGAGCCCTGCTTGTCCTGTCCTCACTTCATGTATTTGGACTCCTCACAGGCAATAGCTGCAGAGACAGCACTTTTTCACCCATAAATATACACATTTTTAACCAATGTGTATATTAAAAATATATATGTATTATCTACAATATATACATTTTTTTGGGAGATGACAGGTACACTTTAAAATCAACTGAAGCTGTATAAATCTCTATGCAGTGAGAAGGGTTTGCAGTAAGCAGAGATCCATATGAATTGCCACTTAATCCCTTATTGGCTGACTGAGCATGAGGTATACATCGTATGCCTCCTGCTCAGACCAAGCAGGGCCCACAGCTGTATGGCAACAGGCCCATCTCAGGAGCAGCGGGTGTGCCAAATCTGGTGCACCTTCTGCTCTTTAGTGGGAAACTCTATTTATAGCAGGGACTCCCAGCATTAACATAACAGAAGTCCACTTTGCTGGTCACACTGCTTAGAGCTTCCTGTTCTGTCTTTACACATAAGAAGCGCCCAGTGACTCGCTTTTGCTAGTAATTGGTGGAGCAGGCAGAAGTGGGGAGCAGGGCCAGCATCATCGGAACAACATCGGTGGGGTATTGGCAGCAGTTGAATAAATATATTTTGTGTTTTAACTTCCACCCTTAGCTGCTCTTAATGTAAAAAAAAAATTTCAGGCAACTCCTTTTAAAAGCAAACAAAAGGTATAAAACCAATGAGCTTGCAAGAGAAACTCTACACAAGCAATGATTGCTGCTTTCTCATGGCTAATAGAAGCTAGTCTAAATATAACCAGCTTTCTCTCCTTCTTTATAACGTCTGTGAATTGGCTCTGGGGTAGAATATCACCATACCAATTTTTCTTTTCCAGGCTGAAGAACAATATCTGTTGTATCCTACATGGGCTCTCTCATTACTTATTTGTCTCATAATAGTAGCAATCCTACCAGTGCCTGTCATTTTCATTCTCTGGCAATTTGATTTAATACCTGATGGCTCCAATAGATTGTCTGTGTCATATAAGAAAGGCCGTATGATGAAAGATATCTCCAATTTGGAAGATAATGATGAAACACGTTTTATTCTGAGTAAAGTGCCTAGTGAGACCCCATCTCCAATGCCATCCCATCGCTCATACTTGGGCCCAGAAAATGCTTGTCCTTTGGATTTGGGTGGAGCATCAAATGGACGGTATGGAAGTGGATATCTAATGGCAACCACTCCTGAAACAGAATCGTGATCCTACACTATGGCTTATACTACAATACTGTCAAATGCAATTAACATTTTGTTTTGTAAATGATAGAACTTTCTAAAACACTTCCCTGCAGACCGAACAAAGCAATGGGTTGCTTAAGACTGAAAAGCACATATGGATTTCTCCCAACACAACACAACCTGTGTATCTACGCTACATTAGAAATGTCATCTGTACTGCATTTTTCTACAAATCATCGACTTTGCTTCTGCTTTGCAAATTTGTACATCCTGCCATAATATATGCATATATCTGAAAAGCTAGTGGGTGTATAGCACTGCATAATTGATGTCTATACACAGGTATGATACCTTTATTAACTCTTATTTGTGTTTAACCCCCCCCCCCCTCCACTTGAATTATTGAAACCGTTTGCACAAGTCTACCAAGCACACTCGCAGGACCAGGTAACCTGCATAGTTTGTAAGCACAACTTATGTAAAATCAATGAAAGTCTGAATAGATAAATGCTGAACATATAAAACAAAGAGAAAATATAGCTATTATTTTTATACTTTGATGTGATTCATTTTAAGAAGTTCTTAAACTTTAAAACCCTAATACATATAATCAAGATATTTAAATGATATTCCTATTTATTTTTTATTATTCATGACTTACTGTTTTGATAGTTGTGATGCTTTTTCTTTAAAATGAAGCATACAATGCATAATACACAAAGTATAAAAAAACAAAACAAGATTAAAGTGTCCCTGTCATTAAAATAAACTTTGGTAAGACTTAGTGTTGAGATCCCCTGAACAGGAAAACAAGCAGGCAGAAGCACATGGTAGCATGCTTCACTCCCTAGCTTGCAGCGATCTTTGTCCTGTGGCTCCAGTATAGGGGGCTGTTCAGAGAAGCATTATGAAGATCGCTGCAAGCCGGAGAATGAAGTGCAGTACTGCATGCTTCTTCCCGTTCTCCTGATCATGGAGGTCTCAGTAGCGAGACCTCGACAATCAAAATTTTGACTTGTCTCTGGGACATGTCAAAAGTTTTTCTAAATTACACATACACTTTAATGTCAAATTAAAAGGTGGTACAACTGACTATGTGAAAATTCCTCATCCACATAGCAGCACCTAAGGTATAAGCACTCCCAACAGAGTTGTATGGATCCATTGTCTAACTCTATGGCCCTGACTTAATATTGTCAACCCGACTTGCTTTTGTTAGGTTGTGCAGCAAAAAGTGGCACACAAGAAATACCATATAAGTGCCCATCTTAAAAAGATGTTGTTTTTTAATGTCCTCAAAAAATGTATACCCAATGGAATGGATCACAGCTTAAAAAAAGAGACTAGACCTACACACAAATGTTACCATACCTAGAAAGAGTTCTGGTGAATTTTAAACCATAGTCATTTTTACATGATATATTATGCTGGCCCAAAGTTAGCTTACTGCCCAATTGTATTCTTATAAAAAAAAAAATCTAATTATTTTATACTACCACTACTTATAAATGTACTTATAATACTACATTATTAAAGGAAATCTGTCGTCCCTTTCAAGCTGCCAGAACTAAGAGTTGTCAATCCCTGATGGTTAGTCCCTGCCCCTCTAGCCTTGATTCTCTTATAGAGCTCTCCCTGTTGGAGTATAGGAAAATATTTATCATTCAAGGCGGATAAGGCAGGGAGAGGCCAATAGGGACCACCCTGAAAGTAGGAAAGTTATGGCACAAAAGGATCTTTGTTATCAACTTACTATCTACTGTCTTCTCGCATAGACTGTGATCATGTGATGTTTTAGGATTTCATGTTTCTTCAGTTCAGATTACACATTTTAGCACATAATATGGCTTGATTTATTTGCTGTTTCAGAGTCTTCATAGGAACAATCATTTTTACTATGTATAAAATTGTCCTAAATTCACATACTAGATTACTGTGTGTCCATCATGAACATTTACAAGCATTTATGGGATTATGCAAAAAGTATAAGAACCATGAACTATAGTGGTTAAAGTAATGTTGCAGCAGTGGATACATTATAAATAGTGACCCTGCAAACCCAAGATTTTTTTTAGTCTATGAAACAATGTTTTTTTCAATCACAACAACTGAACATAGATATGAACATAATATGCATTATACAGTATAATTTCAGTGCATGCTGGGGCTGTAATAAACACAGTTTGGGTGTATTTAACAGGAGCAAAACTCCATAGCAAACCTATGCTGCTCTGGACAGAAAAAAAACCTTTCTCTGTAATATACAGTCTCTAATAAGTACTGGAAGGATAAATATTTTTTTTAATAGAAGTAATTTACAAATCTGTTTAACTTTCTGGCACCAGTTGACTTAAAAAAAAAAAAAAGGTTTCCACTGGAGTACCCCTTTAAAGCCATAGACACTCCACAAGCCACTGTATGCTGCCCTAAGCTTTGCCATATGACATGGTTATTCTTCCTTAAAAGCAATGCTCTATAACATGGCACATAAAAACCTGTGTAAATAGCATTCTATAGGCACTTATAAAGATGTACCTGTCATAATAACTATTGACATGTCCTAGGAATATGTCAGAAATTTTGTCAATCAGGGTCTGAGTGTTGGCACCTCGACTGTTTCGTAGAATGAGCAGGGACAGAACTGCCATCGCCCATATTATTGTGTTGGTTAATGGATGTTAATATATCCAGACATACTGTGTATAATTTAAGGGTGAAATTATGCAAAATTTAATCTACATTAAAGAGAAAACATGTCATGTGCCACGCCCGCAAGTATCACAAGGGGTTTCTATTTTGGCCAAAAGATTTATCTAAAGGTATAAAATGGGCAAAGCGGCATAAACGCAATCTTTGCTCATAGCTATGAAAAGTATCTGCTGTATAATTATTGAACAATAAGTGATCTTAGAAGTCATATAATTTAAATGGTATCTTATGGACAAGCTTGTCTAAGGTTTTTAAAGTTTTTTTTATTTTTTTTGTTCTGGAACACATGCACTTTAACTAGGATGGAAATATTATAACTCAGGGTCCCAACATTTTTGGTAGCCCATATAAACGACACACTGTGGAATTCAGAACTATAATACTTTGTAGTTTTTTCAGTACTTTTTGTTGCTTCTTTTAAAGAGAATCCGTCAGCTCACCTGATAGGTTTCTTTTATTTCCCACAAAATAATTTTATAGCATATTTCCTTATAGCCTCTTGGAAATGGATGAATAAGTTGACAATAGAATGTTACCATTCCCCATGTGTGTCTGACATCGAGGTAACAGTCTAATAATCCTAAGTATACAATTGGTTCATACTGTGTCAGAAGGAGTGGCATACGAATAAAATATAAAACAGGTCAGGAGTGCGATCCTAGTGCATAATCCGAGGACACTTATTATACAGTGCAGGGTGAAGTTAAGTTCTGCTCCCCTAGGTTGGTTATGCTCAGAGCATAACATCTAATGCAGCATGTCCTATGTGAGCGGGTCAGTAGCCCTGAAGTACCCGATTTCCTTTGGATTTTGGCAGACAGCAATATGTGGATCAGTAAAAACTCTCCAATCCTGGTGCTTCTCCCAATAAGTAAAATTCTTTATTGTTTCATCATCCATAAATACAGTGTGCAGCAGCAATCTGGGGCATGACACAGATGAGGATGTAAATTCAAAAAGTTTGCACCTCCTTTTTGTTGGCTTAGTTTTATACCAAAGATGGGAGCATTTTTGGCACATCCAAGCCCTGCCCTTTTCACAGAAGCCATAGCCACTTTCCAAAAAGCTCCACACTAGATTTTTTGGCATAGCCTCCTTCTCCCCAGAAAAGATGCTAACCTTTTTTTCTAATGTGGAATAAAAGCATTTAAACACAGACATGTCCTGAGGGCTTTTAACATTTTATCATTTATTTTTAGTTAATGTATAACTGGAATTGGCAACAGTGAGAGTCAGTATATTTTTTAATTGCAACTTGATCTTATAATGTCACATGCAGTACCAGTTCAGGTTTGGTACCCTGGCATCTGTATATTGTGAAACTCACCTATTGTCTATAGTATGCAAATAATAAAAAAGTGACTTTACATCCAACAAGCAACCTTAAGCTTGGTACCATATGTTAATATCTGTAAACAGAATATTTTCCTATTGCAATGAATATCATGAAGACGCTTAGGACTTTCATGGGTAGGACTACATACTCTAAATTAAATGTATAATTAATATATTGTATATTATATTGTACATGTATGTGTAAATTTTGTCTCTCCAGTATCTTGTGAATTAATTTATATACATTGTATATATTGCTGTATACTGTAAATTAGCTTTACTTTTCCAGTGACTTGAATGTGACCGTAGCTTTTGCAGAACTGCTTGTTGCCTTGTGTAATTTACTATGTGTATAATGTTCCAAGCTAGCGATAGGGCTAGTTAACACTGTGTGTTATGGTTAGAATAATCTATGTGCCTGTATATTTTAGAGCCATGTAGAATGTATCCTGCTTTGGGAGCAAAAGTCAAGCAGAATGCACATAAGAATTGGATGAAGCCTGCTCCAAACCTTATTGAAAGATAATATTCTGCAACATCCTTGCCACCTGATCTCCTGCAAACTCATGCAATTAATAGCCTGGGAGAGAGCCAGTAATGGGCCAATTACAAGCATTTCCAGAGCGCACTATAAGGCCTCACCAGTCTCATGGGGCAGCTCAGATGATATCTAATCTGCCCTAAAAATACATAGGTTTAAAATAGCACATGAAAAAAACAAGAAGCACAAAGGAAACTGGATAAGAATTGATTATTGTATTCACCAGATGTTCTGTAAACTCACAACCCCACTCTGCCCAGCTGTAATGTAGGCTTAGGGAATGACGACAGGGGCATTGTGTAAAATACTGATAGTATAATGTAAGATGTTAGCATTGTAAATAAAAGGAAATAAAAACCATATAGCAATAAATAAACTAGGAGAGATGTATTTACTGATTTAGCTATGTGATAATAAGTGTGATAATGTAAGAGAAGTTAAAGGAGATCTGTAATGCTTTGAACTTTGTCCCCTATCCGAAGGTTTTAGATCACGGCCCCATACAGGAGATCCTTCGGATAGGGGATAAAGTTTAGAGCACTACAGATCTCCTTTAATAAGAGAACACAATTACCAGCACTCTAGGCCGCTCCACACAAGATTCCGGTTATACACTGAAAGGCAGCTTTACATGATGGTAACAAAAAGGCATCTGTTCTAGGAAGGAAACTGGTGTCAAGCAATAATAGGAGAAACATGTAGGGGAAAACTTACTTAGACTAGCATTTCATATGTAAGGCTGGGTTCCCACTACATTTTCTCCCACACGGGAGCGCATACGGCAGGGGAGAGCTAAAACCTCACGCTCCCGTATGCCTTCATATGCGCTCCTGTATGTAATTAATTTCAATGAGCCGGTCAGACTGAAACATTCAGTCGGCTCATTTTTGCGCCGTATGCACTTTTACAACCAGACCTCAAACCGTGGTTGACCACATACAGCGCAAAAATGAGCTGACCGAACGTTTCACTCCGGCCAGCTCATTGAAATGAATTACATACGGGAGCGCGAGGTTTTAGCTCTCCCCTGCCGTATGCACTCCGGTATGGGAGAAAATGTAGTGGGAACCCAGCCTGAGTCTGAAGCAGAAGTCTCTTTTGAAATGGAGAGAGAGAGAGACTCAAAGTTGCAAATTCAGCACAAAACAGACGCGAGTCTAAAAAATGTGACGTTATTTTGTTAAGTGTCCCTTCCCGATAATGATTAATATTCCTGTACCATCTTAATGGTTGGTGATAGAGAGCTGATAATAGTTGACATCTCTGTGGAATGTTCTGTCTTCCTCATACCTTATAGTCTCCTGCATGCTCCTAATGCAGTACTACTTTAAGTAGCCTGACTAAAGTAGCCCCTTCCTGACATAGGGTACAATTAGTAAAAGGAGATTGGTAACAAATTTTTATAATTGTAGAGATGTTTACTTGTAACATGGAGGGAGATTGAGGTTAAAGGGGAACTCTGGTGGAAAACAAATGTTTTCAAGTCAGCTGGTGCCAGAACTTTCAGTACTTTCCAGCTGCTGTATACTACAGAGAAAAGTGTGAAGTTCTTTCCAGTCTGACAACAATGCCCTCTACTGTCACCTCTGTCCGTGTCAGGAACTGTCCAGATTAGAAGCATATCCCCATAGCTCTGGACAGTTCCTGACACTGACAGAGGTGTCAGCAGAGAGCACTGTGGTCAGACTGGAAAGAACTTCACAAATGTCCCTGAAGTATATCTGTAGTATACAGCAGATGATAAGTACTGGAAGGGTTAAGATTTTGTCATAGAAGTAATTTACAAATCTGTTTAACTTTATGGCACCAGTTGATTTGAAGAAAAAAAAATTCCACTGGAGTACCCCTTTAAAAGACCCCTTGGGATCCAAGTTAGTTATATTCCTGATGTCAGCGTATAAGGAGATTCATTACAGTCCTAGGTATTGGTAAGGTATTGTTTATGTAACCTTCTCAACAAATACATAAGTATTGCTAATGGACCATATATTTATCTATTCCCCTTTTACATTCCAAGTCAGGTTGTACTTGAGACTAGTCACCTGCTTTGTAATAGCAATGGTTGTGGCACTGGCCTTGGGTGTTACTCTCTTAACCCTTATTGTGGCAGAATATGATTGTGTAGGATTCCAACAACTATGCTCTCTGGATGTCAGTCACAATGGTATATAATGAATCCTGGAAGCATTGTTTACTGTTATTATGCATTGTGACAGAGGTATGGAGATTACATGCCGGACATTAAAATGACCACCTTCCTGTATAATAAACTTCTCTAAAGTCTGGCAATTCTGGGAAATACATTTTCCTATAAAATAATATTAATTGTGGCATTTTCATGCTGTATATGTATATGACATCTATATTATGACATTATTACAATGTAAGACCAGCATTACCATTGTAGCCACGATCAGCAGAACCCATAGGAACCATAAATAAAACAATTGATATAAAATGGCATCTGGAAGAAATAGAATGAAATGGCACATTAGCAATAATTTCATAGTTTATGGTAATATAGATAAATATATACACGAGAAACTGTAATGAATGCACAGTATATAATCTTAAGCACAATGAAGGCACATTGTTTATACATTATTTCTGTAGAATAGAAGCACATACTGATAGTGTTGTATGATAACGCTACATGATGGAGGACTCAGTCTTCACTCCAGATGCTGGATTCCAACTATACAGCATCTATCTATGGCTGGTCATATAACCTACCTGTGAGGAATATTTTGGATGCCAACTTGGTTTTAAGATAAAAATATTGCGTGAACCTGTCCAACCAGATATGTGTTGGCAAGTCCTTCCAGTTACAGCGGTACCTATTGTAAAGAATGATGTTTCTAAAATTATAAAAAGTAAACTGTAACTTGACAGTAGGCCATTGGTTTCAATGTAATGAAATGGCAGGCCCAGTTTCAATAAGATGAATTTGCTTCATACTGTATGTGTATTTTATGCCGAACCTCAACACCTGATGTGTTATTTATAAAAGTCTCCTGCACTGAGAAATGGCTCCACCTTGTGGCAGAGACATTTTGTGATGGTTAAGGAGTGTATTTGACATGCTGTTATATCACTCCCTAATGCAGCATATTATGTGTATCTGTTGTCAGATACAATGTTTGCTCATTGTGTAATAGATATCTTCTATGAGTGTTCTCCAGTGCTCTGTTCAGTGTAGACATCAACACGTGTAACAGATCAGACAGTGCTCATGTACATGAAATAAACTCTGTTCTTACAAGAATGCCTCGTGTGTTTCTTTGTGTATTTCTTGTTCCATAAAATAACAATGTATCTGTCTGCAGCATTCACCTACGCTGTGCCACTCACTGTTCCTGCAAGGACTTAAAGGGGTATTCCGGCCCTTAGACATCTTATCCCCTATCCAAAGGATAGGGGATGAGATGCCTGTTCGTGGGGGTCCCGCCGCTGGGGACCCCCGTAATCTTGCACTCCGCACCCTGTTAAAATCAGTCCCTGGAGCGTGTTCGCTCAGGGTCTGATTACTGTCGATCACTGGGCCGGAGCATTGTGACGTCACGGCTCCGTCCCAGTGTGACATCACGCTCCGCCCCCTCAATGCAAGCCTATGGGACGGGGGGCGTGACAGCTGTCAGGCCCCATCCCATAGGTTTGCATTGAGGGGGCGGAGCCGTGACGCCACAATGCTCCGGCCCCGTGATCTACCATAATCAGACCTGGAGCGAACACGCTCCGGGGACTGATTTTAACAGGGTGCGTCATGCAAGATCACAGGGGTCTCCAGCGGTGGGACCCCCGCGATCAAGCATCTTATCCCCTATCCTATGGATAGGGGATAAGATGTCTAAGCGCCGGAGAACCCCTTTTAAAGGAGTACTTCATCTCGAGACATCTTATCCAAAGGATAGGGGATAAGATGTCTGATTGCAGGGGTCCCCCCGCGATCTCCGTGTAGCACCTGGCAATCTAAACAGTATGATAAGAGTGCTGGGTTCCCACAGCAGAAGACGTGACATCACACCATGCCCCCTCACAAAATCTTGCCACGCCCCTTCCATTCATGTAAATGAGAGGGGACATGACAAATTAGCTATTTAACAGGGATTTTCTTTTTTATTCCTGCAACCGAGGGAAAGAGGATAGGTGGCTAGGAAGCACTTCTACATACTTTTATGGCTTTTTTTTTTATGGATTCAGCAGAAATAACTTATGCATGCCACCATATAGAATCTGAAGCAAATGCAAATACACCTGTACAGGGACTGTATTATGCTAAGTTCAACTTTTTTTTTTACACAGCTGTTACATGAAGCTTTAGGGTATGTTCACATGACTGAATTTTTGTGCGGAATTCCGCACGGATATTCTGCAGCAGCATTGATATCAATGGGACTCTACTGCGCTGTGCACATGGTGGAATTCTTGCGGAGTCTGCACGGAAATGCATTGCTGTGTATGAGATATGAGACGGCACATTTCTGAGAGGTCCTAGCTGTCGGGAATAGCATAATTTTGGAAATTAAGAAATAGCAAACACAGACACTAAGTCAATATTTTTTTTGAGGGGGGATAGAAGTCATTTTCAGATGTGGGCCAAATGTTTGGTGGGGCCATTCCAAACATACAGACGTGTAAAGAATTGTTGGTACCCCTCCATTAAAGAAAGAAAAACCCACAATCCTCCCTGAAGTAACTTGAAACTGACAAAAGTAATAATGAATAAAAAAAATACTAAAAATTAACTGATAAAAATTAGACATTCCTTTTGAATTGTGGTTCAACATAATCATTTAAAAAAAAACAAAATAATGAATCTGTCCTGGACAACAATGATGGTCCCTGAACTTAAAGGGGTTATCCAGGAAAAAACTTTTTTTCTATCAACTGGCTCCAGAAAGTTAAACAGATTTGTAAATTACTACTATTAAAAAATCTTAATCCTTTCAATAATTATCAGCTGCTGAAGTTGCAGTCAAGTGATTTCTGTAACTCTCAATGAGAATTCTGCACTTGTCTACAGGTATCACCATAAGATGCTGCTCCAGCTGTCTCAGGTGTGAATGTGTCTTCTCCAGATGGTATTTTTCAGCTCCTTCCACTGTTCAGTGGGATTCAGATGAGGGCTAATAGGTGTTTTCACCATGGAAATTCAAATTCCTGGACTCTGCAGAAAGCATGAACATTCATTCTTTCTGCGAAATCCGCTCATTAATGCATTGCCATCTATGGAAGCAGCGCATTTCTGAGTGTTTGTGACAACATTTTTAACCTCTTCAGGACGCAGGGCGTATGCATACGCCCTGCATCCTGAGTCCTTAAGGACGCAGGGCAAACAGGTACAGGAATTTTTTTCCCTTTTAGTTTATATTTTTTCTGTTAGGGTGGGGTTAGTTAGTTAGGTTAGGGCGGGTTAGGGAGGTAGTCTCACACCACATCACACACATACACACCCCCCCCATCCCCATTAGAGTGGGGAAATGGCCCGCAGGGCGTTTTCAGCAGAGGAGCTATATGCCATACTTGCCTCTGAAACTGAAAGCGCCACAGAGGATGAGGAAGACCCCAGCTTCCTTATTTCCTCGTCCTCCTCATCATCTAGTTCTGATGATGTGCCACCAAGGCGATGCGGGACCTACATAGCTACCTACCTGGTTACCTATCTAGCTACCTACTTGGCTACCAACCTTCCTACCTAGTATACAAAAAAGAAGGTTGCAGCAGCACTCTTGGTCAAAAAATAGAAGCTCTTAGAGCACTTTTTGATCAAAACATGTCCCCCATCCACCACGCGGAGGTGGCCTCATTTCGGATGGGACCCTAACAGTGATTTCACTCACCTCTGCTGGGCATATGGCCTTTGACTGGGTGACATGCTGGATCCACTATCAATTTAAAAACCTACTGTGAAAAAGGGGAGGGGTGCACAGCTAGAGAGGGTGCTACTCCCCCCTAAATTTCACAGCAAAAACAAAAAGAAACATAGCACAACTACCTAATACACAGGTCCACGCTGCTGTGGCAAATACAGAGCATACAAAAAAAGTTGCAGCAGCACTCTTGGTAAAAAAATGGAGGCTCTTAGCGCACTTTTTGATCCAAACATGTCCCCCATCCACCACGCGGAGGTGGCCTTCCTACCTACATAGCTACCTACCTAGTTACATACCTACCTATCTACCTACATAGTAACCTACCAACCTACTTTGCTACTAACCTGGTTATCTACCAAGCTAGCAACCTACTTATTTACCTACTTACCTGGCTACCTACCTACTTATCTTCCTAGCTACTTGATTACTAATCTACCTAGCTATTACATACTTACCTACAATTCTAGCTCTCTAACTGGTTATCTATGTCACGATGCCGGCTGGCAGGTAGTGGATCCTCTGTGCCAGAGAGGGATTGGCGTGGACCGTGCTAGTGGACCGGTTCTAAGCCACTACTGGTTTTCACCAGAGCCCGCCGCAAAGCGGGATGGTCTTGCTGCGGCGGTAGTGACCAGGTCGTATCCACTAGCAACGGCTCACCTCTCTGGCTGCTGAAGATACTGAAGATAGGCGAGGTACAAGGGAGTAGGCAGTAGCAAGGTCGGACGTAGCAGAAGGTCGGGGGCAGGCGGCAAGGTTCGTAGTCAGGGGAGATAGCAAGGTACTGGTACACAGGCTATTGAACACACAAGGAACGCTTTCACTGGCACTAAGGCAACAAGATCCGGCAAGGGAGTGCAAGGGAGGAGACTAGATATAGCCAGGGAACAGGTGGGAACCAATTAAGCTAATTGGGCCAGGCACCAATCATTGGTGCACTGGCCCTTTAAGTCTCAGGGAGCTGGCGCGCGCGCGCCCTAGAGAGCGGAGCCGCGCGCGCCAGCACATGACCGCAGGAGATGGGAACGGGTAAGTGACCTGGGATGCGATTCGCGAGCGGGCGCGTCCCGCTGTGCGAATCGCATCCCCAACGGCCATGGCAGAGCAGCGCTCCCGGTCAGCGCTGACCGGGGAGCTGCAGGGAGAAGGACGCCGTGAGCGCTCCGGGGAGGAGCGGGGACCCGGAGCGCTAGGCGTAACAGTACCCCCCCCCTTAGGTCTCCCCTTCTCTTTATCGGGTAACTGCCTCCCCTGGGATGAGGACACCGGGAAAGGATGGAGGGATTCCTCAACGGCAGGCAGAACCGCAGGAGTAGGAATGGGGAGAGAGGGCAGAGGGCGAGACCTGGCACGGGGCAGTGTGACACCAGGACGAGGGCCATGAGGGGACACAGAAGCTTGCCTGATGGAACTGGGAGGGGGGGAGGGGCATTTCCTGTGGCAGGCAGAGTCCTTAAAGACCTTAGGGGGACCGAATACAGGAGAAACCACAGAGTTACGGCAAGGGTTACTGGGAACAGGTTTTAGACAGTTCTTGGCACAAGAGGACCCCCAACTCTTGATCTCCCCAGTGGACCAGTCCAGGATTGGGGAATGAAGTTGAAGCCAGGGAAGTCCAAGGAGAATTTCCGAGGTGCAATTGGGGAGGACCAAAAGTTCAATCCTCTCGTGATGAGATCCGATGCTCATAAGAAGGGGCTCCGTGCGGAAACGTATGGTACAGTCCAACCTGGCTCCGTTGACCGCGGAAATGTGGAGTGGCTTGACAAGACGGGTCACCGGAATACGGAATTTATTCACAAAGGACTCCCGAATAAAATTCCCAGAAGCTCCAGAGTCCAGGCAGGCCACGGCTGAGAGGGGAGAGCTGGCTGAAGTGGAAATCCGAACAGGTACCGTGAGACGTGGAGAAGCCGACTTGGCATCAAGAGACGCCACACCCACAAGAGCTGAGTGCGAGCGTGCGTTTCCCAGACGTGGAGGACGGATTGGGCAATCCACCAAAAAATGTTCAGTACTGGCACAGTACAGACAGAGATTCTCTTCCTTACGGCGATTCCTCTCTTCCAGGGTCAGGCGAGACCGATCCACTTGCATGGCCTCCTCGGCGGGAGGCCTAGGCGCAGATTGCAGTGGAGACTGTGGGAGAGGTGGCCAGAGATCTAAGTCTTTTTCCTGGCGGAGCTCTTGATGCCTCTCAGAAAAACGCATGTCAATGCGAGTGGCTAGATGAATGAGTTCATGCAGGTTAGCAGGAGTCTCTCGTGCGGCCAGAACATCTTTAATGTTGCTGGATAGGCCTTTTTTGAAGGTCGCGCAGAGGGCCTCATTATTCCAGGACAATTCTGAAGCAAGAGTACGGAATTGTACGGCATACTCGCCAACGGAAGAATTACCCTGGACCAGGTTCAACAGGGCAGTCTCAGCAGAAGAGGCTCGGGCAGGTTCCTCAAAGACACTTCGGATTTCCGAGAAGAAGGAGTGTACAGAGGCAGTGACGGGGTCATTGCGGTCCCAGAGCGGTGTGGCCCATGACAGGGCTTTTCCGGACAGAAGGCTGACTACGAAAGCCACCTTAGACCTTTCAGTGGGAAACAGGTCCGACATCATCTCCAGATGCAGGGAACATTGGGAAAGAAAGCCACGGCAAAACTTAGAGTCCCCATTAAATTTGTCCGGCAAAGACAGGCGGAGGCTAGGAGTGGCCACTCGCTGCGGAAGGGGTGCAGGAGCTGGCGGAGGAGATGGTTGTTGCTGCTGTAGCTGAGACTGAACTTGCTGTAGCTGCGACTGTTGCTGCTGTTGCTGTGACTGGAGCTGCTGTAGCTGCGACTGGAGTTGCTGTGTCATGGAGGTCAAGTACGACAGCTGGTGCTCTTGTCGGGCGACCAATGTAGGGAGGTCGGCGGCAGCTGGCAGAGGAACTTCAGCGGGATCCATGGCCGGATCTACTGTCACGATGCCGGCTGGCAGGTAGTGGATCCTCTGTGCCAGAGAGGGATTGGCGTGGACCGTGCTAGTGGACCGGTTCTAAGCCACTACTGGTTTTCACCAGAGCCCGCCGCAAAGCGGGATGGTCTTGCTGCGGCGGTAGTGACCAGGTCGTATCCACTAGCAACGGCTCACCTCTCTGGCTGCTGAAGATACTGAAGATAGGCGAGGTACAAGGGAGTAGGCAGTAGCAAGGTCGGACGTAGCAGAAGGTCGGGGGCAGGCGGCAAGGTTCGTAGTCAGGGGAGATAGCAAGGTACTGGTACACAGGCTATTGAACACACAAGGAACGCTTTCACTGGCACTAAGGCAACAAGATCCGGCAAGGGAGTGCAAGGGAGGAGACTAGATATAGCCAGGGAACAGGTGGGAACCAATTAAGCTAATTGGGCCAGGCACCAATCATTGGTGCACTGGCCCTTTAAGTCTCAGGGAGCTGGCGCGCGCGCGCCCTAGAGAGCGGAGCCGCGCGCGCCAGCACATGACCGCAGGAGATGGGAACGGGTAAGTGACCTGGGATGCGATTCGCGAGCGGGCGCGTCCCGCTGTGCGAATCGCATCCCCAACGGCCATGGCAGAGCAGCGCTCCCGGTCAGCGCTGACCGGGGAGCTGCAGGGAGAAGGACGCCGTGAGCGCTCCGGGGAGGAGCGGGGACCCGGAGCGCTAGGCGTAACAATCTACCTACCTACCTACCACCAATACATATACCTACTTAGGCGGGATCAATCTACCTACCTAAGGATCTTTTTTTACCTATCTCCCTATATACCTGCCCATGGGAGGGACTCCCTAATAAGAGAACTAACTGCTGAGGGACATACCTACCTTTCTACTGTGGGGGGAAGATATCTGCTTAATGAGGGAACTACTATTCTACCCACATTTACTGTGCAGGATATAAGGGGGCATTATTACAGTTTGCATTAAAAATGTGGAGACTGCAGATGCTGAAGAGGTGAAGTTCTGGCTGGAAGAAGTCATCATGGTAGTCTGAGCTGGGGATGGAGAAGAAAATGAAAGAGGACAGCATGGTCTCTGAAGCGTTGTGTCAGCTAGGATGAAAGGCTCAGCATTTCAAAATCAATGGCCCTCATTTACTATTCTAAACCCGACTTGTTTTGTCGTTTTTTTTTGGCGCATCTTTGTCTGCGACATGTCGCAGACATCGTGCGCCAGTCTGCGACACGATGCAATATTTTTTCCTGACGGACCCGATGTGGATTCTCCCAAACCCGAAAAAGGGGCGTAACCCGACATTTCTGAGTTTTCCCACGTATTTATAAAGGTTTCCAACCCGAATTTGTTGAATTGTTGTGGATTTTTTCCCGACAACTCAGAGGAGTTGGAAACCAAAACCAACAAAACCCACGTGCGACAAACAGAATGCGACATAAAAATAAATACCAGGGGAAAAAAGCAGCCGGGTAAGAAAGCAAGATAGACTTACAACCCGATTTTCTAAGTAAATGAGGGCCAATGTTTGTGAAGCTGGGGCAATCCTTTGATCACACACTACTGGGTATCAAGAGTACTATACTTATGAATCCATGATTGCCTCTGAGAGGTGTAATTCCTAAGGAACTCGGCTCCATTTGACATTTAGTGTTTGGTGGAGCTCCTGAAGGGGCAGTTTATTTGTTAGTATTTGAGATTACCGTGTTTCTCCGAAAATAAGACCGTGTCACAAAAAACACACTAGGGCTTATTTTCAGGGTAGGGCTTATTTATTTATGGGGGGCTGCAGGAGTGTGGAGGATGGGGGGCTGTGGGGGGATGGGGGGCTGTAGCAGTGTAGAGGAGGAGGGGCTGTAGCAGTGTGGAGGATGCCGCACCCCCCCCCATCTTCCACACTGCCACAGCCCCCCATCCTCCCACAGCCCCCATCCTCCACACTGCTATACAGCCCTCCATCCTCCCGCAGCCCCCCATCCTCCACACTCCTGCAGCCCCCCATACTCCACACTCCCGCAGCCCCCCATCCTTCACACTCCTGCAGCCCCCCTGTCACGATTCGGCTGGCTGGAGGTGGATCCCCTGTGCCAGAGAGGGATTGGCGTGGACCGTGTCGGTGGACCGGATCTAAGATGCTACTGGTATTCACCAGAGCCCGCCGCAAAGCGGGATGGTCTTGCAGCGGCGGTAGCAACCAGGTCGTATCCACCAGCAACGGCTCAACCTCTCTGAGTGCTGAGATAAGCGCGGTACAAGGGAGTAGACAAGAGCAAGGTCGGACGTAGCAGAAGGTCAGGGCAGGCAGCAAGGATCGTAGTCAGGGGCAGCGGCAGGAGGTCTGGAACACAGGCTAGGAACACACAAGGAAATGCTTTCACTGGCACAATGGCAACAAGATTCGGCGAGGGAGTGCAGGGGAAGTGAGGTATAAGTAGGGAAGTGCACAAGTGAAGGTACTGATTAAAACCTCATGCGCCAATCAGTGGCGCACCGGCCCTTTAAATCGCAAAGACCCGGCAGGGCGCGCGACCTAAGGAGCGGGGCCGCGCACGCCGGGACAGCACAGACGGGGAACGGGTCTGGTAAGGGAATCGGGATGCGCATCGCGAGCGGGCGCGTCCCGCATCACGAATCGCATCCCGACTGGGAACATTATCGCAGCGCACCCGGTCGGCAGGTCTGACCGGGGCGCTGTGAATAAGAGAACGCTGTGAGCGCTCCGGGGAGGAGCGGGGACCCGGAGCGCTCGGCGTAACACCCCCCATCCTCCACACTGCTACAGCCCCCCTCTTCCCCCGTCGTCCTCCACACGCCTACAGTGCCCCCCACCCCTTTGCCATAATAAACCAGCACTTCCCAACCTTCATGTGTCCGCAACTGAAGCTGCAGCTCTCGGCAGCGGGATCTCCTACTGCTTACCGGTAGCAGCCGGGGCAGGGACACGTCCGTGACGTCGGGCGTGCATACGCGCAGACATTTTAATAAGAGAACGCTGTGAGCGCTCCGAGGAGGAGCGGGGACCCGGAGCGCTCGGCATAACAGTGCCCCCCCCCTTGGGTCTCCCCCTCTTTTTGGAACCTGAGAACCTGAGGATAAGACTCTTGTCCAGGATGTTGTCCTCAGGTTCCCATGATCTCTCCTCTGGGCCGCAATTCTCCCAGTCAACCCAAAAAATTTTTTTACCTCTGACCGTCTTGGATGCCAGAATTTCCTTCACCGAAAAAACGTCAGAGGACCCGGAAACTGGAGTGGGAGAAACAACTTTGGGAGAGAAGCGGTTAAGGATGAGTGGTTTAAGGAGAGAGACATGGAAAGCATTGGGAATATGGAGAGAAGGAGGAAGAAGGAGTTTATAAGAGACAGGGTTGATCTGGCACTTGATTTTGAAAGGACCAAGATAACGTGGTCCCAGTTTATGACTGGGGACACGAAAGCGGACATACTTGGCGGAGAGCCATACTTTATCTCCGGGAGAAAAAATGGGGGGAATTCTTCTTTTCTTATCGGCATGTTTTTTCATCCGGGATGAAGCCTGTAAAAGAGAATTTTGAGTCTCTTTCCATATGGTGGAGAGGTCCCGAGTCACTTCATCAACAGCGGGCAAACCAGAGGGCATGGGAGTGGGGAGGGGGGGAAGAGGGTGACGGCCGTACACCACGAAGAATGGGGATTTAGCGGAGGATTCGGAGACTCTGAAATTGTACGAGAATTCGGCCCATGGTAGAAGATCTGCCCAGTCATCCTGGCGGGAGAAAACAAAATGTCGCAAATAGTCACCCAGAACCTGATTAATTCTTTCTACTTGCCCATTGGATTGGGGATGATAAGAAGATGAGAAGTTTAATTTGATTTTGAGCTGATTACAGAGGGCCCTCCAGAATTTAGACACAAATTGAACGCCTCTATCCGAGACGATATGCGTGGGCAGCCCGTGAAGGCGAAAAATGTGTATAAAAAATTGCTTCGCCAACTGAGGCGCCGAAGGAAGACCTGGAAGAGGGTTAAAGTGTGCCATCTTGGAGAATCGATCAACGACCACCCAAACAACTGTGTTGCCATGGGATAAAGGTAAGTCAGTAATAAAGTCCATACCAATCTGAGACCATGGTTGTTCAGGAACAGGCAGAGGATGGAGGAGACCAGCAGGCTTCTGGCGAGGGGTGTTGTCCCGGGCACAGACTGTACAAGCCCGCACGAAATCAACAACGTCAGTTTCCAGGGTAGGCCACCAATAAAATCGAGAGATGAGTTGGATGGATTTTTTGATGCCAGCATGGCCTGCGAGGTGAGAGGAGTGTCCCCACTTGAGAATCCTGAGGCGCTGGCGTGGAGAGACGAAGGTCTTCCCTGGAGGAGTTTGTCTGATGGAAGCTGGAGAAGTGGAGATCAGACAGTCCGGAGGAATAATGTGTTGCGGGGAAGCTTCCACTTCAGAGGCATCTTATGAACGAGAGAGGGCATCAGCCCTAATGTTCTTGTCAGCAGGGCGAAAATGAATTTCAAAGTTAAAACGGGCAAAGAACAACGACCACCTAGCCTGGCGAGGGTTCAGCCGTTGGGCAGACTGAAGATAAGAGAGATTCTTGTGGTTAGTGTATATAATAACTGGATATTTGGATCCCTCCAGCAGGTGCCTCCATTCCTCAAGCGACAATTTTATGGCCAGTAGTTCTCGATCACCAATGGAGTTGTTTTTCTCCGCTGGAGAGAAGGTCCTAGAAAAAAAACCACAAGTAACCGCATGCCCGGAAGAATTTTTTTGTAGGAGTACTGCTCCAGCTCCCACCGAGGAGGCGTCTACCTCCAATGAGAAGGGTTTAGATGGGTCAGGTCTGGAGAGTACGGGAGCAGAAGAAAAGGCAGTCTTGATATGTTTGAATGCGTCTTCCACTTGAGGAGGCCAGGACTTAGGGTTGGCGTTTTTCTTGGTTAGGGCCATGATAGTAGCCACAATAGTGGAAAAGTGTGGGATAAATTGTCTGTAATAATTGGCAAACCCCAAAAAACGTTGGATAGCACGGAGTACGGAGGGGCGTGGCCAATCCAATACGGCAGATAGTTTATCTGGGTCCATTTGTAGTCCCTGGCCAGAGACTAAGTATCCTAGGAAGGGAAGAGACTGACATTCAAAGAGACATTTTTCCATTTTGGCATATAATTGATTGTCCCGAAGTCTCTGAAGAACCATGCGGACATGCTGGCGGTGTTCTTCTAGGTTAGCAGAAAAAATCAGAATATCGTCTAGGTAAACCACAACACAGGTATATAGAAGATCACGAAAAATTTCATTTACAAAGTCTTGTAAGACGGCAGGGGCGTTGCAAAGGCCAAAGGGCATGACCAGATATTCAAAGTGTCCATCTCTGGTGTTAAATGCAGTCTTCCACTCGTCCCCCTCCCTGATGCGGATGAGATTATATGCACCTCTTAAGTCCAGCTTGGTAAAGATGTGGGCGCCTCGTAGGCGGTCAAAGAGTTCCGAGATAAGAGGTAGGGGATAGCGTTTTTTTACAGTGATTTTATTAAGTCCGCGGTAATCAATGCAAGGGCGTAGGGAGCCGTCTTTTTTGGAAACGAAAAAAAATCCAGCTCCGGCAGGGGAGGAGGACTTGCGGATAAACCCCTTTTTTAAATTCTCTTGGATGTACTCCGACATGGCTTGAGTTTCCGGAGCAGACAGAGGATAGATTCTGCCCCGGGGTGGAGTAGTACCAGGGAGGAGGTCAATAGGACAGTCATAAGGCCTGTGAGGAGGCAAAGTCTCTGCTTGTTTTTTGCAAAAAACATCAGCATAATCCAGATAGGCCTTGGGGAGACCAGAAAACGGGGGAACCACAGGGTCTTGACTGACAGTACAGGGAGCAGGCTTAAGACAGTCCTTGTGGCAAGAAGTACCCCAGTTCTTGATTTCCCCGGTGGTCCAATCAAGGGTTGGTCCATGGGGAATGGCGTTGAAGCCACGGTAATCCAAGAAGAATTTCTGAAGTGCAGTTAGAGAGAACCAGAAATTAAATTTTTTCGTGATGGGGTCCGATGCACATTAAGAGGGGTTCCGTGCAGTAACGCACAGTACAGTCCAATCTTTCATTATTAACAGAGGCGATGTAGAGGGGTCTGGCGAGACTGGTCACCGTGATGTTGAACCTGTTGATGAAAGAGGCCAAAATAAAATTTCCTGCAGATCCGGAGTCCAAGAAGGCCATAGCTGAGAAGGAGAAGGTAGAAGAAGAAATCCGCACAGGCACAGTAAGACGTGGAGAAGCAGAGTTCACATCAAGAGCTGTCTCACCTTTGTGCAGAGTCAGCGTGCGTCTTTCCTGGCGTGGAGGTCGGATAGGACAATCCTTCAAGAAATGTTCGGTACTGGCACAGTACAGGTAAAGGTTCTCCATGCGGCGTCGTGTCCTCTCTCGAGGTGTCAAGCGAGACCGGTCAACTTGCATAGCCTCCACGGTGGAAGGCACAGGAACGGATTGCAGTGGACCAGAGGAGAGAGGAGCCGGGGAGAGAAACCGCCTCGTGCGAACAAAGTCCATATCCTGGCGGAGCTCCTGACGCCTTTCGGAAAAACGCATGTCAATGTGGGTGGCAAGATGAATAAGTTCATGCAGGTTAGCAGGGATTTCTTGTGCGGCCAGCACATCTTTAATGTTACTGGATAGGCCTTTTTTAAAGGTCGTGCAGAGGGCCTCGTTATTCCAGGACAATTCAGAGGCGAGAGTACGGAATTGGATGGCGTACTCGCCAACAGAAGAATTACCCTGGACCAGGTTCAGCAGGGCAGTCTCGGCAGAAGAGGCTCGGGCAGGTTCCTCAAAGACACTTCGAATCTCCATGAAGAAAGAGTGTACAGAGGCAGTGACAGGATCATTGCGGTCCCAGAGCGGGGTGGCCCATGACAGGGCTTTCCCAGACAGAAGGCTGACTACGAAAGCCACCTTTGACCTTTCAGTTGAAAACTGGTCCCACATCATCTCCAAATGCAGGGAACATTGCGAAAGAAAACCACGGCAAAATTTAGAGTCCCCATCAAATTTATCCGGCAAAGATAATCGGAGGCTGGCTGCGGCCACTCGCTTCGGAGGAGGTGCAGGAGCTGGCGGAGGAGATGATTGTTGAAGCTGTGGTAGTAACTGCTGTAGCATCACGGTCAGTTGAGACAGCTGGTGGCCTTGTTGCTCTATCTGTTGCGACTGCTGGGCGACCACCGTGGTGAGGTCAGCGACAACTGGCAGCGGGACCTCAGCGGGATCCATGGCCGGATCTACTGTCACGATTCGGCTGGCTGGAGGTGGATCCTCTGTGCCAGAGAGGGATTGGCGTGGACCGTGTCGGTGGACCGGTTCTAAGTTGCTACTGGTATTCACCAGAGCCCGCCGCAAAGCGGGATGGTCTTGCAGCGGTGGTAGCAACCAGGTCGTATCCACCAGCAACGGCTCAACCTCTCTGAGTGCTGAGATAAGCGTGGTACAAGGGAGTAGACAAGAGCAAGGTCGGACGTAGCAGAAGGTCAGGGCAGGCAGCAAGGATCGTAGTCAGGGGCAACGGCAGGAGGTCTGGAACACAGGCTAGGAACACACAAGGAAACGCTTTCACTGGCACAATGGCAACAAGATCCGGCGAGGGAGTGCAGGGGAAGTGAGGTATAAGTAGGGAAGTGCACAGGTGAAGGTACTGATTAAAACCTCATGCGCCAATCACTGGCGCACCGGCCCTTTAAATCGCAAAGACCCGGCAGGGCGCGCGCCCTAAGGAGCGGGGCCGCGCGCGCCGGGACAGCACAGGGGAACGGGTCTGGTAAGGGAATCGGGATGCGCATCGCGAGCGGGCGCGTCCCGCATCGCGAATCGCATCCCGACTGGGAACATTATCGCAGCGCACCTGGTCGGCAGGTCTGACCGGGGCGCTGTGAATAAGAGAACGCTGTGAGCGCTCCGGGGAGGAGCGGGGACCCGGAGCGCCTGGCGTAACACCCCCCATCCTCCACACTGCTACAGCCCCCCTCTTCCCCCGTCGTCCTCCACACTCCTACAGTGCCCCCCACCCCTTTGCCATAATAAACCAGCACTTCCCCACCTTCATGTGTCCGCAACTGAAGCTGCAGCTCTCGGCGGCGGGATCTCCTTCTACTGCTTACCGGTAGCAGCCGGGGCAGGGACACGTCCGTGACGTTGGGCGTGCATACACGCAGACATTTTAAAGGGACAGCGTCCCTGCCCCGGCTCATTTAACTTGCCAAGGGACCAGCCAAAGGGGGGGGGGCAGGGGGTCCGCATCGCATTACTGGCGTCCGCGGTCCGCCAGTTGAGTACCCCTGGCCCTAGGTCTTATTTTCGGGGTAGGGTGTATTTTCGGGGAAACAGGGTAAGTGGCTTTGACATACTGATTTATGGCTGTGTGGACGATAACCTTCACTTGCAACTTTATCAAAATAATTTGTTTAGTTTTTCACAACTTTCTCCTATCAGACTTACATAACAAATATGTCAGCAGCTGGACAACTTTCTTTATTTTGAATAAAAGAGTCCAAAGTTCAGACCAAATCTGTAAATGTTATAAAAGTCATGTGCATGGCGGCTGTATTTCAGCTCTTTATGACAATAGATCTTCTATAGACAAACATGAATCCACTTTTCTACCAATGTTTGCATCTGGTCTTATACAGAGGGATTTTTCCCAATTCATACAGAAAAATTATAGCAAGCTATATCTGATTTAGTATTCATAGATGTTTTCTCCCCTACAAGATTTATTCATTTATCTTTCTACAGTATTATTATATTAGATATTGTACACTTTTACATTCCTAGTACCCTATCTCTGACTTTTGGTTCCATAAAACTATATATTTTTATTCTTAATATTATACCTTCAATTTCTTTTTAAAAAGTATGTAACACGTCATACATAACATTGTTATTTTGTTTGTTTATATGTAATTATCTTGAAAAAATGTCCATAAAAAACTATTGAACAGGAAACATGTTTCGGAATTATTGGCATGTTTTCATAATACATTTGCATGCAGGACACAAGAGGGCAGTGTTTCATAACTTGTAAATTGATTTAAATGAATTTCATCTGTTGAAATCATTTCTTTTTTTTATATGAAAATAACTGGATTATGATATAAGGATAATAGAGTTTGACTGGAGACTATACATTACTTGTTCAAAGAAAAATAGTAGTGCTTAAATGCTGAATACATTTAACATAGTACATTGTATATCCATTATATCATTTAATTCATTTTTGCACATGTGTTATGGCGGGATGGTGATGATGTGATGGCTACTTAAAGGGGTACTCCGGCGCTAAGACATCTTATCCCCTATCCAAAGGATAGGGGATAAGATGCCTGATTGCGGGGGTAAAAGCTGTCACGCCCCCTCCATAGGCTTGCGTTGAGGGGGCGGAGCGTGATGTCACACGGGGGCGGAGCCGTGACGTCACTATGCTCCGTCCCCGTGATGCCAGTAATCAGACCCGGAGCGAGCAGGCTCAGGAGGCTGATTCTAACGGGATGCGGCGTGGAAGATCACGGGAGTCCCCAGCGGCGGGACTCCCGCGATCAGGCATCTTATCCCCTATCCTTTGGATAGGGGATAAGATGTCTTAGCGCCGGAGTACCCCTTTAACTGGCAGGTTGTCAGGTTTATGACACCAGACGTAGAGTTGTGATTGTAGTGTATGATGAGAGTTGTAGTGTCGGGTGGCAGAAATGGAGCAATCCTGTAAGTAGATGACAGTTTCCACTAACCACTACTTCAATTAAGTTGATATCTATATCAAGTCCTTAGAAATTAATACCTCAAAAGGCAGAATTTATAGATAACAACTTGTTCTTTATTGGTTAGGCAGATCCAATAGAGAAGGAACACATTTGGGACATGGGACATAGTACATGATATACACTTAAGAAGTCGAGAAGTAACTGATCACTGTCATAGTCCTGGAGTGATTTGACAGACTTGAGAATTGGCACTATGTGACTTGTAGTCCTCCTGTAGTAAAGTAGATCTCTTTCCCTTTGGGGCACTTGTAAAACTCAAAGGCTTACAGGTTTTCTACCCTGCCTTGATCTACACTGCTCTTACAGGATACGACTTGAAACTGGAGACTTTACTAGACTTGGGACCTGACTTAAAAGGTAGCTCCCACCATTCCTTTTTTTCCCTCTCTGTCCCTGCCTATTTCCCATCTATCCCTAACCTTTTTTTACTATATAAAAATGCAGTTTTGTCTGCCTGGTAGCGTGCTCACTACCAGGCAGACTTCCCCAGCAGGCACCACATCACTGATGCCTGCTGGGGGGGGGGGGACTTCCGCCCTTAGTTCATCTACACAGGGTGCCTCCAGCTGTTTCACCACTACAACTCCCAGCTTGCCCTGACATCTATTGGCTGTCAGGGCATGCTGGGAGTTGTAGTGGGGAAAAACTGGAGGAACCCTGTGTTAAAAACAATACATGGCCGCAGCGCAAACCGAACTCCGCTACCCCTCCCTTGAACCCCGCTACCCCTCCCCTGAACCCCGCTACCTGAACACCCGCTACCCGAACAACCCCCCCTAACCCCCCCACCCCCCAGACATACCAGGACAGTGAGGAGATGGGCAGGACAGCAGCGATTGGATGCCGGGACGCGGGGCCAGCGTGCAAGGCCAGGGAGCAGGGGAGCCAATGCACGCTTCTTCTGTTCTCAGCGCTGGCTCCCGCCTGTTTGATTGACAGGTGGGAGCGAGCACCGCAGTGAGTGAATTCCGACTCATTGCCAGGCTTCAATGAGTCGAAATTCACTAGTGACGTCACTGCCGAATGCATTCGGCCACTAGGAGGGCGACCCCTAGTGGCCGAATTTAAAAGTGATTTTAAACTGTTTTAAAATCACTTTTTTTTTATTAAAGTATATTAGAGATATGTTCTAGTACTTAAGTACTACAACATATCAATTTTTTTATTTCATGACAGTGCCCATTTAAGACTTGACTTCTGACTAGACTTAAATCTCCCTTGTAGCATGTGCTGGTTCAGAGGCTTACAAGGTTTTTGCCCTGGCTTGTCTCTTGTGGTACTCAGTATACACTTGTCTGTAGTAATTTAGAGTTTGGTATAAGACTATACTTATATCCGCTAGCTACAGTCCCATGTGTGAGTGCATGCTTTAGGGGTCTTCACTGCGGTGGGTGCTATGGTACACTATGCAAAGATCCCCTCTCATCTACATTTTCTCGGGTTGCGCTGAGACGCCACTATTTTTGAGGGCATCCAAAAAGAGATCCCCAGACTTTAGAATGTCGCCCAGAGAATGCTTGTACCTAAGTCCTTATTTTAAATTGGAACCCGCCGCTGTTGCCTCCAAAGCAACCTCTTGCAATTGTATTACTCCTGTAGCGGACACACTAGACAGGTACAAAAGGCGGCTTCACACGGAGCAAATGGCAGAATCAAAACAGTGCTGGCTGGACCAAGGAGACAATCAGGTAAAATTCAAGAGGGTTTATTTCACAGAATGCAACGCGTTCCTGCACAGGCACAGCGAAACACATTGTCTCATTGTCTCCATTTTACGTGATTGTCTCCCTGGTCCGGCCAGCGCTGTTTTGATCCTGCTGTTTGCTCCGCGTGAAGCCGCCTTTTGTACCATAAGATTCCAGGCTGGAAGCTGCAGACGGGACCTTGCATTCACTTTTTAAGTGCACATCATTGTTCTGTATGACGGTACACAACTATACAGGGTAAGTGGTATTTTGTAATTGATTACCCTCAACCGTCCTCCGTGTTACACCATGGAGCGCTCTCCTCTCATGTTCTAGATCTAGACAGGTTGCAGCTTTGTTACCTTGTCCTAGAATGCTGTGGCTTGGAGCAAAGTCCCACTAAAGGTGTGAGAGCTGACCAGAGACAAGAGCCTAACTAAACATGTGCTTTAAAGGGGTACTCCGGTGGAGAACTTTTTTTTTAAATCAACTGGTGCCAGAAAATTAAACAGATTTGTAAATGACTTCTATTATAAAATCTTAATCCTTCGGGTACTTATTAGCTGCTGAATACTACAGAGGAAATTCTTTTCTTTTTGGAACACAGTGCTCTCTGCTGACATCAGGACCACAGTGCTCTCTGCTGACATCTCTGTCCATTTTAGAAACTGTCCAGAGCCGCATGTGTTTTCTATGGGGATTTTCTCCTACTCTGGACAATTCTTAAAATGGACAGAGGTGTCAGCGGAAAGCACTGTGGTCATAATGTCAGCAGAGAGCTCTGTGTTCCAAAAAGAAAAGAATTTGAGGGGAGGCACACCAAGTAGCCCATATTTTATGACATTTAGCGGGATTCTTACCATGTTTGTATACAAGGTACTCATAGTTCACCGTGGTATTGACAAGAGCCTTCCATCCCGCTAGTGTGGATGCTCTGGGGGTCCATCCAGTGCAAAGCTATGGCCTTGCGGGCAAGAAACAGAACTTCCCTGAGAAACACTATCTCTGTAGGTGTCCACTGCTCCTCATCAAATGATCCTAAAAGGCAATGTTTAGGAAGTATAGGGACGGGGCGCTGCATCAACATATTAATAAATTGTATCACTTCCGACCAGAATGAGCTAATGAAGTGGCAGGACCACATCATATGCATGTAATCCGAGTCAAGATCCCCACAACGGTGACAAGAGGAATCAGGCTGCCTTCCCTTCTTCACCAGGCGGATCGGGGTGAGGTACGACTGGTGGAACATGTACAGCTGAACCAGACGACTATTTATAGAAGGAGAAACATATAGATGGGAGGATAGGGCCTCATCCCATTCCTCCTCTGTCAGGTCAGCTACACATGCCCTCCACCGCACCTCCACCGACAGTGGTTCAGTTAACATTTTGGCATCTAGCAAAGCAGTATACAGAGCAGAGATAAGACTCCTGGGGCCCTGTGTGGCAAATACTCCAATAATCGGGAAACGTGAGAATGGAGCACTAGGTCTGGGAAATTGCATATAGAAGGCGTGTCTGAGCTGGTGGTATCGGAAGAAGGACTGTCGGGGGACAGCCTTTTCGTCCTGAAAGTACTGGAAGTTCCTAAAAGAGTCACCGTCATGAACATCCCCAATAGAGATCACCCCATGGGATCTCCAAAATTGCTGGTCAATTTGGGCAGAAAAGTGCGGCAACGTGGGGTCATGCCAAAGCTGCCGGTCCAAGACATTGTCAGTATACACATACAGTCGTTTGGTCAAGTTCCAAAGTTTGAAAGCCAGCTTATGTAGCAGCAACCATGTGCCCCCCTGTCCAATCTTACCCTCCAGTACAGGCCACAAATGAGACATATGTAAGTAATAGGCCAGGTGTTGCTCACTATTAGGAAGAGGGTGAGGAGAGACCCAATGTCTAAGGTACCGGAGCTGCCCGGCCATATAGTACAGTTGTAGATCAGGGAGTGACATACCCCCTCTGCTTCTTGGTTGTTGCAGGGTAGTCAACTTCAATTTGGATCTATTGCATCTCCATATAAACGAAGGAAAAAGGGAGTGAAGCTGTTTAAGGAAAGATACAGGCACTGCAGATGAAGCGTGTTCCAGCAAATAAAGGCATTTGGGGAGAATTAACATCTTGATGAGATTGATTCGTCCTGCCACTGAGAGCGGCAGTGTGGCCCAGATCCTGAATTTGTCTCGAACATAGGGGAGCAAAGGCAGCATATTCGTCTGATGGTCCTCTCCAAACCGCCTGTTTATGATAATCCCCAAATAACTGGGGGCCCACCGTCGAGTCTCTCAATGACATGTATACTGATTTACCCCAGTTGATTTTCAAGCCTGAGTAAACCCCAAACCTATCTATCAAGTCTATACCCAAGGCTAGTGTGTCAGTGGGGTTAGACATGAAAAGAATCATGTCGTCAGCGTACAGGCCTACCCTATCCTACCTTGAGCCAATATGGATACCCGTATAATCCGAATGTTGACGGATTTGCAGAGCATGGGGTTCTATAGCAATGGCGAATAAAAGGGGAGATACAGGGCAGCCCTGACGGGTACCCCTACCCAGTGTGAAATACGGAGAAAGAGCACCATTAATAGACATGCATGCTCTCGGGGACCTGTAAAGGAGGGAAATCCATTTAATGAAGTTAGGGCCAAACCCAAATCTTTCAAGGACTGCCAGCAGGAAAGGCCATTCAACGGAATCAAATGCCTTAGCCGTGTCTAGGGAGGCTAGAGCCCAGTCCCTCCCCCCAGTGGCCCCAATCTGAGTAAGCACCCGTACCCTGCGGATGTTATTACAGGTGGACCTGCCCGGCATGAATCCAGACTGGTCAGTATGTATAATATCTAGAAGAGTACTGATAGCAAGCATTTTAGTGAGAAGTTTATAATCTCAATTAAGAAGGGATATAGGTCTGAATAAAGTGAATTCTAGGGGGTCTTTATCTGGCTTAAAGGGGTTATCCAGGTAAAAACTTTTTTTTATATATATCAACTGGCTCCAGAAAGTTAAACAGATTTGTAAATGACTTCTATTAAAAAATCTTAATCCTTTCAGTACTTATGAGCTTCTGAAGTTGAGTTGTTCTTTTCTGTCTAAGTGCTCTCTGATGACACCTGTCTCGGGAACCGCCCAGTTTAGAAGAGGTTTGCTATGGGGATTTTCTTCTAAACTGGGCGGTTCCCGAGACAGGTGTCATCAGAGAGCACTTAGACAGAAAATAACAACTCAACTTCAGGAGCTCATAAGTACTGAAAGGATTAAGATTTTTTAATAGAAGTCATTTACAAATCTGTTTAACTTTCTGGAGCCAGTTGATATATAAAAATACGTTTTTTCCTGGATAACCCCTTTAAGAATAACCCCAATGGAGGCGTCATAAAACGATTCAGGTAGGACATTAGCAGCAAAGGCAGCATTATACATGTTCAGCAGCACCGGAGCCAGCTGCTCCTTGTACTGCTGATAAACTTCTAGTGGGATGCCATCGGGGCCCGACGACTTGGGCACCCAAGGCATCTTCAAGCTTCTCCACCGTAAAGTCGGATTCTAAAGAGGATATACCGTCAGGAGTCAGTCTAGGGAAAGCAATAGTCAAGATAGTCAGAAAGGTCCTGTGGGGAGTAGGTGGCCTGAGAGGTGTATAAATCAGAATAGAAAGAGACAAATCTGTCAGAGATTTGGGAGGTAGAAGACAACAGAGATCCATCTGCAAATCGAATCTGTAAGACCGTCGGGGACATAGAATTTTGATGAATAAGGTGGGCTAATAGTTTACTAGACTGATTCCCCAGCTCAAAGGCCACCTGTCGGTTAAAGAAAAGTTTACGGGCCGCTTTTTCCTGAAGACAGTGGAGGTACAATCTCCCAGCCTGTAGCCATAGGGACTTGTTACCATCAGTTGGGTCTGATATGTATGTCCTTTCCAGCTCAGCACAGCGATCACCAAGCTCAGACTCCTCCCACATCGCCTCTCGCTTAATGTAGGAAATGGCGGATTGGAAACACCCACGTAGAAATGCCTTAGTCGTCTCCCACACCAGTAAACGATCACTCGTGTCCCTATGATCAGTGAAAAACATAGACAATTGAACGGGGATACCGTCATGGGGGCCAAGCAAAGACAACCAGTAGGGGTTTAGTCTCCAGCTGTTGACAGTAGGAGGGCCAGGAACCAGCAATGTCAATAATAGGGGGGAGTGGTCGGAAACCCCCCGGGTCACATAAGCAATAGCCTGCACTAGAGGGCGTACTGACAGACTCCCAAACATCATATCAATACAGGAGAGGGAGTTATTACTGGCAGCCTGGCAGGAATATGTGCGTGCACTGGGGTACATATGTCTAAAGATGTCCCTCCATCTCATTTCCTGAATTAAAGCATGCAACGGAGTAAATGAGGGAGAGACGACAGCACCATCCCCTTGCCTATCCATAGCCAGATCCAGCACATTATTAAAGTCATCCATGCAAATAACTTTAGTCCCAGGGAAGGAAGCTGCAAAAACCGCAGCCTGATGTAAAACCGACAGAGCACCAGGGGGAGGGATATATATGCCCAAGAGAGTGTAAGGTAAATTATCAATGAGGGAGGAGATGAACACAAATCTACCCTCGGGGTCAACCTCCGTGTGTCTCACCTCCCACCTCAGGGACTTGTTTATCATGAAGGAGACCCCCCCTGGAGTGTGAAGTGTGGCATGAATGCAATGTCCATTGCACCCACGGGCGGGATAGCCAACGGGCATTAGAGGCAATCAGGTGCGTCTCCTGTAAACAAACTATGGAAGGTTGGTACTTACGAATAGTCGCATAGACTAGAGAGCGCTTACATCAGCCAAGTCCCCTCACGTTCCATGATAGGCATTTAACAGTCGCCATAGGTGAGATGTGTGTCTGAGATCAGAGAAACAGCGAGTAGAAACAGACTGTGTGAAGACAAGGAGCCAAAGCAAGGGGGTAAGGGGGGAATGGAGAAAAAGTGGAGAAGAAGGGTGGGGGAGGAAAGCACAGAAGTACGGACAGTCAGACCAGAACCAACATACAAAAGGACAAACAGCAAACAAGAGACAAAGACAAAACAGAGGAACATGAAATAAATGCAGTATGGATAAGGCCATAAGCCTAAGGCCAAGTAACAATGTACAATACGGGGGGGGGGGGAATCCGTGTTAATAAAAAGTATGAATACGTGGGATACCACACAAATCTATTGGGTACTAAGGGTGATACCGTCAGAGGATCGAGAACCCAATAACATAAAGAAGGTATAACCGTATATGGGGTCAGACAACACTGAGTCCAGCAGATATGCAGAGTACGGGGAACAAGGTACAGCGGAAAGTTCCGAGTGGCCAGGGACACTGCAAGCCCAGGCCATGGAGCTCTCAGTATTCATCCGGGACTCATGTATGAAAAACAAGTGGGGTGTTCGGGGGATGAGGGGCACAAGTCCCGGTGGGTGGAAGTCCAGCATGGGGAACAAGGACAGAAGCAGGGGGGGGGGGGGTCAGTGGGGGTAGGGAAGTCCATGGGTCAGGGAGAACAGGAGAGGCCAGGGTAGCAGATGCAACAGTCTACAAAGTCACCGCCATATCTCTCAACTTGCGCTTTACAGCTTGAAAGGTAGCTAGTTTCTTTTGGAGATCCGGGGAGAAGTCGGGAAAGATGGACACTGGGGAGCCATTGAAGGTGATCTCAGGCAGGCGACGCAGCAGTCGCAAGGCAATATCCCGATCATTGCAGTTAAGCATTCTGGCCAGCAGCGGTCTCGGAGGGGCCCCAGGTGGAAGAGGGCGTGTCAGCACACGATGAGCCCATTCTACAGCAAAGGTCTTGGTGAAGGGAGCATCTGGCAGGAGCTCCCGAAGCCATTTCTCCACAAAAGAGCCGGGATCTTGTCCCTCCATGCGTTCCGGGAGGCCAACAATGCGGAGATTGTTCCTCCAAGTCGTCGGCTTTCTCCCGCCACTGTGACGGAATGCACTCCAGGTCAGTAATAGCAGCAGGTAAGGGCGCCACCGAGTCCTCCACAGAAGAGATGCGGTCTTCAGCCTGTCTCACCCGGTCTCTGAGGTTTTGGAGGTCTTGCCACAACAGGCCTATGTCAACCTTCACCTCCTCTAGCATACTCGTGAGGAAGGTTTTACATGTGGTGATAGCCGCCAGTAGTGTGCAGAGACGTCACTAAGAGTCGGCTCTCCCGATGTAGCAGAGAGGGCAGGGAGTGCCGGAGAGCTGGAGCTAGCTGCTGTGCCATTAAGAGCAGCGGGAGAGGAATCGGCGCCATCTTGTTCTGGGCCACGTGCAAAGCTTTGCAACTTTGCGGCAGCAGCTGCACCACTTTTGTTGGCTGGCATAATGGAGCCCAGCGATCCACTGCGGTTCCGGAGCCTCTGGGGTAGGATTCTGGGGTCCAGGATGAAGGCAGGATGCTAGGAAACATGGGTTCAATGCGGAGCTCCTACAGCATGCGTCCGCTCAGCACAGCATCCAGGCCACGCCCCCTGGTTGGCCATCTTTGAACCCTCTCCAGCTCCAATATATCTTTCTGCCACTTCCCAGCCCAAACCTCCAACCTATCCAGATCCATTTGCAACAGTTCACTGTCCTCTACTGTGTTTACCGCTTTACAGAGTTTAGTATCATCTGCAAAGATTGCTACTTTACAATTTAACACCTCTATAAGGTCATTAATGAATATATTAAATAGGACAGGACCCAAGACTGACCCCTGTGGTACCCCACTAGTAACAATCACCCAATCAGAATAAGTACCATTAATAACCACCCTCTGTTTCCTATCACTAAGCCAGTTACTTACCCACTTACACACATTCTCCCCCAGCCCGATCCTTCTCATTTTATGCACCAACCTTTTATGTGGCACCGTATCAAATGCTTTGGAAAAATCCAGACATACGACATCCAGAGATTGCCCCTGGTCCAGTCTGGAGCTCACCTCCTTATAAAAGCTGATCAGGTTAGTTTGACAGGACCGATCCCTCATAAAGCCATGCTGATATGGAGTCATACATTTATTTTTATCAAGATACTCCAAAATAGCATCTCCTAGAAAACCCTCAAACAATTTACATACAATGTAGGTTAAACTAACAGGTCTATAATTCCCCTGTTCACTTTTTGGCCACTTTTTAAATATTGGCACCACATTTATTACCCCCTTAACATTTTTATTCATCCATATTGATTTTCTTTTATTTCTGACCCTTTTATTACCATAAGGTATATACATCTTACAGTGAGAATTTAAGATATTTTTAAGTCTCCCATTTAGTGTCAGTATTCATGTTTTTGAGGACAGTATCCCATTTTATATTGTTAAAGTGTAGCTCCCACCATGCTTTTTTTTTCTGTCCCTGCCTATTGCCCATCTATCCCTAACCCCCTCCCTGCTTAAATTTTTTTTTTACTATATTAAAAATGCTTTTTTGTCTGCCTGGTAGTGTGCTCACCACCAGGCAGACTTCCCCAGTGGGCACAACGTCCCTGATGCCTGCTGGGGGGCCGACTTCCGCCCTTAGTTCATCTACACAGGGTGCCTCCAGCTGTTTCACCACTACAACTCCCAGCTTGCCCTGACATCTATTGGCTGTCAGGGCATGCTGGGAGTTGTAGTAGTGAAACAGCTGGAGGCACCCTGTGTTGAAAACAATAAGTCAGGGCCATGGGTGCGGTGCTGTGCTACCCCGCCCCCCTCTCCGTGTTAAAACCTCGAACCCTGCTCTCCCCCAACCCCCGTGTTAAAACCCCGATCCCTCTAAACATATCTCCCCTAAACATACTTACATGCCGCAGAGTCCTGCAGCAGCAGCGGCGACATGTGCGGGAGGAGACCAGTGGCCAGGGAGCCAATGCGCTTGCTCCCGCCTTTCTGATTGACAGGCAGGGAGCGAGGGCAGGCTGAATGAATTCAGACCGATTGCCCGGACGGCATCGGTCCGAATTCAGGCGTGACGTCACGCCAGCCTGCAGCTGGCCACTAGGAGGGAGACCCCTAGTGGCCGGTTTTCAAATGTAAATTAAAAGGGTTTAATAAAAATAAAAAGAATATGAAAATATATTAGAGATATGTTGATGACAGTGCCCATTTAAGGGCTTCTCTGAGTTGATCAAACTTTGCCTTCCTAAAGTTCATTGTTTTTGTGCCCCCTCAAAAGATTCCTTTATTGAAGAACAAGTTATGTATTATATTATGATCACTTTTTCCTAGGCATCCTTCTACTTCACAAAAGAAACCAAAGGCTTGGTTTATATATGTTACAAAAGTATTCATTCCGGGTTAACATCAATCAAGGGTGAACTCAAAACAGATAGTTGTTACGCAACACCATTACAGACAGTTGTTACAAAACCACAATAGGTGAGCCAATTAGTGGAATCAGTAGAAGCAACTAGTAAAAAAGCAATTAACCCCTTAACGCATATGGACGTTTAAGAATGTCCATAAGTGTCTCCTGAGGTATGACGCCTGCTCAGCAGGTGAGCTCGCATCATACCCGGTGGGTCCCGGTTGCTATAAGCAACCAGTACCCGTGGCTAATGCCGGACATCGCCGATCTGGCTGATGTCCGGCATTAAAGTGAAAGTAAAAGCTTCCCGGCAGCTCAGTCGGGCTGATTGGGACCATCGCTGTAAAATCACGATGTCCCAATCAGCTAGGAGCAGAAGGGTGCCTTACCTGCCTCCTGCTTGTCCGATCGGATATTGATTGCTCCAAGCCTGAAATCCAGGCTTGAGCAATCAACCGCCAATAACACTGATCCCAGCCATTGAATGCAATGGCAGTGATCAGTGTATTGAATCAATGTATTGTATGCTATAGTCCCCTATCGGGCTATAACATTGCAAAAAAAAAAGGGAAAAAAAAGTTAATAAAGATCATTTAACCCCTTCCCTAATAAAAGTTTGAATCACCCCCCTTTTCCCAATAAAAAAACTATGTAAATAAAAATATGTGGTATCGCCGCATGCGTAAATGTCTGAACTATAAAATAAATCATTAATTAAACCGCACTGTCAATGGCGTACACGCAAAAAAATTCCAAAGTCCAAAATAGCGTATTTTTGGTCACTTTTTATACCATAAACAAATGAATAAGAAGCAATCGAAAAGTCTGATCAAAACAAAAATGGTACCAATAAAAACTTCAGATCATGGTGCAAAAAATGAGCCTCATACCACCCTGTACATGGAGAAATAAAAAAGTTATAGGGGTCAGAATAGGACAATTTTAAACGTATACATTTTCCTGCATGTAGTTATGATTTTTTTCAGAAGTACGACAAAATCAAACCTATATAATTAGGGTATCATTTTAACCGTATGGACCTACAGAATAAATATAATGTGTCATTTTACTGCGTACAAACGGAAGCCACCAAAAGTTACAAAATGGCGTTTTTTCTTCCCTTTTGTCGCACAATGATTTTTTTTCCATTTCGCCGTAGATTTTGGGGTAAAATGACTGATGTCATTACAAAGTAGAATTGGTGGCGCAAAAAATAAGCCATCATATGGATTTTTAGGTGCAAAATTGAAAGTGTTATTATTTTTAGAAGGTGATGAGGAAAATGCAAATACCTAAAAACCCTCCATCCTTAAGGGGTTAAAATAAGTGACTCACAAGGTTGTAACATTCCAAAGAAATAGTTAAAAACATATATATGTATATATATATATATATATATATATATATATATATGTATGTATATATATATATATAATGGGATGTGCAATGTACTGCAGTAAAAATGACGTCCACTGGAGGATCCAAAACAGGCGTTAGAGTAACGGGTAAGATTCACAGTATTGAATGATAAGGGACAGAAAAAATAGTGCAGAAAAAATTAGTGATGCAGAAAAAATATCCTTGCGATGGACAGGGGATATGGGGGGAGCCACAAAAAATTGTGTCAACAATATGGCAATACTAGACTGGAACAACTGGACATAGATGGCCTTAATAAGCATATATAAATATTTTTGAAGAAAATATGTGCAACAATATGTAAAAATAGCAATATAAATATGTGTTATTGACAGAGAGGCAGACTAATATAAACAGCACTATTATACAGCACAACCGGTACTACCTGTCCTATTGATATCGGTAATGCAGGCTTGGTGCGAGGTCCTATAGTCTCCTGGTATGCTCCGGTTGCTTCTGTATCGCCTTCTGGACAAGAGCTGATGTTCCACGATGCTAGGGAGCCGATTGCTGGGAGATCTGCCCTGGCCGGAAGCGTCTCACCGGCTGGCTTCCCTGATGTTACTGCACTAGAGCCATGACCCGGGGTATGCTAGTGACGTCACTACTGCATGGGCCTAGGACCAAAAAGGATCTGACGCGTTTCATAAAGTACGCGTTCCTTCCTCAGAGATCAAGGATTCTACAGGGTCACAGCTATTTATGTTGGATTTGTCAATCTTCCGTCTCTCGTCATTCTGAATTTTAAAATAGTCCATATATCTCCTGCATACTTCATATTACACTCCAAATGGGATTTAGGTTTTATTCCCCAAGCTAAAACAGCAGTCCTTATGTAAAAAATGCATGGAAAATGCACCTAAAGTATCTCCTAATGTGAACAGGTTCCAATATGAGAAATTTTGTAAAATATGCTATAACATCCTCAGCTATGTTAGTAAGATATTTATGTTTTATATATAAGCGAATATCTCAAAGTCTGTATTTAAACCAAAGGGGGCCCTGGTATTGAGAATAAAAATCCATTTGCCCTCTGTTCTGGATTTAGCTGCTATATAGCCCCTCCCCCCCTCTCCAATGTTATTTTTACATGCTCTATTCCAAAAAATTGTGAGCCAGAGAATGAAGCACTATGTTTCTCTAAATAATATTTGGATAGGGGGTGTCACAAAAATTTTCTTTTGATATTATAAATATGTTCCCCGATTATTTTAGATAACATCCGTTTTGTTCTTTCTATATACATTTTCCTACAGGGACATATTATTCCATAAATGACCCCTTTCATCTTACAGTTTATATGTGTCTTGATAGGTTGATTAAATTAGTCATCTTCACTTCTTATTTCCAATGTTGGTTTTCCTTTTGAAATCCTGCAACCTTTACATGAGCGACACGGAAAAAAGCCAGGCTTTCGAAGGAATGTGGATGTGGAATGTGTGGATTGATCTATACCCCTGTCATTCTTTACTGTGGGTGCCACACAATTGCCTATGCTTACCGATTTGCGAAAAACAAACCTTGTTTTTTCTGGAAGTAATTCTCCAATAGTTTGGTCACCCTGTAAGATATCCCAATGTTTTTATATAATTTCTTTTTAAATAAAAAACTATGGCTATTATATGTAGTAATTATTGGGATATCTATCTGTCTTTGTGCTTTTAAGTCCCTACTTTTTCCTTCTTTATTAGCCAACAGGGAATCACGGTCATACTCCTGGATTTGCTCAGCTGTTTTTTTCTAAAATCTCTCTCCTATATCCCTTTTCCATGAATTTGTTTTGTAATTCATAAGCCTCTCTTTTATACTCTTCCACTTCCGTACAGTTTCTACGCAAACAAATAAATTGGCTCTTCGGTATATTATTCAGCCATGCTGCTAAATGACAACTATTTAGATCTATGTAGCTATTACTATCTGTGATCTTTCGGTTTTTGTGTATATCTGATAATCTTTAATAAATTTGGTAATGTCTAAAAAATTAATCTCGGTCCGGCTGACGATAGGGGAAAAAAGACAAATAAAAATCATTTTTATTTAAGTTATCTAAAAACATATTCAGCTCCTCCTCGGACCCTTTCCATATAAAGAATATATCGTCAATAAAATTATGCCAGAGGACCAGATTTGATGCCAGGCCAGTTTTTGGGAGGATAGCCTGTTCCCCCTAATGCCCCATATAGAGGTTAGAATAGCCCGGCGCAACTATTTAGATATACGTAGCTATTACTATCTGTGATCTTTCTGTATGTTTTTGTGTATATCTGATAATCTATATATATAAAACTCAACGTATGTGTGTGTGTATGTATGTGTCACGATGCCGGCTGGCAGGTAGTGGATCCTCTGTGCCAGAGAGGGATTGGCGTGGACCGTGCTAGTGGATCGGTTCTAAGTCACTACTGGTTTTCACCAGAGCCCGCCGCAAAGCGGGATGGTCTTGCTGCGGCGGTGGTGACCAGGTCGTATCCACTAGCAACGGCTCAACCTCTCTGACTGCTGAAGATAGGCGCGGTACAAGGGAGTAGACAGAAGCAAGGTCGGACGTAGCAGAAGGTCGGGGCAGGCAGCAAGGATCGTAGTCAGGGGCAACGGCAGGAGGTCTGGAACACAGGCTAGGAACACACAAGGAAACGCTTTCACTGGCACAATGGCAACAAGATCCGGCAAGGAAGTGCAGGGGAAGTGAGGTATTAATAGGGAAGTGCACAGGTGAAGATACTGATTGGAACCACTGCGCCAATCAGCGGCGCAGTGGCCCTTTAAATCGCAAAGACCCGGCGCGCGCGCGCCCTAGGGAGCGGGGCCGCGCGCGCCGGGACAGGACCGACGGAGAGCGAGTCAGGTACGGGAGCCGGGGTGCGCATCGCGAGCGGGCGCCACCCGCATCGCGAATCGCATCCCGGCTGGAGGCGGTATCGCAGCGCCCCGGGTCAGTGGATCTGACCGGAGCGCTGCAGTGAAGAGAGTGTAGCGAGCGCTCCGGGGAGGAGCGGGGACCCGGAGCGCTCGGCGTAACAGTACCCCCCCCCTTGGGTCTCCCCCTCTTCTTAGAGCCTGAGAACCTGAGGATCAGACTTTTGTCTAGAATATTGTCCTCAGGTTCCCAGGATCTCTCTTCTGGACCACAACCCTCCCAATCAACTAAAAAAAAGGTTTTCCCTCTGACCTTCTTGGATGCCAGAATCTCTTTGACGGAGAAGATGTCCGAGGAGCCGGAAACAGGAGTGGGGGAAACAAGTTTGGGAGAGAAACGGTTGATGATGAGTGGTTTAAGAAGAGAAACGTGAAAGGCATTAGGAATACGAAGAGAAGGAGGAAGAAGAAGTTTGTAAGAGACAGGATTAATCTGGCACAAAATTTTGAAAGGACCAAGATAGCGTGGTCCCAACTTGTAGCTAGGGACACGGAAGCGGACATATTTAGCGGAGAGCCATACCTTGTCTCCAGGAGAAAAAATGGGAGGAGCTCTTCTTTTCTTATCCGCAAATTTCTTCATGCGTGATGAAGCCTGTAAGAGAGAATTTTGGGTCTCTCTCCATATGATGGAAAGATCACGAGAAATGTCATCCACAGCGAGCAGACCAGAGGGCAAGGGGGTAGGGAGGGGGGGAAGAGGGTGACGGCCGTACACCACGAAAAATGGGGATTTGGAGGAAGACTCAGAGACTCTGAAGTTATACGAGAATTCGGCCCATGGCAGAAGATCTGCCCAATCATCCTGGCGGGAGGAAACAAAATGTCGTAAATAATCACCCAAGACCTGGTTAATTCTTTCTACTTGTCCATTGGATTGAGGATGATATGCAGAAGAAAAGTTTAATTTAATCTTGAGTTGTTTACAGAGAGCCCTCCAGAATTTTGACACGAATTGGACGCCTCTATCCGAGACGATTTGTGTGGGCAACCCGTGAAGACGAAAAATGTGTACAAAAAATTGTTTAGCCAACTGAGGCGCTGAAGGAAGACCAGGAAGAGGGATGAAATGTGCCATTTTGGAGAATCGATCAACGACCACCCAAATAACAGTGTTGCCACGGGATGGGGGTAAGTCAGTAATAAAATCCATACCAATCAGAGACCAAGGCTGTTCGGGGACAGGCAGAGGATGAAGAAAACCAGCGGGCTTCTGGCGAGAAGTCTTATCGCGGGCACAGACAGTGCAGGCTCGTACAAAGTCCACGACATCCGTCTCCAGAGTCGGCCACCAATAGAAGCGAGAGATGAGTTGCACAGATTTCTTGATGCCTGCATGACCTGCGAGATGGGAGGAGTGACCCCATTTGAGGATTCCGAGGCGTTGGCGTGGAGAGACGAAGGTCTTTCCTGGAGGAGTTTGCCTGATGGAGGCTGGAGAAGAGGAAATCAGGCAGTCAGGAGGAATGATGTGTTGCGGAGAGAGTTCAACTTCCGAAGCATCCGAGGAACGAGAGAGAGCATCGGCCCTAATGTTCTTATCGGCAGGCCGAAAGTGAATTTCGAAATTAAATCGGGCAAAGAACAGAGACCACCTGGCCTGGCGAGGATTCAGCCGTTGGGCAGACTGGAGGTAGGAGAGGTTCTTGTGGTCGGTGTAGATAATAACAGGAAATCTTGATCCCTCCAGCAGATGCCTCCATTCCTCAAGTGCTAATTTAATGGCTAGAAGCTCTCGATCCCCGATGGAGTAGTTCCTCTCCGCCGGAGAGAAAGTCCTAGAAAAAAAACCACAAGTAACAGCATGCCCGGAAGAATTTTTTTGTAGAAGGACCGCTCCAGCTCCTACAGAGGAGGCATCAACCTCCAATAGGAAGGGTTTAGATGGGTCAGGTCTGGAGAGCACGGGAGCCGAAGAAAAGGCAGACTTGAGCCGTTTAAAGGCGTCTTCCGCTTGAGGAGGCCAAGACTTGGGATCGGCATTTTTTTTGGTTAAAGCCACGATAGGAGCCACAACGGTAGAAAAATGTGGAATAAATTGCCTGTAATAATTGGCGAACCCCAAAAAACGTTGGATAGCACGGAGTCCGGAGGGGCGTGGCCAATCTAAGACGGCAGAGAGTTTGTCTGGATCCATTTGTAGTCCCTGGCCAGAGACCAAGTATCCTAGGAAAGGAAGAGATTGGCATTCAAACAGACATTTCTCTATCTTAGCATAAAGTTGATTGTCACGAAGTCTTTGAAGAACCATACGGACATGCTGGCGGTGTTCTTCTAGATTGGCAGAAAAAATCAGGATATCGTCCAGATATACAACAACACAGGAGTATAAGAGATCACGAAAAATTTCATTAACAAAGTCTTGGAAGACGGCAGGGGCGTTGCACAGGCCAAAGGGCATGACCAGATACTCAAAGTGTCCATCTCTAGTGTTAAATGCCGTTTTCCATTCATCCCCCTCTCTGATGCGGATGAGATTATAAGCACCTCTTAAGTCCAGTTTGGTAAAGATGTGGGCACCTTGGAGGCGATCAAAGAGTTCAGAGATGAGGGGTAGGGGGTAGCGGTTCTTTACCGTGATTTTATTAAGACCGCGGTAGTCGATGCAAGGACGTAGAGAGCCATCTTTTTTGGACACAAAGAAGAATCCGGCTCCGGCAGGAGAGGAGGATTTACGGATAAAGCCCTTTTTTAAATTTTCCTGGATGTATTCAGACATGGCAAGAGTCTCAGGGGCGGACAGAGGATAAATTCTGCCCCGGGGTGGAGTAGTGCCCGGAAGGAGGTCAATAGGACAATCATAAGGCCTGTGAGGAGGTAGAGTCTCAGCTTGTTTTTTGCAAAAAACATCCGCAAAGTCCATATAGGCCTTAGGGAGACCGGTTACAGGAGGAACCACAGAGTCACGGCAAGGGGTACTGGGAACCGGTTTTAGGCAGTCCTTGAAACAAGAGGGCCCCCAACTCTTGATCTCCCCAGTGGACCAATCCAGGATTGGGGAATGAAGTTGAAGCCAGGGTAGTCCAAGGAGAATTTCGGAAGTGCAATTGGGGAGGACCAACAATTCAATCTTCTCGTGATGAGGTCCGATGCACATTAGAAGGGGCTCCGTGCGGAAACGTATGGTACAGTCCAATCTTTCATTGTTTACACAATTGATGTAGAGGGGTCTGGCGAGACTGGTCACCGGGATGTTGAACCTGTTGACGAGAGAGGCCAAAATAAAGTTTCCTGCAGATCCGGAATCCAAGAAGGCCATAGTAGAGAAGGAGAAGGCAGAGGCAGATATCCGCACAGGCACAGTAAGACGTGGAGAAGCAGAGTAGACATCAAGGACTGTCTCACCTTTGTGCGGAGTCAGCGTACGTCTTCCCAGGCGGGGAGGACGGATAGGACAATCCTTCAGGAAGTGTTCAGTACTGGCACAGTACAGGCAGAGATTCTCCATGCGGCGTCGTGTCCTCTCTTGAGGTGTCAGGCGAGACCGGTCGACCTGCATAGCCTCCACGGCGGGAGGCACAGGAGCGGATTGCAGGGGACCAGAGGAGAGAGGAGCCGGGGAGAAAAAACGCCTCGTGCGAACAAAGTCCATATCCTGGCGGAGCTCCTGATGCCTTTCGGAAAAACGCATGTCAATGCGAGTGGCTAGATGAATGAGTTCATGTAGATTAGCAGGAATTTCTCGTGCGGCCAGAACATCCTTAATGTTGCTGGATAGGCCTTTTTTAAAGGTCGCGCAGAGGGCCTCATTATTCCAGGATAATTCTGAAGCAAGAGTACGGAATTGTACGGCGTACTCGCCAACGGAAGAATTACCCTGGACCAGGTTCAACAGGGCAGTCTCAGCAGAAGAGGCTCGGGCAGGTTCCTCAAAGACACTTCGAATTTCCGAGAAGAAGGAGTGTATAGAGGCAGTGACGGGGTCATTGCGGTCCCAGAGCGGTGTGGCCCATGATAGAGCTTTTCCAGACAGAAGGCTGACTACGAAAGCCACCTTAGACCTTTCAGTAGGAAACTGGTCCGACATCATCTCCAAGTGCAGGGAACACTGGGAAAGAAAGCCACGGCAAAACTTGGAGTCCCCATCAAATTTATCCGGCAAGGATAGTCGTAGACCAGAAGCGGCCACTCGCTGCGGAGGAGGTGCAGGAGCTGGCGGAGGAGATGATTGCTGAAGCTGTGGTAGTAGCTGCTGTAGCATCACGGTCAGTTGAGACAGCTGTTGGCCTTGTTGCGCTATCTGTTGTGACTGCTGGGCGACCACCGTGGTGAGGTCAGCGACAACTGGCAGAGGAACTTCAGCGGGATCCATGGCCGGATCTACTGTCACGATGCCGGCTGGCAGGTAGTGGATCCTCTGTGCCAGAGAGGGATTGGCGTGGACCGTGCTAGTGGATCGGTTCTAAGTCACTACTGGTTTTCACCAGAGCCCGCCGCAAAGCGGGATGGTCTTGCTGCGGCGGTAGTGACCAGGTCGTATCCACTAGCAACGGCTCAACCTCTCTGACTGCTGAAGATAGGCGCGGTACAAGGGAGTAGACAGAAGCAAGGTCGGACGTAGCAGAAGGTCGGGGCAGGCAGCAAGGATCGTAGTCAGGGGCAACGGCAGGAGGTCTGGAACACAGGCTAGGAACACACAAGGAAACGCTTTCACTGGCACAATGGCAACAAGATCCGGCAAGGAAGTGCAGGGGAAGTGAGGTATTAATAGGGAAGTGCACAGGTGAAGATACTGATTGGAACCACTGCGCCAATCAGCGGCGCAGTGGCCCTTTAAATCGCAAAGACCCGGCGCGCGCGCGCCCTAGGGAGCGGGGCCGCGCGCGCCGGGACAGGACCGACGGAGAGCGAGTCAGGTACGGGAGCCGGGGTGCGCATCGCGAGCGGGCGCCACCCGCATCGCGAATCGCATCCCGGCTGGAGGCGGTATCGCAGCGCCCCGGGTCAGTGGATCTGACCGGAGCGCTGCAGTGAGGAGAGTGTAGCGAGCGCTCCGGGGAGGAGCGGGGACCCGGAGCGCTCGGCGTAACAGTATGTATGTATTTATGTATGTATGTTCCACAAAAACATCAAACGGCTAAAGATATTCACCTGAAACTTGGCACACGTTACTTATATGTCAACAACAAACATAGGATAGGTGATTTAACCCTTACTCACCCCCATTTGCCACGGGCGGGGTTTATGTTTAAAGTCCCATACAAGTCAATGGGAAATATCAGTTACTGCATAACTTCCAAACGGCTGGAGATATTTCGATAATACTTGGTCACATGTTACTTATATGTCCACTTAAAATATAGAATAGTTAATTTAACCCTTAACTACCCCAATTTGTGAGGGTCGGGGTTTTTGTTTAAAGTCCCATGCAAATCAATGGGAAAAGTATGTTCCCACATAACTTCCGTATGGCTGGAGATATTTCAATACCTGGTACACATATTACGGGTCGGGATATGAGGACGGGATGGGTGGTTGGGATAGGAGGATGGGATATGAGGACGGGATATGAGGATGAGATATGAGGTTGGGATAGGAGGTTGGGATAGGAGGTCGGGATAGGAGGACGGGATAGGAGGACGGGATAGGAGGTCAGGATAGGAGGTCGAGATAGGAGGACAGGATAGGAGGTCAAGATAGGAGGTCGAGATATGAGGACGGGAAAGTAGGTCGGGATATGAGGACGGGATAGGAGGATGGGATAGGAGGTCTGGATAGGACGTTGGGATAGGAGGTCGATATAGGAGGATGGGATAGGAGGTCGAGATAGGAGTTCGAGATATGAGGACGGGAAAGGAGGACAGGATAGGAGGTCGAGATAGGAGGTCGAGATAGGAGGTCGAGATATGAGGACGGGAAAGGAGGATGGGAAAGGAGGTCAGGATAGGAGGTCAGGATAGGAGGTCAGGATAGGAGGTCGAGATAGGAGCTCAAGATTGGAGGATGGGATAGGAGGTCGGGATAGGAGGTCGAGATAGGATGACTGGATATGAGGACTGGATAGGAGGTCGGGATAGGAGGTCAGGATAGGAGGACGGGATAGGAGCATGGTATAGGAGGTCGTGATAGGAGGTTGGGATAGGAGGTTGGGATAGGATATCGGGATAGGAGGTCGAGATAGGAGGTTGGGATAGAAGGTCAGGATAGGAGGACGGGATAAGAGGACAGTATAGGAGGTCGGGATGATAGGAGGTCGAGATAGGAGGACGGGATAGGAGGATGGGATAGGAGGTCGAGATAGGAGGTCGGGATATGGGGTTGGGATATGACAACAATATATGAGGACTGGATATTAAGTCAAAAGCTTCCTCCTTTGTTTATTTTCCTCCCCAACAAGGATTAGGAAGGAAAAACCGGGCAACGCCGGATACTCAGCTAGTCTTTAATAAATATGGTAATGTCTAAAAAATTTCTCTCGGTCTGGCTGACTATAGGGGAAAAAGACAAATAAATATAATTTTCATTTAAGTTATCTAAAAACATATTCAGCTCCTTTTAGGACCCTTTCAATATAAAAAATATATCGTCAATAAAACAATGCCAGAGGACCAGGTTTGACGCCAGGCCAGTTTTCGGGAGGATAGCCTGTTCCTCCCAACGCCCCATATAGAGATTAGAATAGCCCGGCGCCAATCTGGTCTCCATGGCGGTACCCCATTTCTGCAAATAAAAATCTCCCTCATATAAAAAATAATTATGGTTTAGTATAAAAGCAATGCAATTTCCAATAAAATCAATCTGGTCCAAAGGTAAGGTGGCGTCTTTCTTCATAAAATATTCAGCTGCCTCTTGTCCTTTTTGATGTTCAATTATGGTGTAAAGCGATGTTACATCTAATGTGCCTAAAATAAATTCAGGTTGCCATATTATACCCTTCAAGACTTGAAGAACATGTTTGGTGTCTTTAAGATATGTAGGTAGCTGAACTACATGTTTTTTGAAAATGTGTATCTACATATTTTGATAAATTAGATGTTAAGCAATTGATCCCAGAAATAATTGGACGTCCTGGTGGTTTTATGGTAGATTTGTGTATTTTGGGAATATGATAAAAAGCTGAAATTTGTGGATTTTTCAAAGTAATGAACTCTGCTTCTTTTTTTATTTAGAATCCCTTTTCTAATACCGTCCTGGATTAGTGCTTGAAATTTAAAGGTAGAATAATTTTTAAGCTTTTGATATGTTTTTTTAAATCTTTAAGTAGTCGTAGGGATTCTTCATGATAGTCTTTAAAATTATGTACAACTATACTATCCCCTTTGTCCGCGGGTCTTATGATAATGTCCTTATTTTCTTGTAGTGATCAGATTGCCTCCTGTTCTTTCTTTGTCAGATTAGATTTCTGATATTTCTGATTAATTTTTTGTCGCCTAATATCCTTTATTACCATGTTCTCAAATACCCGAAATGAGTCTGAATACTCATTCTGTGGGTGAAATGTAGATTTCTTTTTGAGGGTTTGCTTCCCGATATGGGATTTAAAAAAAATATATTTTTTTAAAGACAAATTGCGCATATATTTCTTTACACCAATAAATGCATTAAATTTATTAAAAGTGCTGGTCGGGCAAAACTGGCCTGGCATCAAACCTGGTCCTCTGGCATCGTTTTTTTGAATTACACCAAAATTGAACATCAAAAAGGACAAGAGGCAGCTGAATATTTTATGAAGAAAGACGCCAACCTTACCTTTGGACCAGATTGATTTAATTGGAAATTGCATTCCTTTTATACTAAACCATAATTCTTTTTTATATGAGGGAGATTTTTATTTGCAGAAATGGGGTACCGCTATGGGGACCAGGTTTGCGCCGGGCTATTCTAACCTCTATATGGGGCATTAGGGGGAACAGGCTATCCTCCCAAAAACTGGCCTGGCATCAAATCTGGTCCTCTGGCATAATTTTATTGACGATATATTCTTTATATGGAAAGGGTCCGAGGAGGAGCTGAATATGTTTTTAGATAACTTAAATAAAAATGATTTTTATTTGTCTTTTTTCCCCTATCATCAGCCGGACCGAGATTAATTTTTTAGACATTACCAAATTTATTAAAGATTATCAGATATACACAAAAACCGAAAGATCACAGATAGTAATAGCTACATAGATCTAAATAGTTGCCATTTAGCAGCATGGCTGAATAATATACCGAAGAGCCAATTTATTCGTTTGCGAAGAAACTGTACGGAAGTGAAAGAGTATAAAAGAGAGGCTTATGAATAACAAAACAAATTCATGGAAAAAGAATATAGGAGAGAGATTTTAGAAAAAACGGCTGAGCAAATCCAGGAATATGACAGTGATTCCCTGTTGGCTAATAAAGAAGGAAAAAGTAGGGACTTAAAAGCACATAGTCAGATAGATATCCCAATAAATACTACATATAATAGCCATAATTTTTTATTTAAAAAAATTATACAAAAACATTGGGATATCTTACAGGGTGACTGAACTATTGGAGAATTACTTCCAGAAAAACCAAGGTTTGTTTTTCGCAAGTCGGTAAGCATAGGCAATCGTGTGGCACCCACAGTAAAGAATGACAGGGGGATAGATCAATCCACATTCCTTCGAAAGCCTGGCTTTTTTCCGTGTCGCTCATGTAAAGGTTGCAGGATTTCAAAAGGAAAACCAACATTGGAAATAAGAAGTAAAAATGACTCATTTAATCAACCTATCAAAACACATATAAACTGTAAGACGAAAGGGGTCATTTATGGAATAATATGTCCCTGTAGGAAAATGTATATAGGAAGAACAAAACAGATGTTATCTAAAAGAATCGGGGAACATATTTATAATATCAAAAGAAAATTTTTGGGACACCCCCTATCCAAACATTATTTAGAGAAACATAGTGCTTCATTCTCTGGCTCACAATTTTTTGGAATAGAGCATGTAAAAAACATTGGAGAGCGGGGACTATATAGCAGCTATGTTCAGAACAGTGGCCCCCTTTGGTCTAAATACAGACTTTGAGATGTTCGCTTATATATAAAACATAAAATTATATCTTACTAACATAGCTGAGGATGTTATAGCATATTTTACAAAATTTCTCATATTGGAACCTGTTCACATCAGGAGATACTTTAGGTGCATTTTCCATGCATTTTTTTACATAAGGACTGCGGTTTTACCTTGGGGAATAAAACCTAAATCCCATTTGGGGTGTAATATGAAGTATACGGGATATATATGGACTTTTTTAAAATTCAGAATGATGAGAGATGGACGATTGACAGATCCAACATAAATAGCCGTGACCCTGTAGAATCCTTGATCTCTGAGGAAGGAAAGCGTACTTTCTGAAACGCGTCAGATCCTTTTTGGTCCTAGGCCCATGTAGAAGTGACGTCACTAGCATACCTCGGGTCACGGCTCTAGTGTGGTAACATCAGGGAAGCCAGCCGGTGAGACTTTTCCGGCCAGGCAGATCTCCCAGCAATCGGCTCCCTAGCATCGTGGAACATCAGCTCTTGTCCAGAACTCTGTACCTGATCACCGCTCTGGACAGCGGAAGACGATACAGAAGCAACCGGAGCATACCTGGAGACTATGTAGGACCTCACAGCAAGCCTGCATTACCGATATCAATAGGACAGGTAGTACCGGTTGTGCTGTATAATAGTGCTGTTTATATTAGTCGGCCTCTCTGTCAATAAGCTAACTTGTGGTTACAATAACTTTGGAGGAATATATATGGACCAATCACTGTGTACATCTCCTTTTTACAGTGAATATTGAGTGCCGCATCTAATACTCCCTGCAACCATATGAATGTATGTCACCAATTAAAGTAAGTGTCATCCATACTTGTTACTAGTAAAACTAAATAGTAGTAATATTCTACCTCACATAAGCGCCGATACACATATTTATATTGCTGTTAACCCCTCTTTGAGTGGAACTTCAGGGATCCACTTTGGTGTATCTAGGCTGCTCAGATAGCTAATCCCAGTGCACCGGTGCTATAACTCCTTTGTGTTTAAATATATAAAAATATATTAAAATGATGGTATAAGGGGAATGGATTGGGAAAAAAAATCTAACATATATGAACGCATTATAAGCATGATAACAAAAGAAATAACACATTTTTAAGGATATAAAAAAATATATAAAATTAATAAAATATTTAAAAAAGGAAAAATTCTTTATATAAGGTCTGCAGTCTAAAAACATAATGGCCTTGATTTACTAAGAGTAGAGTGTAGTTTTCTTTGTGTATTTTTCCCCTACAGATATTTTTCCACGGTATTTACTAAGGTTTCCCTACATTTTGCACTTTTCCCTACATTTTGCTTTTTTTAAACAAGCTCTGATCTGTGAGGTTTTCCTCAGCTCAAATCCACCCCGTTTTCTGTGGAAACCTTAGTAAATATGTCTGTATTTTTGAAAATTTTGGGGACACGCCCCCTTTTCGGTGACCATACCACTTTTCCTACCGGCCATGCTCCTTTTTTGGGTTTTCTCAGTAAAATGGACAGTTGGTTGGTTTTTTTTCCACTTCTGGTGCAAATTCTGGTGCAGACAGGTTTACAATAGTAAATCAGGGCTTAAATGTATCCAAATTTGTGCCATTAAAAATTCAACCTATCCCATAAAACAAAGTTTTTAGATGTCAAACAAAATTGGTGCCTGGTCATTAAGACACCAAATTGAAAATAGAGGTAATTAAAAGGCAAACATATTTCAAAGAAATGTTTTATCCCCTTAACGACTAATGTCCCTTTAAATATAGCACAGCCGTGTGGCAGGTCTATAAAGTGAGCTCAGGAGCTGAGTTAACTTCATATACATTTGGTCTCAGCTCATATCAGCAGTCGGGACCTTTGGCTATTGCCAGACATCGCCGATGAGGCCAATGTCCGGCATTTACCCTTTAGATGCTATGATAAGGAACGTTCCGCCATCCTCTAAGCTGTTCATGATCCCACGATTTTGCAGCGGGTGTCACGATCAGCTCCACTGAGTTACTGGCACATGATTTTTTGCATTTTAGATGATACAAACAACTTTATCACGGCACTTAAAGTGTAAATGCCGAACATTGAACTGATCGGCAATGTCTGGCAATAGCCACAGGTCCCGACTGCTGATATCAGCTGGGACCAAATGCATATGAAGTTAGCTCCTGAGCTAACTTCATGTCCATTTGGTCCCAGCTGATATCAGCAGTCGGGACCTGTGGCTATTGCCAGACATCGCCGATCAAGCCATCTAAAATGCGAAAAATCACGTGCCAGTAACTCAGTGGAGCTGATCGTGACACCCGCTGCAAAATCATGGGATCCCGATCAGCTTAGAGGATGGCGGAATGTCCCTTATCTCATCTCCAATGCTGCAGGAAACCATAGTAGCCTGTAGCAATGGAACGCCGATAACACTGAGCAATGCTGGCACAGCATGTAATAATCCCCTATAGGGACTAAAAAATAGTAAAAATAAATAAATAATAACATAAACACATGTAGTATCGCCATGTGTGTAATTGTTTGAACTGGTAAAATATAACATTAATTAAACCGCATGGTTGATAGTGTACACGATAAAAAATACCAAAGTCCAAAATTACATATTTTTGGTCACTTTATATACCATAAAAAATGAACCCTTAAGGACCAGGGGTTCTTCCGTTTTTGCACTTTCATTTTTTTCTCCTTGCCTTTTAAAAATCAGAATTCTTTCAATTTTGCACCTAAAAATCCAAATGATGTCTTATTTTTTGCGCCACCAATTCTACTTTGTAATGACATCAGTCATTTTACCCTTACCCAAAAATCTGTGACGAAACAGAAAAAAAAAATCATTGTGTGACAAAATTGACGAAAAAACACAATTTTGTAACTTTTGGGGGCTTCCGTTCCTACGCAGTACATTTTTTGTTAAAATTGACACATTACCTTTATTCTGTAGGTCCATATGATTAAAATGATAACCTACTTATTTAGGTTTGATTTTGTGTTTCTTCTTAAAAAAATCATAACTACATGCAGGAAAATTTATACATTTAAACTTGTCCTTTTCTGACCCCTTTAACTTTTTATTTTTCCTCGTTTGGGGCGGAATGAGGGCTAATTTTTTGTGCCGTGATCTGAAGTTTTTATGTGTATCATTTTTATTTTGATCGGACTTTTTCATCGCTTTTCATACATTTTTTGATGGTATAATAGTATACAAAAAATATGTTATTTTGGACTTTCTTTGTGCATAAGCCATTGACTGTGCGGTTTAATTAATTATATATTTTTATAGTTCGGACATTTACGCACGCGGTGATACCACATATGTTTATATTGTAACACTCAGGTTTCAGTAGACTGGAACACTGATGATAGTGGATCTGCTGGACCTGTGTGGTGGATGACTCGGAGAGCGGAGTCTAAGGTGCCGCTGGTTTTTACCAGAGCCTGCCGCAAATCAGGATGGACTTGCTGCAGCAGGCGGCACCCAGGTCGCTACCCCTGGCACGTCTTGACCACACAGGCGGCTGAGGAGATTCGAGGCACATGTGGGATAAGGCAACTCATGGTCTAGATAGCAGGAGGTCAGGGCAGGCAGCATAGTAGCGTATTCAAGAAGGTAGCAAATAGTCAGTAGGCCGGCGGCAAAGGAGCAAGGTCAGGTCAAAGAGCAAGGGTATGATACACAGCAAGGCAATACACAGGAATGCTTTCTCTAAGGCTCTAGGGCAACAAAGATCCAGCAGGAAAGTGTGAGAGGTGGAGCAATTTATCAATGAGCCACAGGTGTTGCTTCACCAATGGGCGCACTGGGCAATTAAATCTTAAAGCTCCGGCACACGCACCTTAGGGGACGGGGACACTCGCACCAGAGCAGAGAGGCAGAGGCAGGGGCAGGAGAAGCACCAGGTGAGTGATGGGCTGGGATTCGCATTCGGGCGTGCCATGCGATGCGAATCCCAGCCACGCTGGCACCAGCAGGTAATGGGACCATGCACTCTCGGCCAGCGCGTGCGGCTGGAGCGCATAACGTAACATAACCCCCCTCCTTTTATGATTCAGAAAACTCCTGAGAAGGTCACGGTCCAGGATATTCTCCTCAGACTCCCAAGATCTCTCCTCAGGACCGTAACCCTCCCAGTCGACCAGAAAAAATTGTTTAGCTCTCATGGTTTTAGTGGCAAGAATCTCTTTAACTTTGTAGACGTCAGAAGAGCCAGAAACAGGTGTGGGAACGAGATTATTTTGAGAAAACCAGTTTATGACAAGAGGAAAGAGACATGGAAGGAATTGGGAATACGTATCGTAGCAGGTACACTGAGTTTGTAGGAGACAGGATTAATTTTTTGTAGAATCTGGAAGGGACCAAGGTAGCAAGGACCAAGCTTGTAACAGGGTATCTTGAAGCGGAGGTACTTGGATGAAAGTCACACCATGTCACCAGGAGAGAAGGACGGAGGAGGTCTTCTACTTTTGTCAGCTTGCGCCTTCATGCGTGAAGAAGCCTGGGATAAAGACTATCGGGTCTGTTGCCAGATGGGGGAGAAGTCACGGCTCCACCTCATCAACAGCAGGCACACCAGAGAAAACTGGGAGAGGAAGAGGAGAACGGAGATGAAGTCCGTAGACAACAAAAAAGGGAGACAACCTCGTAGACTCTGAATCCTCAAGATTATATGAGAATTCTGCCCAGGGGAGAAGGTCGACCAAATCGTCTTGGCGAGCTGAAACAAAATGCCGAAGATAAGTCTCAAGAATTTGATTTACCCTCTGCACCTGACCGTTGGACTGAGGGTGGTAGGCCGAGGAGAAGTCCAGATTGATGTCCAGAAGTTTACAAAGGACTCACCAGAACTTAGAGACAAACTCTACACCACGATCCGAAACTATATGCTGAGAAGACCATGTAAACGGAAGACATGCAACAAGAAGTACTTTGTTAGCTGTGGGGCAGAAGGAAGACCTGGTAGAGGAATAAAATGAGCCATCTTGGAAAACCGATCCACAACGACCCAAATGACAGTGTTGTTATGAGAGGGTGGCAAATCGGTGATGAAATCCATGGCGATATTGGACCAGGGAGTCTCCGGAATGGGTAAAGGATGTAAGAGTCCTGCAAGTTTCTCTTATGGGGAGTTTTGTCATGGGCACAAGTTTCACAGGAACGAACAAAATCAAGATGAGGCCACCAGTAGTGGCGTGAGATTAGAAGTAGAGTTTTGCGTATACCAGGATGACCTGCTGTCAAGGAAGAATGATCCCATTTCAGTACCTTGCGTCTCAATCTGGCAGGCACAAAGGATTTTCCTGGAGGAACTTGCTGAATTTCAGCAGGAGCAGCAGGAATCAAATGGTCAGGAGGAATAATATGCCTAGGCGTGGAGTTCTAACTGATGACATCCGAGGCCCTGGAGAGACCATCTGCCCTTATGTTCCTATTTGCTGGACGGAAGACGATGAAGAAGTTAAACCTAGAAAAGAACAGTGACCATCTTGCCTGGCAGGGGTTCAAACGCTGAACAGACTGAAGGTATAGAAGATTCTTATGGTCAGAGTAGATGCTGACCAGATGAGAAGAACCTTCCAATTAATGTCACCATTCCTCCAAAGCTATCTTGATAGTGAGGAGTTCACATTCTCCAATGGAGTAATTCCTCTCAGCACGAGAGGCGGTCTTGGAGAAGAACCCACAAGTTACACTCTTGCATTTTACCACATATGTTTATATTGTAACACTCAGGTTTCAGTAGACTGGAACACTGATGATAGTGGATCCGCTGGACCTGTGTGGTAGATGACTCGGACCATACCAGGGAGTGGAGTCTAAGGTGCCACTGGTTTTCACCAGAGCCCGCCACAAAGCGGGATGGACTTGCTGGGGCAGGCGGCACCCAGGTCACTACCACTGGCATGGCTCAACCACACAGGTGGCTGAGGAGATTCGAGGCACAGGTGGGATAAGTCAACCCGTGGTCTGGATAGCAGTAGGTCAGGGCAGCCGGCACAGTAGCTTAGTCAGGAATGTTGCAAATAATCAATCGGCAGGCAGCAAAGGAGCAAGGTCAGATCACGGAGCAAAGGGTATGATACACAGCAAGGCAATACACAGGAGTGCTTTCTCTAAGGCTCTAGGGCAACAAAGATCCGGTAGGGAAGTGTGGGAGATGGAGGAATTTATCAATGAGCCACAGGTGTTACTTCACTAATGAGCGCACTGGCGAATTAAATCTTAATGCTCCGGTGCGCGCGCACCCTTGGGGACACGCGTGCCAGAGCAGAAAGGCAGAGGCGAGGGCAGGAGAAGCACCAGATGAGTGACGGGCTGGGATTCGCATGCGGGCGCATCCTGCAATGCGAATCCCAGCCATAACGGCAGCAGCAGGTGACGGGACCATGAACTCGCGGCCGGAGTGCATAACGTAACATATATTTATTTTTATTTACACTTTTTTTTTTATGGCAAAAGGGGGGTGATTCAAACTTTTATTAGGGAAGGGGTTAAATCATCTTTATTAACTTTTTTTTTGCAATGTTACAGCCCGCATAGGGGACTATAACATGCAGTACATTTATTCAATACACTGATCCCTGCCATTGCATTGCAATGCATTGATCAGTGTTATCGGCGGTTGATTGCTCAAGCCTGGATATCAGGCTTTGAGCAATCAATTGTCGATCGAACGCACAGGAGGCAGGTAAGGCACCCTCCTGTTGTGTTCTAGCTGATTGAAACATCGCAATTTTACCGCGATAGTCCCGATCAGCCCGACTGAGCTGCCGGGAAGCTTTTACTTTCACTTTAGATGCGGCGATCAACTGTGATCGCCGCGTCTAAAGAGTTAATCCAAGCTAAAGAGTTAATCAGCCCGATCGGCGATGTCCGCCATTAACCATGGGTCCTGGTTGCTTATAGCAACCGGGACCCACCGGGTATGATACGCGCTCACCTGCTGAGCGCGCGTCATGCCTCGAGAGCCGCTTATGGACGTTTATAAACGTCCATATGTGGCAAGGGGTTAAGGGGTTAAAGGGAATGTATATATTTTTAAAAGAGTATTCCAGTCATGAAAAACGTATCCCCTATCGTAAGCATAGGGGATAAGTTTCAGATTGCAGGGGGTCCGACCACTGGGACCCCCCAAGATCTCTGACACGGGCCCCTGCAGCCCTGCCTTCGACAATCTTCGGCTCTGTCATAGCGCTGTATTGAGGGGGAGTGTCGGTCGCCGCTTCATGCAGTGGTCGACACACACTATCTGGCTGGAGAGCCAGGGCCCCGTACGGGAGATTACACGGGGTTCCACTGGTCGGACCCCCCGTTATCTGAAACTTATCGATAGGGGATACGTTTTTCAGGACTGGACTACTCTTTTAATGTTAGTATTGTTCATTATATATAAGTCTGTAGATGACATTTTTTTTTGTTCTTTATATGTTGGAGAGACACACTTCCTTTAGTAGGGTGTATGTGTGTCGTGTAGCACCTGAAATGAAGGGGAGTCAACTATTAGAGAAATGTTAAAGGTTAACTCTCATTTAAACTAATGTTTTCTACTGCACTCCTTATGGTAAATAAAAAAGATTTCTAATATACTTTGTTTAAAAAAAAATGAAGTTTTCTATCTTTTATTTGGCTTAAAAAAAGCTCAAGAGCACATTTTCTCCCATCTGGGTTGCTGAAGGGGGGTGTGTCCATCCTCATCCATTCATAGCTCCAGCCATATGCTGTTGGTTGGACACCCCCCCATCAGCACTCCAGGCTGCACTTCCTGTGTTTGCGCTTCGGTCCTAAGTCTTGTCACGATGCCGGCTGGCAGGAGGTGGATCCTCTGTGCCAGAGAGGGATTGGTGAGGACCGCGCTAGTGGACCGGTTCTAAGCCACTACAGGTTTTCACCAGAGCCCGCCGCAAAGCGGGATGGTCTTGCTGCGGCGGTAGTGACCAGGTCGTATCCACTAGCAACGGCTCACCTCTCTGGCTGCTGAAGATACTGAAGAAAGGCGAGGTACAAGGGAGTAGGCAGTAGCAAGGTCGGACGTAGCAGAAGGTCGGGGGCAGGCGGCAAGGTTCGTAGTCAGGGGAGATAGCAAGGGTACTGGTACACAGGCTATTAAACACACAAGGAACGCTTTCACTGGCACTAAGGCAACAAGATCCGGCAAGGGAGTGCTAGGGAGGAGACTAGATATAGCCAGGGAACAGGTGGGAACCAATTAAGCTAATTGGGCCAGGCACCAATCATTGGTGCACTGGCCCTTTAAGTCTCAGGGAGCTGGCGCGCGCGCGCCCTAGAGAGCGGAGCCGCGCGCGCCAGCACATGACAGCAGGGGACGGGAACGGGTAAGTGACCTGGGATGCGATTCGCGAGCGGGCGCGTCCCGCTGTGCGAATCGCATCCCCAACGGCCAGGACAGAGCAGCGCTCCCGGTCAGCGGAACTGACCGGGGAGCTGCAGGGAAGGAGACGCCGTGAGCGCTCCGGGGAGGAGCGGGGACCCGGAGCGCTAGGCGTAACAGTACCCCCCCCCTTAGGTCTCCCCTTCTCTTTATCGGGTAACTGCCTCCCCTGGGATGAGGACACCGGGAAAGGATGGAGGGATTCCTCAACGGCAGGCAGAACCGCAGGAGTAGGAATGGGGAGAGAGGGCAGAGGGCGGGACCTGGCACGGGGCAGTGTGACACCAGGACGAGGGCCATGAGGGGACACAGAAGCTTGCCTGATGGAACTGGGAGGGGGGGAAGGGCATTTCCTGTGGCAGGCAGAGTCCTTAATGACCTTAGGGGGACCGGGTACAGGAGGAACCACAGAGTTACGGCAAGGGTTACTGGGAACCGGTTTTAGACAGTTCTTGGAACAAGAGGACCCCCAACTCTTGATCTCCCCAGTGGACCAATCCAGGGTTGGGGAATGAAGTTGAAGCCAGGGAAGTCCAAGGAGAATCTCCGAGGTGCAATTGGGGAGGACCAAAAGTTCAATCCTCTCGTGATGAGATCCGATGCTCATAAGAAGGGGCTCCGTGCGGAAACGTATGGTACAGTCCAACCTGGCTCCGTTGACCGCGGAAATGTGGAGTGGCTTGACAAGACGGGTCACCGGAATACGGAATTTATTCACAAAGGAGTCCCGAACAAAATTCCCAGAAGCTCCAGAGTCCAGGCAGGCCACGGCTGAGAGGGGAGAGCTGGCTGAAGTGGAAATCCGAACAGGTACCGTGAGACGTGGAGAAGCCGACTTGGCATCAAGAGACGCCACACCCACGAGAGCTGAGTGCGAGCGTGCGTTTCCCAGACGTGGAGGACGGATTGGGCAATCCACCAGAAAATGTTCAGTACTGGCACAGTACAGACAAAGATTCTCTTCCTTACGGCGATTCCTCTCTTCCAGGGTCAGGCGAGACCGATCCACTTGCATGGCCTCCTCGGCGGGAGGCCTAGGCGCAGATTGCAGTGGAGACTGTGGGAGAGGTGGCCAGAGATCTAAGTCTTTTTCCTGGCGGAGCTCTTGATGCCTCTCAGAAAAACGCATGTCAATGCGAGTGGCTAGATGAATGAGTTCATGCAGGCTAGCAGGAGTCTCTCGTGCGGCCAGAACATCTTTAATGTTGCTGGATAGGCCTTTTTTGAAGGTCGCGCAGAGGGCCTCATTATTCCTGGACAATTCTGAAGCAAGTGTACGGAACTGTACGGCATACTCGCCAACGGAAGAATTACCCTGGACCAGGTTCAACAGGGCAGTCTCAGCAGAAGAGGCTCGGGCAGGTTCCTCAAAGACACTTCGGATTTCCGAGAAGAAGGAGTGTACAGAGGCAGTGACGGGGTCATTGCGGTCCCAGAGCGGTGTGGCCCATGACAGGGCTTTTCCGGACAGAAGGCTGACTACGAAAGCCACCTTAGACCTTTCAGTAGGAAACAGGTCCGACATCATCTCCAAGTGCAGAGAACATTGCGAAAGGAAGCCACGGCAAAACTTAGAGTCCCCATTAAATTTGTCTGGCAAAGACAGGCGGAGGCTAGGAGTGGCCAGTCGCTGCGGAAGGGGAGCAGGAGCTGGCGGAGGAGATGGTTGTTGCTGCTGTAGCTGAGACTGAACTTGCTGTAGCTGTGACTGTTGCTGCTGTTGCTGTGACTGGAGCTGCTGTAGCATGGTGGTCAAGTACGACAGCTGGTGCTCTTGTCGGGCGACCAATGAAGGGAGGTCGGCGGCAGCTGGCAGAGGAACTTCAGCGGGATCCATGGCCGGATCTACTGTCACGATGCCGGCTGGCAGGAGGTGGATCCTCTGTGCCAGAGAGGGATTGGTGAGGACCGCGCTAGTGGACCGGTTCTAAGCCACTACAGGTTTTCACCAGAGCCCGCCGCAAAGCGGGATGGTCTTGCTGCGGCGGTAGTGACCAGGTCGTATCCACTAGCAACGGCTCACCTCTCTGGCTGCTGAAGATACTGAAGAAAGGCGAGGTACAAGGGAGTAGGCAGTAGCAAGGTCGGACGTAGCAGAAGGTCGGGGGCAGGCGGCAAGGTTCGTAGTCAGGGGAGATAGCAAGGGTACTGGTACACAGGCTATTAAACACACAAGGAACGCTTTCACTGGCACTAAGGCAACAAGATCCGGCAAGGGAGTGCTAGGGAGGAGACTAGATATAGCCAGGGAACAGGTGGGAACCAATTAAGCTAATTGGGCCAGGCACCAATCATTGGTGCACTGGCCCTTTAAGTCTCAGGGAGCTGGCGCGCGCGCGCCCTAGAGAGCGGAGCCGCGCGCGCCAGCACATGACAGCAGGGGACGGGAACGGGTAAGTGACCTGGGATGCGATTCGCGAGCGGGCGCGTCCCGCTGTGCGAATCGCATCCCCAACGGCCAGGACAGAGCAGCGCTCCCGGTCAGCGGAACTGACCGGGGAGCTGCAGGGAAGGAGACGCCGTGAGCGCTCCGGGGAGGAGCGGGGACCCGGAGCGCTAGGCGTAACAAGTCTGTGTATAAGATGGGGGAAAATGTGCTCTTGAGCTTTTTTAACCACAAATAACACATAGAAAACGTAATTTTTTTTAAACAAAGTGTATTAGAAATCTTTTTTATTTACCATAAGGAGTGCAATAGCAAAAATTAGTTTTAATGAGAGTGCCCATTTAAACTTCAGTGTGCCAGAAGTCATGGAGTAAGGTGCTTTTTTATTGACCCTTTTCAAGTTTAGACAGCAAAGCTCACAAGAGAGCGTCAAAAAAGCCAATAGTATACGTCTACTGTGTGTTCTCTGCTGGCAAATGAGAAAACTAACACTTAATACTAAAATAAACTAAAACTACAAATATTTTAATAAAAGATAACCCAAAAATCTTCTAAATCAAGAATGGCTGACATCACCTCATTCAGGAATAACAGCAAAAATGTGCGCACAATCTCAGCTTACTGTTTACTGTTCTAAAGTAAATTATCCTCTTAGTGACCTGCTTAATTTAATATGTAAGATAATGTCTTATGTCTAAGGGTGCACTTCATCTCATGTATACAATGTCTATAGCAATATTAAGAGTTGTGTTTTGGAACAACTATAAAGCTCATGCTGAAAGGATCAGCAAATGGATAAAGATTTCAATATCCTCATTGTAAGTAGCATCACATGCACTTATACACTGTATTTCTAATGCATTTAAAACGGTGTATTGACACAATGATAACATTTTCACTAATATTTGTTGTCATAATGGCCTGCACACAAATTTAATGCAACATTGACTATATAGACTGATCATGTATTTACTTAGAATGAAAGCAATGCACTAAACCAAACATTAATATTACATGAATTTCTATTATTTCCCCGTTACAAAAACTGCAACATTAAGGCTTTATAATGCTCTCAGAAAGACAGGAAATAGTACAGAGCAGAAAAAGTTTCTGTCACTGAAATAATTGCTACTGTATTTGTGAAAAGGTACAGAAATGCAAGCACATGAATTTATAGATAGTGTACACATTGCACATATATTGTACAAAATTGAACACACAAATTCTTGCATGCATGTACAGTGTACAAAAATGTCCTCAAAAGTGAAATCAATATTATACTTTACAAAGTAGAATACTTTAAGGAAATTTAACAATGATCACAAAGGAAGCTCAGAATGTCAAAAAATTCTTCAAAAAGTAATACTATCAACAATAAAAATTTTTCCTCATCACTACTTACAAGTTTAGCAACAATTTTTAAATTTTAAAATAATTTCCGAAACAAAATTTTTTAGGGATCGATTTCGTTCTGATGTGGATTTAATAAGCCTCTGTATGTTAGAAACCCCAATTAATCTCCCCATTTTCTCCTCTCAAAGCATTTAAAGTGTTAAGGATAACTTGTCAGCCTGTATTTGTGGAAGCGTCGGAGTATACATAAAAGCCTCTCTGTTGGCTACGGCTGCAACGTTACGCCTGTTGTCACTACGTTGGACGTCATCCTGTTTGTAGGTGTTCCCTGATTGGTCCGGTTTGGCAGGAATTTTCCTCGTGCAGCAACTCAGCGGTCCTCTTCCAGGTAGTTTCTGGCTTTGTCCGCAGCAGATCGGGTTCAGCAGCCAGCATATCTGGGGTCCAGCGGAGCTTATAGCCGGCTCAAAAGTTAGAGGGGTACTCCGGTGGAAAACTTTTTTTGTTTTTAAATCAACTGGTGCCATTTGTAAATGACTTCTATTAAAAAATCGTAATCCTTCCTGCACTTATTAGCTGTTGAATACTACAGAGGAAATTATTTTCTTTTTGGAACACAGAGCTCTCTGCTGACATCACGAGTACACTGCTCTCTGCTGAAATCTCTGTCAATTTTCAGAAATGACCAAGAAGGAGAAAATCCGCATAGCAAACATATGCTGCTCTGGACAGTTCCTAAACTGGACAGAGATGTCAACAGAGAGCACTGTGCTCCTGATTCAGCAGAGAGCACTGTGTTCCAAAAAAAAAAAACAATTTCCTCTGAAGAATTCAGCAGCTAATAAGTACAGGAAGGATTAAGATTTTTTAATAGAAGTAATTTACAAATCTGCTTAACTTTCTGGCACCAGTTGATTTAAAAAAAAAAGTTTTCCACCGGAGTACCCCTTTAAGTTAGCCTTGCTGCTTTCTCACCCTTCGACGCCACTCCAGTCTCCAGAGTGGCACGACTGAGCAGCTGGATGTGGGGTTGTGGATGGAGGCAGCTGCGGTCAGCAGCGGCAGTCTCGGGCTGCATAGGCCAGTGTCAGGCTGCTAAGGACACCCCCTCTAGGCCCCACAGCTCATCCTCCGCTTAGCTGAGGTGCTATGCAGCCCAGCTGCCACTTAGACCTGTGGTTGGAAGCACAGGGATCCCGAACAGGGCCGGTTTTAGACAAAGTGTGGCCCTGGGCAAACCTAAAAATGGGGCCCCAAATTTTTTTATATTCTGCCAAAAATAGAGGCGCATTTCTTTTTTTTCTGGTATATGAAGTAGCCAAAAATATGCAAATCTGGACTATGGTATTTTTTTAAGTTTACGTCATTGACAGTGCGGTTTAATTAATGTTATATTTTAATTGTTTGGAAATTTCTGCATGCAGCATTACCACATATGGTTATGTTTATTTTTGTTTACATTATTTTTAGAGATGAGCGAACTTTGGAAAAATTCGATTCGGCCGATTCGCCGAATTTTCTGAAAAAGTTTGTTTCGATCCGAATTTTTTCGCGGCAAATTTATATTAACCCTTTGGGGACGGAGCCCATTATAACCCTAAGGACGGGAGCATTTTTTGCAAATCTGACCACTGTCACTTTAAGCATTAATAACTCTGGGATGCTTTCACTTATAAATTTGATTCCGAGTTTGTTTTTTCGTGACATATTCTACTTTATGGTAGTGGTAAATTTTTGTCGATACTTGCATCATTTCTTGGTGAAATATTCAAAAATTTGATGAAAAATTTGAAAATAACTTTAACGCTCTCTGCTTGTAAGGAAATTAGACATTCCAAATAAATTATATATTGATTCACAAATACAATATGTCTACTTTATATTGCATCATAAAGTTGACATGTTTTTACTTTTGGAAGACATCAGAGGGCTTCAAAGTTCAGCAGCAATTTTCCAATTTTTCACAACATTTTCAAAATTGAAATTTTTCAGGGACCAGTTCAGGTTTGAAGTGGATTTGAAGGGCCTTCCTATTAGAAATACCCCACAAATGACCCAATTATAAAAACTGCACCCCTCAAAGTATCCAAAATGACATTCAGTAAGTTTGTTAACCCTTTAGGTGTTTCACAGGTATAGCAGCAAAGTGAAGGAGAAAATTCTAAATCTTCATTTTTTACACTCGCATGTTCTTGTAGACCCAGTTTTTGAATTTTTACAAGTGGTAATAGGAGAAAAAGCCTCCAAAAAATTGTAACCCAATTTTTCTCGAGTAAGGAAATACCTCATATGTGTATGTCAAGTGTTCGGCGGGTGCAGTAGAGGGCTCAGAAGGGAAGGAGCAACAATTTTGGAGAGTGAATTTTGCTGAAATGGTTTTTGGGGGGCATGTCACATTTAGGAAGCCCCTATGGTGCCAGAACAGCAGAAAACCCCACATGGCATACCATTTTGGAAACTACACCCCTCAAGGCACGTAAAAAGGGGTCCACTGAGCCTTAACACGACGCAGGTGTTTGCCGACTTTTCGTTAAAATCGGATGTGTAAATGAAAAACATTTTTTTTCACTAAAGTGCAGTTTCTTCCCCAAATTTACCATTTTTACAAAGGGTTATGGGAGAGAATGCCTCCCAAAATTTGTAACCCCATCTCTTCTGAGTATGGAAATACCCCATGTTAGGACGTAAAATGCTCTGCGGGCGAAATACAATGCTCAGAAGAGGAGGAGCGCAATTGAGCTTTTGGAAAGAGAATTCGTTTGGAATGGTAGTCAGGGGCCATGTGCGTTTACAAAGCCCCCTGTGGTGCCAGAACAGTGGACCCCCCACATGTGACCCCATTTTGGAAACTACACCCCTCACAGAATTTAATAAGGGGTGCAGTGAGTATTTACACCCCACTGGCGTTTAACAGATCTTTGGAACAGTGGACTGTGCAAATGAAAAATAAAATTTTTCATTTTCATGGACCACTGTTCCAAAAATCTGTCAGACACATGTGGGGTGTAAATGCTCACTGTACCCCTTATTACATTACACGAGGGGTGTTGTTTCCAAAATGGGGACACATGTGGGGGGGGGGGGTCCATTGTTCTGGCACTATGGGGGCTTTGTAAACTCATGTGGCCTTCAATTCCGGACACATTTTCTCTTTAAAATCCCAATGGCTCTCCTTCTCTTCTGAGCATTGTAGTGCGCCCGCCGAGCACTTTACATCCACATATGGGGTATGTTCTTACTCAGAGGACATGGGGTTACAAATTTTGGGGGGCTTTTTTCCTATTTTCCCTTGTGAAAATGAAAAATGTAGGGTAACACCAGCATTTTAGTGAAAACATTTTTTTTTTCATTTTCCCATCCAACTTTAATGAAAATTCGTCAAACACCTGTGGGGTGTAAATGCTCACTATACCCCTTGTTATGTTCCATGGGGGGTGTAGTTTCCAAAATGGGGTCACATGTGGGTATTTATGTTTTTGCGTTTATGTCAGAACCACTGTAAAATCAGCCACCCCTGTGCAAATCACGAATTTAGGCCTCAAATATACATGGTGCGCTCTCACTCCTGAGCCTTGTTGTGCGCCCGCAGAGCATTTTACGCCCACATATGGGGTAATTCCGTACTCAGGAGAAATTGCGTTACTAATTTTGGGGGGCTTGTGAAAATAAAAAGTATGGGGCAACACCAGCATGTTAGTGTAAAAATTTTTTTTTTTACACTAACAGGATGGTGTAACCCCCAACTTTTCATTTTCATAAGGGGTAAAAGGAGAAAAAGCCCCCCAAAATTTGAAGTGCAATTTCTCCCAATTACGGAAATACCCCATATGTGGCCCTAAACTGTTTCCTTGAAATACGACAGGGTTCTGAAGTGAGAGAGCGCCATGTGCATTTGAGGACTAAATTAGGAAGTGCATAGGGGTGGACATAGGGGTATTCTACGCCAGTGATTCCCAAACAGGGTGCCTCCAGCTGTTGCTTAACTACTAGAATGCCTGGACAGTCAGTGGCTGTCCAGAAATGCTGGGAGTTGTTGTATTGCAACAGCTGGAGGCTCCGTTTTGTAAACACTGCCGTACAATACGTTTTTCATTTATATTGGGGGGACAGTGTAAGGGGGTGTATATGTAGTGTTTTACTCTTTATTATGTGGTAGTGCAGTGTAGTGTTTTTAGGGTACATTCGCACTGGCGTGTTACGGTGAGTTTCCCGCTAGGAGTTTGCGCTGCGGCGATAAAATTGGCGCAGACCAAACTTGAAGCAGGAAACTTACTGTAAACCTGTCCGTGTGAATGTACCCTGTACTTTCACATGGGGGGACAAACCTCCAGCTGCTTCAAAACCACAACTCCCAGCATGCACTGACAGTGCATGCTGGGAGTTGTACTTTTGCAACAGCTGGAGGCACACTGGTTGGAAAACCTTCAGTTTTTCTGTTACCTTCAGTGTTCTGTTACCTAACAGTATTTTCCAACCAGTGTGCCTCCAGCTGTTGCAAAACTACAACTCCCAGCATGTACTAATCGCCGAAGGGCATGCTGGGAGATGTAGTTATGCAACAGCTGGAGGTTACGCAACTTCAACTCCCAGCATGCCGAGACGGCTGTTTGCTGTTTCAGCATGCTGGGATTTGCAGTTTTGCAACATCTGGAGGGCTACAGTTTATAGACGACTGCCCAGTGATTTCCAAACTGTGACCCTTCAGATGTTGCAAAACTACAAATCCCAGCATGTTCAGACAGCTAAGAGCTGTTTGAGCATGCTAGGAGTTGTATATTTGCAAGATCTGGAGCGATAAAGTTTAGAGACCACTGTATAGTGGTCTCAAACTGCAGCCCTCCAGCTGCTGCAAAACTACATATTCCAGCATGCCCAAACAGCAAACAGCTGTCTGGGCATGCTGGAAGTTGCAGTTTTGCAACATCTGGAGGGCTACAGTCTCAGACTTTAGCCCTCCAGATGTTGCTAGGCAACTTACCGGCTTCTGTAGGATCCAGGGAGCCATCCTCTTCTGCCGCACGCTGCACGCCGCCCGCGCCGATCTCCGTCGCCGCCTGCCGATCACCGTCGCCCGCAGCCTCCAGAGGGGTAAGTGGACCTTCGGCGTTCGGTCCCCGTCGTTTTCCCCGCCCTGCCCCGCCTATTGTGGGTGGGCAGGACGGGGAAAACGAAAGTAAACCCCTCCGCCCCTGATCTGCTATTGGTGCTTGCGTCTAGACCACCAATAGCAGAGATAGGAGGAGTGGCAACCCTGCCACCTCACTCCTATTGCTGTAGGGGGAACTTAGTTGTCTTAGACAACCACGATCCCCCTTCTATTCTGGGTCACCGGGTCACCATAGACCCGTAATGACCCGGAATCAGCGCAAATCGCAAGTGTGAATTCACTTGCGATTTGCGCCGATCGCCGACATGGGGGGGGGGTCTAATGACCCCCCTGGGCATTTGCACGGGGTGCCTGCTGATAGATATCAGCAGTCACCCCGGTCCCCACCGCGCGCCCTTGGATACGCCCTTCGTCCTCAAGTACCAGGATGCAACGGCGTATGCATACGCCCTTCGTCCCCAACAGGTTAAAAAAGGCTATTTCTAGCCTGCATACAGCCTCTACAGGGGTATAGAACACTTTGCTGTGTTCTAAAATGCATATGGAGTGTGCTGGGGTAGTGAAATAATACTGTTATTCAGAATAACATGCAGATTACTGGCATCGCTTTTAGAATCACTGCCGCACAACAGCCCAATGACAGAGCCTGGTGGTGGCATCAGTGTTAGGAGACCATATAGTGACTGAATGACACAGCGTGGAGGTGTTGGCAGCATGAGGAGACCATTTAGTGGCTGAATGGCACAGTGTGGAGGTGTTGGCAGTATGAGGAGACCATATAGTGACTGAATGACACAGCGTGGAGGTGTTGGCAGCATGAGGATACCATATAGTGGCTGAATGGCACAGCGTGGAGGTGTTGGCAGCATGAGGACACCATATACTGGCTGAATGACACAGCTTGGATGAGGCTGAAGCATGAGGATACCATATAGTGGCTGAATGACACAGCGTGGAGGTGTTGGGAGCATGAGGAGACCATATAGTGGATGAATGGCACAGCGTGGAGGTGTAGGCAGCATGAGGACACCATATAGTGGCTGAATGACACAGCCCGGAGTTGCCAGCAGCATGAGTAGGCACTAGGCCTTCACAATCCCTAAGATTAAAAGAGGAATTTAGACATTTAAACCAAAGATTTTGGATAGCGGGTGCTACCTATGATAAAATTTGAATTTCCCAGACCCAGGCCCAGCAGCGGCATCAGTAAACCATATATTGCCTGAATGACACAGCTTGGAGTTGGCTGATGCAATAGTATACATCAGGGCTTCACAATCCCCCCCAAAAACACAACAATTTTAGAAATTTTTGAAAAAGATTTTGGATAGCGGGTGCTACCTATGAAAAAATTAGAAATTCCCAGACCCAGTCCCCACAGTGGCATCAGTAAACCATATATTGCCTGAATGACACGGCCTGGAGTTGGCTGATGCATGTGGAGACCATTGAAATGTCTGATTTTTTTATTTGAAATTTAAATCAAACTTTGAGTGTCCCGGACCCCAGCGTGTGGGTACGATGGACTAAATCTCACAAGCCCCACAGTGGCGTCAGTAAACCATATATTGCCTCAATGACACAGCCTGGAGTTGGCTGATGCATGAGTACACATCAGGGCTTCACAATCCCCCCCCCCAAAAAACACAATTTTAGAAATTTTTGAAAAAGATTTTGGATAGCGGGTGCTACCTATGAGAAAATTTGAAATTCCCAGACCCAGGCCCAGCAGTGCCATCATTTTTGATTTGAAATTTAAAACAAACTTTCAGTGTCCTGGACCCCAGCCTGTGGGTACGAAGGACCAAATCCAACAAACCCCCACAGGGCTCATGTGGCCGTGAGATGTAGGCGCAACGTCTCCATTGCCCTGACCGGCCATTGTTTCCAAGACTTTTCGCCAAACCATGCGAAGAACAGCGTGACACCGCCGTGCCCTGCACACATGATATGCTGAAGAGCCACTGAGACTTGTCCGGGCAGTGGTAGCTTAAGACACAGTGGAGCATGTGGAGGCGGAGTAGCACACAGGACCAAGGGGCTGACAGACTGTAGCAGGAAGCAGCATTGAGTACACACCAGGGCTTCAGAATCCCAAAGAAAAAAAACATAAAAAAAAAATTAAGAATATTTAGGACAGCGGGTGCTACCTATATATTGCCTGAATGACACTGCCTGGAGTTGACTGATGCATGAGTACACACCAGGGCTTCCCAATCCCCCCAAAAAAACACAACAATTGTAGAAATTTATGAAGAAGACTTTTGGATGGGTGCTACCTATGAGAAAATTTGAAATTCCCAGACCCAGGCCCAGCAGCGGCATCAGTAAACTATATATTGCCTGAATGACACAGCCTGGAGTTGGCTGATGCATGAGTACACACCAGGGCTTCACAATCCCTAATAAAAAACACAACAATTGTAGAAATTTATGAAGAAGACTTTTGGATAGCGGGTGCTACCTATGAGAAAATTTGAAATTCCCAGACCCAGGCCCAGCAGCGGCATCAGTAAACCATATATTGCCTGAATGACACAGCCTGGAGTTGGCTGATGCATGAGTACACACCAGGGCTTCACAATCCCCCCCCCAAAAAAAACACAACAATTGTAGAAATTTATGAAGAAGACTTTTGGAGAGCGGGTGCTACATATGAGAAAATTTGAAATTCCCAGACCCAGGCCCAGCAGCGGCATCAGTAAACCATATATTGCCTGAATGACACAGCCTGGAGTTGGCTTAAGCATGAGTACACACCAGGGCTTCACAATCCCACCCAAAAAACACGACAATTGTAGAAATTTATGAAGAAGACTTTTGGTTAGCGGGTGCTACCTATGAGAAAATTTGAAATTCCCAGACCCAGGCCCAGCAGTGCCATCAGTAAACCATATATTGCCTGAATGACACAGGCTGGAGTTGGCTGATGCATGAGTACGCACCAAAGCTTCACAATTGCTAATAAAAAAGACAAACATTTTTGACGAAAAATGTTAACGAAAATTTAGGACAGTGGGTGCTCTCTATATATTACCAGAATGACGCAGCCTGGAGTTGGCTGCAGCATGAGAAGACAATTGAAATGTGTGATTTTTTTTATTTGAAATTTAAATCAAAATTTGTGTCCCAGACCCTGCAGTGTGGGTGCAAAGGACCTAATCTCACAAGCACCCACAGGGCTCATGTGGCCGTAAGATGTAGGCGCAACGTCTCCATAGCCCTGACTGGCCATTTTTGGTTTTTGTACCTTGGTTTAAGAACAGGCGCATATCCAAGAGTCCAGAAGACTCTATAATGCAGGACGGTGGACCACCAAATTACATTCTTCTCTAAAATAATTTTTTATGAAATAAAGAAGCAGAGTTCATCCCTCTGCGTATTTTTTTTGAAAATTTTACTTAAAAAAATCACACGCAACAAGCGTTCAGTGGTGTAATGGTTATTATTCTGGAAAATTCAAGTTTATTACTGTGATAATTATCAGAAAATTTGATAAAAACACTACCCAAGAGTGTTTAATAACCCCATACATTGCACCATAAATGTTGAAATTTAAATTAAGCATGTATGTATGTATTTTAAACATTCTAAAATTAAAGGCCCAAGCCCAGAAGCATCATGAAGTCAAGTATTTCCTGAAAGACACAGGAGTAGTCAGGAGTAGGCATCAGCAGTACCCAAGAGGCTTTAATAACCCCTTACATTGCACGATCAATCGTGAGATCGAGCAATAACAGGTGTGTTATGCCCTCAGATGTCCGGGGCTGCATGCGCGCTGCACTGAATGGACCAGCTTGTGTCTTTCACCGACAGGTGCGGGTGACCCGCTGAACCCTATTCGCAATAGGGATCAAAGATTGCAATTATTTGCCAGGAAAGAAGAATCCCAACTAAGTGCGGGTCATAAGCTCGGGTTCATTAAGTCCCTGCCCTTTTTACACACCGCATGTCTCTACTACCGATTGGATGGTTTAGTGAGGTCCTCGGAACGGCCCCGGCGGGGTAGGAGAAGGCCCTGGCAGAGCACCAAGAATTTAAAGATCATTGTTGAAATTTGCATTAAAGGGGTATTCCAGGCCAAAACTTTTTTTTATATATCAACTGGCTACGGAAAGTTAAACCGATTTGTAAATTACTTATATTAAAAAATCTTAATCCTTCCAATAGTTATTAGCTTCTGAAGTTGAGTTGTTGTTTTCTGTCTAACTGCTCTCTGAGGACTCACGTTGTACAGTTCCTATGGGGATATTCTCCCATCATGCACAGCTCCCGGGACGTGACATCATCATTGAGCAGTTAGACAGAAAACTTCAGAAGCTAATAACTATTGGAAGGATAAATTTTTTTTTATAGAAGTAATTTACAAATCTGTTTAACTTTCCGGAGCCAGTTGATATATATAAAAAAAGGTTTTCCCTGAATATCCCTTTAAGCATGTATTAGCTACTGCTAAACTTCCAAAATTTAAAGGCCCAAGGCCAGAAGCATCAGTGAGGCAAGTAGTTTCTGAAAGACACAGGGTGAATCAGGAGCAGGCATTTGCAGTAACCAAGAGAGCTTCATAACCCCTTACATTTAAAGATCAATGTTGACATTTGCATTAAGCATGTATTTAGCTACTGCTAAACTTCCAAAAATTTATGTTGGTGTAGCAGCATGGTCAATCTACTCTGAGGCATTTGGCATTGGTGGCTGGAAATCCTGGCTGATCCATCCCTGATTCATCTTGACAAACGTCAGTCTCACCACATTTTTAGTGGACAGACGAGTTCTCCTTGGGTTGACTCTGGCCCCAGCCGCACTAAACATCCGTTCTGATGGCACACTACTGGCCGGGCAGGACAGCTTTTCCAGGACAAACTCTGCTAGTTGCGGCCATAAATCAAGTTTGGCTGCCCAGAAGTCCAGCGGATCTTCAATGGTTGTCATGTCAAGGTATGCCACCACTTGCTGGTTCAGGTCCTGCTCCATGTCTACCTGCTGCTGATGAATTGCTTCACTATGCTGGTGAAGAAAGCTACTCATCAGCGACTGTAGACTCAGGCTGCTGATTGCGCTGGTATTGCTCCTGCCACCCCTCCCCAGCAGCCATGGCAGTGGAAGGTGAGCGCAGAGGGACCCCCGAGTCACACCTGCGAGTGGATGGACCATGTGGCCGATAGGCATCGGCCAACTGACTACGTAGAATCTCTCTGTAGTAGGTCAGTTTGTCCTCCCTCTCAGTGGGTGTAAAAAAGGCCCCCATTCTGGGACGGTAGTGAGGGTCTAATAAGGTGGAGATCCAGAAGTCATCCCGCTGATGAATTTTGACAATTCGGGGGTCACTACGTAAGCAACTGAGCATGCATCGTGCCATTTGTGACAGTGACTCGGAGGGACTACCTGCCTCCCTCTCCACTGCATACTGCCACGGTGTGTCTGGGTCCTCTGTCCAGCCTTCCTCATAACCCTCCAGCTCCTCTGGCTGCTCCTGCTCCTCCTCTCCTGTCCAATGACTAGAAACACCGGCCATCTCATCCAATCTGAACTGTGCTTCGATCTGCCCCTCATCATCCTCCTCCTCCAGTTCAGCCCCCTCATGTAGCCTTGAGATTTAGGCGCAATGTCTCCATTGCTGTGACCAACCATGGTTTCAATCATTTGTTGTAGGAAATGTAGGAGTGGAATTACGTCTTTCATGGCATAATCCAGGCAACTTAAAAATAATGTAGCTTCCTCAAAGGGTCTCAGCAAACTGCAGGTGTCACGTATGAGCTGCCACTGGTTCACATTGAAGTTACACAGGGGAGTACTCCTATCTGCTTGGATCATCAAGAAATCGTTGATGGCTTTTCTTTGTTTGTATAGTCTTTCCAACATATGGAGGGTGGAATTCCAACGTGTGGCAACGTCACAAATAAGACTATGTTGTGGGATACCGTTCTGACGCTGCAGCTCAAGGAAGGTGTGCTTGGCGGTGTACGAGTGGCTGAAGTGCATGCACAGTTTCCTTGCCATTTTCTGGATGTTTTGCAAATGGGGTGAAAACTTGAGGAGGTGTTTGATAACCAGATTGAACATGTGTGCCATGCAGGGCGCATGTTTCACACTTCCTTGTCGCAGAGCTGACACGATGTTCTTCCTGTTGTCGGTCACCATGGTTCCCATTTCCAGATTTCGTGGAGTAAGCCATACTCGGATTTCTTTACGAATTAACTTTAGCAGTTCCTCCCCTGTGTGACTCCTTTCGCCAAGGCAAACCATGTGAAGAACAGCTTTGCACCGCCGTGCCCTACACACATGGTACGATGAAGGGCCACCGAGATTTGGACGTGCAGTGGAGGCTGAGGACACAGTGGAGGATGAGGAGGCGGCATCGCACACTGTAACAGGTCCAACTGCCTGAGTGCGAGAGCGTGGAGGAGGAAGCGGTGTGACCTGTCCAAGATGCTGTTGTGGCTGTGCAGGAACCACATTCACCCAGTGGGCCGTAAAAGACAAGTATTGTCCCTGCCCGTAGTTACAGCTCTGCACGTCGGCGCTGCCGTGCACTTTTGAACACACCGACAGGCTCAAGGACTGGCCCACCTTCTCTTGTACAAACTTATGCAGGGCTGGTACTGCCTTCTTCGCAAAAAAAATGATGGCTTGGGATTCTCCACCTCGGCTCGGCACAAACCATCAATTCTCTGAAAGGTGCAGAGTCCACCACTTGAAAAGGGAGGGACTGCAACAACAGCAACTTGGACAGGAGCACATTCAACTTCTGTGCCGTTGGATGAGTGGGTGCATAATGTTGTCTCTTGGACATGGCTTCGCAGATGGATTGTTGGCGGAATGGCTGACTAAAAGCGGGAGAAGCAGGAGCATCTGGAGCGACAGAAGGAGAGTTTGACACACAGCTCCCTTCGGCTGAGGTAGTGGAGCCTTGGCTGGATGGAGGAGGGAGCGGATGGCCACTGGGTGATGAAGCAGGCTGGACCACTACATCGGAGCCACGGTTCTCCCAGGCTGCTTTATGGTGGCGAAGCATGTGTTTATGCAGGGCCGTGGTGCCGACATTGGGACCCTGGCCACGCTTCACCTTCTGCCGACAGATCTTGCATGTGGCTACGTGAACCTCCTCCGGATGCCTTATGAAAAACTTCCACAACGCCGAGTAGCTGATTTTCCCACCTGCAGTCCACACTAATTGACTGCTACTGGCGCCATCTCCAGTAGGCTGCCGTGAAGCAGGTGGTCTCCCTGGGCACGCTTGGCTCCTGAATTTCCACTCCTGCCACCACGCTGACTGCCAACCGTGCTACTGCCTTGCTGCTTCAAGGGCAACCTGCAACTCTCTTCTCCTGATGATGAAAAAGCCCCTTCTGCACCCGGCTCCCAATTGTGATCGGCTTCATCAACAGGTGTGTGCACGTCACTGATGTCCTCCCAGGTTCCCCAACATTTTCTGCTTCAGGACCCTGAAAACTTGCAACACCGCCTCCCACGTCACTCTCCGCATCACTACTTGGCTGCCTAGCGGAGCAAGCAGCGCATGTCTCCTCCTCTTCTTGGCTGGCCAGTAGCTGCTGACTGTCCTCTATTAGATCGTCCTCAGTAAATAGTGGAGCTGAACCCACAGCATAAGATACTTCTTTAGGAGAGGAAACAGAATTGGACAAAGGCAATGGGAGGACAGGGACTGCTCCTGGGCCATGCCAACTGAGGGTTGTGTCTGAGGAACCCACCGCCTGTTGACTGGGGGTGTCTGATGTCACTTGTGATGATGTGGATGAGCGTGTTAACCAATCGACGCCGGCAGATGGGTTGCTGGTCGAGACACGACCGCTGGCTGATAACGGGAGCTCAGGCCTCTCGCTGCGACTCCTGCTGCCACTCGCCCCAAGTCTGCTGCCAACTCTCCCTGAAGTATTTAGGCCTCTGCCACTCCTCTGTGCACGTCCTGGTACTTCTCTGCCTGACATACTTAGTGCGTTTATGAGGGTATTACAATACGCTACACTACTCTTTAAACAGTATTTGTCTAGAACAGCAGCAGGTGATTACTTATAGCTGTCCTTTCACAGTATGTATGCCCTTTACAGATTAACAGGTACAAGATGGTACACTACTTGGATGTACGTATGCGGTATGCACTGATGAGGGCAGTAATATGCGCAACTATAGGCACAAAAAACTCTGTATTTTTTTAAAAAAACACACCAGCCGGTGAATACTATTGTTTGGACTTTGACAGTATGGAGCACCTTGACAGATTAAAAGGTGCTAAATGGTACAATACTTGGATGTACCTATGCAATATGCACTGATGAGAGCAGTAATATGCGCAACTATACGCAGAAAAAACTCTGTATTTTTGTAAAACACCAGCCGGTGAATACTATTGTTTGGACTTTGACGGTATGGAGCACCTTGACAGATTAACAGGTACTAAATGGTACAATACTTGAATGTACCTATGCGGTATGCACTGATGAGGGCAGTAATATGCGCAACTATGCGCAGAAAAAACTCTGTATTTTTGTGAAACACCAGCCGGTGAATACTATTGTTTGGACTTTGACAGTATGGAGCACCTTGACAGATTAACAGGCACTAAATGGTACAATACTTGGATGCACCTATGCGGTATGCACTGATGAGGGCAGTAATATGCGCAACTATATGCAGAAAAAACTCGATTCGCTCATCTCTAATTGTCATGATGATAGAACACAACGTACTACACATAATTTTTCATTATGTGGGAAGGATAGAAAACTGAAAAAAAATCTGTCTTATTACGTCGAATGGTGGAGAATTTTAGTCCATTGGCAAGAAACTGTCTGTGAGAAAGATCAAGAGCCCTAACGTCAGAGACTCTTTTAATAGAAAATAAAGGGGTACTCCGGCGCTAAGACATCTTATCCCCTATCCAAAGGATAGGATATAAGATGCCTGATGGTGGGGGTCCCGCCGCTGGGGACCCCCGTGATCTTGCACGCAGCACCCCATTATAATCAGTCCCCCGAGCATGTTTGCAGCTGTCACATCATGTCACATGGGGGCGGGGCCGTGATGTCACAATGCTCCGGCCCCCGTAATCACCAGTAATCAGACCCAGAACGAACATGCTGCGTGCAAGATCACAGGGGTCCCCAGGGGCAGGACCCCCGCGATCAAGCATCTTATCCCCTATCCTTTGCATAGGGGATAAGATTTCTTAGCTCCGGAGTACCCCTTTAAAGAGAGTAGTAAGTTTAAATGAAATAAATTTCAATGATAAAGAGTCATTATTCTCCCATGAGGAAAAGAGATTTAAAATTACATTAACATCCCACGTTGAATGATATTTGGGAAGAGGAGGTCGTTTAAGGTGAATACCTCTTAAAAGTTTGCAAATAAGAGGATTTTTTCCCACAGGAATGGAATCATGGGAAGATGATAAAATGAAGTAACTGAACGGTAAAGGTTAATAGTACGATATGCCTTAGCAGAATCAAAGGAAGAATAAAGGAAATTGAGAATATGCACTATAGGTGCATTAACCCCTTAAGGACGGAGCCCATTTTCACCTCTAGGACGAAGCCCTTTTTTTGCAAATCTGACCACTGTCACTTTAAACATTAATAACTCTGGAATGCTTTTACTTATCATTCTGATTCTGAGATTGCGTTTTCATGACATAATCTACTTTAACATAGTGGTAAATTTTTGTGGTAACTTGCATCCTTTCTTGGTGAAAAATCCCCAAATTTGATGAAAAAATTTAAAATGTTGCATTTTTCTAACTTTGAAGCTCTCTGCTTGTAAGGAAAATGGATATTCAAAATATTTTTTTTTTGATTCACATATACAATATGTCTACTTGATGATTGCATCATAAAATTGCAACTTTTGGAAGACACCAGAGGGCTTCAAAGTTCAGCAGCAATTTTCCAATTTTTCACAAAATTTTCAAACTCACAATTTTTCAGGGACCAGTTCAGGTTTGAAGTGGATTTGAAGGGTCTTCATATTAGAAATACCCCATAAATGACCCCATTATAAAAACTGCACCCCCAAAGTATTCAAAATGACATTCAGTAAATGTTTTAACCCTTTAGGTGTTTCACAGGAAAAGCAGCAAAGTGAAGGAGAAAATTCCAAATCTTAATTTTTTACACTCGCATGTTCTTGTAGACCCAATTTTTGAATTTTTACAAGGGGTAAAAGGAGAAAATGTATACTTGTATGTGTAACCCAATTTCTCTCGAGTAAGCACATACCTCATATGTCTATGTAAAGTGTTCGGCGGGCGCAGTAGAGGGCTCAGAAGCGAAGGAGCGACAAGGGGATTTTGGAGAGTACGTTTTTCTGAAATGGTTTTTGGGGAGCATGTCGCATTTAGGAAGCCCCTATGGTGCCAGAACAGCAAAAAAAAAAAAAAAAAACACATGGCATACCATTTTGGAAACTAGACCCCTTGAGGAACATAACAAGGAATAAAGTGAGCCTTAATACCCCACAGGTGTTTCATGAAATTTTTTTTTTCACTAAAATGTTTTCCCCCAAATTTCACATTTTTTAAAGGGCTAATAGCAGAAAAAACAAAACAAAATGTGTAACCCCATCTCTTCTGAGTATGGAGGTACCCCATAAGTGGACCTGAAGTGCACTGCAGGCGAACTACAATACTCAGAAGAGAAGGCATCATATTTGGCTTTTTGAGAGCAAATTTTGCTCGGGGGGCATGTCGCATTTAGGAAGCCCCTATGGTGCCAGGACAGCAAAAAACAAACAAACAAACAAAAAAAAACCCATGGCATACCATTTTGGAAACTAGACCCCTCACAGAATGTAATGAGGGGTACAGTGAGCATTTACCCCCCACTGGTGTCTGACAGATCTTTGGAACAGTGGGCTGTGCAAAATTTTTCATTTTCACGGACCACTGTTCCAAAGATCCGTCAGACACCTGTGGGGTGTAAATTCTCACTGCACCCCTTATTACATTCCGTGAGGGGTGTAGTTTCCAAAATGGGGTCACATGTGGGTGTGTTTTTTTTTTTTTGCGTATGTCAGAACCGCTTTACCAATCAGCCACCCCTGTGCAAATCACCTCAAATGTACATGGCGCACTCTCCCTTCTGGGCCTTGTTGTGCGCCCCCAGAGCACTTTGCGCCCACATATGGGGTATCTCCGTACACGGGAGAAATTGCGTTACAAATTTTGTGGGGCGTTTTTCCCTTTTACCTATTGTGAAAAGGAAAAGTATAAGGCAACACCAGCATGTTAGTGTAAAAATGTTTATTTTTTTACACTAACATGCTGGTGTAGACCCCAACTGTTCCTTTTCATAATAGGTAAAAGGAGAAAAAGCCCCCCAAAATTTGTTAGGCAAATCTCCCGAGTACGGCGATACCCCATATGTGACCCTATTCTGTTGCCTTGAAATACGACAGGGCTCCAAAGTGAGAGCGCCATGCGCATTTGAGGCCTGAATTAGGGACTTGCATAGGGGTGGACATAGGGGAATTCTATGCCAGTGATTCCCAAACAGGGTGCCTCCAGCTGTTGTAAAACTCCCAGCATGCTTGGACAGTCAATTGCTGTCCAGAAATTTTGGGAGTTTTTGTTTTGCAACAGCTGGAGGCTCCATCTTAGAAACACTGCCGTACAATACGTTTTTCATTTTTATTGGGGAAGGGGGGTGGTAGGGGGGGGCAGTGTACGTGTGTATATGTAGTGTTTTACTCTTTATTTTATGGTAGTGTAGTGTTTTTAGGGTACATTCACACTGGAGGCAGATTACACTGAGTCTCCCGCTAGGAGTTTGAGCTGCGGCGGTAAATTTGCCGCAGCTCAAATTTGAAGCGGGGAACTCACTGTAATCTACCGCCAGTGTGAATGTAGCCTCTACATTCACATGGGAGGGGGTCAAAACTACAACTCCCAGATTGCACTGACAGACCATGCAAGCTGGGAGTTGTAGTTTTGCAACAGCTGGAGGCACACTGGTTGGAAAACCTTGAGTTAGGTTCTATGACCTAACTCAGTATTTTCCAACCAGTGTGCCTCCAGCTGTTGCAAAACTACAACTCCCAGCATGTACTAATTGCGGAAGGGCATGCTGGGAGATGTAGTTATGCAATGGCTGGAGGCACGCAAGTACAACTCCCAGCATGCCAAGACAGCTGTATGCTGTTCCTGAATGCTGGGAGTTGTAGTTTTGCAAGATTTAGAGGGGTTCAGGTTGTAAATCACTGTCCAGTGGTCTCAAAACTGTGGCCCTCCAGATGTTGCAAAACTACAACTCGCAGCATGCCCAGACAGCAAACTGCTGTCTGGGTATGCTGAGAGTTGTAGTTTTGCAACATCTGGAGGGCTACAGTTTGAGACCACTTAGTGATCTACAACCTGAACCCCTCTAAATATTGCAAAACTACAAGTCCCAGCATGCCCACACAGCAAACAGCTGTCTGGGCATGCTGGGAGTTTTAGTTTTGCAACATCTGGAGGGCCACGGTTTAGAAACCACTGTAAACTGTGGCCCTCTGGATGTTGCTAGGCAACAACTCACCTAGCAGGACCCAGATGTATTGCTGCATGGAGGATCGCGCTCCGGGCTCCGGGATCCAGGTAAGGGACCGTCGGCGCCGACCTTCCCTGGACAGTTCCCCCGTTTTGCCCGGACACCAATAGGTGGGCAAAGCGGGGGAACCGAACTTTAACCCCCCCCCCCCTCCCCCAGTCTGCTATCGGTCAGTCGGTCGCTCGGCCGACCAATAGCAGGGATAGGAGGGGTGGCACCCCTGCCACCAAACTCCTATCCCTTCAGGGGGATCGAGGGTGTCTCGGACACCCCCGATCCCTCTTATTTTTCGGGTCACCAGTGACCCGTATGACCCGGAATCGCGCAGATTGCAGGTCTGAATTGACCTGCGATTTGCGCCCATCGCAGTTATGGGGGGGTCTCAGGATCCCCGTCGGCAATGTGCCAAGATGCCTGCTGTTAGATAGCAGCAGTCATCCCGGCCCGATCACCGCTACCGGTGACGCAGCGATCCCAGAACCCTGCGACGTACATGTACGTCGCCGCACGCCAAGTGACACTTCGCGGTGCTGTACATGTACGTCGCTCGTCGTGAAGGGGATATATATATATATATATATATATATAGTCACTTATTAAACCATGATTTATCAACTAACACCATATTGTTTATAGATAATGTCTGACTATGAAGGGCATTGTAGCTAGGACAAGAGATATCCCAAACAAAGCTGATATGGTGCTTGAAAACATCCTGTTGTTTTGAAAAAATGTCCGTGAGAACAAAGGAGGTTAGTATGTGCATCTTAAAAAAAACTCTATTAAATGTTAAAATCACGTGTCATGGGTGATACAGTGTACAGCTTATATACAGAAGGTGAATATACATGGCTACCAGGATCAAAATGGAGACTCATCTCTCCCCACTTCATTATGATCCAATCAAAATACACAACATATTTAAACCCCCCCCTTCATTTCCGTGAGTCACCAGGAAATTGACTCACCTGAAATGAAGAAGAGGTAAAGTGCTCTCCACTATCACATTCTGGAGAACATACCTTTAATTTAAAATAAATAGACTACAAATTGTGTGTACTTTTATGACACATAACCAATGTGCAAATATAATTATGAAACTTCACTTCCAGCATATTAATGTGTCAATATTAGTTGTAAACCATTAGTGAATATGTGTACTAATGATAGCCACAATTATTAAGATGACCACGGTAGGAAAACAATTCTCGATTAATGATTTAAGAAATTCAGCTGCTAGTCCGGCACCTCAGATGTACTGTCTTAAGCTTCTAATTTTTTACTTTAGTTACAATTCAGTTATTACTTAGAATTACATTCTGGCCTTGGATTGGTACAAACTACTATGTGATATTGATAATAAACTTTCACAGTGAGCTGAAAAGGAAAATATTTACATATGCCTAAAGATATGTGTCAAGCAAGTTCTCCCCCTTGCTTTCTAGATTAGGGTATTTTTAGTGTTATAGTATACAGCTCTGCTTCCTTTATCAGAAATTCTGTAGGAAAAATATGTATTAAAATGTACCTCTATTTTTGCCTCACACTCTCATTTCCATTGTGTCTATGGTGCAGTACAGTTTAGCACACTCAGACAAAGACATACTTATAGTGGCCTCCCCTAGGCAGTCAGATGAAGTCTACTCATATTCTCTGAAACAGGCAAGATGTTCTGGAGTGTGTTGGTAGGGTACTTTTATTGTTTTACCTAAGTCAGATGCAAATAATGAAGTCTGTATAAACCCTCTCTTTGCCTTGTTGAATCCTGAGGCCACCCAATATACGGACATTACTAAACACATCCCTTCTGTATGAGGCCACGTATGTTAACATGGGGTACAATATGGCTGGCACACACAGTTTCTTACCAACTTTTCAGATGCCGTCTTTGTCCTGTACCATCTCTTTTCTTCTTTCATTGGTCTCTCTCGGTTCCTGCAAGAGACCTAACCAGAAAAATCCACACTTCCCATCCACTTGTACATTTTGTACCATAGTTGTGGGGGAGAGGAGCACTGCAGCCTTGGCAGCCTCCTTTACCATTCAGTTCCCTTGGCTTTTGGGGCTGCTTCCTTCGTGTTGGGTTTATCTTTACGATGGCCACTTTCTCAGGCCGCTCTCGGATTTGAACACTTGAATTGCCAACTACACATTGGTTCGCCCCAGGATTAAAAAGAAAACTTTCTAACTTCAATAGGCCCATACTTGTGGGAGGTAATGAAAAGTGTACCCATACTCATTGTGTCATACCTTCAAATATCTTACATATATCAGTGAATATCTTCAACTCTACTTTCTGAACCAACAGCTCAGATTGAGTGGATTATTGTAGTAGAACTTCATTCTGTGTGTGGTCACCATATATCCTGTCTTATGTATTACATCTTTACATTACTTGGAACAAACTTGCATTTATAACTCAGCATTAATCATGGATTCCCTGTTTTTTTTTTTTATCATAGCTCTTGAATTCTTAACCTCATGAGTTAAAAAACTATTTTAATCATAATCTGAGAGTAGCAAAGTTGACAAAAAGGAAAAAAAATCAGGGGAAGGAGAAATAGAGAAAAAAAAATTATTATAAATCATCATTATGAAGTTATCCATTCAAAATTGGTATTATTCAAATAAATGCAATGTAGAACGTATAGGCATATCATATTGTATATGCAGGTCCTATAAACATACTCAGTTTATATATATATATATATATATATATATATATATATATATATATACACATACACACATTTTCTTTAACCCCTTAAGGACCGGAGGTTTTTCCGTTTTTGCATTTTCGTTTTTTGCTCCTTGCCTTTAAAAAATCATAACTCTTTCAAATTTACACCTAAAAATCCATATGATGGCTTATTTTTTGCGCCACCAATTCTACTTTGTAATGACGTCAGTCATTTTGCCCAAAAATCTATGGTGAAGCGGGAAAAAAAATCATTGTGCGACAAAATTGAAAAAAAAAACGCTGTTTTGTAACTTTTGGGGGCTTCCGTTTCTACGTAGTACATTTTTCGGTAAAAATGACACCTGATATGTATTCTGTAGGTCCATACGATTAAAATGATACCCTACTTATATAGGTTTGATTTTGTCGGACTTCTGGAAAAAATCATAACTACATGCAGGAAAATTAATACGTTTAAAATTGTCATCTTCTGACCCCTATAACTTTTTTATTTTTCCGTGTATGGGGCGGTATGAGGGCTCATTTTTTGCGCCGTGATCTGAAGTTTTTAACGGTACCATTTTTGCATTGATAGGACTTATTGATCACTTTTTATTCATTTTTAAATGATATAAAAAGTGACCAAAAATGCACTATTTTGGACTTTGGAATTTTTTTGCGCGCACGCCATTGACCGAGCGGTTTAATTAATGATATATTTTTATAATTCGGACATTTCCGCACGCGGTGATACCACATATGTTTATTTTTATTTTTATTTACACTGTGTTTTTTTTTTTATTGGAAAAGGGGGGTGATTCAAACTTTTAATAGGGGAGGAGTTAAATGATCTTTATTCACTTTTTTTTTTCACTTTTTTTTTGCAGTGTTATAGGTCCCATAGGGACCTATAACACTGCACACACTGATCTTCTATGTTGATCACTGGTTTCTCATAAGAAACCAGTGATCAACGATTCTGCCGGATGACTGCTCATGCCTGGATCTCAGGCACTGAGCAGTCATTCGGCGATCGGACAGCGAGGAGGCAGGTAGGGGCCCTCCCGCTGTCCTGTCAGCTGTTCGGGATGCCGCGATTTCACCGCGGCTATCCCGAACAGCCCACTGAGCTAGCCGGGATGCTTTCGGTTTCACTTTAGACGCGGCGTTCAACTTTGAACGCCGCGTCTAAAGGGTTAATAGCGCGCGGCACAGCGATCAATGCCGCGCGCTATTAGCCACGGGTCCCGGCCGTTGTTAGAGGCCGGGCCCGAGCCGCTATGACGCGGGGCCACGCCGTGGCCCCGCGTTATAGATCGGGAGTGGACACATGACGTTCCAGTACGTCATGTGTCCTTAAGGGGTTAAGTGTGACTTTTGTATTTAAGAAGGAGCTGTTATTCTCCCTGTAAACCCCACCTTACTCCTCCCAAACCTTTATGTCACGAGTCACCGCCCCTTTGAGTCTGGCTCTCTGCTTTCCCTCTAGCTAGGTCAACAACTTCCACAACTTTTGAGCTTCCAGTATCTCACTGGATTTCTGCGCTATTCTACAACAAGAGACATACCAGACACATGTAACATGGAACAATACCGACATACAACACACACACAGGGCCCACATAACACACATGGCCCACATTCTCACCAAAAATGTAAAAGAATAGAAAATATATAGAGCTCTTTTGGGGGAAGAAGGCAAAACAAATTAGCTGATTTTAAACATTTAGGTAATATTTATCAATTGAATAGTGATCACTTTTTTTCCTTTTTATTTTATTAAATTTTTCTTGGCCAAACTTCTTCTCTTGTTACTCCTGTAATATAATCAGACAATTAATCACATTTCCTGATGCATTTCATTTTTTGGCATCCATCCTGTGTAACTGTGAAGACAAGGAAATTAATGAAATATCATCCAAAAGTTCAATTAATACCACATGGATAATTTTACCTTTTAACACCAAAATTCATTACAACACAAATAGCTTCATAGAGAAAACATTCACTGGCCATATTCCATACATTCCTGATTCATTAATGTACAGTACCTCACACATATACAACATACTTTATATCACAAGAACCATTCTATGAACGTCATCACATGACTGCATACACCCAGCTTTCCCAGAGACCTAGCACATCATCTGCATTCCATTCACTCATCTCCCTCATTGATCCAGGGGACCCCTAAGTTTCCCCCCTAACACCTTCAGTACATTCCTGAACAAAGTATTAACACTGTTTCACAGCTCCAACAAACTTCTCGGACTCTTCTACATTCCTGTACCATAATGTCACTTACACAAACACTTTCAGCTCTGCTGATCCAATTCCTTGAGTCTGCGTCTTCTGCAGCATCATCCTCCTAAACAGCAGCAGTCACCTTTACATTTCCCTTTACCTTTCAGCTTATAACTGTATACAAATATTGTATATAACACTGCTGTATATGAATACCTCTATCTATTAACCATCAGTATATTCCAAACTTTCAACTAACTTAATTTTCACATGCTTTTCTCTTTTCTAATACTATCAAGCAATTTACAACAATCTACTCCTACCACTTGCACACACTCGACCAAAATGACCAATTTCCGCAACACAATACACACAGCCATTTGTCCACTCAAGCCACCATAACCCAAAACCACCAGAGAACATTCTTTAGGAGACACTAAGGCAATCAATCCTACTCAACAACTTAATTTACAACACAGACACACTTCTTCTCACACAGCCATACATCCTTCCCTTGGCACAGTTCAGTCACCCATTTCTTTGGAGATAAGACATTAGAGCTCAATTAACACATGACACATTTAAATACAGTTCTACCTTTCCATCTAAGTCTGGCTTTTAACCTCTTCAGGACATAGGGCGTATGGATACACCCTGCATTCCGAGTCCTTAAGGACCGAGGGCGTATCCATACGCCCGTGGGAATTCCGGTCCCCACCGCTAGCCGGTTGGGGACCGGAGCCGGATGCCTGCTGAAATCGTTCAGCAGGCATCCCAGCATATCGCCCAGGGGGGTCATTATGCCCCCCCATGTCGGCGATGGCAGCAGATCGCTGGACAATTCAGTCCAGCGATCTGCGGCGATTCCGGGTCAATCGGGTCTCCAGTGACCCGGTGACCCAGAATTACTTGCCTCTGACGGCCCCGAACATCCATAGCCTGCAGGGGTGAGGTGGCACTGGTGCCACCTCACGATCGCCCTGATTCGTCGGCCGGATTACCGGCCGACCAATCAGGGCGCCTGCTGCGGGTGTCACTCCCGCAACCCGCTCCGCCCCTCTTCCGGAGGACGTGAGCGGGTGCAGGACGTGCACCCCGGGTGCTGGGGACCCCGATCCCCGGCGTCAATGTTGGGATCGGGGCCCCAGGAGCGGCAGCAGCGGCGACGACGAGGGACTGACCTGTGTGCCGGCAGAAGCAGGAGGTGAGTGACAGCCTCCTGCTGTTGCTTAGCAGCAGCTCCCAGCATGCAAAAAGGGCATGCTGGGAGCTGTAGTTATGCAACAGCAGGAGGCAGACCACCACAACTCCCAGCATTCCCTTATGGGCATGCTGGGACTTATGGTTTTGCAACAGCTGGAGGCACATTTTTTCTATGGAAAAGTGTACCTTCAGCTGTTGTATAACTACAACTCCCAGCTTGCACAAACAGCTAAAGTGCATGTTGGGAGTTGTAGTGGTGCATCTGCTGGTTGCATAACTACAACTCCCAGCATGCCCGTTGGCTGTCGGGGACTGCTGAGAGTTGTAGTTTTGCAACAGCTGAAGACACTCTGGTTGGGAAACTCAGAGTTTTTTTTTAACCTAACTCAGTGTTTCACGACCGGTGTGCCGCCAGCTGTTGCAAACTCCAACTCTCAGCAGTCAATGTACACCATGCACCGTACATGCTGGGAGTTGTAGTTTTGCAACAGCTGGAGGCACACTGGTTGTGAAACACTGAGTTAGGTCACAAACTCAGTGATACATAACCAGTGTGCCTCCAGCTGTTGCAAAACTAAAACTCTCAGCATGTACAGTCTGTCAGCGCATGCTGGGAGTTGTAGTTTTGCAACAGCTGGATGTCCCCCCCAATGTGAACGTACAGGGTACACTCACATGGGCGGAGGTTTACTGCAGGTTTGAGCTGTGGCAAATTTTCTGCCGCAGCTCAAACTGCCAGCGAGAAACTATTGTGAACCCCCACCCATGTGACTGTACCCTAAAAACACTACACTACACTAACACAAAATAAAATAAAAAGTGAAAAACACTACATATACACATACCCCTACACAGCCCCTCCCCTCCCCAATAAAAATGAAAGCGTCTGGTACACCACTGTTTCCAAAACGGAGCCTCCAGCTGTTGCAAAACAACAACTCCCAGTATTGTCGGACAGCCGTTGACTGTCCAGGCATGCTGGGAGTTTTGCAACAGCTGGAGGCACCCTGTTTGGGAATCACTGGCGTAGAATTCCCCTATGTCCACCCCTATGCAAGTCCCTAACTTAGGCCTCAAATGCGCATGGCGCTCTCACTTTGGAGCCCTGTCGTATTTCAAGGCAACAGTTTAGGGTCACATATGGGGTATCGCCGTACTCGGGAGAAATTGTGTTACAAATTTTGGGGGGTATTTTCTGCTTTTACCCTTTTTAAAAATGTTAAATTTTTGGGAAAACAAGCATTTTAGGTAAAATATATATATATTTTTTTTACATATGCAAAAGTCGTGAAACACCTGTGTGGTATTAAGGTTCACTTAACCCCTTGTTACGTTCCCCGAGGGGTCTAGTTTCCAAAATGGTATGCCATGTGTTTTTTTTTTTGCTGTCCTGGCACCATAGGGGCTTCCTAAATGCGGCATGCCCCCAGAGCAAAATTTGCTTTCAAAAAGCCAAATGTGACTCCATCTCTTCTGAGACCTGTAGTGCGCCAGCAGAGCACTTTTCACCCCCATATGGCATGTTTTCTGAATCGGGAGAAATTGGGCTTCAAATGTTTAGGGGTATTTTCTGCTATTACCCTTTTTAAAAATGTAAAATTTTTGGGAAAACAAGCATTTTAGGTAAAAATTATTATTATTTTTTTACATTTGCAAAAGTCGTGAAACACATGTGGGGTATTAAGGCTCACTTTATCCCATGTTACATTCCCCGAGGGGTCTAGTTTCCAAAATGGTATGCCATGTGTTTTTTTTTTTTGCTGTTTTGGCACCATAAGAGCTTCCTAAATGCAACATGACCCCCAAAAACCATTTCAGAAAAACGTACTCTCCAAAATCCCCTTGTCGCTCCTTTGCTTCTGAGCCCTCTACTACGCCTGCTGAACACTTTACATAGACATATGAGGTATGTGCTTACTCGAGAGAAATTGGGCTACAAATACAAGTAAACATTTTCTCCTTTTAACCCTTGTAAAAATTCAAAAATTGGGTCTACAAGAACATGTGAGTGTAAAAAATGAAGATTGTGAATCTTCTCCTTCACTTTGCTGCTATTCCTGTGAAACACCTGAAGGGTTAAAACGCTGACTGAATGTCATTTTGAATACTTTGGGGGGTGCAGTTTTTATAATGGGGTCATTTGTGGGGTATTTCTAATATGAAGACCCTTCAAATCCACTTCAAACCTGAACTGGTCCCTGAAAAATATCGAGTTTGAAAATTTTGTGAAAAATCGGAAAATTGCTGCTGAACTTTGAAGCCCTCTGGTGTCTTCCAAAAGTAAAAACTCATAAATTTTATGATGCAAACATAAAGTAGACATATTGTATATGTGAACCAAAAAAAAATGTATTCGTAATATCCATTTTCCTTACAAGCAGAGAGCTTCAAAGTTAGAAAAATGCAAAATTTTCAAATTTTTCATCAAATTTACGGATTTTTCACCAAGAAAGGATGCAAGTATCGACAACAATTTACCACTATGTTAAAGTAGAATATGTCACGAAAAAACAGTCTCGGAATCAGAATGATAACTAAAAGCATTCTAGAGTTATTAATGTTTAAAGTGACAGTGGTCAGATGTGCAAAAAAAGCTCCGGTACTTAAGGCCAAAATGGGCTTGGTCCTGAAGGGGTTAAATACAGAAAAATACACAGGATTATTACTCTGATACAGATATGGGACTCGTACATACAACTAATATCATACAATTTTTTCACACAAAGTTACGAGCCATACGATACTACAGTACAATCATCATCAGTAATATCATCGTTAACGTCATCATCATCATTAATATCATCGTTAACGGCATCATCATCATTACAAAATTTCATAATATATGCAGCAGAAATCAGTCACCTGCGACTAGAACTCCTCTGTGAAAATGAGACCACACAGGGGGGAAGATTCCCAGACGCTAGGGCTAGTCATAGCGGGTCGACAGAAGCCATTTCCTAGCCTCCCACGCCTGTCCAAAAGACACCAATAAGCTACAGTTTCATAAAGAAATCAGCAGACTTACTGTGTTTTTGTGGAGATTTGACTCCTCGTTTGGACAGTCCTGGGTTGCCCTGGACGGCTGAGAAGGTGTCAGTCCACCAGACTCTGCTTCCCATGAGTGTGGTCCAGGGAACAGAAAATCCTCGTGGAAATCCCATCCTCGTCGCCAACTGTCAAGGATCGACCAAGGTGAGGCTGAGGGCTAGCACAAGAGATTCACACCAGACAGGATGTTGGTCTTAAAACTCTTTCTCAGCAGGAAACTCAGAAAATGTTCCCAGAGAGTTCTCAAAGAGATTTTGGTTTAATTCAGGAAGTACATTTGGTTTTTACATTAAAAAAAAAAAGAGGTTAGTTGTGATATCAAAAATCTGCATGTTACATTTTTATTGGTTATTTAATTATTGTGTCCGTATATATTAGCATATCTAGTGTCCATTAATTTGTTTCTTGCCCAAAGTTCATTTATGCAGTCCTCTCGCTCTAATACTGGAAAATTCCAGTGGGTGGGTAACAGATATCTTTTTTTCAGCATTAGAAATGACATATAAATATATAAGTATTTATATATATCTATATATATATATTGATTGACAAGTGAAAGCAAATAGAAACTGTTTATGGGTTAAGGGTAGTGTTGAGCGGCATAGGCCATATTCGAATTCGCGAATATTCGCGAATATATGGACGAATATCCGTCATATATTCGCGAATATTCGCATATTCGTAATATTCTCATTTTATTTTCGCATAAGCGAATATTCGTGAATGCGAAAATTAACATATGCGAAAATTAGCATATATAAAATTAGCATAAGCGAACAATAGTATTAGATCCTTCTTTACACCACACAAGCTGGAAGCAGAGAGGGATGATCACTGTGATGTGTACTGTGAAAAAAAAAAATAAAAAAAATACGAATATTCGTAATTACGAATATATAGTGCTATATTCGCGAATATTCGCGAATTCGCGAATATGCGATATTCGCGAATAAAGTTCGCATTGCGAATATTCGTGAGCAGCACTAGTTAAGGGTAGCTTAAGAAATATTTTGCTCGAGCATCAGCAATGGCATATTGGCATATTAGTATTAATATACTGATCAGTCATCAGAAACATAAGGGTCATCTCTATCACCAGCATGCGGATCATTAATGAGGTGATAGATGAACTGGGCGAAGCTGAAAGTGAGGAGACGGTGGTACCCTTTCTACTGCAAAAAAGTCCATTAGTGAGCTAGAGAAGAGGAGGGACAATGCAGAAGTTCCAAGCTTCAGGGCGAAAGACCCTCAACCAGAAAAACAATTTGCCGACTTTCCAGGAAACTGCCAGAATAATTGAAGAACAACTTAAAGAACTGAGTATCAAAAGTAAAGACTTGAGTGACAGTCAGCCAAAACCAGAGCCAGCTCCATTTACTCAGTTTGAGAATCAACAACAAGTGGGACACAATCATGAAACGAAATTTATTGGATATTTCAAACTTTTTTTAACAAATAAAAAACTGAAAAATTGGGCATGCTAAATTATTCAGCCCCCTTAAGTTAATACTTTGTAGCGCCACCTTTTGCTGCGATTACAGCTGTAAGTCCCTTGGGGTATGTCTCTATCAGTTTTGCACATCGAGAGACTGAAATTTTTGCCCATTCCTCCTTGCAAAACAGCTTGAGCTCAGTGAGGTTGGATGGAGAGTGTTTGTGAACAGCAGTTTTCAGTTCTTTCCACAGATTCTCGATTGGATTGAGATCTGGACTTTGACTTGGCCATTCTAACACCTGGATATGTTTATTTGTGAACCATTCCATTGTAGATTTTGCTTTATGTTTTAGATCATTGTCTTGTTGGAAGACAAATCTCCATCCCAGTCTCAGGTCTTTTGCAGACTCCATCAGGTTTTCTTCCAGAATGGTCCTGTATTTGGCTCCATCCATCTTCCTATCAATTTTAACCATCTTCCCTGTCCCTGCTGAAGAAAAGCAGGCCCAAAACATGATGCTGCCACCACCATGTTTGACAGTGGGGATGGTGTGTTCAGGGTGATGAGCTGTGTTGCTTTTACGCCAAATATAACGTTTTGCATTGTTACCAAAAAGTTTGATTCTGGTTTCATCTGACCAGAGCACCTTTTCCCACATGTTTGGTGTATCCCCAGGTGGCTTGTGGCAAACTTTAAACAACACTTTTTATCGATATCTTTAAGAAATGGCTTTCTTCTTGCCACTCTTCCATAAAGGCCAGATTTGTGCAGTATACGACTGATTATTGTCCAATGGACAGTCTTCCACCTCAGCTGTAGATCTCTGCAGTTCATCCAGAGTGATCATGGGCCTCTTGGCTGCATCTCTGATCAGTCGTCGCCTTGTATGAGCTGAAAGTTTAGAGGGATGGCCAGGTCTCCGTAGATTTGCAGTGGTCTGATACTCCTTCCATTTCAATATTATCGCTTTCACAGTGCTCCTTGGGATGTTTAAAGCTTGGGAAATCTTTTTGTATCCAAATCCGGCTTTAAACTTCTCCACAACGGTATCTCGGACCTGCCTGGTGTGTTCCTTGTTCTTCATGATGCTCTCTGCGCTTTAAATGGACCTTTGAGACTATCACAGTACAGGTGCATTTGTACGGAGACTTGATTACACACAGGTGTATTCTATTTATCATCATTAGTCATTTAGGTCAACATTGGATCATTTAGAGATCCTCACTGAACTTCTGGAGAGAGTTTGCTGCACTGAAATTAAAGGGGCTGAATAATTTTGCACGCCCAGTTTTTCAGTTTTTTATTTGTTAACAAAGTTTGAAATATCAAATAAATTTCGTTCCACTTCATGATTGTGTCCCACTTGTTGTTGATTCTTCACAAAAAATTACAGTTTATATTTTTATGTTTGAAGCCTGAAAGGTCGAAAAGTTCAAGGGGGCCAAATGCTTTCACTATGCACTGTAAAATTGTCATCTTCTGACCCCTATAACTTTTTTAATTTTCCGCGTATGGGGCGGTAAGTGGGCTCATTTTTCGTACCGGTACGTCATGGGTCCTTAAGGGGTTAAAAGAGAAAAAAAAAAAGAATGGACAGAAATAATAAGGTGTCCCTCTAGATTTCATTAACTCTTGTCTTCACAATAATGTACACAAACCTGTGTTAAATGGGTTTTACTAGTTGGCTAGAGGCCACAATATTCCACCAGGCTTCATAGCGCTGTGTGCTGGGTGGGAAACTGTGACATAACTGGGAGTAGATGGTACAGGGAGCACAGTTTCTCAAGTAACCTAATGGTTATTGGAAGATGAGCATGAGAATGTGGGTCTCATACTAAAGTCTGCATATGTCGGGGACGACATCAAATGTTGTGGGTGCGAGTGTAAGGTATGTCAAAAACTGGCACCACCTAAAAATAAACAATATATAATACAATACACAATATAATACATATTTATTACATGTCCAGCTGTCATAATAGGAAAGTAAAATTAATTGCAATTCTACTAAATCGCCAGTAGGGTGTTTAAAGCCTGAATGACATAGTATTGCAAATAGCAGGGGGGATCTTAAATGACCAACCTTTAGTTCCTGTCCCGAGTGAATATGCTGTTACTATCCTGTCCACCAGACTGAAAGGTTATGATTTGTCATTGCAGGAAAATGTTCAATAAAACACTTTAGCATATGTGCAACAAATGCATAGGGACAGGGGGAGGGGAGGCCACCTAATGACAGGCACTCTTTAAAGAATGAACATGTTCATTATTTGTGAGGACATTCTTTCCACCGGTGGAATTCTGCTGTGGCGGAAAACAAAAGGACTCTGCTGCAAGTGAAATTCCACTGGCCAAATGTCCTTAGAGACCTTAGGGGGAAAAAATACAGTGGCTGCCAAAAGGAGATGAAGAGGCATGGTCTTTTCTCAGCACTTTGATATAGTGATCATTGAGGCTTACAGTGGTCAGCCCTACCTAGCAATTTTTCCTGGAAAAGGCCATTTAATAATAGTTTTCAAAATTAAAAAATATGAACTTTTTTTTTTCTGGGGATGTTAACCTGTTAAGGATGGCGGGTGTATTCATACGCCCCCGTTTTAAAGTCCTTGAGGACTGAGGGCGAATGGATACGCCCGTGGGAATTCCGGTCCCCGCCGCTAGCCGGTTGGGGACCGGATCGGGATGCCTTCTGAAATCATTCAGCAGGCATCCCGGCACATCGCCGAGGGGGGTCCTGAGACCCCCCCCAAGTCGGCGATCGGAGAAAATCGCAAGTCAATTCAGACATGCGATTTTCTCCAATTCCGTGCTGATCGGGTCTCTGGTGACCCGATCACCTGGAAAATAGGGATGATCAGAGCTGTCAGTGACAGCCCTGATCATCCTGAGGGATAGGAGTGAGGTTGCAGTGCTGCGATCTCCTCCTATCCCCTGCCATTAGTCAGAACTGAGTTCTGACCAATGGCAGCGCAGGACAGGGGGTTGCCATGGAAACCCCCTGTTCTGCCCACCCCTGGATATCGGGCAGAACGGGGGGGAGAAGATGGAGGCCTTTACCTGAGGACCAGATGCGTGGGGCCTGGCGATCATCGCAGACATTCACCGGAGATCACGGCTCAGGTAGGGAATCGACGGTGGGGGGGAGAAATGAAAGTGAAAGTAAAGTGATCTTTACTGTGGCAACCACTAGAAAGGCCGGACTGCAACTCCCAGCATGCCCAGACAGCCAAAGGAATATCCATTTTCCTTACAAGCAGAGAGCTTCAAAGTTAGAAAAATGCCAAATTTTCAAAATTTTCATGAAATTTGGGGATTTTTCACCAAGAAAGGATGCAAGTAACGCCGAAAATTTACCACCAAAATAAAGTAGAATATGTCACGAAAAAACAATCTCAGAATCAGAATATTCGGTAAAAGCGTTTTAGAGTTATTAACGCTTAAAGTGACTGTGGTCAGAATTGCGAAAAAGAGCTCAGTCCTTAAGGTGAAAAAGGGCTCAGTCCTTAAGGGGTTAAACTATGGCAACATTGTGGTGATAAAGTAAAAACTAACAAATATAACCTCTTATTAAAAGCATTTCTCTAGTAGTATAATAAAATATATTTTGCTGTGAACATATGTGTCTGTGGTACTCTACTGAATTTACAAATAACACCAACTGAGCCTAAAGATTGCCTGAAAGAATAACACATAGAAAAGATAGAAAGGTTACTTTTTAAGAATTTGCATCTATTATATTGCCTACCCGCTGGATTGTCTTGCATTCAGTCAACAATAATTGAAAACTTTTAAATGTAGGGTGGGGATTTGAGACCTTTTTAACTTTTTTATGTATTGGCCTTGTGCTAAATAAATAAATTAATTAATAAAAGTTATTTTCCCCTTATCATTCTGTGCTCAGTACCACAGAATGTCAAAGTGAAAAAATTATTTTAAATGTCTGCAACTTTATTTCAAATTTGCATGGGCATAAGTATTCCGAGCCTTTGCTATGATACTTGGAATTAGCTCCCGGGGCCTCCCTTACCTGTTGATCATCTCTGAGATGTTTCTAGACCTTGATTGGAGTCACCTGTGGTAAATTCAGATGATTGGAAAGGATTTAGAAGACACTGCTCTGTTTATATAACGCCTCACAGCTGACAATACACATCAGAGCAAAAACCAAGCCATGAGGTAGAAAGAACCGCCTGTAGAGGTCAAAGACCACAGACCACAGATCTGAAGAAGGATAAAGAAAATTTCTGCTACACTGAAAGTTCCCAGGAGCACAGTGACCTATATCATTATTTAATGGAAATTTGAATCAACCAGGACTCTTCTTAGATCTGTCCACCCCACCAAACTAAGTGATCAGGGGAGGATGGCCTTGGTAAGAGAGATGACCAAGAACCCAACGCAGATGAAAAAAATCTTCTATTAAAAATAAAAAAAATAAAACACACAAAAAACCATCTGTGGTTTGCAAAAAAAAAAAAAAAAGAAAATTCTCAAACTAAAAGTAAGATTGAACTTATTGGTTTAATCAAAGAAAAGAAGATGTGGGGGCACTCACATTTAGGTGATCAGGTAACAGGCTTCTTTATTTCAATGGTACAGGTAAAACCAAAGCATAGCGGGGCGTCAGGAGACAATAGCTATTTCATGCAGCTCCCGGCACTTCTTCAGGTCACGCCCATCCAGGTGAACAGGGGTCAGGTAAATGCTTCCTGAAACCCCACGTCATCGGGAAAATGGCGTTACAATTATGCAATACAAAAATGCAAAATGCAAACACTTCTAAAAACATAATACCTTATTATATAACATTGTCACGAACAAAGAACATTTCTAAGAACATAAGATGACCTGCTGTAAAGGTGAGCGTCTTTACAAACTAGAAACTTATTAGTGTCAAAGGATAATCAGACAAAAAGGCTCATATCAAGGCGATCATTCAGACCGAGGTTTCCCTCCGCAGAGGTCCGAATGATCCATCTCGCTTCTGCTTATAATAAGCTCCTTGGATCAGAGTTATTTTCTCTATGCCTGCATACTTAAGAACCTTAATATCTCCTCCATGTTCATTTTCTATATGTGCAATTAATCTAGGGCACCCTTTCTTTGTAGTTATAGATCTGACGTGTTCCCTGAACCGCGCGTTCATTGATCTAGTGGTGCAACCTATATAAAAATGTTTGCAAGTACAGAAAATTGCATAGACGACATTCGTTGTTCTACAACACACAGTGACAAATCCTTATCAGTGCATACATGTTGACACCAATTACAGGTGCCGGATCTATACATCCCTGGGGACAAAGATCTATTGAGCCAGTTTTCCTGATTTGATTTCTCTTTAAAGGCTGTCTTCACTAGCACATCTTTAATATTTTTGCACTTTTTAAACGCCACAATTGGTTTCTGGCTAGTGTATTCGGCTAAATCCGCGTCATTTTGCACCAGAAACCAATTGTCGCTTATAGCCTTCTTTATTTTAGTTGCTAAAGGGCAAACGAGAAAGAAAAAGTAAAACGTGAATTCTCTACTCTCTTAACCTCCTGTTCTGTTGCATCTATCGGTGCAGATGTTCCCTCACCACTACTCGAGGTAACCTGTCTCCTCTCATTGATGCGTCTCCCACACTGTTGTAAGTTTTTCTTCTTTTTTCTCCCACCATTTAGTAGTTCTTTCCTATTCTGCTTCAAAGCCTTATTCAATGATTTTTCTAGGAGGTTTCTTGGGTACCCTCTAATTAATAATCGATTTAACAGATCATTTGCCTGTAACAAAAAGTCCTTGTCTCTGCTGTTTATGTGCCTAAGATTCAAAAATTGTCCGTACGGGACTGCTTTCTTGACGTGCTCGGGGTGGTAGCTACCAAAATGCAGCAATGCATTGCATGCTGTGGGTTTGCGATAACCCTTGGTAACGATACTGTCTTCCTCTACCACCATGAGCACGTCAAGGAATTCTCGTCCCACCTTAGAAGTAAATGACAAGTTCATATCATTTGTGCTATTTAATTCTGCTACGAATTCATTAAACTCTAACTCGGTCCCCGTCCACACGATGAAAATATCATCTACAAATCGATGATACCCTGCAACAAACTTCAAAAAACGGTTAGAGCTTGAAAATACAAATTTATTTTCGAACATTGCGACATAATATTCGCTAAGATGCATGAATTGGGCGCACCCATGGCAACGCCACCTACTTGTTTAAACCATGTTTCACCGAATTTGAAGGTGTTGCAGGTTAGGATAAGGTGGACGGACTCACAAATAAATTCTATATAGCTTGATGACTTGTATGAATCTTGCAATAGTTCACGGATGGCTGCCACACTTCTCTCCTGAGGGATACTAGTATAAAGGCTTTCAATGTCCAAGGACACCAGAATACCATTGGGTGGCCAGTTCATGCCCTCCAATGCTAGCAAAAATTCGTTAGTGTCCTTGACTAAGCCAGGTATCTCCTTCAGGAGAGGGTGTAGCAGCCAATCTATGTACCTGCATCAATGAAAAATAGCAAACATGGATCTTTGCAGGCGCATGGACAGCAGTGGATAAAAGTTCATGGAGTCTTCAATACATATAGATGTTTATTTTAAGCACATAAAAGCAACGCGTTTCCTGCCCGTAGCGGGCACTTCATCAGGCAAGTGTGCATGTATCCACACACTTGCCTGATGAAGTGCCCGCTACGGGCAGGAAACGCGTTGCTTTTATGTGCTTAAAATAAACATCTATATGTATTGAAGACTCCATGAACTTTTATCCACTGCTGTCCATACGCCTGCAAAGATCCATGTTTGCTATTTTTCATTGATGCTATTTGGACCGGTGAACCAGGATAGACCAGAGGATCGTGGCTGCTGACAACCTAACCTGATTAATACGCTGTATGGTGTTTTGCCCTTAGCGCAACACATTGTGACCTTTATTGCACTTATTCACTGTCTATAAACATATCACACTAGGGGCGCGTGTTCCCTCTTTTTCCCCTTTTGTCTTTGCATAATCTATGTACCTGGAAAGGGGTTCCGTTAGGGACCCCACCCCAGAGACAATAGGTCTCCCGAGTGGGGACACAAATGTTTTATGCGTTTTAGGCAAAAAAATACCAATTAGCTGGTTTAGAATTAGGTGCTAAGAGTCTCTCTGCTATTTTTTTAGATAAAACCCCCTTCTCTACACTAATTCGTAAAAATGACTGTAGCCTAGATGACATTTTGGCTAGGGGATTAGTTGGGAGTACAACATAAGATTTCTCATCTTTCAGTTGCCTATTTGCTTCCATTAGGTAGTATTCTTTATTCATGAGCAATATGTTACCCCCTTTATCAGATTTCTTCACAATAATATCCTCTCTTTTTCTTAAGATCTCCAACGCCTGTTTTTCTTTGATGGATAAATTAGGAAGATCTTGGGGGTAACATAGTGCTCTCATGTCCTCTAAGACCCGTTTTTGAAACAAATCAATACTACTACCTACATAGATGGGAGGGCAAAAAGAGCATTTTACTCCTCCAGTAAATTCAGGTACATCAAGAATATTTCTTTCTACGTGGGGGGGTTTCTTCCAACAATAAGCCTGTGGGTTATTTAAACATGCCATATCTGTCTCTTCTTGTATGTTATAAAATCCCAAAGGACCAACACTTACAGGGATTTCGCCCTCTAGTCTAACATTAGATTGCATTTTATTATGGAAAAATTTATTTAAGTTTAATTTACGGGTGTCTCGAAAGTCAACCGGATCAAAGTCATCCGTAATACAATAATTTAATCCTTTGCAGAGTACAGAACGCATAGCATCATCAATTGTGAGAGTAGAGAGGTTAATTATAGATAAATTGTCCGTAACATCTAATGCCTCCAGGACACGGTTTTCCTTTTTAGTCCTGCCCCGTCCCCTCCTCGTCCTTTTCCTCCTAAAGGGGGGGCTGTTGATGTTCCTGGTGCCGCTTCTTTCTTAGAATCTGAGCGGCTACTATTGCTTTCTGAGCCACTGGACTCTGAGTCCGTTGTCCAAAACTCAGTCTTTTTTACTCGTTTGCCCTTCCCTTTCCTAGGGCGTCTTTTTTGTGATATCACTGAAAACACCTTGTTCTGGTCGAAATCAATCTTATCCCAAAGGAACTTGTCCCTCTTAGTGTCTTTCAATACTGCCTGTAATGAGGTGAGTCTTTTTTCCAATTTAGTCATAAAAGTAGTAAACTGTGTGTCGTTAAATCTAATCCGCAATTCACTCTTTGCCTTAGACAGTTCTGAAGTTATGGCACCATATTCTTTTTCATGCCTTTTGATTACCAGATGCATCCTTTTCAATGAGTATTCAAGATGTACTTGGTCCCACTCTTGTACAAACTCCATATCGTCTCCATATTGGGACGGTTCTTTATAATTTCTTAATCCACGTGGGACTCTATTGCAATCAGCATAAGAACGAAACGATTTCAAAGTCCAGAATAGTCTTGTTTCTCTTTCTGATAATATAGACACTTTATGTTCTAAGTTTTTGACGCTCGTAACGCCCTTTTCCTGATGACGTGGGGATTCAGGAAGTATTTACCTGACCCCTGTTCACCTGGATGGGCGTGACCTGAAGAAGTGCCGGGAGCGGCACGAAATAGCTATCATCTCCTTACGCCCCGCTATGCTTTGGTTTTACCTGCACCGTTGAAATAAAGAAGCCTGTTACCTGATCCCCTATATGTGAGTGCCCCCGCATCTTCTTTTCTTTGATTTCATGCATGGAGTTTGCTTCCCTCTGTGGGTTTGAACACTGGGGTGAGACGGAGAGAGGGCCCCGAACTGGACTATGAACTGCTAGGTTTGACTGCAGATATAAGTGCACAGGACCAGTGCCAGCCGTCTTTTGCTAAGGTGTGTTGCTTATTGGTTTAATATTTAAGTTCCATGTCTAAAGGAAAGCAGCAAGTGCTCATCACCTGCCCAATTCCAACCTTACAGTAAAGCTGTGTTTTTCAGCAGCTTGGGCAGAAGGACTGGTCAGGGTTGAGGGAAAGCAAAATGGAGCAAATTACAGATGTATTCTTAAATAGTACATGTCACCAAATAAACTGTTCTAAACTAACTCAGGCTATGTTCCCTAACTACTCCTAACACTCCTCCCACCCTTAAAAAAAAAAATCAGAGCTTTAAAAAGCTGTGTGTCTTACCAAGCTTCTTGTGGAGCTTTCACTTTCTGTGCAGCTCTCAATCAAGTTCAGTGCAGAAAAGAACTTCCTGAGTTTGGTCTTCTGTGAGGCCAGGATGAAACCAAACTCACTGTATTAATTGTGGCAGGGAACAGAACAGGATGCGCGTTCTGTGCCCATGGCAGAGGTCACAGAATCGAAAATCAGATACTCATCTGGCGCTCGCAGGATCCGTCCAGGTGGTCAATAAGGTGAAAGACTACAGGTGTGGTAAAGAGTTCAGTCTTTATTGCTTCATAAAGGACAGACAACGCGTTTCGAGGGATCGCCCCTCTTCCTCAGGTCATGGGTCAGAACAGAACAGAGCCACCTAGTTTCCATTACATTGTAAACATATTTATGTTGATAATTTTAAAAGCAAGTAAGGGTGGTTTCACACCACGTTTTGTACTTATGGTTCCCGTATACGGCTGGGAGGAGGGGGGCGGGGCTTAATCGCGGCGCCCGCACTCAGCCGTATAGGGGAACCGTATTTAATGTATGTCTATGAGCCGACTGGAGTGAACCGCAGCCTCCGGTCGGCTGCGTTTTTGGCCATATGCGGTTTCCCGACCATAGGCAAAAACGCGGTCGACCATGTTTTTGCCTGCGGTCGGGAAACCGCATACGGCTGAAGACGCAGCCGACCGAAGGCTGCGGTTCACTCCGGTCGGCTCATAGACATGCATTAAATACGGTTCCCCTATACGGCTGAGTGCGGACACCGCGATTAAGCCCCCCCTCCTCCCAGCTGTATACGGGAACCTTAAATACAAAACGTGGTGTGAAACTACACATAATGGGTAAGTATCTGCTAATTACACAAGGAACACTATATTAAAAGATTTATTTGGTGACAGGTACCCTTTAATAAAAAAAAACCTAATCCAAAAGTGCTCTGAACCTCAGACTGGGTAGAACGTTTACCTTCCAAAAAGTCAATGACCCTAAACACACAGCTAAGGCAACACAGGTGTGAATGTCCTTGAGTGGTTCAGCTACAGTTCTGAATTTAATCCAGTAAATTGTCTCTGGAAAGACCTGACAGACAACTACAAGTACCAGGGGCGGACACAGACAACAGAGGGCCCCTGTGCAAAGAATGTGCCTGGGCCCCCCCCCCCCAAAAAAAAAAAGTAATATGCCATAAAATTGCACTGCAACTCACATTAATCTGCATTAGGTAGGCAGCAGTTCCCCCACATTAGGTAGCATAGTTTCCTCACATTATGTAGCATATATTCCCCACATTAGGTAGCATTGCATAATTTCCCCACATTAGGTAGCATAGCATATATTCCCCACATTAGGTAGCATAGCATATATTCCTCACATTAGGTAGCATAGATTCCCCACATAAGGTAGTGTAGGATAACCCCAACAAACAAACACACACACACACACACTCTCACTCACCCACACACTCTTACCTTGCCTGCACTACTTACATCTGCCTGAGAGGACTTCCTGGCAGAGGTGCGCGCTATAAGTGACGTTATCGAACGCTCTGCGCTGGACGTCAGCGTCCAGGTGCTTGCGATGACGTCCCTCACCGCACGCACCTCAGCCAGGAAGTCCCCATGGGCAGATGTAAGTAGCAGTTTAGTGACTGGGCAAGACTGGTTTCCCTGTCATATGTGCACTGGCAGGGCTGCCATCAGAAATTTCGGGGCCCCTTACACAACTCAAGGCCTGAGACCCCCACCGATCACCTTGGTTGAAGTGGTTCTCCAGCTGTTGGAAAGCTAAAACTCCCATCATGTCTGAAGAGCCTCTGGCAATGGGAGTTGTAGTTTTGTAACAGCTGAAGAGACACAGATTGGACACAGTTTTACCCATCATCACTGCAGAACTTACAAGTGACTACAGCTCTGATGGGACAGTCATAAGAACACACAATGATGTCAGTGACCTGAGTGACGTCTTCTGACTTAAGTGATATCTTCTCTGTAATCTTTTCTTCTTCATCTCGTCCAGAGACCAGGTCTTCCTCCAGCTCCATCTTCTCTGCAGAGTCTGACATCCGGACATCATTGGCTCCTCACTTTGTCAGCAGATCCTCATCCTCTGCATGAAGACAGTAATCATTATAACCTTGCCAGAAAGTGTACTCTAAATAATATACTGCCCCACACTGTACCCTGAATATAATCCTGCCACACACTGTACCCTGAATATATTCCTGCCACACACTGTACCCTGAATATAATACTGCCACACACTGTACCATGAATAGAATACTGGCATACACTGTACCCACTAAATATAATACTGCTATTCACTGTACCTACTAAATATAATACTGCCCCACACTGTACCCTAAATATAATACTGCCAGACACTGTAACCTGAATATAATACTGCTGTACACTGTACCCACTAAATATAATACTGCTATACACTGTATCCACTAAATATAATCCTGCCACACACTGTAACCTGAATATAATACTGCCACACACTGTACCCTGAATATAATACTGCTATACACTGTACCCTGAATATAATAATGCTATACACTGTACCCTGAATATAATACTGCTATATGCTGTGCCCACTAAATATAATCCTGCCACACCGTACCCTGAATATAATACTGCTATACACTGTACCCTGAATATAATACTGCTATACACTGTGCCCACTAAATATAATCCTGCCACACACCGTACTCTGAATATAATACTGCTATACACTGTACCCTGAATATAATACTGCTATACACTGTACTCACTAAATATAATCCTGCCACACACTGTACCCTGAATATAATACTGCTATACACTGTACCCACTAAATATAATCCTGCCACACACTATACCCACTAAATATAATACCTCTTATCCTCTGTGTCCTCATCATTCCTCATCACCCCCATAACCCCTGCCAAACCTCTCCTCAACACTACTATAACCACCCCCGCACCTCTCCTCATCGCTACTATAACCCCCTGCACCTCTCCTCATCACTACTATAACCCCCCACACCTCTCCTCATCACTACTATAACCCCCCCGCACCTCTCCTCATCACTACTATAACCCCCCCAGGCACCTCTCATCACTACTATAACCCCCCCACACCTCTCCTCATCACTACTATAACCCCCCACACCTCTCCTCATCGCTATTATAACCCCCCGCACCTCTCCTTATCACTACTATAACCCCCCCACACCTCTCCTCATCACTACTATAACCCCCCGCACCTCTCCTCATCACTACTATAACCCCCCGCACCTCTCCTCATCACTACTATAACCCCCCACACCTCTCCTCATCACTACTATAACCCCCCACACCTCTCCTCATCACTACTATAATCCCCCTGCACCTCTCCTCATCACTACTATAACCCCCCCTGCATCTCTCACCACCCCCATAACACCCCCCTGCACCTCTCTTCACACCCATAACACCCTCCTGCACCTCTTATCACCCCCATAACCCCCCCTGCACCTCTCATCACCCCATAACACCCCCCTCATCACCCCCATAACACCCCCTGCACCTCTCATCACCCCCATAACACCCCCTGCACCTCTCATCACTCCCATAACCCCCTGCATCTCTCATCACCCCCATAAACCCCCTGCATCTCTCATCACTCCCATAACCCCCCCTGCATCTCTCATCACCCCCATACCCCCCTGCATCTCTCATCACCCCCATAACCTCCCTGCATCTCTCATCACCCCCATAACCCCCTGCATCTCTCATCATCCCCATAACCCCCCCTCTCATCACCCCCATAACACCCCCCTGCACCTCTCATCACCCCCATAACCCCCCTGCACCTCTCATCACCCCCATAACCTCCCCATGCACCTCTCATCACCCCCATAACACCCCCCTGCACCTCTCATCACCCCCATAACACCCCCCTGCACCTCTCATTACCCCCCATAACCCCCCTCTCATCACCCCTATAACACCCCAAGCACCTGTTCCCCTGCACCTCTCATCACCATTGTAGTCTGCAAACAACATAGCCCCCACCCAAACCCCCCCCCCCTTCACTTACCCTGCCGGGGTTCGGTGCAGCTGCTGCTCCTGTCACAGTGTTCCACTGCACGGGGTGGATCCGTCGGGAGGCTGCTGGACTGGAGATCACGCCGGGACAGGTCAGGTGACTGGAGTAGACGTGCGTGCCTGCGCGGGGCACGTCGACTCCCATCAGCCCCTGGCCTGTCCGGCCCTGCCGTACTTCTTAAGGGGCCTGCGCCCTAGAAAGAGCGGGCCTCATAGTCCTGCGGGCCCCCCAGACTATGAGGCCCGGTCATAGTTCTGACAGGTACCCAGCCAGGAGTCAGTGAATGACAGTCGCAGTCACTCACTGACTAGCTGGAAAAAAAAAAGTACAGGGACGTCCGGGCCTCCCTGAAGCTCCGGGCCCCATACAAGTGTATGGGTTTACCCCCTGATGGTGGCCCTGTGCACTGGGTCCGATGGTAGGACCGGCCCAGCGTGTGAGGGCGGGCCCCCTCACACGCTGGGCCCCTGTGCAGCTGAACCTGCTGCACAGGCGATATGTCCGCCCCTGACAAGTACTGAGTAAAGGGTCTGAATACTTATGTCAATGCAATATTTTCCATTTGTTACTGTGAGGTATTAAAGGGGTATTCCAGGATTTTTTTTTTGTTTACTATGCTACAGGGGCTGTAAAGTTAGTGTAGTTCATAATATAGTGTCTGTACCTGTGTGTGTGTGATGGTTTTCTCAATTCTTCTGTGATTTTCACCTCACTATTTATTTTTACCAGCATACAAAATGACTGTTGTCTTGGATTTTTCCCAGCTTGCAATGCGGCCGAGACCTGACTCACTAGTCAGCTACCGACAGGGAGCCTGTCTGCTTCAATGGGTGGAGTGATCGCTTGGTGGGAGACAGATCAAGCTGCAACTAATGCAACAGCTGTAGGCACCCTGATTGAAACCACAAGTCTTTTGATGGATGATAATCTCACAGCATAGCCATTTAGCCCCAAGACAAGCACAGATACTTCCTAAGTAGTGTTGGGCGCGAAAAATCGCATTTCGAATTTTTATCGCAAATATAGCAAATTTGCGAATATTGCAAATATATTTGCTATATAGTAAAAGTTATTCACTTTTTTCCACATATAGGCATATATGCATATGCAAATATGCAAATATAACGAATACGTGAAATTTGCAAACATATGACGAATATTTGTCTATATATTTGCAAAATATCGCAAATTCTAATATGGCCAATGCTGCTTATCAATATTCCTAAGCATGTCCATTACTGTCTGCCAGGTACGTACTTAAATCCCCTCATGGTGGATAACCCCTTTAAGTGCAGGATGACAATGGAAAACCAGACAAAGGTCACAGCATAACTAAATGTGAAAAAAGTTAAAGGGTCTAAAAGCTTTACAAACACATTATGTTGTAGGAGCTTTTACCTTTAGGGCTTGTTCACACAAGCAAATTTCTTTTCAAACTCGCAGTGGATCTCCCGCTGCGAGTTTGAAAAGGGGTGGAGTCTCCGTGCGCTAACAGATTTTCACCAGCGGAATCTCTCACTGTTGAAAATCTGCCACAGACCCTATTGACCTTTATGGGGTCTGCGGGGGATTTTCAACAGCGGAGATTCCGCTGGTGAAAATCTGCTGCAGGTAGCGCACAGAGACCCCACCCCTTTTCAAACTCGCAGCGGGAGATTCACTGCGAGTTTGAAAAGAAATTTGCTTGTGTGAATGAACCCTAAGGCAAACAACCAGATTCTAGCTGCCCCATAGACTCCAAGTATATGAACTGGCATTACCATACAACTCTATGCACAGGTCATTTGCATGAACTTTTAGGATCAATGGGGACAACACTGCTGCACAAATGGACCCTATGTGGCCTCAAACAGATTATTACAGATCAATAATACAACATAAGATGGAGTCAGAATCCATATAAAATAAAGATCCAAGGTAGGTTTAAGAAAATAATAGATGAAGGTAGCATCCCCAACATTATGCCCTTTGCAGTAGATGTCATAAAGGAGGAGGATCACTTGCTTGAGACACTCCTTTATCAGTTAGAATGGTGAGTCATTCTGTTAGAGAAGCTTCTTTCTGATGGATCCGGCATTTTTTCATAAAAAAGGAAATTCTTATGAAGAACAAGGAGCAACTACCGTATTTTTTGCCGTATAAGACGCAGTTTTTCTTCACCAAAACTGGGGGGAAAAAGTTAGTGCGTCTTATAAGGCGAATATACACCTATCGCGGCGGTCCCTGTGGCCATCAACGGCCGGGACCCACGGCTAACATCAACGATCGCGGTGATGCCCTATATTAACCCTTCAGACGCGGCGATCAAAGCTGACCGCCGCGTCTGAAGCGAAAATAACACTAACCCGGCTGTTCAGGACCGCTGCGGCGTCTCGAACAGCTTACAGGACACCGGGAGGGACCTCAATTGCCTCCTCTGTGTCTGCTCCGTGCCGGGATCCCCTGCATGGCCGGCGTTCTCCTTCGTTGTCATCATGTCGTCCAATAGGAGCGGCGTGCGTAGCGACGTCATGGCGGCGACAGAGAGCGAGGATACCGGGCAGCAGAAACGTACCGGAGCGACGGGGACACCCCGGGGACGTGGCGACAGCGATGGAGGGTGACATCCAGGGCAGCGGTGACGAGCGGTGACGGGTCCGGAGCGGCTGTCCGGGCATGCTGGGAGTTGTAGTTTTGCAACATCTGAAGGTCTGCAGGTTGAAGATCACTGTCCTATACTTTACATTGTATTTGGTTCAGAATCTTTATTTTCTAGATTTTTATCCTATAAAATTAGGTGTGTCTTATATGCTGGAGCGTCTTATATGACGAAAAATACGGTAATTGAAATGTCATTGAAAGTGGATTTATGCTTAATAATGGTATGAACAATGCTTTATACAAGGCTCTAAGGTATGGTTTGAAGAAACACTTGCTTACCTCCATATACTGTCACATTTGTGGTCCAGATTGCATTTTACCAAAATTTCAGTCTGCCATTATTGATCACTTGCAGACTAGTTCATATACTAACCCATACAAGAAGAGGAATAATTGCTTAATTTTGAAAACTTTAGGCACTTACGGAAAGCATGTATTACCATTGCTATGTAATAGTTTAATTCATACAAGTTCCCTAAAATAATTATCTTCTCAGTTTGTGCTCTCCTTTAATAAATAATGAGTAGTTATGAGGCCATTAGTACATTTTACTTCAGCAGATAATGGAAAAAGAGGAAGGAAAAAAGGTTGTCAGGGGAATGCTATCCATTCCTCCATTATCAGATCAATTCTATGTAGGATGCGAACCACCGATGAAATCAGATTTACTCTTCTGATTTTCTCCCCTCATTCACTACAATAGCTGTTTAAGAACTAATGATGCATTAACAAATAAGACCATTCATGTCCATACACACATACACATACTAGCTTGATCTTTGTAAGCAAAAGCATTACTCTCTAAGAGCCCATATACAGGTGAAACTCGAAAAATTTGAATATTTTGCAAAGTTTATTTATTTCAGCAAACTTAAAAGGGGAAACTATGAGAGAGACTCATTACATGCAAAGCAAGATAGTTCAAGCCGTGATTTGTCATAATTGTGATGATTATGGTTACAGCTCATGAAAACCCCAAAGCCCCCCCCCCAATTACTATGATTTGGGGAGCCATGTCATCTGCTAGTGTTGGTCCACTGTGCTTCAATAACCCCTTGACGACCATGGACGTAAATAGATGATCGGATCGCCCTCATCGATGCCGCGGGGATCCGATCATCTGTAATGGCGGCCGGAGGTTCCCTCACCTGCCTCTTGCCATCTCCTCGGGTCATAGTTTCATAGTTACATAGTTAGTACGGTTGAAAAAAGACATACGTCCATCAAGTTCAAAACAGGGAATTGAAGGGTAGGGGTGTGGCGCGATATTGGGGAAGGGATGGGATTTTATATTTCTTCATAAGCATTAATGTTATTTTGTTCCAGGAATGTATCTTACCCCTGTTTTAAAGCTGTTAAATTTTCCTGCTGTGACCAGTTCCTGAGGTAGACTGTTCCATAAGTTCACAGTTCTTATGGTAAAGAAGGCGTGTCGCCCCTTGAGATTAAACCTTTTTCTCTCCAGACGGAGGGAGTGCCCCCTCGTCCTTTTGGGGGGTTTAACCTGGATCAGTTTTTCTCCATATTTTTTGTATGGGCCATTAATATACTTATACAGTAACCCCTCGACATGCGATGGCCCCGACATATGATAAAATCGACATACGATGGCCTCTCAGAGGCCATCGCAGGTCGATGTCAGCATCGACATACGATGCTTTTATATGTCAGGGCCATCGCATTAACTGCTAACGACAGCGCAAAATGCTTAAGCTGCTGTCGGATAGCAGTTTAAGCATCCCGGGCAGGTTCGCTTACCTATTCCCGCTGCTCCGGGTCCACTTCGCGATCCTCCGGCGTCTTCCGCATCTTCTCCAGGGTCCGGGCCTCGCTTTCCGGCGTCGTTATTACGTTACTACGCACGCCGCGCCGGCGGAGCAGCATAATGACGTCACCAGAAAGCAAGGCCTGGACCCTGCAGAAGATGCGGAAGAAGCCGGAGGATGGCGAAGAAGACACCGCAGCAGCGGGACAGCATCGGGAGCCCCTGGGACAGCATCGGGAGCGGTGAGGACCTGGTTCGGAGCGGCGGGGACAGGTGAGTACAGCTTCCTATACTTTACATTGCACGGATCCCTCAACATACGATGGATTCGACAAACGATGGATCATTTGGAACGAATTACCATCGTATGTTGAGGGACCACTGTATACATTTATCATATCCCCCTTAAACGTCTCTTCTCAAGACTAAACAATTGTAACTCATTTAATCGCTTCTCATAGCTAAGATGTTCCATGCCCCATATTAGTTTAGTCGTGCGTCTCTGCACCCTTTCCAACTCCGCAGTGTCCCTTTTATGGACTGGTGCCCAAAACTGAACAGCATATTGCAGATGAGGCCGTACCAATGCTTTATAAAGGAAGAGTATTATGTCCTTGTCCCTCGAGTCCATGCCTCTTTTTATACATGACAATATCCTGCCGGCTTTGGAAGCAGCAGCCTGACATTGCATGCTATTCTGTAGTCTGTGATCTACAAGTACACCCAGATCCTTCTCTACCAGTGACTCTGCCAGTTTAATCCCCGCTAAGACATACAACGCATGCAGGTTATTAGTACCCAGATGCATAACTTTACATTTATCCACATTGAACCTCATTTGCCAAGTGGATGCCCAGACACTTAGTCTATCCAAGTCATCTTGTAACCTATACACATCCTCTATAGACTGTACTGTGCTTCAAAGCTTGGTGCCATCTGCAAAGATAGAAACAGAGCTGTTAATGCCATCCTCTATGTCATTGATAAATAAATTGAACAACAGCGGGCCCAGTACTGAACCTTGGGGTACACCACTAATAACCGGGGACCAATCAGAGTACGAATCATTGACCACCACTCTCTGGGTGCGATCCATGAGCCAGTGTTCAATCTCGTTACAAACTAAAGTTTCCAAACCCAAAGACCTTAACTTACCTGTTAGACGTCTATGAGGGACAGTATCAAACGCTTTAGCAAAATCCAGAAACACTATATCCACAGCCATTCCTCTGTCAAGGCTTCTACTCACATCTTCATAAAAGCAAATTAGATTGGTTTGACAACTTCTATCCTTAGTGAACCCATGCTAGTTATCACTTATAATACAATCATCCCCTATGTATTCCTGTATGTAATCCCTTATAAGTCCTTCAAACAATTTACCCACAATGCACGTTAAACTTACCGGTCTATAGTTTCCTGGGGAAGACGTAGAGCCCTTTTTGAAGATTGGCACCACAATCGCCTTGCGCCAGTCCCTTGGCACAATACCAGACACCAGTGAATCTCTACATATCATGAACAGGGGTACAGATATTACTGAACTTAGTTCTCTAAGAACTCTTGGGTGCAATCCATCTGGCCCTGGAGATTTGCTTACATTTACTTTACTTAACTTACCTTGTAACATCTCTACATTAAGCCAGTTCAGTACATTATATGATGTGTTACCAGCACTGACCTGGCCAATGTCAGCTCCTTTTTCCATAGTGTATACAGAACTAAAGAACTCATTCAGTAGCTCCGCTTTCTCTTGATCGCCTGTGACAACCTCCCCATTATCATTATTAAGGGGTCCTACATGCTCTGTCCTTGTTTTTTTTTGCATTTATATATCTAAAAAAAATATTTAGGATTAGTTTTGCTTTCTTTGGCCACCTGTCTCTCATTTTGAATTTTTGCTGTTTTTATTACATTTTTACAGATTTTATTAAGCTCCTTGTACTGTTTAAATGTTATAGCTGACCCATCAGATTTGTATCTTTTGAAAGCTATTTTTTTGGCTGTTTATTGCTCTTTTAACATCATTTGTCAGCCATGTAGGATTTCGTTTTAATCGTTTATATTTGTTTCCCTTTGGTATATATTTAGCTGTATAGTTATTTAGAGTTGATTTAAGGATGTCCCATTTACCTTCTGTATCAGTATTTGACAACACCTCCCCCCCCAGTCTATGTCCTGTAGTGCCGCTCTCAGCCCAGGGAAATTTGCCTTTTTAAAGTTATATGTTTTTGCCTTCCCCGCCTGTCTTTGTTTTCTACATTTTAAGTCAAAAGTAACGATATTGTGGTCGCTATTACCAAGGTTTTCCCACACAGTTACATTACCAGCCAGCTCTGCGTTGTTGGAAATAATCAGATCCAACAAGGCATCACTTCTTGTTGGGTCCTCCACAAACTGGCCCATAAAATTATCCTGCAATAAATTTAGAAATTGTCGCCCCTTTGTAGTTTTAGCCAACCCCGGTCCCCAATCTATATCTGGATAGTTAAAATCTCCCATTATTAGCACTGTACCTGACCGGGCGGCCCTCTCTATTTGTTTATGCAGCCGACCAGTGATATTAGGGGGTCTTCTGCTCTGGTCTGAGATAGAGCAGACAAAAGCAGAAGACAGATGAAAATACTGATCAGTGCTATGCCCTATGCATAGCACTGAACAGTATTAGCAATCAACTGATTGCCATTGATAGTCACCTATGGGGACATAAAAAATGTGAAAAATCCCCTCCCCCAATAAAAATAGTCCCTTTTTGCCATTTTAGCCCCAAAAAGCGTAAAATATCATAAACATATTTGGTATCGCCGAGTGCCTAAATGTCCGATCTATCAACATGTAATGTTAATGATCCTGTACGGTGAATGGTGTAAAGGTAAAAAATAAAAAAAATCCAAAAATGCTGCTTTTTTTGTCACATTTTATTCCCAAAAAATTTATAAAAAGTGATCTAAATTTTATATATGCAAATGTGGTATCAATAAAAAGTACAGATGGCGGTGCAAAAAAAGGAGCCCTCATACCATCCCATATACGGAAGAAATAAAAAGTTATAGGTGGTCAAAATAGGGCGATTTTATATTACTCATTTTGTACAAAAAGTTTGAGATTTTTTTAAGTGGTACAAAAATATAAAAGTATCTAGCCATGGGTATCATTTTAATCACATTGACCCACAGAATAAATAACATGTCATTTTTATTGTAAAATGTACAGTGTAAAAACAAAACCCTCCAAAATTTTTGGGTAAAATTTGAGGTTTCATTACAAAGTACAAATGGTCACGCAAAAAAAAAAAAAAAAAAAAAAGAAGCCTTATATGGATCTGTAGATGGAAATATAAAAGAGTTATGGATTTTAGAAGGGTAAAAAACGAAAATGCAAAAATAAAATTGACCTGGTCCATAAGGTCAAAATGGGCTTGGTCATTAACCCTTTAATGACGCACGGTATTTTCTGTTTTTGCATTTTCATTTTTTCCTCATCACCTTCTAAAAATCATAACGCTTTCAATTTAGCACGTAAAAATCCATATTATGGCTTATTTTTTGCGCCACCAATTTTTTGCTGTGACATTAGTCATTTTACCCAAAAATCCACAGCGAAACGGAAAAAAAAAATAATTGTGTGACAAAATTTAAGAAAAAATGCCATTTTGTAACCTTTGGGGGCTTTCGTTTCTAGGCAGTGCATTTTTCGGTAAAAATGATACCTTGTCTTTATTCTGTAGGTCCATATGATTAAAATGATACCTTACTTATTTAGGTTTGATTTTGTTGTACTTCTGGAAAAAATCATAACTACATGCAGGAAAATGATTGGACTTTTTGATCGCTTTTTATTCACTTTTTTATGGTATAAAAAGTGACCAAAAATAAGCTATCTTGGACTTTGGAATTTTTTTTATGGGTACGCCGTAGACCGTGCGGTTTAATTAATGATATATTTTTATAGTTCGGACATTTACGCACGCGGCGATACCACATATGTTTATTTTTTATTTACACAGTTTTTTTTTTATTGGGAAAAAGGGGGTGATTTTATTATGGAAGGGGTGAAATTATCTTATTAACACTTTTTTTTTGCGGTGTTATAGCTCCCATAGGCACGGAGCAGTAATTCGGCGATCGGACAGCGAGGAGGCAGGTAGGGACCCTCCAGCTTTCCTGTAAGCTGTTCGGGACACCGCGATTTCATCGCGGCGGTCCCGAACAGCTTCACTGAGTTAACTGGCACAGCTTACTTTCACTTCAGATGCGGCGATCAACTTTGATCGCCGCGTCTGAAGGGTTAATATCGGGCATCACCGCGACCGTTCTATCGTGGGAGCCCGCTCATGATGCATGCATACGGGGTTAAGAGGTTAAAGGGGTACTCCCCTGGAAAACATATATTTTTTAAATCAACTGGTGCCAGAAAGTTAAACAGATTTGTTAATTACTTCTATTTCAAAATCTTAATCCGTTTAGTACTTATCAGCTTCTATTTGCTCCACAGGAAGTTCTTTTCTTTTTTAATTTCCTTTTTGTCTGACCACAGTGCTCTCTGCTGAGATCTCTGTTAATTTTAGGAACTGCCCAGAGTAGGAGCAAATCCCCAGAGCAAACCTCTCCTGCTTCAGACAATTCCTAAAATGGACAGAGGTGTCAGCAGAGAGCACTGTGGTCAGACTGAAAAGGAAATTCAAAAAGAAAAGAACTTCCTGTGAAGCAAATAGAAGCTGATAATACTAGAAGGATTAAGATTTTTTAATAGAAGTCATTTACAAATCTGTTTAACTTTCTGGCACCAGTTGATTAAAAAAAAAAAGTTTTCCAGGGAAGTACCTCTTTAACCCCTTAACCCCTTAAGGACCTTAACCTCTTTTGCGCCATGACCTGAAGTTTAAACGGTACCATTTTTGCATTGATAGGACTTATTGATCGCTTTTTATTCATTTCCGCACGCGGTGATACCATATATGTTTATTTTTATTTACACTGTTTTTTTTTTTATGGGAAAAGGGGGGTGATTCAAACTTTTAATAGGGGAGGGGTTAAATGATCTTTATTCACTTTTTTTTCACTTTTTTTTTGCAGTGTTTTAGGTCCCATAGGGACCTATAACACTGCACACACTGATCTTTTACATTGATCACTGGTTTCTCATAGGAAACCAGTGATCGATGATTCTGCCGCTTGACTGCTCATGCCTGGATCTCAGGCACTTAGCAGTCATTAGGCGATCGGACAGCGAGGAGGCAGTTAGGGACCCTCCGGCTGTTCTGCAAGCTGTTCGGGATGCAGCGATTTCGCCGCGGCTATCCCGAACAGCCCACTGAGCTAACCGGCAGTTTTTACTTTCACTTTTAGCAGTGTGGCTCAGCTTTGAGCGCGCGGCTAAAGGGTTAATAGCACGCGGCACCGCGATCAGTGCCGCGCGCTATAAGCGGCCGGGTCCCGGCTTCACTATGATGCCGGGCCCGCGGTGATATGATGTGGGGTCACCGTGGGACCCCGCGTTATATCATGGGAGCGGGACCAAGGACGTCCTCATACGTCCTTGGTCCTTAACCCCTTAACGACCATGGAAGTGTATACACGTCCAATGGCTGTTACCGAGGTATGACGCGGGCTCGAGACTCGAGCCCGCGTCATACCGGCCGGCCCACAGCTGATTCTTGCAGCTGGGGGCCGGCATTAATAGCCGACATGCAGCGATCGCCGCGGACGGCTATCAACCCTTTAGATCGCCGCTGTCAAAGCTGACAGCGGCGTCTAAAGGTGCCTGTATCCTGTCCCTGGTGGTCCAGTGGGGTGTATTGCTCCCCCGCAGCGCGATCGCGGGGGAGCGATCCACTACTGAGGTAGCCTGAGGGCTTACCTCTCCTCCTGTGTCGGCTCTGGCTCTCTGAATGATACAGCCTGGCAGGACCAGGCTTTATCAATCGAGCGCAGAGCACACAGATGAATGGGATTGTATGTAATCCCATTCATCTGTATGAGGAATCAAATGATTCCTCCTAAAAGTCCCCTAAGGGGACTAAAAGTGTAAAAGAAAAAAAGGTTAAAAAAAGTTTAACACACACACACATTAACCCCTTCCTTATTAAAAGTTTAAATCACCCCCCTTTTCCCAAATTCCATATAAATAATATATAACCATAAAAAAATAAACATATGTGGTATCGTAAATGTCCGAACTATAAAAATATATCATTAATTAAACCGCACGGTCAATGGCGTACGCGCAAAAAAATTCCAAAGTCCAAAATAGCGTATTTTTGGTCACTTTTTATATCATGAAAAAGTGAATAAAAAGCGATCAAAAAGTCCGATCAATACAAAAATGGTACCGATAAAAACTTCAGATCACGTCGCAAAAATGAGCCCTCATACCGGCCCATACGCGGAAAAATAAAAAAGTTATAGGGGTCAGAAAATGACAATTTTAAACGTATACATTTTCCTGCATGTAGTTATGATTTTTTCCAGAAGTACGACAAAATCAAACCTATATAAGTAGGGTATCATTTTAACCGTATGGACCTACAGAATAAAGATAATGTGTCATTTTTACCGAAAAATATACTGCGCAGAAACGGAAGCCCCCAAAAGTTACAAAATGGCATTTTTTCTTCAATTTTGTCGCACAATGATATTTTTTCCCCGTTTTGCCGCACATTTTTGGGTAAAATGATTGATCTCACTGCAAAGTAGAATTGGTGGCCCTCATATGGATTTTTAGGTGCAAAATTGAAAGGGTTATGATTTTTAAAAGGCGAGGAGGAAAAAATGAAAGTGCAAAAACGGAAAAACCTGTGGTTAAGGGGTTAAGGACCAAGGACCAAGCCCATTTTCACCTTAAGGACCAGAGCGTTTTTTGCACATCTGACCACTGTCAATTTAAGCATTAATAACTCAGGGATGCTTTGACTTATGAATTTGATTCAGAGATTGTTTTTGCGTGACATATTCTACTTTAACATAGCAGTAAAATTTCGATGATACTTGCATCATTTCTTGGTGAAAAATTCCAAAATTTCATAAAAAATTTGAAAATTTTGCAATTTTCGAACTTTGAAACTCTCTATTTGTAAGGAACATAGACATACCAAATAAATTATATACTGATTCACATATACAACATGTCTACTTTATATTTGCATCATAAAATTGATGAGTTTTTACTTTTGGAAGACATCAGAGGGCTTCAAAGTTCAGCAGCAATTTTCTAATTTTTCACAAAATTTTCTAAATCTGAATTTTTCAGGGACCAGTTCAGGTTTCAAGTGGATTTGAAGGGCCTTCTTATTAGAAATATCACACAAATGACCCCATTATAAAAACTGTACCCCTCAACGTATTCAAAATGACATTCAGTAAGTGTGTTAACTCTTTAGGTGTTTCACAGGAATAGTAGGAAAGTGAAGGAGAAAATTCAAAATCTGCATTTTTTACACTTGCATGTTCTTGTAGACCCAGTTTTTGTATTTTTATAAGGGGTAAAAGGAGAGAAATCCCCCCAAAATTTGTAACCCAATTTCTCTCGAGTGAGGAAATACCTCATATGTGTATGTAAAGTGTTCGATCGGCGCAGTAGAGGGCTCAGAAGGGAAGGAGTGACAATGGGATTTTGGAGAGTGAATTTTTCTGAAATGGTTTTTGGGGGGCATGTCACATTTAAGAAGCCCCTATGGTGCCAGAACAGCAAAAAAAATCCACGTGTCATACTATTATGGAAACTACACCCCTCAAGGAAGGTAACAAGGGATACAGTGAGCCTTAACACCCCACAGGTTTTTGACTACTTTTCGTTAAAGTCAGATGTGTAAATGATTTTTTTTTTTCACTAAAATGCTGGTTTTCCCCAAAATTTTACATTTTTACAAGGGGTAATAGGAGAAAAAGCCCCCCAAAATGTGTTAGGCAATTTTTCATGAGTAGGAAAATACCCCATATGTGGCCCTAAACTGTTGCCTTGAAATATGACAGGGCTCTGAAGTGAGAGAGCACCATGCGCGTTTGAGGACTAAATAAGGGATTTGCATAAGGACGGAACCCGATGCAAGAATGACACTTGCCTCTGATACCAAAAATACCCTATGACAGTGTTTCCCAAACAGGGTGCCTCCAGCTGTTGCAAAACTTCCAGCATGCCTGGAAAGTCAATCGCTGCCCGGCAATACTGGGAGTTGTCTTGCAACAGCTGGAGGCTCCGTTTTGAAAACAGTGTCATACAAGAATTTTTTTATTGGGGGGGGGCAGTGTAGGGGTATTTGTATGTAGCGTTTTACTTTTTATTTTGTGTAATGTAGTATAGTGTGGTGTTTTTAGGGTACACTCACATGGCCGGGGTCTACTGCAAGCTTCCCGCTGGGAGTTTGAGCTGTGGCGGAAACTTGCTGCATCTCAAACTTGTAGCAAGAAGCTTGCTGTAGACCCCCGCCGTGTGAATGTACCCTGTACATTCCCATGGGGGGGGGGGGAGGAGGGGTACAAACCTCCAGCTGTTGCAAAACTACCACTACCAGCATGACCTTTGGCTGTCCGTGCATGCTGGGGTTTGAAGTTATGCAACAGCTGGAGGCACACTGGTTGCAAAACACAGAGTTTATTACTTAACTCAGTGTTTCGCAACCAGTGTGCCTCCAGCTGTTGCCACACTACAACTCTCTGCATGTACGATCTATCAATGCATGCTAGGAGTTGTAGTTTGCAATAGCTGGAGGCACACTGGTTGCGAAACACTGTGTTAGGTAACAAACTTCACAACCAGTGTGCTTTCAGCCGTTGCAAAAACTACAACTCTCAGCATGCAGTGACAACTGAGGACATGCTGGGACTTGTAGCTATGCAACAGCTGGAGGCATACTACTAACACTCCCAGCATGCCCTTTGGCTGTCCGTGCATGCTGGGGGTTGTAGTTATGCAACAGCTGGAGGCACACTGGTTGCAAAACACTGAGTTTGTCACTTAACTCAGTGTTTCTCAAAAAGGGTGCCTCCAGCTCTTGAAAAACTACAACTCCCTGCATGCCCAGACCGCCGAAAGACATGTTGGGAGTTAGTTTTGCAATATCTGGTGGGTCACAGTTTGGTGACCACTGTGCAGTGGTGTCCAAGCTGTAGCCCTCCAGATGTTGCAAAACTTCAACTACAAGCATGCCCAGACTGTCCAGGCATGCTTGGAGTTGTAGTTCTGCAACATCTGAAGGGCCACATGTTACAGAACTACAACTCCCAGCATGCCTTGACTGTCTGGGCATGCTGGGAGTTGTAGTTTTGCAACATCTGTAAGAGCACAGTTTGAACGCCACTGCACAGTGGTCTCCAAACTGTGGGCCTCCAGATGTTGCATAACTACAACTCCCAGCATGGCCAGAAAGCCTTTGGCTGTCTGGACTTGTTGGGAGTTGTAGTTTGGCAACTCCTGGAATGCAGCAGTGAAGATCACTTACCGCTGATCTTCACTGCTGCGTTCGCCGCTGCCTCCACCGGTCCCGCCCTGTCTGTCCGGATACCGGCGCCGGTCCCGACACGTTCGCCGGTCCCGGGACATGATTGCTGGTCCCGGGACCATCCGCCATCTTCCCCCCGCTCTGCCCCGACATCCAGGGGCGGGGCAGAGCGGGGATTTCACCTCTAACCTCCCGCCCCCCTCCTGCCATTGGTTGCTAGTCGTAACGACCAATGGCAGGGGTTTAGGAGCGAGGTGGCAGCTGCCACCTCGCTCCTATCACTCAGGATGGATCGGAGCGGTCTCTGACTGCTCCGATCATCCTTATTTTCCGGGCGATCGGGTCACCAGAGACCCGATCAGCCCGGAACCCTGCAAGTCCTTGTCATTAGTCAGTGACTGACTGACTAATGACAATGATCTGCAGTAGGGGACCAGTCTGATTGGTCCCCTGCTGCATAGTGTCATTGGTCAGCTGTCCAGAACAGCGGAGATGACGTTTCTATCACTATGCCAACGGACATGGTGATAGAAAATTTATTGGACGTGTATACACGTCCATTTGCGTTAAGTCACAGAAAAAACGGACGTGTATACACGTCCATTTGCGGGAAGGGGTTAAGTCCAGGGTCAATGCATCCATCTACCAGGAGATTTTGGAGCATTTCATGCTGCCTTTTCTTTTAAGTTGCACAATATTCAAATTTTTTGAGTTTTACCTGTATATTAATGAGAGTCAATGGATTCTCTGCAGCACAACCAGATTTGAACTGACTCCCCATTGACTTTGATTGTACTTCTCTACTGCTAGATGCCGGATATATATGAACCTAGTATAAGGTGTGTTCACACCACGATTCTTACATACAGGGACCGGATCCGGCTGGGAGATGTGAAAACCGGGCGCTCACGTATCCCAGCCGGCCCCGGCCCCATCTCATTCATTTG